>NC_091398.1:31809108-32499942 GCF_032191515.1 Phaenicophaeus curvirostris
GTTTTTATTCAGGGGGGGTGGTGGTGGCATTAACTTGGATGAATACTTCATCAAAACCATCACAACCAGACTGATGCTACCGAGACCTCAGTGCTACCACTTCCATACAGTGTGGTAAGAGCAGTGAGAAGGGCCAGAAGCAGCTCCCACAGCAGCCGTGCACAGCTCCAGAGCCTGGGCTGCCCAGTGGTAGCATTCAAGCAGGGCAGCCAGCTCACATCTACAGTCAGTTGGGCTTTGGTCCCTGCTTTCACCCAAGGGGCAGCTCAGGGGCAGAGCAAAGCCCAGAAACATCCCAAAATCCCTTTTGTAGGACTGCCTGAAACACTGTGGGTTTGAAGAAGCAGCTTTACATTTGCGATGCACAGTCTCGGTCCCAGCCAAGGTAGCATCCCTTCGAGTTTTGCACTAGAACCAAGACCAACTACCTTTCTAGCCTGGTACCATGTCACCACCACCACCCCCAAGCATAACCCTCTGCCACCTCTGAAAGATGCAACGGTGACGGAGCCATTAGCCTCCACATGATGCTCAGCTGCTGTGAGATGCCCTGTGCAGATAAAAGGGATGGAGGCAACACACAGAACAGCTTGGGAGCTCAGTCATGGAGGGGTTCTGTCTGCCAGCCCAAAAAATGAAGTCTGTAAGATCGGGTGAAAGAAGAAAGTTGGCTGAGAAACCTCACACTCCTAAACTCATCAGTATTTTGCTATCGAAAAGAATATTCCTTGAGGAAGGCAATCCTGCATCACCAAGATGGGGATCAGCCCCACAGACAAGACAGCAACCACTGATCTCCTTCCCAGCCATGGGAAAAAATTAAATTAAATTAAATTAAATTGTGCCTCAGAAGTGGTGATGGCTGCTAGAGCAGAGCACGCTGCTAACGCCTGCTGAATGGGCACAGGCTGGCTCCGGCGAGTTTGCTACTGGGAAATTAAACTTTGCAGAAAGCCGAATACGGGGCTTTAGCTACAGCTATCCCCTTACCCACCGTGCCCTGGTCACAGTGTAGCACTCGCATTCGCTGCACATGGAGGTGTAAATCAATACGCAGCACTCTGTGCTCCCTGCCAGCTGGATTATACAATTATCTCTTGGACTGTATTCATTTACTACCTAAATACCACAAAAAGTGCTTTTACAGACTGATGAAAACCCAACCTGTCAGCGTATAAACCTTGTTACCATCAGGGGCTCAGGACGGGGAATGGGTAGGGCAGCTGATCTCTTATCTCCTTCCCTTTCTGAATTTTTTTTTTCCTTCTGTTCTTTGATTTGTTTTTTGTGGGTTTGTTTGTTGGGGGGGTTTTTTGCTTTAAATTGCATACCCTAAACAAGCAGAGCTAAATCTATACAACTCCAGGGACTTCACATTTGCAGCCCACCAATGAAACCCACTTACAGCTCACAGAGAAGAGTAGCAAAGATGCTAAAGACAGAAAAACGCAGCCTCCAGGTCCATTGATAGCAGTGCAGAGGTGCCTGCCTTGTCCCTGAGCTGCAGGCAGAGGAAGCATCCTTCCTGCACCACTTACAGTAACCTGAAATTGTATCAAAGCTAAACAGCAGCATCTCAGACGTCTCTGCATCACCGTGACTGCACAGAGAGATGAACTGCTGTCCTCCAGGAGCTACAAAATGCGCGCTGTGAAATTTGAGGCAAGTTTGGAGTCAATACCATACTTTTGTGCAAACAAGCATCCTCATCAACTTCTTCCCTCGCTCCCAAATTTGCTTCTTCTCCACACAGAAAGTTTCAAAGATAAAAAGTTAAAAAAAAAACATAAATAAATGCAGTTTTCTGCCCATCTAAGAGGGTTTGAAAGTTTCTTCTAGTAGCCAGCCTAAATCTCTGCTGCAGGCTAAGCTGATTCCTTCTCGGGTGATTTCACACCTTATTTCCAGGGCTCCCACCACGGAAGCTACAAAGAAAGGCAGCAGCTGGCACGGGAGAGAGGGAGAAAGGATAGACGCAGATGGCAGAAAAGCAGATCAGCTTCTCAAAGCAAGCTCATTGCTGGCAGCCCTGCACTGCGCTGGGCAGTGCGGTCACAAGTAAAGGGGAAAGACGCGTTGCAGGAACAGGGGGAAGACTCCAGCCGCAGTGAATTTGACGGGAGTTTGGTGCCATCTCTGCTGTCCCGTTGTGCCCCTGGAATTATTCCCATGTCACAGACGTGAAATAAGGAGAGCTGCAGGAGGACAGTGCTTGTAATCAAACCCTGTCCAACCCAGGCCAGTGGCAGACGGTGCCCATCAGCTCGCCTGGTGCCCATGCAAAACAGTTGCCAGGAGGAATTTCATGGAGGGGGGTTGATGATGCTTTAACTTTATTGTCACCAGTTTTCTTGCTTCCTACTTCACCTATTTTTTTTTCCTCTGTTCCTTTCCCTGAGTTCAGACTGTACTTTAACCAACACACAAAAGCCATCTGTCCTCATTTCTTCAGCAGACAAGCCCACGGTGGGTTTGGCAGGGGGAGCAGATGTGGTCCGAGTCACAGGCAAGCTGGGAAAGACAGAGAGGCTCTGCAGGGCAGCTTCGCTCCCTCACCCTACGCTTTGTGAAAGACTCAAAAGCCCCATTTCTACACCCACTGCCTCACCATCTGCTCACTAACCATTGCCTGAGAAAGGGCTTTTGCCGCCTAACCTCAGACTCATCAAACAGAGATGTAATCTTCATTTCCACGTAGTGCCAGAGTGATGGGTTCACAAGAAATGCTCCCCCTCCTTGCACCCCCCCGTTTTCAAGCAAGCAGTTTCAAAGGCAAAAAACATCTCAGAGGGGCAGGAGCAGCGGTGAGAAAAACAGGGATTTCTCAAGCATCTACAGCCCAACCTAAGAGTGATTCAGGAGATCCAATCAGCCCGCTCCCATAACACCAAACAATTCCCTTGACTGACAAGCATAGAGCTGTAACTAACAGCAAGTGAATCGCGGCTGTCAAGACACAGCAATAATTCATGGTGCCGTTTGCTAGGGAGCCAGCTACTCCAGGCGCTATTTATCACTCCTTCACGACACATCCCCCGTTCCTCATGGATGGGGATGACATGATTCATGAGCACCTGTACCTGCCGAGCACAAGCTGCACACAGCAGAGCTGCTGCTGAGCTGGCAGCCCAGCCCTGGTAGCCACACAAATGGCTTTTCCAGCATGTGGACAGAGAGTTTGAGCTTTTCAGACTCTTAACAAAGGAAACACATTCCTCCGCTAACTCTCAGGAGTCATCAAGGTCACAGGAAAAGATGCCAGATTGAAAGCTGAGATGAAATTAAATATTTTTTTTTTCTGTCCACCGAGGAATTTGTGCAGCTCTCATCACATAATAGGTAGGCACTTTGCTGTTAAGTCGCAAATTTTATCTTATCTTCACGAGGCTGACAGCAGGTGAGGCTGATAGCAGGTAAAACAGTGTTATTCTCTGCCAGCTTGGAGGGCAAACTGATGCTTGGAGTGGTACAAAGTGGCTGAGCTGGGAACAGTCCCAAGTCTCCTTCATTTCGGTGCAGACCCTAGTCACCAGGCTGCTCTCACACAAACACTGTTAGTTAGGAGCTTTCTAATCCATTGCAGGGTACATTCCATTCAATATCCCCAACTATACATATAGTCTAGCGTGGATACATGTTATAAAGGCATACACCTTGGGTTTGTGAAGCAAACTAAAACGTTATAACGGTAGTTTTGTCACATTGCATGAAACTTAATAGTTCTATGAAAGTAAACTTAATCCCAAGTAGCAAAGCATGACGTTCTCTCCACATCAGAAATTAAAAGATGAATTTTGACAGTCCAGCCCAGGCAGCCGTTCAGTCCCAAAGCCTACACAGGACTGATCTGATGTATTGGATTTCCTTATACCACCTGCAGACACACAGCACTTTCCAAACTCATTAAGGATTAGTCATCCTGAGAGCTATGTGTCTTCTTCAGCAAGCAAGTGAACCAGTTTACTGAATGACACTTGAAACGAGCCCTGCTTGTTCTGGGAAAGATGTGGTTTACCCTGTGCTGAAACCAAATTCAGCATCGCTTGTAAAGTACCAAGAGAGTCATTACACCTGATAAGAATACTGTGAGACGTGGCGTGCGAGGGAAAGATGTAACTTTACATATGACTAATCTGACAGTCTGTAGGTGACAGAGAGAGAGAGAAAGAGAGAGAAAGAGAGAGAAAGAGAAAGAGAAAGAGAAAGAGAGAGAAAGAGAGAGAAAGAGAGAGAAAGAGAGAGAAAGAGAGAGAAAGAGAGAGAAAGAGAAAGAGAGAGAAAGAGAGAGAAAGAGAGAGAAAGAGAGAGAAAGAGAGAGAAAGAGAGAGAAAGAGAGAGAAAGAGAAAGAGAGAGAGAAAGAGAGAGAAAGAGAAAGAGAGAGAGAGAAAGAGAGAGAGAGAAAGAGAGAGAGAGAAAGATAGAGAAAGAGAAAGAGAGAGAGAGAAAGAGAGAGAGAGAAAGAGAGAGAGAGAAAGAGAGAGAAAGAGAGAGAAAGAGAGAGAAAGAGAAAGAGAGAGAAAGAGAGAGAGAGGGATGCTGATGGCATCTGTCCCCACACTTGGATGTGGGTTGGCATCTAAGGTGAAGTGAGGACACATCTGGAGATGAGCTGCAGGCAACTCGGATCCTGCTGACCACCTATGGGAGCCACCAATTTCCCACTTGGGAAGCATTTTGGTGGGCAGACGCGTCCCTGGTACCCACCAGAGCCTTCCTCGAGCTCCTCAGTGAAGTTCTCACCGCTCGCCTCCTCCGAGTCAGCCCAGGCGGCTACGACACGAGATTCCCACCCGCGATTCCCCATCCCAAACCTTCCTCCACTTAACCTCTACCTGGGCAAGGTGAGAAAAGGAGAGGGAGTGGGTGGGGGGTTGCACTCAGGACGATGCCAGCATCCCCCGCGCTCCGCTTCGGGGACCAAACCCTTCCCCATCCCCATCCCCATCCCCATCACTCACCGGGGCTGCCGGCGTGTCCCGCGGCTGGAGGCGAGCAAGGGCGGCCGAGGCGGCTCCGGGACGGAGGAGGAGGAGGCGGAGGGGGAGGAAGGCGCCGGCTGGAAGCGAGGGGCAGCGACCCGGCGGCCGGGAGCAGCCCCAGCAGCAGCAGCAGCAGCAGGAGCGGCAGCGGGGCGCAGGCTGCCGGCATGGCGCTAGGGGGGGAAGGGGATGGAGGGGATTGGGGGGGGGGGAGGAAGGGGGGGCGCCGTGGTTCTTCACATGCCCGCAGCGGGGCAGCGAATAACCGCGGCAATAGCGATTTTTAATGGATTCACCGTGTCCCCCCCCCTCTCCCTCCGCCCGCGGGGCGGCGCAGAGGCCCCGGCTCTAAAAGTGCGGGGAGCCCATAGCGGAGGGGGCAAGGGGGGGCGGCAGCAGCAGCAGGAGGAGCAGGAGCAGCCTGCGGCCAAGTGCCGGAGCCCCAAAGTAAGAGGGCAGGCGGCGGAGGCTCCTCCTCGAGCCTGACATCACCCCAGCGGCCGCCCCCTCCATCCCTGCTCCCGGCACGGTGATAGGAATGGTTGGACTCGATGATCCTGTGGGTCTTTTCCAACCTAGTGATTCTGTGATTCTTTCTCCTCCGGTTCTCCCCTCTCACTCCCGACACGAAACCCATCTCTGCCCCAGCCTAAGCGGGATGGGGGATCCAGGCAAAGCGACCCTGCATCGATAAGAGCATCCCGCACGCAGACACAGGGAATTCCTTGCACTCTCGTGCTCCTTTTTGAGCCGTAGAGAAAGCTCCTTTTTGAGCTGTAGGCAGAGAAAGCTCCTTTTTGAGCTGTAGACAAACAAAGCCGGCGACTGATTGATCAAGCCCAGCGTCACCTCTCTGGCTGCGACACATTCGGAAGCAAAGGGAAACCTGTCTGGTTGTGCCACGCTCTGCCAGGCTGGGACGTTTCTTTGCAGAGGACTGTGGTGAACATTAGCCCCCAACAGAATTCCCATTGAGAGCAAATCCTTGCCAAATTACTTCAGTTCTTTTATTGGTTATAAAGCAAACCCAGCAGCAGCATTTGAGGCTGCAGCTTCTTGCGCTGGTGGATTTCCCAGCCTGGGATGTATGGGAGGCAAAGGATTTCCCTTTATTGTTCTGAAATTTCCTCTCATAACTTCAGGCTCCTGGCTCTGTGAGGCAGCAATGCCACGAAATCGGGCTTTGCCAAGATTGCTGGCATCCCAGCCCACCGGGTTTAGCATCCCTGACCAGCTTTTCCTCCCTGGGGAACACAAACCCACCTAGGGCAGCCTCGTCCCCTCTGAGCCCCCCCAGGCCCTTTGCTTTTCCCCACGAGGTATTTCAGAATCATGCTTAATTTCCACAGGCCAAGCAGAATCCTTCCTTTCAAAGGAGGGTAACAAGTGACAATACACCACATCCCTACACCTGCAGCCTCGGACAAGAGCCAGGGCTGGTCCAAAGCACCTCACTCCCTGTTTCTCCCTTCACCACAAGCAAAAGTCAATGACTTACTAACACAAACTCTCTTGAAGCCCCTTTCCACCCAAAAGGTGGCACTGGTGAGCCCACACCAACATGTTAATGACCTTGGCTTTCCCCAGACTTGGTCTCCCCTGCTCCTATGTGTTTCTTTCAATATGCTGGTGCTTTCTACACCCTCCCACACAGCTTTGCAACTAAGCACACTCGGAAATCTTCACTGTGACAGTTGCATAAGCGTAGATGAAAGCCCTGGAAAAGGCAGCCCTTTGAGGCACCCTTCTATCAACCCAGTCTCTATTCTACTCCCTACAATTTTTTTTTACATGCTTCAGATTTGCTTAAACTAAAGAAACAAGCCAAGCTAGTGTCAGTTTAGGAAGTACTGCATGTAAGGAAATGAAGCACAAACAAACCACAGTGACATTTCTAATTATACAAGTAAACATCCAAGTCCTGCCAACTGAGGACACCTGAATGACCCAGAAACCACAGGGTGTATGATCCACCCAGGGCATCTTTAGGGTCCTTCAGCCCATGTCAATGGTCTTATACGTTCTTTTTGGAATAGACTGTGTAAGAAAATAAAAAGCTTCTCTCATCAATAAAACAGAGAGACCAAAACATCACTAAGTAATGTGCCATCATGGGACTGAGTTAAAGCTCAGGTGAAGAACTGTGAAGTATTTTGATACTTTGGGAAATGGCGCAGGGAGTGTAGAGCAGCAGCTCAAATACCTGGGTGTATCTTTATACGTGAAAAGCAGGAGTCCTCGTTACTGATTCCTAAGCTAATAAGCAGTATCAGGAACAACTGTGATCCTTCAGAAAGGTTTGTTAGACCCTGGAACTAGTCAATTAGTTTTGCCAACAAGCAAATCTGAAACTTTCTTACCTGCTTTAACTATGCAATGCAGGTGGGGCAGCAGCTAAACCCAGCCCTGATGTGAAATGGGTGCTCTCGTGTCCACCCATTTTTAATCCTGAGGGCCCTAATACCAAGCCGAGAGCTCTCATCCCTTTTCCCCAACCTTTCCCAAGAAACTTCCACAACATCTAAGCCCTGTAGCAGCTCCTTGCTCTTACTGCATCCTCCCAAGCTGTAAATCCAACCAGCAGGAAGCACAGGATCAAATGCTTTTCCAAAAAAAATCACATTAAATTCTTCCTACTGTTCTGCTCAATAGGGACTTCGAAAGCAGGAGCAGAAGCAGGCAAATGCAAAACAAATATTGCTGAAAGAACAACTAACGTCTGTATCGAAAGTCTCTACCTCCCTATGTCCCTGCCATGCATCTGTAGCATGACCCTCGGAGCTGCAAGCAGTGGAGACCCAGATTAGCAGCCTCTGGAGGTGACAGCTAAAGCCCTCTCCCAAATTGACTCAAAATCTGCCTGAGCAACCACAACACTTCATTTCTGAACCAAACAGAGCATTTGTGACTGATAGGGTACGACCACAAGGACCATACGCATGCGCAGCACCAGGAAACACCAGCCAAAAGGCTCTGCACTGCCCTTGAACCAGCCACATCCTGGCAGACCTTAATATAAGGTGGGAAAACACGCTAATGGCCTGGCCAGTGGGGCCAGGGGTGAGCTGTTCCAGCCTCTGACGCACACACTAGTGAGGCTTATGCCTTCACCAGCCCCACCTGGGTTAAAAGCCCCCCACTGTGAATACATATGTTTAAACCAGTACTTACCATCAGAAAGTAATCCCTCTCCCCTCTCCATCTCAGTTCCAGTCACAAGCAGCACATTATTCAGAAGCACCTGGAAAGGAAATACTGATACTCAGGCAGTTTCAGACTTCCCAAATGCAATCCCTTCCCCCCACAGGTGCCTAACTTAGTGGCTGTAAATTTAAGGCTACTGCGTTTTCCTGCCATGCTATTTTATTCCTACCTTCACCACTTTGAAGTAATACCCCTGCACTGAAGAAGTCAATTTATGACTTATATTTTTGAGCTCTGGCTCCAACAGCTATATGAAAACATGGAGAAAAAAGTCTCAGTTTTTTTTTAAAGGATAAAAAAAAAGGATTTTTTTATTGTGACCGATAGGGTACAACCACAAGGACCATACGCATGTGCAGCACCAGGAAAAAGGATTTTTTTTTTATCCAGTGAGACTGCAGGGGGTGATGGGGATACCATCCATGCCACCCATGTGCCACATTAGACGCCCTCCTGGGAGGCCAGGGAAAAAGCATCAGCAGTGGGAGGAGGATGCGCTGCAGCAGGATGAAGGTGGCTGTGTGCAGCGTGAGAGCTCAGGGAAGGCCACCGGCACTTAGCTTTTCCTCACGTGGTCTTGGAGTTGTTTATCCCTGTGGCATGGCTGCACGCTTCATTGCTGCATCCCACTAATAACTGTTCGGGGGCAGCTCTGGGCTGAGCGCTGCTCCCTTCACTCCTTCACAGCACAAAACTAATAGGGGATTTAAATGCATGAAATTGTGCCTGAGGAGTCGGATGGGCCAGGCAAACCCTGACATAAAATAACGCCATCACATCCTCCTGAAAGATTCTGTGACACACAACCAAATTTGCCTCGTATTCCATTTTTTTTGAGTCTGAAATCACCAAACACCAACCCCCTTCCAGGCTCTCTACGGAAGAGACATCTCTGTAGCACTTTGTCAGGATTACATTGACCAGTCCGTTCTCTCCAGTTCTACAGGAGCCTTTCGCAGCCCCAGCCAATGTCATGAAACTCCTGCAGCTCCCTTGAAACTCAGCCCAGATCTGTCCAAAATTTGGATCAGGCTTATAAACCTCAGACAGTTTTAAGCTGATGATGAATTAAGGTACAAAGTGAATATTTTCTGCTCCTGGAATTTGTTATTAAAAGTCCTGAGTTTCCAAAGTGAACAGATAGTTCCTAACTGAGTAATTAATTACCTTTCCTATCTCCTCTCAATGCCATAAGCCATCCATTAATGGATCCCAATCATCCAAAAGGCACTTTGTACCTGACCCATTTTTCTTGAAATTTTGGGGGTGGTGGTATTTTATTGATTTATTTTTACAAGAACTCCTTGCCTTGTACCTCCCTTGGAAGCTGCTTGTTCCAGATACTTGAAATTTGGAGGTCAGGATGGATACAGGTCTTGTGATCTCTTCTCATCCCTTGCAGAAAAATGAACAACAAATTAATATGACGTTGCATTTTGAATCCTGTCACTGGAAAGAAAGAAATCCCATATTTTCTGGGCGGAAAAAAACCCAACCAAACAAAATGGTTTGACTCGATGATCTGGAGGGTCTCTTCCAACCTGGTTATTCTATGATTCTAGGAAAAATAATCCATTTAAATTTTGCTGAAAAAAAACCCCAATTCTAAATTTCTGATTTGTTTCTTTTAGAAGCCTTTTTAGCTAGCTCTGGTTTGGAGCATGTCAGTAAAGTAAGAGCCATTTTGGAGCTAGGCAAAATGCTGCACATCAGCTGCCTTAAAATAAAAATCCAAAATTTATGCACACAATTTAAATCCAATAAAGTTACAGGTGTGCTCCTTGACTGTTGTGTTCCTGGAGTCGTGCCTGTGCTTCCATTCCCTCTTGAACAAGGGGGGCAAATCTCAGGTATTGGAGGGATATGTGCATGAAAATCATGTGCAAAAAGCCACAAGAAGCAGAAGGTGGAAAGGGAAGGTACCTCTCTAGTGTCATACAAGCTTTAAAGCTATTTATTTCTAGCCTGCAGTTTGCTGCTAGATCAGCTCATCCATAGCTTTTAAGTCTGCTGCTGCTGAGGTCTCACCTCGTCTCAGGTTTAAGTGATGCTGCACCAAATCTGGACCTCAGCAACACACAGCTGTGAAGTTGGAAATAGAAGCAAGTCCGTTATGTCCCTCTTCTGTATGGAGTTACCCAATTTATAAGTTATCTACAAAAGTTTCTCTCTTTTATCCCAGGACCTTTTCAAAAATTCAACAGGCAAGGGCAATAATTCAAATAACCATCTTTTTCCCCTAACCTAAATGTTAATCCTAGGCTGGCTCCTATGATTGAGCAAATCCCTTCCCACCTTGCAGGTTTAAGTATGGCACTGTTTAAGAAACTCTGCCCAAGGTGCATGGGTGAGAGCATCCCAGCTTACAGAGCACAGAGAAGCCCCTGTGCCTAATTTCAGCCATGCACACAAACATCATTTCCTATTTTCTCATCATTCTTTGCTACTTCAGCACTGTGGTCATGACTATCCGCTATGAATAAGTAACCACTGAAGGTGTGGGGGCTTTCTTGCCACCACACAAAACTAAAACTGCCCAAGGAAACTCAAAGTTGATCAAGAAAGAGACAAGAAGGGGGCAAAAAAAGAGATGGATTTGAGGTAAGCTATGGATTTAAGGAGCTTGGTTCTCCCTATGCAGACTCATTACAGGACACATTGGCAGATCCAGGGATATTATGACAATTTATAGTAACTGGGGAGCTGTCTCTTAGTGCCAATATCACTATAAAGCTTTGCTTTTCTCCTGTCCATTCTTAGTCTTGACTATTTATACTGCAAAGTTTTTGCGGCAGAAGATTTCTGGACCCATTTAGTGCTGTAGGATCACAAATGCAGCATGAGCTGCAAGGCTAGTAATAAAATATTTATTCTCCATTACCTTCGGTGGTTGTATGCTCCGCAAAGAAAGCCATCAAAACTAAAGCCACCAATTTACAATTGTAGTCTAAAAAAAGAAAGAAAACCAGAGCGTTCATATCCACACATCTTTCAAAAACAAATGTTTTCACACTGTGACCCACTGCAAAACATTCTCATTTCTTACATAATAACAATTTAAAAATCAAATTTGCAACTGAAAGGAAAATAATTATAGATGCTAACAAAGCTTATGTGGTTTAAAAGATAGGAGGGCATTTTCATAATGACATTAACCAACCTGCAACCTATACGAGACATTTCATGCTCAGAGCTGGGTCCCAAATCCACCTTCAGGGAATCTAAAGCTTTATGAAAGCTGCAGCTTCTGAAGTCACAGCCTGGATCCTGGGGTGGAGGGGAGAGGGGCAGGGGCGGGTGTGTGAAAGCAGCACATTCCCACTCACAAAAGCAATCCCTACCTCCATTCCTTCCTTCCAACCCCTAAACATGAAGCTGATAGATTCCCATTCATACTTTCACACATTTTTTTGGAGTGCTGCAGAAGCTACAGATATTTAGGACACGACACCCCAATCTTTGGCAATGCAACTGCATCTTTCTTTCTCACTGGAAAAGCTTCCTTGATGTACAAAGCCCTGTATACTCGTATGATGTGAATCCATCAAGTTTCCAATATTAGCCGGTGCGGGGGGTTATTGGTGCTAAAACAAGGTGTACCTCCACTCTTACTGTCAACTTCACTAGAGCTAACGCTCCAGGAAAGATCAGCACATACCTTTTCAAGCATTAATCAGGAAAGCTGCTCTACTCATAACCTGTAATGGCAGCAAGGAAACAAGCCTTCTGTGATGCCTTCCTCCTTTGCAGATGCAAAGGGAGGAAAGGACCCAGTGCCCATACTTACCAGGTGGTGGAGAAGGTGGATGGATACCTGCTGTGCTGGTGGTGCCAGTGGAGGAGGTGGAAGAGTTTCTCCAACAGCAGCACATGGAGCCCAAAGACTAGAAACATCCATCATGATGTGCTCTGCAGAGCATCTCCTCCACTACCTGGTCCTGATAGCAGCTATTGCTCTCCGGCACTGATGCAACAGCCCTGCTTCTGCCTTTTTCCAGAAATATGGGGGTATAACCCATACCTGCAACCCAAAGCTCTCTGGACAGCCTCTCACTGGGCCCCTGCACAGTACAGTGCCTTCCTCTGGCAGCCCACGGAGGCTTTGCCAGTGGGCAAAGGTAACTAAAACTGTTCCTAAGAGCATTCAGATGCCAAGGGCACCACTGGTGGTGGCAGCGGACAGCTGCTGCAGACTTAGTCAGTTGAAAGCAAAGGTGTGGGAAAAGCTGTTTGTATTTCTGGCCCACCACATCTCAGTCTTTGGGATAAGCCAGGATTGCAGGGTTAGAGAGGCAAACACTGCCTACTCCCAAGCCACCTGACTTCAATCAGCACAGGTCCCAAGTAAGGCAGACAGACAGGGGACCTTCATCCTCCTATTTGCTGCCTTATTTTAAGAAGGGAACTTAATTGTTTAAGAAATAAAAAATAAGTTAACCCTGGAATTTCTGCCCATTAATCACTTCATGCCATGCTCTGGGGTTTTCTTTTGTTTAACCTTGAGAAACACAGTCCGGGACAATGCTTGTCTTGTAAGGGAAGGCACCCCACAATATTTTGATGCTACAGGACTTTATGAAATGCAAGATTTTACAATAATGACATTATGGCTATGTATCAAACTATAATAGGGGATAATACAGCACCACAAAGCTTACCAGTGGTGGATCAGCATGAAGAACTGTTGAGGGTTTGCATAACAGCAGTAGCTGCCAACGTCAAGGATGCTTGTGAGTATGGGAAGGGCTCTCTGGAGCCATTGGTCCCAGGGAACCAAAGGGAAGATTCAGCATGAAACCAGATCCCCATAATAGATCCAGACTCTTTGGAAACCAAAGGCAAAAGGCAATATAAGGAACAATCCCTGGAGTGAGCATTTCCAACACAGAACTGAGTTGAGGTAGCTCAGAGCTGACCACACAAGCATAACACTCCTTTTATCTCCTATTGAGATGATCAAGGATAAAAACGTTTAGTAAAAGACCTGCAACCTTGAAAAATGAATATGACTTCTGCAGTGCACCAGGAGTGCCCTCTTCTTTATCTCAGTAGAAAGCCTCTTTTGCTTCCCTCTGTAAGAAAACTGGAAGAGGCAAAGCTGCAGCCAGCCAGACCATGAGATGGGATGGGGAGACCCCCGTGGCAAGTAATGCCAGGGAGCTGATCACTGGCAAGCGGAATAGCGCTCAAAGGCATCGAGTGCACCCACAGCAAGGATGGAGAGGAGTTTCCAGTGTCTCAAGATTTTATTGCACAGAAGGAGAAATAAATAATCTACAGGATGAAACAATCAGAGATGAGAGGAAGTGAAGAACAGTAATTTCCCTCTCCTTTTAGCAACAGAACAGTTTGTGCTGGTGGGGCTTGTGTCAACACAGAGCCCTCCATCGCACTCCCATGGTCCCTACCAGGACCACTGCCTGCAGGCAGGACAGCACTCAATGAAGGTTTTTTTTCCCTGAGGAGCAGAAGTGATGGTGACAGGAGTGTCCATGCAAGACCTCACCCCAACCCATAGCTACAGTCCACCAGCCCTGAGGTCTGTGCAGGAAATCCTGCAGCATTCCCTGCTGAACCTCGTACATCCCAAATCATGGCAGCAGAAGAAACGGCTCCTTGGGGGAGCTCACTATGGGGTGGGCCTTAAGCAAAATTACCGAAGATAAGGGTAAATGTATTTTGTTAAGTCACTCGTGAATCATCTGTCCTTTCAGCCAGGAGATGCTCTGTTTGGACCCGACCATGTTTTCAGGTCCCAGGTGTCACATCAGAAAGGGTGCAGGAAATCATTGTGAACAGCTTCTAAGACATTTCACAGTTTCACAGTAGAGGTCATTACACTGCAATACTGCAGTTAAATGTGCGGATTTGATTCTAGTTGAGAATATATTTCATAATCTTCTTGCACTTGCCACTGATTCTGGCCTATTGTCTAATGCCTTAATGTATTTTCTAAGACCTTGCTAACTGAAATGCTGAGGTAGAAAATTACTGTATTACAAGCAGGCAAATTCATGCCAAGAGGAGAAGTGAATTGACCTGGAAGGTCGCATTCATCCGTGGCAAAGCTGGGAGTGGGGTGCTGGCTCCCGCTGCCGAGGTCACCACTCCCAGGCACAAAGTGTCTCTAGACACCCAGAGGACATTTGAAATGGGATGTTGTAAGCTTTTATAGTGGCGATGGTCTTTAGAGCTCAGTAGTGCTTATAATTGAATTCTTTAAAAGGATTATATTGTCCTCAGTAACTCATCACTCCCCTGGACTGGCCCTTCCAATTTGCATTTTTTACCCCATTTTGGATAAGATTTGAAACCCAGCAATGTTGTTTGCATAAACAAGCAAGCCTCGACTATATAAATAACTATTCACATCCTTTCCATATTCAAGTATTTCACAAGGCACCGTGGCAACCACTAGCATTTCTAAATGCTTTTTGAAGTAGTGGCTTGATTTTTTTTGTGCGTCCTTTACTGGAATTGATTCCCAAACTCCTCTCTGCTGATAAGTGAGGACTGGTGATAGCGGTCCCGCGAGGCAAAGTCTGTGTTCTCCTCAGTGAGTTGCGTGGTCTCCATGCCAACTGTCGCAAAGGACGGTGTCACCACGATCTGCTCCTTGGGAGATGGCCTTCTCCTGCAAACAGAGAAGCAGAGGCACCTGCATTGACCCCTGTTTGCCATCCATTAGCGGCTGTGCAAACAAAACCAGCTGAAACGCTGCTGTAAAGAAGCTAAATCCTTCTTGGTGCCCTTGGGAGACACAGAGCTAATCTGAAAATATTTTTCCTAGAAGGCCCACGAAAAATACTTAAGTCCCTTCTCCTGGAAAGCACTGGAAAAATATACACTTTTTTAACAAGTAGATTTTCTTTTTGGATGTTGGCTATGGCAAACACCTTCCACACTGCACAGGAAAAGAAGGAGCTCATGTGATTTCTAATGAAAAATATCCTTCTCAGAGTTTCCTAATCTTTAGTGTACATTTCAATTATTTTTGTAATTCTTAGAAATGAGAGATATTTCCCTGCAATCCCCTTATCGCAGAAGCTGATTTTAAGAAAACCTTGTTGCACATCTGCAAATCAAAACACCAATAGCTTATAGCACCAACTCAGACTTCTTTGGGCACCTAAGAGCCTCAGAGGTGTCAAGGATCCTCGGTTGCTTCCAACTCTCTTGCACTGTAATGGGATTTCTTCTTTACCTCCAGTTCATTAAAATGCCTTGCCTGGAGGACAATCCCTTAGTCCAAATGAGATATGCAGAAAACATAATGCACACCCTCTACACCCCTCACTCCTCTTCTGTGCAGTCTGTCTAACCCAGCCTCTCATCCTTGAATACTCAGGCAAAGCATCCAGTTTTGATCAGCAGTCGCAAAAGGCAGCATTAGCTTCATGAACAAAGCTATTCATGGCAAGAGGTGTGCAGGACAGGTGGGATCTTCCTGGGCTTCAGTCCCATAGTCCAAGACATCCACTAGTCTGCTAGAGGAAGGGATGGATGTAATGTCATAGAACTGACTTATCTGCTGTAGGGATCTGCTGACTTATCTGCTGATTTACTGCTGTAGGCACCTAAGAGAGGTCCTATAACCTCAGTTTATCTCCCAAGCCACCTCTGCTACCAGATGTGTGTGGCCATATTACAGGGACTGTGGTCAGAGGCAGGAGCTGGCAAGACAGGCATGGGCATATGTCAATGTGCTTAAATGCCTGGACTTTCATTTATTTTAAAGGAGCCACCAAATTTGTACGTATAATGCATGGCAGCTCCTGTTGTTGCAGTCCTTACTAGAGCATTCACCCACTGCAACAAAAAAGCAACTCGACAGATTGAGAACTTCAAATCCCATTGCACTGCACAGACACAGAGATGGTCACAGCCTGCAATGGGAAACCCAAACCTGATAGAATTAATAATTAAAAAGGATTAACAAATAGGTTAAAATAGATTAACAAAACCAGATAATAACCAACCAACCAAAACCCTTAAGGTCCTCTGGGAAGTAAAACCCCCAAGACAACACTACTGCAGTCCCAAGCAAACACATTGCTGAATGGCTCCTTCACTGAAGACCCTGTTTATTGTATTTGTCCCATAACTACTGCAACTTCCCCCCAGATTTCCTCTCTGAAATTTGAGCACAGCTGTCACATGTGCCTGTTGTACCACTATCAGAGTAATTCACTTTCAGTGGGTGGTGAGTGGAAGTGGAGGCTCCCATTTCTCATTTCTTACCAGATTTTCAAGTTCAACTTGAGCCATAATGGCTGAATACAGAACTTTATGGTAAGATAAAGCTTCAGACATCAAGATATGATTATCGGCTGACATGTCCATGCACGAGGCAGAGGGGACTCCTGCTGCCCCACTTACATGGCCAGCCATATGCAAGGCTAATGTGGGTAAACTGTTGTTTTTACCACTGAGAAAGAATAACTTTGAGTATGCAAGAAGGGCCAGAGAGATTGCTTAAGGTAATAAGCAAGTCCATTTCCCTCTGCACACATTAGTGTGTCATAAGAATAAGCACTGCCTTGGTCACTGCCAAGTGACTGGTACAAACCTGCACGAGGTGATCAAAACTGACTTAATCCAGCTGAAGAAACTGAAATTTGCTGCTGCTCCTGCAGAGAAAAGGCACAAGAAGTCAGTATGCTGCTAATTCTTCCATAATAGCATTATGCCATTGAATTTGTGCATAAAATCTTAAACCAACATGCTTGTTAATAGCCTTCAGTACCCAAAGATTTTGCCATCATGGGAAAACTACAGTCCCTCCACATGCTGTGGCTTTTAAACAATTATCAAGAAACGAGCCTGAATTCCCCCTAAAGAACAGCTATCCCTTCCCAGATTGACAGCTTGTGACAACCCCAGTAAAACCATGAGCAAAGCAGAGACACTTGCTGCAGTACCTTTTCCTCTCTGGACTGCAAAGCTCATTCCCACTGCCGGGATGGGGAGACAGAAGAAGCTATTCAAGCAACCTCGACCAGAGTGGCTGTGGTCTCACCATTCATTCCCTCCCATCAGACCCCATGGTGAGCTGGCTTAGCTTATTACATCAACACCAATCTTTTCTGCTTTCTCTGTAGAACTAGTTTCCTGCACTGCCTCGATGCAGTGGCAGGGAAGTACTGGAGCTGGCAGCAGAAATTTGCGGTGAGGGATAAGGAGGAGAACAGAGAACCAACCGTGCCTGCTGGATTTGGCTTAGGTTGTTGGAGAGAAAGAGAGAAAAAGAAGGGATGCATCAAAATCCCAGATCATTTCTGCTCTGAAGGTCTTAATCTAGTCCCTAATCCAGAACATCTCTCAAACCAATGTCTCCCAACCTGTCTAGACAGCAGAGTTGTTCAGAATACACTTATAGATCATTGGACACCATTTGGCTGCACAAGAAAGTTCATTCACAGGCAAATGAAAACCAGGCTGAACTTTGAGTGTTCATTTCTAACTTTCTCTTTGCTGCAAGTTGTTTTTCTGTATAGGCATGGGAATGTATGTGAAAAGGAATCCAAGACAAAAATGTCTGATTATGTTGCAGTTCCTCAGATCACCTTCCAACATTCTCCACACACTGACTGAAAAATTCTTTTTAAAGTCATTTTTGGTAAATATTTGAAAAACAGATAACAGACAGATAATATAGTGGTTACACAAAGGCAAAGAAGACTCCAAAGCCTGAAAAATCTTTTTGTGTTTTGTTTGATAGACGTTTAAGATATATCTAAGTTTTAATAAAGTTTTTGTATTTCAAAAAATATAAATTAGGAAGTACTATCCACACTCTCAGCTCTTTTCTACTATTCCATACAGATAACAGAAAATAAAACAATTACAGTAGAAAGAGAAGTATTGGTAGGATCATTACCAAGTGGCAACTGTTTTTTGGTTTCTCGCCATTTGGACTTCTGAACTCCAGTACTCACTTACCCACTGTCTAATAATCTTTCATCTAAATAAACCTGGGTAGCTATTTCTGAATTGCCTAGAAGACATAAACTCAGGTTCTTTTGTCTTTTCTCATCTTGTTTCTCATCTTGGACAAAAAATTGCACGCGCACACCTGCAGGCGCTTCTACCTGTATGCACCAACATATGCATTTATGTACAAATACGCGAGTATGCACACACCGTGTGTGTCTCCCTCTCCTTCAGAGACACAGACCAATGCAAACCCATCCTGCAGCCGTGCCAAGGAGCTGTAGGCTCCCATGAGCTGCTTTCAGAAAAAGTACTTCACTGTTTAATTTTGAACTTGTTTAAGCCGATCACATGCGCAGACCTTTCTAATGCCCGGTGCCTAAGACTATTTTCCCAGATTACATTCCCGACATATTCAACCTGTTTAGTTCTGGAATCAAAAGGCTCTCTTGTTCTGCTGTTATGAATGCTGAGATTTAATGAGATACTCGTCATAATTCATATTTTCATTAAAGTTTTCTCAGATGGGTTTAGATTGATTAATTAAGTTTCTTAAAACATATTTATGGCAGATCTTTCTCATTGCTGTGGTACATTTACCATCTGCTATCCCTCTTAAGTCTTTGTACTAGTACTGGTTTTGCCATTCAAAATACAATACCATTCAAGCAATAAGCACAACGTTCAAAGTATCAAACTCATGCTAGTCACAGTTAGAATCCAACACAAAACTAATAAGAAAGAAAATGTATTAAAATGAGCAATGAAATGATACCTCATCATTCACTGTGTCACCTGCATATTAAACACAAGAGTCTCAATTCCTAATTAAGTTACATTAAAGCTTAATGAATTTTTAGGCAGATTTAATAATACAGAAAAAAAACTCTCACCAAGAGGGAGCCCAGGGCTCACTTGGCCAATGTAGAAATACAGAATAACCGCTGCACCCAGGCTGACAAGCGTGTAGATCCACTGAATGACAAACATTATCACAAGGGACACGATCGCCTAGAACAGTAGAAACAAAAGTAATTTTCAAGTACTGGAGTGTATTTACATGGCAGTAAGCAATACATTTCTATCCATTTTCTACAATCAAAAAGCAGTACTCATAATAAAAGAAAACTGCTTACACCAGCAAAGGAAACCCAGTGGCTGCAGAATTTGGAGTAGAAGGATTCTGGTATTTGCTGAATTCCCAGCTCTGGACTTTGTTGCTTTATAGATGATTCTAAAGAAGAAAAAAATAAATAAAAAATAAGAGATATTAGAAAGGAGCTGAAGTGTTGGCTTCTTTTTCTCCTACTTTACATTACCAGACTGCAGAAAACCAAAGCAGAAATTCTAGCTGACAGCTGGGTATGGCAGAGCTTAATCAAAACTTATAAAATAAAAGCAAAATGAAGTGCAAGGAAACAAAATTTGCTAGCTCTGGTGCTGAGTCCATTTGAAGGTCACCTCTGCCTATCTCTGCCTCAGTTTCACTGTTTGTGAAGGAAAATTAGTAAGAGTTTTTTCCACTGGAAGGGTTTACAAAACTTAACTGAATAGTGCCGATAGAACACTTTATCACTGAGTTGACAAACTCCAAGCAAGCACATGGTGTCCAATACCCACAAGACCAACAAAACAAATTCAGACTCTTAGCTGTGGAGGTTGAATTACAAGCTCCACCTGTGGTATGGGACCACTGCATTTTGATAGCCTAAATTTTAGACTCACATGGCTCCATCCTTCCTAATCTGCACTAGGATGAAGTAAACACCAAGATACACTCAAAACCCTTTTAATGTACAGCATTAAGTGTGCATGCGTAGAATAATGAACAGATAGTAAACAATCCTACATTAAATATTAGTCGTGCCTACTTTCCTGTGATTAATCTTCCATAGGAAATTGCATTGGACTACTCCATTGATGCATTGTGATGAACTCTGTCCTCACCTGGAATAAATTATATTATTGCTATGAATCATTGAATAACAGCCCTGTATATAGCTAGTTTCACACCTGCCTTCAGAACAGCCTAGGAGGACCAAGATTGGAAGCCATTCCCCATAAGCATGGAGATGTCCATCTCCTACAGCCCTTACCTTCTCCCATGTGGCCATGGAGTGCAGGTGCTGCACTGCAAAGCTGAGCCCCCCGCGCTAGCAGCTCGGGTGTCTGATGGGTATCCACAGCAGGTGATGAGCATGGATGCATGTCACACTGCTGCTCAGTCAAGTCCTGCTGGCTCTCACTGTGAGGCTCCATGGTCTCATCCCTTCCATACTGAGCTGGGGGACAATCGTGATGGAGATCAAGGAGAAAGCTGTCTTGCAACATCTGCTTGGCTGGCTTCTTTGCCTTCTTCTGTTTGACCTTTTGGGTTAAAGTCTCATCTCTTCCTTTTTTGCAGGTACCTGGCTCACTACAAAATGGTTTAAAAAGCTGGTCCATGTCTTTAGCGAATTCCAGCAAGGTGCCATTTGATCTGCTTTGAATTACTCCGTCTACTACACGGCCGGAGGGCTTGTTGAAAATTAAAGGCTGGGAAGAGTGAGCAGGCTTAGCATTTTCCATCTGAGTCTCAGCAGGTTTCTGCTGAACATTGTAGCTCAAGGAAATTGAGAAATAGGAATAGTCTACAGCAATATATGTCAACATGAAGTTGATGGTGACTATGGGAGCAAGAACGTTCACTTGTCCAATGAAGACGAAAGCCATTGTGATAAGAGTTGTTAAGCAAATTGCAGCCACTGGAGTCTTGTTGGGTCCTTTCTAGTTCATAAATAAAACAAAATTACATTTAAATTAATAACCATGGCCCTCACCACGAGGACTGCCCTGTTGCTCAGCTGCCACAGGTAGTCTGCAGTACCCCTTAAGTCATGAAACGCACACACATACAGAAGCAGTAGTTCACCAGCTTAATAAATTAAAGAATGGGCTGGAAGCCAATATCTACTGAGCTCCCACCTCATCTCTGTGCCTCACTCAAGCTTTGTCTTTGGAAAATTCAGCCAGTCTCACTCCGTAATTCCACAGTAAAACAATCAGCAATAAACCTTAAGAGACATTTGTGGGGCTTATGGGCAGTCCAGCAGTATAACATATTTAGAGTTAACTGTTCTTCTGTAATTTCTCTTCAGAACTCTGCACTGCTGCCTACACAAAAGGCTCCTGCACGCTGCTTTTGGAAAGGTTTTGACTGCCAGATATAGTCAAAGAAGCTCTGCCTGCATGGAGCAGTATCACCTTCAGATCAGCAGCTTCTGGCCCTGCCCTGACACAAGGCTGAGCTAAATCCATGATCTGCTGAGCCTCTGCACTTGGAGTTTCTCTCCTTTCATCCACTCAAGTTGCATCTGCCCAGCAGCAGGAGGAAAGCAGCAGAGAGGCTGTGCAGCTGAGGATGCTGGAAGGCAGGAGTCAGCCCCTGCGATGCTGGGCGTGTGTCGGGAAGGCAGGCAGCCAGGAGAAACATGGCCTGCTCTTCTCCTTTGGAGTGGGGTTAAGGCAGGGAAAAAAATGAGAGACAAAGTAAAGGTCATCAGGGGCAGAAAGACTTGAGTCATCAGCTCATGAACTTTAATCACAGGTTTATCGTTCCCTCCCTTGGACCAGGCATTGTTTCACCATTTCAGTGCCCAAGAAGGCTGTGCAGGACACAAAGATCTTGCTGGAAAATGTCTTACAAGATATCTTACAAAATATTCATTTTCAAAATATTCGTTTTCACTTACTTTATGTGCTTCTTTAATAAACACACAGTTCAAATGGAAACTACTTCTATTTCCCCTACTCTTATTTATAATAGAAAAGGGGACCAATTCTGGACCTTAGGTCTTTACACAATAAAATGAGAAATATGTATTGGAGACGAAGGAACACAATTCTCAGACAGCATCTTCAGTATCAGAAAGATGTACTGGGATGGAGAACAGATGGAACGATCTCAGGATGCCTCTGGCTTGGGTTTAACGCTACAGAAAACACTCGTTTCCTTCCCATCAGCTGGAGTTATGGTGACTACAACGCTTTTTTCAAGCATGGAAAAGAACCGATGTGGAACAGATTGTTAAGGGCAAAGTAAATTTATTAACTCTCCATAAACCAAATCTAGGAGTGCTTCAAAGTGGCAGAGAGAAGGAAGTGGGGAACAGTGATCTGCCATTGATTTCTTGCCTCTTTTGAGCCCTTCCTATTGTGGTATGCTGCCTGGACAGAGTTCAGAGCAGAAAAATTGACAGAAAGACAGAAAACTATCAGAGAGAGAATCAACTTTCCAGTAACTTTGCTAAACCACTGAGAATTTCACAAGAGTTGTCAAGTGGAGCACAGCCTGTTCCAGAATTGCCTGATGGCTGCCTTCAGGAGCTGTAAGTTTTTCCTGTCATTATTCTTCCTGCTTCCCCTACAATTATTGCTATTTATTATTATTACTATTACTTTTGGAACTTTAATTTTAGGAAATTACTACAAGAAATATAGAATCATAGAATAATAAATCAAAGTATAGAAAATTATACTTATAAAACATTTAAATATTTATAAATACCATTCATAAATACCAATAATGTAAAATATTTTTCTTTATTTATAAGCTGCT
Organism: Phaenicophaeus curvirostris; assembly: GCF_032191515.1. Taxonomy (NCBI): domain Eukaryota; kingdom Metazoa; phylum Chordata; class Aves; order Cuculiformes; family Cuculidae; genus Phaenicophaeus; species Phaenicophaeus curvirostris. Next base: position 31,831,823 of record NC_091398.1, read on the forward strand.
TTGAAGAAGCAAAACATCGCAAGATTTTTCCAGCCACTTGGTACAGAGAGTTAGGTGCTGCAGCTTACTAAGAGTGAGGGAATTAATGTCTCCCTGTTAATAGGAAGGGGAAAACACTCCAAAGAGTTTACTCTGAATGTATAGCCCAGGACTACAGAGTTCTTAGTGCTTTGACTGATTTCAGCTGAAAGACTAATATGAATGAGGATTATTTATGAAGACATGGAAAAAGCTTCTTGACATATTCAAAGCAAGGCTTTGCTTCAAAGCATATTTAAAACTTAGCAGCACCCAACTTAACCTTTAAAATCTATTCTTTGTTTTTATTTTATAGGGGCAAAAAATCAGCTTATCTTACAAAGAAGTGTCCCTTTCTGCAGTGCACACAGACTGGACTCACTGCACCACTCAGCTACAAGGTTACCAGAGAGGATAGGAAGAGCTCAAAGAAAAAGTTCAGGAAAGAAGAATCAAAGAATAAAAAAACAACAAGAAGAAAAAAGATAAAGATGCAGTTAGCATCCATTTCACCAAAGTGCCTGGACAAATGCTTCCAGATGGGAGGGCAGAGAAGAGCTATATACCTCAGCACCAGCATAGATAAGATGTTTGCAAAAGAAATCACAGGTAAGCTGTGTCATAAGTAGCTGTTTTACTGGGGGCATCTGAAAAGAGGTGGGTCTGAGGAAAGAAGGGGATGCAGGATCCAGGGCCAGGATGCGGAGGGTGGTAAGTGAGATACTGGGCCAGAGCAGGGCTGCTCCTGCACAGAGCTGAGCCCTGTGGGAGAGCTTGGGATAGAGGTGGTGGAGCATGGGGACAGACAGGGAAAAGGCCAGGGCAGCCAGGCTCTTATTTTGTTAATAAAACCACCCATTTCCTGGCTTTTCTGCCTACTCTAGAGTACCACACCCCATGCCTTCCACACTACGCATTTCATACGTCCCCCATCTCACCCTACAGACACAAAGAAATCTTGGCTTCTTCATCACCCGTTTTCCTTCAGATGAAGGTTTGACAGCAATCTCAGAGAACGGATGACTAACCCCACGTCCAAGGAAGGTGAGCATGGGGACCACATTCTCCTGGGCGATGCACTGCAGGATCCTGGGTGCTCCATACAGCCCGCCCATGCAGGAGGCCAGGGATGAGATGTACAGCCCTAGCAAAAACAAGAAACCCACCAAGGATACCTGGAGGAAGCAGAGACAACGCAAAGTTGATTATACTGTTCTTTAAAGTCCTCCAAGCAGTGTTAAATATGTGCATTTGAAGACATCACATATATTTTGTAACACTGCTATATGAACAGAGCAAGGCCAGAGAAAACAGCAATTTAGCTGTTCTGTGGTATAAAGTGCAAGCAATTAATACAGGAAAATTATCCCATAAAAGTAATTTAATGCTGAACGCCCTGTACCAACAGAGCCATTTGACAAGCTCATATCCAAGAAATTCTCCGTCACTTGGAGCAATTGCAGCAAAGCAGCAGCTATTAGATTCCCCTTAAGTAACTGGAAGTGAGTTTATTTCAGGAGAGATTACTTATATACAGAGCACATCATACAGGAAAAGCTGCCCAGGCTTCCAACCACCCAAAACAGGAAGACAAACCCCTGTGTTCCAGAGGGGAAAACCAATCCTGTAAGAAAATCCACAGTAGGACCAAATCAAAATTGCCACTTAAACAAATGGCATCTCAAAAAATACGCTCCAAAGGATATAATACAATGACCTTATTTTCCTGTCTTCAATGAGAAAAGAATTTCCTTTGGCCAACATAAAACTCAAAATTCTTTAAAGCCACAGTGTTAGCAAGGCTGGGTTTGTCGCTGGTTTCTAGTGAAAAGGTTTTCAAACAGGGAGCATCTCCTGCAGGCATGAAGGGAAGAGGGGGGCAGTTCATGGTCTATCATGCAGAAACAAGGACTGAGGTCCTCGTGCAAAGGTCCCCACTGTCAAGAGCTGCAAGCACAGGCAGCATCTCTGAAAAAAAGCCACCCAAATACACAAACCCCCACAATATGAACACTGTGCAAGAAAGCTTTGAAATGGGAGTGCTCCTGGTACCATAGTGTAAGGAAACAGACAGACACAGCCAAGGAGACTGAAACCTGGGTAGGGAGAAACCCCCCAAATTTTGGTCCAGATCCATCCTGCACATACTCCAATTTAGCGAGCTGCTTGAGGTGCAGACAGACATCCCTGGCAGAGGATGTCGCCAAATGCAAGTCCCCCATATCCCACATGTCCTTTTCTCCCACCCCTTCTCTCATGGAAAATAAAGCCTAAATGTGCCAGACATCGTATATTATTTTAGCTGCCAAAAATGCTTGCATTTAAATGTGCTACTTGACATTCAAATCAGGGTTAGAGAGGAAGAGTCCTTTTCACTGAGGCTGATGAAAGGGTTTGCTGGGAGTTTTGAGTATGAAGAATGTGAATACTTTGTAAGACATTGGCACTTGGAGCTCATTAGAAGTGAAATTACTGAATCTCATTTTTATGTTTAAAAAGCCAAATAAGTATTGCAAGGGGGAAAAGCAGCCAAACACTTGCTCACCTGTGAGTGACAGAGAGTTTGCATGTTGGACATGTAATGATCTCTCCTCCTCCCTGCCTCAAAGTCATGAAAATCTAAACCAGCTTGTAATAACTCAAATAAGCAACACGAATATTGGGGTTGCTCCATTGTTTTGTCCCGTACTAAGCAAAATAAAACTGAATTTGCTTTTCTGTATGGGTTTGGGTTGGGTTTTTTTTTTTATTCCTGTTTAACATCATTAAATACCTTCACATTCACAATCTTTACTGGAAGATTTTTCCTAGAGGGTTTGGAAGCTAAAACATAGCTTGAACATCTCTTTCTCTTCAGTTGATTCCTTTAAAGCTGATTAAGGGTCGCAGGGAGGATCCAGGGAACTACAGGCCTGTCAGTCTGACCTCAGTGCCAGGGAAAGTCATGGAACAGGTGATCTTGAGTGCTATCATGAAGCACATGCAAGAGAACCGGGTGATCAGGCCCAGTCAACATGGGTTCACAAAAGGCAGGTCTTGCCAAACTAACCTGATCACCTTCTATGACAAAGTGACTCGGCTGCTGGATGAGGGAAAGGCTCCTGGACTTCAGTAAAGACTTTGACACAGTTTCTCACAGCATTCTGCTTGAGAAACTGTCAGCCTCTGGCCTGGACAGGCGCACACTCTCCTGGGTGGAAAACTGGTTGGATGGCCGGGCCCAGAGAGTGGTGGGAAATGGTGTGAAATCCAGCTGGAGGCCAGTGACAAGTGGAGTTCCCCAGGGCTCAGTGCTGGGTCCAGCCCTGTTCAATGTCTTTATCAATGACCTGGATGAAGGCATCGAGTGCACCCTTAGCAAGTTTGCAGACGACTCTAAGCTGGGTGGAAGTGTCGATCTGCTGGAGGGTCGGGAGGCTCTGCAAAGGGATCTGAACAGGCTGGACCACTGGGCTGAGTCCAATAGGATGAGGTTTAACAAGGCCAAGTGCCGGGTCCTGCACTTGGGGCACAACAACCCTGAGCAGCTACAGACTAGGAGAAGTCTGTCTAGAAAGCTGCCTGGAGGAGAGGGACCTGGGTGTGTTGGTTGACAACCGACTGAACATGAGCCAGCAGTGGCCCAGGTGGCCAAGAAGGCCAATGACATTTTGGCTTGTATCAGAAACGGCGTGACCAGCAGGTCCAGGGAGGTTCTTCTCCCTCTGTACTCGGCACTGGTGAGACCGCTCCTCGAATCCTGTGTTCAGTTCTGGGCCCCTCACCACAAGAAGGATTTTGAGGCTCTGGAGTGAGTCCAGAGAAGAGCAACGAAGCTGGTGAAGGGGCTGGAGAACAGGCCTTATGAGGAAGGGCTGAAAGAGCTGGGGTTGTTTAGCCTGGAGAAGAGGAGGCTGAGGGGAGACCTCATTGCTCTCTACAACTACCTGAAAGGAGGTTGTAGAGAGGAGGGTGCTGGCCTCTTCTCCCAAGTGACAGGGGGACAGGACAAGAGGGAATGGCCTCAAGCTCCACCAGGGGAGATTTAGGCTGGACATTAGGAAAAAAATTTTCACAGAAAGCGTCATTGGGCACTGGAACAGGCTGCCCAGGGAGGTGGTTGATTCACCTTCCCTGGAGGTGTTTAAGGCATGGGTGGACGAGGTGCTAAGGGGCATGGTTTAGTGTTTGATAGGAATGGTTGGACTTGATGATCTGGTGGGTCTCTTCCAACCTGGTTATTCTATGATTCTATGATTTTTAGTTACTGTATTTTTTGCCCACTAAGTCTGTCACACTGACATATAAAGGGAAGCTAAGAGACTTCCTTTTAGTCCCCTGAAACAGACAATTTTTCACCTTTGGAGGAAGTGGCAGGAGCCCCCTAATAATCTAGAGCTTATTTTGGAGGCTGAAGGAAGTCTAGAGCTACAATTACTTAGTAAGAAAACAAAGCCAGAGTTTCAAATAGATATTTAAGACTTAAACCATGTTACATATCAAATAAATGGCAAACATCTCCATTTTAAATTAATCACAAGAATAGTGTCAAATGTGAACCCCTGATTTTGGATAATGCTGAGTAACAGAGAATTACCCCTTTTGTATCCCATTGAAACTAAGACAATGGCATACACCAAAATCTTTTGCTCTCTTTTCAAAGGCCTGAAATGATAAGGTTCATTGGCTGTAGTGCTACTAAGCTCCCTCATGTATACACACATCCATGTGGAATGTCTCGAGTTTAATAATCCTACTGCTCACCCTGCAATTACAGCCCCCTAGATATGGAAATGTAAGCTTTGCTTGACTTAGTAAAGATAAGCAGTGGGGTTCTTTAGAGATTTCAATTTGGTTTAAGCTTTCACCAACAAGAAAGGACACACTGGATAAAATACAGCATTTATTATTAGACCACATTAGCATATTTTAGCTCTTAAAGCTATTGCTGGGTGATTATGCCAAGATTCAGCATTACTGGATATTCTGGTGAATGCAAAGCTATTCAAATCAATTGTACACTGGGATTTGCAATGGGGAAATCCCCTTGAATTTCAATGAGGGATGGGTACCCAAATTATTTTTGGAAAATGCAAGTTTTCAGTAAGGCAGATGGCAACGCAAAAGCACCATTATATAAACCCACAGTGAGTTATTCAAACAAGTTACCTTTTCTGCTATCATGAAGTCATAGCGGAGTGACTGACGGGTACAAACAGCTCCCAGCAAGAAAACAAAAACCATGTAGAGAAACCACCTGCAAATAATAAAAATGAACTATTTTTTTGAAGCAAAAGAAGACCATTGAGAATTCTGCCCATTAACTGAGCCAGGAAAAGGCCAAGTACCCACAAGCTGGGTCTTCAATCACTCTGTAAGGGCTGTTTCTCCATTATTTATCCTCAGGGCTAAATTTAACACTCATTCACATTATTTACCTACTACAATGTACCACAGACAGCTGCTGTGTGACTCTACAGTACCCTGTGGGGAGAGCAACCCAGCCTTGGGGACAGACTTTTTAGTAGGGCCTGTAGCAATAGGACCAGAGGTAATAGTTTTAAACTAAAAGAAGGTAGATTTAGACTAGGTGTAAGGAAGAATTTTTTTACAATGAGTGTGGTGAAACACTAGCACAAATTGCCCAGAGAAGTGGTAGATGCCCCATCCCTGGAAACATTCAAGGTCAGGTTGGACGGGACTCTGAGCAACCTGATCAAGTTGAAGATGTCCCTGCTCACTGTAGAGGGGGTGGACCAGGAGGCATTTAAAGGTCCTTTCCAACCTGAACTATTCTATAGTTCTATGATTCTTCATGTACATAGATCCCCTTGTCTGGCAATATCATTAAATCTGCAGCCAGCCAGTTCTACAACCTCAGTCACGATCCTCCTCTGCCATCTTTGGCATTTCCAGTGCTCAAGAGGAGGGATAAGCTAGGCTGTCTGCAAAGTCCAGGCAGCAGAGATATGAATACCCACAGTCCACCCTTCTGTGATTTTTCTGCGTTCTGTGGAATCCCCTCATTTAAAACAAGCATCAATTTCATTAGGAATCTCTCTAAATTCAGAATGTCCCTCCTTCTTGTCTGAACACTGGTACACAATTAAACATAATAATTTCAAAAACCGTTTAGATGGCAAAGAAAACCAACAGGAAAGCCCACTGAGTTCTTTTTAACAGCAATTTTGTCCTGGAAAGCAGCGTTTCATGGCGGAGAGCACTGCTTGGTGCTGCATGGCTCCTGCTCCTTGCAGGTAGGTAGCTTGTCTTGGCCCCATTTTCCCAATAACAAAAATTATATCTTTTTTATAATGTATTTAAAATATTTGCTATGGCTTTTATTTATAGGAGAAGAAAGCACTTCGAAATATTTCGTTGGTGAAAGATAACAAAAAATCTTTCTATGAATACATCAACAATAAAAGGAGGACCAGGGAGAATATTCAGTCCCTATTGGATGCAAATGGAACAACTGTGACAAAGGATGAGGTATTTAATGCCTTCCTTGCCTCAGTCTTTAATAGTAAGGAAAGTTATTCCCTCTGTGTACACACCCAGGAGTTAGAGGAGCAGAACAAAGCTCCCATGATCCAAAAGGAGGTGATTAGAGACCTGTGGGTCTTTTCCAACCTAGTGATTCTGTGAAAATCAATGGCAAGAAGTGACAAAATCACATGTCCCAAGCCTCTAAGAACTTCGCATTCCACTCTGGGACAGCCAGGCTTCAGCAGCACAACTGCTCAAACCAACACACATCCCACCCGGTGCAGGAGGGACTGATTACATCTGCGTTAATGAACCTCTTCTGTAATCCACCCAGAGTAGGTGGTGGTAATGGACAATAATTTGAATGAGAGCCAGACTTTAATTTTCCAGATGGCTGAGTAATAAAAGGTTGATGGGAATATAAAATGGATTGGTCACATCCAGGGCAGTCTCCAAAGAATAAATTCTCCCCTAACTATGACTTACGAGGTGCCAATAGCAGCCAGAGACCCCAGGGGGATGTTGGTAGCAGGCTTCTGGAGATCTCCGCTCATATTGAACCCAGCCATCACACCTGGATTATGTAGACATAAATGTAATTTAAAGTTAATCTAAGTTATAGCATATATAACACATATTATAATATGTAACATAATTTAATCAATTGGTTAATCAATTGCTTCAAAACAGTAACTCTATCACATTGTTGCATTTAACACACAGATGAATATTGACTCCCATCTGTTGCTTGGTAAGAAACTGTTCGTATTGAAGAAAGCCACCACTAACATGCCTACAAAGAACTCATTGTCCAGTTTGAACAATGCTGGGGGGAAGGGGAAAAAAAAAAAGGAGAAATCTGAACAAACCCCATCTTATCTTAATGCAAACCTCACAGAAACCAGTGCTGTCCATTTGTTGAAAAGAAAAACGCTACTGTTCATCAGGGCAGCACATTCAGCAGGTGGTACTGCCCTCCCAGACCAGATCCATTACAGTCCCCTGCATTCATGGGGCACAACTGCCGTTACAAAACGGCCTGTCCTCTCCGTGTTTAATGACGGTCACATGCGCATTTAGCAGAGTGTTCGTCACGTAGGTGGCACCTTCCAGCCAAGGGATTTGCGTTGGAAGTAGGCATTATCTCTGCTTTGCAGATAGGGAAACAGAAGCACTGAGAGGTCAAGTGATTGTCCAAAAGCATGTGGCAGGACTAAGAATAAAGTACTGAACTGTTATTTTAGGCTACAGTACAGGGTATTGTACAATCAGGGACAGTCCTTAGCCTAAAAAATTGCCATCTAAAGACCCAAGAAAGGGAAACAGGATGGAGCAGAGGATATCCATGTTGAGGCTAGGAATCTGAAGCACAAATGGATTTTAAGATTTTGCCCACAGTTGAAGAAGGATTCATGCCAGACTTGGCATGAAAACACAACTTTTTTGTCAAATTGTCCCAAAATTTTTCCTAGAATACTTCAGGTATCTGCTATAAATAAGTAAATACATACATAACATAAGTACCCTCCACCAAAATCCCCTGTGATTTAGAATCCTGATGAGAATTTGGACAATTTGAAGGCAGGGCAGAAAAGGCCCTTTTAAACACTAACTTCTGCCCATCGCTGTCCCAGCCCTTGAATGTCAGACTACTGTCTTCCTAAGGACACGAGGGCCAGGTGCCAGGCATCAGTGCTCATGGGACAGTCCCTGGGAGCTGGCGTGAGATCACCACAGAACAATGAGGAGGAGGATGCCAGTGCCACAACACTCACAGCATCTGCCACCCCCAGCTGCAGGGGATCGAACACAAATCAGTCTGCCACTCAGCTGCCAAGTCCAGCAGTCATTCCTCATTTTCAAAGGGTACACAAATGATGAGTCAGTCTCTGAGGCTGCAAATCTGAGTGAATAGAGCTCTGAATTAGCTAAGCCTCTAGAGCTTTATTTATTTATTTATCACTAATATTTTTTTCCTTGATCATCCTTTTTCCCCTCTTGATCCACTCTGCCCTGTCCCGCCCCGATCATTCCACTCAGCAGCCATTTTTTTCTGTCCTCCTCTCTACCACAAAGCCAAAGCTCTAACAGTCCCCATGTGCTTCTGGCATTCCTCAGCTCCTGGAAGAGCTGTCTTGCAGATTCAGACCAGATTTGAATCCTTGACACCATACCGAAAACATTACAAATCAAAACGAGTTCTTAATTTTCTCCTGGAAGACTATTCCATGGATGTACTTCTGAACAGCACTGCTAAAAGCCCATCAGCTGGTGCACTTTTCCCCAGACGAAGTTTCCAAGTGCCGTTCAAACACTGCTCCTTTTAAAGAGCTACACAATAGGCTCAGCTGGAGGTGAGAAAAGTTAGGAAGGCAGACATCCATGGAAATGGTCACAAACATAAAGCTGCTATGAAGCATTCTTCGGTGACTTTGCAATTCAGGGGCAAAGCAGAAAGCTGAGAATAGTCAGAATTTTTCTTCTAAAGGGAGTAAACTATTGTCAGAAGAACAGCTGTTAATCTCATGTGTTTCTTGGCCAAGTTTCCCAAACGTCTAGCACCACCCCTAAATCTCCCAGCTTGAGCTTGATTCACCTCTTCTTCATCCAAACTCCTACCTCACCAAAGCACTGGGGAAACACCAAAATGGTGTTTTCTGTATTGAATACGAAAAAAAGTTAAAGACATGAGTCATCTGTGCAGCAATAACTGCACAGGCCAGGCTGCCTCACTGCCTTCCTCCCACAGACCCACACATATTCAGAGGGGTTGCCAGGAGATGACTCGCCAGAACCCACAAAAATGGGATCTTGAGATCAGTGACTGACCTCCTGCCCGGCAGCAAGCAGCGGTCAGACTCAGGTCAGTGCACACCATTAGCTTCTGTCAGGACCCCCAGGAGGTCACTAGAGTCTCATTGCTTCCACTGTCAAAGGCCAAGGCCACCGCAGAAGGAATCAACAAAGATATTCTCAGCCACTGAGGCCAAAGCCATCTCCTCCATGCTGCAACTATGCCTCAGACCTGACCAGTACAGAAGGATGGACAATCTGGTATTACAGAAGCACAAACAATGCTAAAGCCTCCTCTTCACCACTACCCAAAAAGCAACTTTCCAGTCACAATGACAGCTGCCAAAGAACAGCACTGAGAGGTCTTTTGCAGGCAGCAGACTAACCAACCCTCTCATTCAATGTAAGGACAACTTGATTAATTATCAAAAACATCTAACCCAGCTTCACCATCCATAGCCTTGGTCACCTCCTGCCAGAGAACTGCTCTGACTTAGGAGCAGCCGTAAGCAGCCTTTCCAGAGACTCTAGCTACTCAGGAGAAGAAAAGCCCTACACTTGCATATAAAATTCAACAATATAAAGAAGCTGGGACGTTCCCTCTTCCAGACACAGACCTGTCCCTAGGGAAATGGCCAATCCCTTCTGAACTTAAGCAATCATATCTGCAGACTGTCCATGGAGAAAATTATTCACCTCTCTGTTTCAGCAAGATAGCAGGCTGGATTTTCCACACTGCCTATTATCTCAGAGAACAGCAGATAATGACAAAGCTTCTGGACAAGGAAACATGAAAACACAGTAAACTCAGCCAGGAAATTATGGCTGAGACAGTCTGTACGTTGCTGCTGTTCCCAGCGTAATCCTGTCCTGGGCATCATCCAGGCAGCGAATACGTGCATGAAGGGACCACCTACATTGTATACCTAAGGCACAAGCAACAGCTCCACCAGCTCTGGCTTCTAAGTCTACCAGCTATAGTTTGCAAGCAGTCATAACTACAGTTATAAACATCCACTCCATTTTCAAATAAATTTACTATAAAATATAGAAGTGGGGTTTTTTCCTTCACTCAAGAGGTGAAGAATGGAAAATCTTAGATAAGAACTGTAGCTAATTTTTTTAAAGGGCCAAATTCTCCGCTGATGTAAGCTGGCATCTCTCCATAGACTTCAATGGAGTTGTGCCAGTTTACATCATCTGATAACTTAGCCCAAAACTTCTAAATCTATTTGCTGTCATTCTGCAGGTGCCAAATTCGGTTTATTTCAGAACTGGTTTCAGCACAATGATATTTTCCACTAACGCCACTTCAAAAATAATCTTTCTTTCTTGTCTCATATGACAACACGCTTCTTTCATTACACAGAAAACCTTAGGGATTTAGTAGGAAAAAGAAAATACTCTCTGCACAACAGAAACTACGTGTAACTTCACTTTAAAGCTGCACTGATAGTCGCATGGTTGCTGCTACTGTCACCATGCAGTCCTAGGAGTTGAACATGGGAAGGCAGCTCCTAAGACTCCTATCCCACACAAAGCCCTGGTTGGATGGGTGTCTGGATGTTTGTGTAGCACAACACGGCAGCAAAACACGTGCCTAAAGAAGTTATTTACAAACATGCAGAAAAACATTTGATTAACGGCCTGAATCTTTGCAGGGGTATGCTCACATCTTCCTTAGTGAGTGTGTTAAGTCTTCTTGATTGAAGTCGGCAAATCTGAGTCTTCCATGCCCTTGCACTCCCATTTAGGCCAGCTCTAGATGTATGTTTTGGATTGCTCAGCTACTTCTCTATTCTTAAATGACAAACCTGGGGGACTGAGGCCAGCTGCACTGCATATCCAGCTGAAATGGTTTCAACAGCTATTACCCAGGAAGTAAACGGACCAGCCTCTGCTTAACACTGCTCAACTGTAAAACTGGGATAACTTCACTCATGTTGCTGGAATCATACCAATAAAATACAGGGAACAGAGAAAACAACCAGACCTGCAGCAAAATGGTCAAAGGAGGTTTCTCATACAGGGCAGCACGCTGCTACCAGACTATGAAAGGCTGGGACAACCTTTCCTTGGCTGCAGTGCCCTGGCCAAAGCAGCAGCTCCTCAGGCCCAGCCAGTCCCAGCAAACATCTCCTTGTAGGTCCCTGCTCCTCCTTCCCGAAGCAGCTGCCCCCCTTTGCTTACCAGTCTATATTTCTGCAGTTTCAGTTTCACAGCTATTCCTGGTAAAAACAGGCAACTTAAAACCCCTTTTCTTTACAACACAGACTGAATTTAAACCGGTTGAATTCATATAACCATTTTGGAGGGTGAGTAAAGACCTTATTCTGAAGAGATCAAAATAATTTCACTGCAAAGGGGAGCGTTTCATCTCAGAAAGGCCAAAACATCTTGTTTCAAAATTTCCTAAACATTTTTTTTAAAAAACTGTGTTATCAAAACAGCATTTCAGATTGTAAACCAGCATGTGCTAAAAGAGCAAACACAAGGCTTAATAATAAAAGATAAACAGATCATTGCTGTGGGTCACAGAAATATTTCCAACTGGCTCAAAGTAACCTCTCAAAACTAAACAACATATTGTTTCACTGAAACTCTCCCCAAATTTCAGATGTGAACCCAGTGCTTTGGCTGGGCCACTGCGAGAGTCCCAGCAGAGGTGGGTATCACTTGGGCATGATGCTGGGCAGGAGCACGAGCACAGGTTGGAGGTCACAGTCTGGGAGTGATGTTTGGACATCCTTGCCACTCCTTTTCAGACAGACGTGCTGGGGACTGATGCTGACGCACACTTGCAATCTGCATCAGGCTGCCTGCTCTGTATCAGAGGCGCTGGCAACCCTATCGCATCTCTCCAGCCTGCTATTAATACCACTGCCAACCCAGTCCCTGAAATGTCATCTCCAATCTTGCAGACCACCTGTCCTGCAGGCAGACTCGGGCTGCATCCAGGCAGTGCCCGCAGTGCAGTGGGAAGCAGCTCTGCTGCAGCATGCGGGACCCCGGAAAACCCAGAGTCTCCTATGGAGCCCTAGCGTTTCACCCCCGGCGTGGGGGAAAAGGTGAGCTAAGCCAGTGTGGGTCAGGCGGGATGTGGGGCAACCGCAGCCCACACTCATTGCCCCAACCCTAGGAAACGTGAGCTTTTCCCCCAGCACTTCTGAAGTTGCACTGGGCTCCCTGTTTGTGATCTGCAGCAGAAAAGCATTGACTCCCACCTTATTAAAAACGTCTTAATCAGATCATGAGTTCTTCCATGTGGAGCACTGAACAGAGCCCAGCATTTTACAAGGGTCCGGAACTCCCCAGTGCTACAAACAGCAATAACAGGAGCAAAAGTGGTGTTGTGTGGTACCACTGACACTGCTGCTCTGAAGGAATAATTTAAATACTGTAAACAACCAAGCAATTATAAGACACACGAAGAAGCTCTGCAGCAACAGAAGTGATTATATATCAGCCCAAACCATACTTTCAGAGAATGCTTAACATTGCTACTGGTATTACTACTGCTAACTAACAAAGCAACAGGCTGACAGGGCTTTAAATAAATTATATCTATTAGCTTTGGCCTTCTTCCTAGCAGACAAGCATTAGCAGTGATGAAGAACTGTTTAATACGGCTAATCACGGTAATTTTCTGCAGAGCTTTGTCATAACTCTCCCTTCTTCTGCAATTATGGAGCTGGAAAGAACTGTTTTCCTGCATCAGAGGCAGGGCTCATGGGGAAGGTCTCTTTTTTTTGGCTGGGGGACTTGCTTGGGTCAGGCAGAAAGACAAAAAAAAACGGGAGGCAGAAGCCAGCTTCTCCATAGTGTCGGTAGTTCATGCACGCAAGTTTTCCAGGAGGAAGTCTACATGGAGGCAATAGCCAGTCTATTAAACTGGAAGAGGGAATTTCAAAGGAAAATTTAGAAGTCCTGCACTAGGTGCACCTGACAAAGTGACAATTTCTGTTAGTCCTCTAGTCCATCTGTTTCATAAAACCCTTTTATATGCCTCCCTGTAACACAGCAATTCTGTGAACAACTTCCAGTGAGTTGCTTAGAGCTAATCTGCTGAAAATTCATTCTGTAATCCAAGGATTCATCACTATGGAAACTGCTTATAATCGTTACTTTTTATAGCTTAAAAAACCCCAGCATCAACAAAAGGTATTGTAACTCCAGTTGATAGCCATTTAATTCCCACTAGGAATTGCCAGCTTTGGAAAGGGGACACGGATCTTCCTGGTAATTTAAGAGAATGGATAATATGAAAGCATCCAGTTAAGCTCATAAGCATGAGCTCTGCTGACACGCAAAGATGCATCTATGATGCCATGCAGGGAGTGGTGGGTCAGCATCATGAGTAACAGCAACATACCAGCTTGGTCACTCATCCATGGTGAGGCTGGAGGGAAAGCCCTCCTGTGCCCTTCCCGCTCTCCCAGTGCAATCAAGTCATAAGGCTTATCTAATAAGATAAACCACAATCATCCCTTTAAAAAAGGCTTGATACTTTGTGGTGTGAGAACATCAGCCAAGACTGGTGCCTGAGCCTTGTCCTTAACAGGGAGGGATTTACAGCACCACATCAACCCACAGAGTTGATCAGCAGTTTCTGACCACAGAGAGACAGAAGAGCACATTCAGGATCAGAACAGGATTGTGCAAAATTTGAGATGCTGAAGGAAAGCCTGAACACCTTCCATGGACCACATGAGTCCGCTACAACCAAGTATGGTGCTGCTCACCCTGCCAAGCCGCCCACAGGAACTCCCCTTGCTCCTGCTCATCTCTGAGATGTGACTGTGGAAGAAATAGAGGAGGATAAAATTCACTGTACCTGTGGCAGCTGGGAAAAACACTCCAAAAACAGTGAAGAAGGACTCCCCCTGGCTGTAGTCTGGCAGTGTGTTGTTGAACATAAGCTCTTCGGAGTAGCCAACGAAGCCATACTCTGCAAAGACACACAGGGTGAGAGGAGAACCCCAGAAACCACAGGGACTGCAGGAGACTCTCCAACTCGCTCTTGGCCACCACTCATCCTCTAAACACGTTTGACAGCAGCAGTTGTTTCCACAGACAGTTTGAAAGGATGAATGTGGACTTGTTTAGTGGGGGGAGAAGGCAGGGAAGATGTCAGTTTGGTTACAAGGGTGCCAATGCCAGGGAAAGATGTAGCTGTGGGTACAGTGGTGAAGACCAGCGTGTTGAGTGGCAACACCACGCTGGGAGGCTCTCGCCAAGCCAGAACACAGACCACATTGAATCCTGTCTACAAACAAGCAAGACATCTTCCTGTAAAACTTGTCCATGGAGGAAAACTGGCTCTGGGGATCAGCTAATATTTACACCTATTTATCCACAGCACTTTAATCTTCTTTCCAAATAGAGCAAAATTACGCTGCCACAAGACAACCATATCCCACTCCTGTGTTTATGCCAGTCAAGAAGGCTTGAGGTGTGTCCACGCTGTGAAGCTGCTACCAACACACCCAGTTTATACACTGGGCCCAGAGCCAATAAAGCCAGTTTGTTGCAGGGTGAGCTCTCCCCCACAAGGTGGGCTTCCCAGTGGAGAAGGAATAAAAGGTTCTAAAACTGTCCAGTGTTCGCTGATGCTGCAGTTAGTTACACTCCTGCTACCATTACTCACACAGTAATCACATCAGACTGCTCACCACGACCAGCTACCACTCTCCAAAACCTTCTGTAGATGTTCATCACTTGCCCAGCTAGAAGCAAATGCCAAGACCTTGGGCTGTGCCCCATCCTGACTTCTGCAAAGTTTTTCCAAGGTCACATATACAATAGTTTTACTTTCCAAAGAAAAAGTTTTACAGAAGATACAAGAGAGGGGAAAGCAATGGGTCAACACCGTGCAACTGTTTTACTGGGTTGTTATGAAGGAACCTGCTCCATCACTACACACTGGAAAGATAGGCCAAATTCCTCCACAAACTTTGATTTATTAGGAATAGTTGAGCCCAACAGTTGAAGTGCTGGCATGACATTTATTAGGAAAGATTTAAGATGCTTACAGGCATAAAAAAGATAACTCGTGAAAAGCAGGTTAAGGAATTAATGATATGTCTATGAAATGAATAGTTTCATTTTTCAACAGGCAGGACTGCTTTTTAATGGCGGATCTTAATCTGTGGAAACTTCTCCTCTCTGTCTGTAACCCAAATGCTTGTGCCAGCTGGGGTGGGAAGTGAGCAAAGTTGGTTACTTTTTCCCTCCTGCCACTACAATCTATTTCCACAAGACATGCGACTGCAATAACTTGAATTTTCTCATTAGCAGGCAGGATGTTGTTTATGGCTGCACAGGGTGACAGCCAGAAATTCAAAAAATACTCCATCAAAGCTGTCCCATGCCTCAAAGACAACATTAAATATGCTTGGACAATAGATTAAACCAGAAAATTAAATCAGAGCTCTGAACACAAGACATATCCATTTACAGTCTCAGAATATAACAAACCACAGAGCTTTGAAGTTGCCACAGAAAAATCCTATAGATAATCAGGTTTCCTACTATATCTGAATTTAGTGTGTTCCTCAAACATGGGTAGAAACAGACTGATAGAAAATGTCTCCTGCAGCTAGGCTTTTTAGAACCACCAGCTATCTTCACTAGCAACAAGTCTCAGATGAGATTTAAAGAGAATAAGCTCAGTGGAGCTCACTGACATCTGGACCTCATGGATGTCTGCAGGAAGTGCAGCTTCTGGAGAAATAAAAGGGGGATTTGTGTAGGCTATACATTCTCACAAGACCAAGCCTGAGCTCCTTCAACCGGAGCTCAAGCCCTCAATGGAATGGCACATGGACATGCTGAAAAACTCCCACCAAATTGCTCAAGAAAATGTCAGTCCCTGGTCAAGGGATTTTTTCACAAAGTATGTGCTCATCATAGAAACAATAATGTTTCATTAGTAAAACAAAAGGGATGGCCAAAATATTCACTTCACTCTACAGACCCTCTCCAATGTGTGCTCCACAGCATTATCACCAAATATATCTATGTCACTATAGACAAAAGTTTGCCTCACTGATTCTTAAAGATCTCCTGAAAGCCTCTCTTGATGGCTTAGTCTCACATTTTTTCATCTTCATCATTTATGCTTTCCCCACTGTCTAACTAAAACCAACCTCTTGGAAGTTCATAATGCTATTTCTTGTCTGATCGATAAGTCATCTGCATTCTTTAATAGCATCCTTTCACCTAGTGAAAACAGTCCCCACCCTGCACTGGCACAGTTAACAGTTTCTGTCAGGCTGCAGAACTTTTTTTGTCTTCATCAAATTGTCCTTTTCACATCACTTCACAATGTGCACGATGTCATCTGGACATCAGGCAGGCTGCTAAGTGTAAATCCTGGGTGGAAGAGGCAAAGCCCAAAATCATGGCATATGTCACTGGAACCACAGAAAATGACAGCCATGGATTTGTTGAAAGAGCCACAGGATGTATCTATGGGACTATCCCACCTCTGCTTCCTTTCTTCACAGCTCTAGTGGGCAAGAGGAAGCCCAGCCGTTCCACATTTCCCCTTTATACAGAATCAGGAGTTTTCTCATTTTATTAACAAAATCTTTATCCAAATGTTACTTGCTACTGCAACCTCATCTCTCAGGCCTCCCATGAAGCAAATCTCATGTCCCTTTCAATTTGTTTTACACCAGTATTTGCAATCACCATCAATTTAACCAAGATATCGGCACAAGACTGCAGAGCTGAGAACAACTTGCTGTGAGTATCTCCTGGCTGCCCTCATGTCTGCGACCAGAGCAAGTCATCTGTGACCTTTCAGCTGTCATATTAAAAGGACTAATTGTAGCTGACAGGGCAATTGGGCTGAAAATCATCCAAACCAAAACAGGAATCAGCAACTGAGACCAATCGGTTAAACTAACAGAGCTCTCAGTCAGTTGTTCACAGAGTCAATTATCCACATCCCATTGAAAGTGCACTTCAAAAGGACGAGCTTCGGAAGCAGGAGGGAAGGAAACACGATAGGGTCTATATTTGGCTCTCTGATCTCCAAACAAGGCAAGATCATTTTATTAAGTTTTCTCTCATAAGAGGATCGTTTCTTACAGCTAACTGCTGGGTATGTGAGATTTAAGCCAGGTTACTCACTCCTCACTCACTACAAAATATTTGTCTGACAAATTTTGCTCTCAATTAATTTATACAACTGCACAGCCTCTAAATCCTGCCTGTAATGATCCTACTGTCCTCTGGCTTGCAGAGAGCTGGAGCTAAAGTGCTATAAACAATCTTTCCAGCATCACGCTAGAAAGAAGAAGAATCTGATTCCTTCTCTGTGCCATGTTGGCCTTATTGAAAATGCACAATAAAGAGCAGTAAAAATTTATTTTAATCATTAGATACTCAAGAAGCAGGCAAATAATGGATTTCTCAAGCAGTTGAGCTGAAGTAAACAAACAATGGAGGAAAAAATTTACTTAGAACAACATCTGAATTATTCCTGATTTTTGACAAATAAAATTCTTCTAGCTGCCCTTATTAAAATGATGTAAAAACAATTAAAAAACACCTAGCAATTTTTAAACGGAAGAGCTTCCAGGATGAACATCTCCATTCACAAGTGCAGGGGGACCCCAGGAGGTTGCACATCAGCCTGATGCAGATGGAGGAGGAGGAAGATGACAGCCAGGATTCTCATGTCCCCATGGCCATCACAGATGCCTGGGAGGGGGTACCAGCCTTTGTCTGCTTGCCATCACTGCATCCCCGCTCTGCTCCACCTTCTACATTTGAGCTTTTCTTGCCACTTTGTCCCACGTCTCATCCCATGGAAGAGGATAAAAGCAACTGAGGTGAGTTTTGGCACACTCAGTACCCACCTCAGCAGAGCAGCCCCTCCATGAAGCCCAGGGTTTCAGAGAAGGACTCAAGGAGGTTGGAGAAAGGGCGCAAGGTGAAGCTGTGGTAACACGGGGTCAGGCCATTATGCAACGGCACAGAGAACGACAGCAGTGCCAAGTTCCAGGCAACCTGGAGCTCATTACAGATTAGTCAAGTCTTGGCCAAATTCAATAAGCCTGTTCACAAGCTTAAGGTTAAGTAAACCCTGGCAATGAGGCAGGGGCTAAATAAGGCAAAAATGGAAAACCACCTTAAGAAACAGCTCCCAGAAGATGGTCACGTATTGTGCTCTGCTTGTTATATAGAGATTTTAATTATGAAGGTGGATGCTGAAGGCTTAAGCAGTGAGGGTTTTTTTTCTTTTTCTAAATAAGTAAGCCCACACGTTCCTGCCTGGAAGGTACCTGCTGCGATTTGCTTTCAGAGGAGCAGCTGGAAGTGTTTGTCTTGCAGTATATTTCCCAGGTTTGACCCCAGCATTTTCAGGATCCCGTGTGATGTAACAGATAGAGAGCCAGAGAATAATTATATATTCTTGGCATAATTATCTTCTGTCTCTCTCTTTACTTCTTTTTCTTCCATTTCTAAACCCTTCTGCATAAGCTCCAAAATCCACTCATTTTCCCTGGACACCAGTCCAAGCACACGCTCAGAGCAAGGTCCCAGTGCAGGTGCCAGAGGCACCCAGACACACCAGCACGGAAGAAACAGGAACGGTCCTCATAGCCTGGTCCAGCAGCTGCCATCCTCACCTGAACAGAAACTTCTGCAGTAAGAAAAAGTTTCACTCCTTAGTTCCAATCGTATGATTGCATTTTTCTCCTCCAAACTCTTAAGCCAAGGGCAAGGTACAAACTTAGCACTTACGAGCTGTTTACTCCCCAGCGGTTAAGTCAAGCAACTATCAGACTGATAACTCTCAGACGCTGTGGTCTGTCAGATGACTGTTGGGTAGCCTAAACCAAATTAACTTCTACACAGGTTGAAGTGCTCAACAGCAGAGAAGGACTGAAATTCCCTGTCCAATGCCCTTGCAATACTAATTCTTTCCCTGCCTGCAGAAGCTGTTCATCCATGGGTGGTTTGGTGGTCTCCTAACTCACCAAAACGTATTTACTGCCCATAGTCTATCACAGAACACCATCCTCACTTGCCAAAGGAAAGTCAGCTGTGGTTGGCCTTAATGAAGCAACATTTTTGTGCCAAACCAACAACAACAGTTTTTTCAGCACCTCATTATGAAATTGGGGATAAACAGGATTAACCATCCACCTAGAAACTGTGGCTGTGAAGAGATGGATGCAAAGCCATGAATGCTGTCAAAACCTTGTGGTCTATCTTTGTGTTCCCCTACACTGTGCAAATGCTGAAATTTGAGACAAAAAGCAGCACAAGATCTTCTGATACAACAGTTCTGAATGATACTCTGCACCCACACAGTCATGCCCCGGATGGCTCAGGGTTTCCCCAGCGAAAGAGGTACTTGAACATGCCAGAGAACGACACGGGTCCAACTGACCGTAACCACCATGCGGCACATCCAAGGAAGGTCACTAAAAACAGTGCATCTCTCCAACAGACTGGCATCATCAAACGGGCATGAAGGGGGCACCAGTGTCATGAATAACATTTGAATCACCTTTTCCAACAGAATAAAAAATAAATCAAAGTGGTGCAGTCCCAAGCTCCACCTCCACCCATGCACACGCTTAGTTTCCTGTGTTTGGACTTGTTTAACATCAACATTAACAATTACATTTCCAGTGGTCTTCCAAGGCCGGGTTGCTTCTGTAGCTGTGCCTTTGCAACCACTCAGCTCCAGCTCCTGAAGCCCTCCCAGTACTTCTTTACCTGAAATTCCCACACTGTGATCTCTACTCCCAAGTGTTGCCCCGCTGCTGCCAGGCTGGTAAGGGGCAGGCAGAGGCAGAGATATACAAGGAAAAACATGGAAAGGTTGAGAAGGAAAACAGAGAGAGGGAAGCAGCACTGGAGGTGGACTGAGGACAATACAGTCATTTTTCAATGCCACCAGTCCACTGCTGCTCAATTACTGTGGGCTGACACTCAGCCTGTAAGATGCACAAACAGATTTTCACCAGAATGTCCTAGTCCTCTAAGAGATGGGGAACTGGTGACTCATGAAAGTAAAGTACATGAAGAGGCAGAGCTGTGCCTCTGGTACAGAGAATAAACATAACCTTTACTGAACTTGTACAGGGATACAAAAATGTTTTTAACACCTTCCAGAACAACTCCTGCCTCCACCTTTGGATATAAAAGTTCTGGCTGGAAGAGTGGGAAGAAACAGAAGGAAAGTAAAGAGATGCAGGGGAGCAGAGTTGGAGAGCACAGCTGGAGATGCTGCATGTGCAGCCCAGCCAAGACGGAGATTAGCAAATATAAGACTTCTGATACCTGTCCCTGCAGATTCACCCTCCTTGTGTCACAAATGATGTCATGCCTGGGGTTCACCTCACTTCTCAGAGCTATGTTCTACCTGCTGACAGCTCCTATAGCCTCACTATTTCTGCTTTGAGAGCCTTAAAGTAGGTCTCAGGAAAAAAAAAAAAAAGAGGATATTTTGTTTGGAATACAGGGAGATTAATAATTATGTAGTGATAAAACCACAGCTATTACACAATTAACACAACAGCACATGTCCACACTGACAAATCAGTGCAGAAAGACTGCAGAGCATCTGCTTGAATTGCCAGGGCACTGAGAGACAGGGGATGCAGGAGCTCCCCAGCTCCTGCTCTACCCTACCCCAACCAACACAGCTGCTGGCAGCCCTAAACACGAAGTAGTGGAAAGAAGTGGAGGTAAAAACAGGAAGGGACGGAATTCCCCGCTGTAATTTCATCCCTAAATCACAGTTAAACACATTTACTATCAAAAAAGCCCAGAGAGAGTGCAGACTTCAAACTGCAGGCAGCAGGAATGATTGCTGTCTCCCCAGGCAGCAGGAAGGTGTCAGCTGAAAATTAAGGACTGGGTGCCACAGCCAGCATCTCCCCACACCTCACTGGCCATGGGAAACAGCATTTTAAAAAATGCCAAACCAAAGTCGAGTAGCAAGAGAGACAGGGAGAGGAGCCCATCACTGTTTTTCAAGTCGTCGTGCACAAAAAAAGCTCATATTATTTCATTAGCACTAGGGAGATGGTTTCATAAATCAGGGCAAACAATACCCTTACATTTCAATTCGTCAGAGCTGCAAGTAGCAAAATCAGACAGGTTTCAGTGGAAAAAAAAACTTGGCAAACAGCAATAGGGGTGGGAGAAGGATCAGAGCAATTCTAAAGAAAGAAGGAAAGGAGTTCCCTCACCCAAGACTTTCTCTGCCCTCATAATAAGCCCAGCAAACCCAAAATGAGAGAATATCTAAAGTCTGTAATTGAAGGAGTGAAAGCCACAATTATAACAATCTGAAAAGGCCAAGCCCTGAGAAAGGCAACTCAAATCCCTTATCTTTTGATGGAAAAGAATGTGCTCCCTGAGATTAATGACGTGTTTACCCAAAAGGAAATCACCGCCCTTCTGAAGCAGTGAGTGTTTGTTCCTCCCAAGCCCCTGTTTTCTGCTCCAGAGCTGATCTCCCAAACCTCTTGTTTAAAGTCAACACACAATACAGCTTCCTGCCACCATGGGCTCCAAGGGATCCCACTATTAACCCTCTCCAAATAACCACTCTCCATCACACCTGCCTGTCCCAGATGCTGCTGGCAGGGATGAAAACAGCATATTTTGGTCACGCTTCCAGCACTGGCACAGAAACAGGCATCACGCCGGCAGCTGCCTGCAACCTTGCTGCAGGGCAATGAGCTGCAGGGCAATGAATCACCCCCGCGTATAAACAATTCTCAGTTGAGCAGACAAATTAGCAAGCATGGAGACTGACAGTGCTGTCAAGAGCAAGCGCTCCCTGTTTTCCTGTTTGTTCTTCTCTGAGGTCTGTGGATGCAGCAAGTGACCTCTTTGCAAGTTGCTAAGGGTTTCAGCAGCACACCCTGCAGCGTGGCTTGCTGCAGGATGCTCTTAGAAAGAGGTTTAACACTGTCTGGGGTAATGTGCAACCACATTATGGGAGGCATGGAGGAGCATGGAACCTGTCTACTGAAAATCCTCGAGCAACAAGAAAGCCTAGAGCAGAAGTGGTAGGAGGTAATCTGTTTGAGGAAACCTGCAAAAACACCTCCTCAGGGACCATCAGTCCTTTGTACACATGACAAAACCAAGTATTCCCCATCCTTTCCCTCTGTCCAGCCAATCAGGCTTAGAGACCCCAGGAAGTGGACTTGAGCCTCAGGGGTCGCTGGCCTGTGGTAAATGCACTCACATCCTGCCTTATGGTCTGGGGACCTTGGAGTATCCCCACCACAAGAGTCATCAAGTCATGAGCATCCTCCTCTCC
Source organism: Phaenicophaeus curvirostris (assembly GCF_032191515.1). NCBI lineage: Eukaryota > Metazoa > Chordata > Aves > Cuculiformes > Cuculidae > Phaenicophaeus > Phaenicophaeus curvirostris. The sequence goes on from NC_091398.1 coordinate 31,854,411, forward strand.
CTAAAGCCAACAGATCCACAATAAGGGTTCGCGGCCAACAGCTAAAAATAGCATAAAAGGCAGAATAAACAAAGGGTGCTGCTTGAATCAGTCCCCAATGTTTGTATTTAGCCAATGGGGCAATTTTCATCTGCAGGATGCTGTCACCTCTCTCAAATCATGCAGAAGCCTACACTCCCCCCAAGCTATCCCCAGCCATTCTGTGACTCCTGTGGGACTGAGCTGGGCAAAAAGAAACACTAATTTCTGCCCAACTCCCATGCGCCTGTTTTATCTCCACCTCAGCTTCTCAGAAGGACGGAGAAGTGAAAGAACACAAGTGTACACAGCAGCACACGCAGAGCCTGAAAGCACCTACACAGGTAGCTCCTCAGCACTGCTTAATAAAGAAAAGCTTAGAAGTATGCCTGTGGCAGTAGATAGAGGAGCCTCTTGGCACTAATTCTGTCTGTACAAGTTGGTAGGTTTTAATTTATTTTTTTCTTTTTTCAAAAAAGTCAGAAAATAGAAATTTTCTGCAGGTGGAAAACCTGAAATTTTTGTTTGGAGTAAAAAGTGAGATATTTTAACATGGGCATTTCAATTTTACATTGTTCACTTACGCTTTATGCTATTTAACGCTAAGCACCAGGCCTGCCGTAATATATAAAAGCCTTCCATTACTGGTTTGGGTTTTTTTGATGTGGTATCCACTACCTGGCTTCTTCAGTGGTATTCAAACCAGACAGTGGAAATTGTTTTATTCATTACAAAGAGGAAGATAAATAAAATGTCCCTTGCTTCACCCCTTTTCTAGGAAAATAGTTTGCATCAATGGGATATTATTATTAGCTATACAGTGGTATTTCTTGGAAGTCATGCCCAGAGTCCCTGTTCTGTTAATGGGAGGCTCTGCAGAATTTCTCTGATTAAAAATTCCAGCCCTGAGGAATCAGAATTTTGGCTGAGTCAAGGCCCAACAATTGGAGGAAAATGAACAGCATTTGAGCAGCAGCGGTGATGACACACATCCTTTGGGCTCATTGGAGTGACCTCCTTTCTAACTCAGAGCTACTCTGTTATTGCTTGGGACAAAACCCAACCCCTGTCAATCAAATCCCCATCTTTCAAAAGAAAGCAGTTAATCAAAATGTAACATAATCCACTGGACCCTGCCATGGTCTGCAGAGTCTTCTGCCGTACTCATGACTAGATCATCCTGTGCTTCCCAGTTATGTATATAGTATCCAGATGATAATGGTATTTGAAAAGAAAACTAGTCTGTCTGTTGATTTTCTTATTTTTATTCTGTGTCCAAAATGATACTTTATTTTTACCTGGGGTGAGTTTTACATTATCCTCTATACAACACACACATCCACATCTTCAAGTTTAGTTTCAGATTGAAAATCAAACTGGAAATCAAACAGTGTTTGATTTTGGGTATGAGCAAGACGCTGTCACCTAAAAGGATTTTTTTCTGTTTGTTTGAAACTAATAATTTAATTCAGTTTAAATCAGAGAATGCATTTTCCCTACCAAAGCCACATTTTTCAATGAATACATCTCCCCTTTGAATAGAAGAGAAAGCCAACAAGAACCACTGGGCCACTATCTAGGCCAGTGAAGGTACAACCAGGCTAAAATCTCTTACCTTTGGCTAAAAAAAGGACCAAAAACTGTTAACACCAGCCAGCAGAGAAGATGATGAACAGGAGATAAGGACCCATGCCCCACACAAAGTTTTCTCTTTAGCCTAAGGGAGGAATGCAAACTAGAAATGGAGTGGTGGAGAAAGTCTATTGTCTAGAAATTACCTTCATAGGTTAAATCCCTAAATAAGAAAAGATGATTCAGGGCACAGCTGAAGTGTGACTGGAATTAAAAACCAGGGAAATGAAAAAAAGAGAAGGTAAAATATCTCTATTGTTTGAAAACAATCATGTAGTAGCACCAAAAAAGAAAAAAAAAAAATCAGTGCAATTAAACAAAGCTGTCCAGTTTAAACAAAGCAACAGGGATTATATATATTTTCCTCAAGCCAGACGGTTTTATTAGGTTTCTAGTGTTTAACAAGTTGCTGCTAAACAGAGAGCCTGCACGAGAGGTTTTATGGGAGGAGCCAGCAGGAAAAGCCCATGTGAAGGCAGCATCTAGCAGGGGACAAAGCCAGCTGAGGTATCTCAGGATTTATTTACAAGCTCTAGAGAAATGAGCTTAGCATCACCTCGCAGGGAAACAGTGAAGAAATTAAAGGTTAAACCAACTGCACACAAGATCTCCTGTACAAATCAGGAGCCGCATTACCTATTAAGCAAGTTTAACCCTGTAACAAAGGCTCTCCTGCTCCAGGGATGGAGCCTTGCCCTGCTGGCACTGTGCAGCAGCACATTTTAGGGTGTCAGACAAGGCTAGGACCCTCCTCCTCCTCCCCCTTAGCAGCACATAGCAGAGGGCTGCTCACTCACAGGCCCCACATGGCCACTTGGATAGCTCTGCCTGGAGAAGACAAGACTGAAGTGGAGCATGAGAGGTCTTCCAAGCAATCTGCTTTAATGCAGAAATGAAGGACATCATCTGGTTCCCCAGTCCCAGAAGCAGTGGGTTTCAGCTGCAGAAGTGCAGGGTTAGCTCAGGATAAATGCAACTGGAGTGAAGTCCCAAGGGATGCAGCAGACGATCCATTGCTGGAAATACTTAAAAGTCATGCACACAGCATCCTCCTCACCCAGCTCCTGGGAGATGCTTCAGGGCAGCAGGGTCAGAAATCCTGCCTGGCCACTGTGGAGCAGGGGCACAGGGATGCCAGCACTGGCCCCGGGCGAGCAGCTGTATCGACACCCTGAGCGGACGAGACCACTGCTCCTCAATGGATTTCTGCTGCCAGGTGTCCTACAGCAAGGCAACACCATGAACACCTATCTACAAACAGGGCAGCTAAGTGGAACCATGCAGCAAAGCTAGATCTCAACCTATTTTTTTAATTTATTTGTTTTTAATAAACTGCTTTAAATACCTGCTCCAGAGAGCATGGACACAGCGGTGTAGCTTTCCTCACACTATCTAAACAAGGGCCCTAACAATGTTATCACTTTTCAAAACACATCTGTCCCACAGCTCCTAGCCCAGACAATTGGCAGGTAACCAGTTAATAAATGTCTTCACCAGATTGTTGAATAGGCTGGCCCTGGCTCAAGAGTGATGTCAGGGCCATTCAATGCACTATAATTGGAAAAACCTGGGGAAAGCAATTCCGTGTTTTTTAATAAATAAAGACCGTATTAGCAGCCTCCTGCTTTTATTAACCGCAGCGTCTACCTTGTTCGGTAGCAAACTGCGATTTTTCTTCTGCTGCTGCTCGCTTGGTGATTTCTACTTGGAATTTGATGCCAGTTTCCAGATGTGTCTCAGGCCAGGAAGTCAGCAATCAGCCTGGATAAAACCTCTGGGATTAGCTGCAGATCATCTTCTGACACACACATCCTTCCTGCACCCTCTCTTATGAAATTGGGGCACACCCCTCGTGCCCAAAAATAAAATAAAGCAACACAGAGCCTCTGATTAGGATGCTTTGATCACTTGTGTGTTAAATATGTGGGAATATATTTAATTAATTCAATCTTTCCAAGCCCCCACGGCACCATTAGAGGGATCTTCACAACACTAAAGTGTTTATATTCATAAATCACTTTAACAACTGCAGGTTCCCCTTCTGCTGGAGTAGCCCCAGGCGAAGCTCCTCTCCTGCAGCTCTTATCAGTGGTACCCACAGGAGAGCATCGGGTCCCCCAGCCGAGCCACAGGATGCCCAAGAAGGACGAATCCCTCCACAGGGCTCATCCTCAGAGGAAGAAGTGAGAATAATAAATGGGTTTTCTCTGTGAGCAGCCTGAGGAAGTAAAAACCCAAGTGGGTGACATGAAGGATGCAGTTTGCCTGCAAAATAATCCCAAGCAGAAGCCCTCCGACAGCAATGCACCTCACAAACAGAATCACAGAATCACTAGGTTGGAAAAGACCCCCAGGATCATCGAGTCCAACCTCACTGCATCCCTGAGAAATGAACTAACCAGGTTTCCCAGCTGGGAGGAGAGGGGCTCAGCCCTATGCAGCCGAGCTCCACACTCGCCCCAGCCATGAGGCACCAACTGCTGCAGGATCAGAGGGGTCCCGGCCCAAGGGGATCTAATTATTGAATTTCCAAAATAATCTCCCCTCTCCTCTTCCAGGCACATTTAAGAGGCTGCTGTCAGACCGCTTTTTGCTCGTGTTGTGATTCCTTTCATCTTCTCAACAAAGCACAACCAAATTAATTCCAGCTCTCCCCGCAGTAATGCCCCCACCCCTGTGCCCTCTCACAGCCGCCCTGCTTGAATAGGGCACCTGAGAGCCACTGCCAAAACAGGAAAGCAGGCGCCTAATTGAAAGGGAGTTTTTGGGAGTCACCCTACACAAAAATTAACAGAGATATGCTAGGAAAATAAAAAAGTGGGCATTAACAGTGAGCTTATCTTCTTTTTCCGTGACTCTAATGTTCAGGACGTGAAAAGGCCAAAAAGTTTCACATACTGTTCTGAGGAGCTGGTCACAGAGAGGATCATCCTCTCCTTTATATTCACTCCTCCTCCCAGAATAACTCAGGCTGATCTTGAGGTAAAACTAAAACGCAAATATACACAAGCCAGAAAAACCCTGAATTACTACTATCTAGCAAGTGCTGTGTCTTGGTTATGAGTTGACAAGTCAAGCGCTGCCTGATTTTTATTTGTATGCATTAGATTTAGTAAAAACAGTAAGCTGTGCCAGGGAGAACAGGAAAGAGAATACGCATGTTTTCTCTCCCAAGAAAGGAGCATGGGGATCTCTGTTTCTGGAGGTGGGACTAAATTTTAAGGTGAGTGGCCAGAGACAGCTCAATGAGGATGGTTTTCAGGCAGCACAGGGAGCTCTTCTCACTACCCACCCCTGGCCAAGATCCCAGCCTAGGACCGTGACCCATCCCCAGGGGAAGCGCCAACTGGAGCCAAGGGGAGGATTTAGATTTAATTCCAAAAAATCAGCCAGTCCCAACCCCACCCTGAGAACAGCCTGCCAAAAGGAGCAGAAGCCCTCGGGGTCAGGCAGAGGGATGCCTGCAGTCTCAGCGGGGATGCCAGCATCCAAACCAGAGACCCAGAGCACTCCCTGTCTGCTGGAACAGCTCAGCTCCTCCAGCCCCAGCTCTGGGCTGCAGAAGCCCAGCTGGCTCTCAGAGCAGGAGTGAGCCACAGCGATAGAGAGGAGAAAAAAAAGGGACGAAAAGCAGTGGGAAGCCCTGCTGAGAAGCCCCCTTTTGTGTAAACATGCTTCGTCCTCAAACTAAAAATAAAGGCAAACCACAGGAAGGGAGTGAGTGCTTGGACAATAACGGATTTGATGTGTGCCTGGGTGTGAGCTGAGGGAATGGGGAGAAGAGCAGGGAACTCCACCCAGCACAACCACACAAAGGCAGTCGTTTAAGACCTTCAAGATGGACAGGCATTCCTGGAGATTATTTAAATCCAAATAACTGCTGCTTGGCAGATGCACACTCCTTTGGTATGTGCGCAGCACTTGCAAATGTTAAGTGAGGGAAAAGACTGTCATTGCAGAAGCGGGAAAGGCAGCATGACTGCATGGGGCCCGTTTTACAGGTTCCAAGACTGAGACCTAAGGCTGTGAACTGAAACCTCATAAATCTGTCATAGAACAAGAAGCAAACCTGACAAAATGTCAGCTGAAATCTTTCCAGCACACAGGTCCATCCTCAAAAATCACCTCTCCCTGCACGCTGCCCTTTGCATCTCAGTCACCGCTGCAGCCAAAGAACCAAACCCAAAACAACCGCACACGTGTGAAGGCTGTGGAGAGCTGATTAGTTGACTCCCTACCCCAAAGGGGTCTCAAATGCTTCCCCAGGTGCTGGGCTCAGATGCACCGCAACTCTGCCATTGCCATCAACTGACTCTGGAGGATGGAGCTTCACCGACACCTGCATGTCCCACCCACAGCCTCCTCGCAGGAGGGATGCTTTGCTGATGAGTCCAGTCGCACCCAAGAGACAAGTATTCATCCATGCTGTGCAGAAAGCATGCAAGACACTGTGAGGAGGCTTCTTGAAGCCCAGTTTTCACCGTTGGTGTTGACACACCACTCAGAGGCCTTCTGGGGAAATGCAGGACTTGGGAGGAACCAACTGTTCAGCCTGGCTCGAAACAGTTCTCTCACACAGAAGCGGTCTGTAGAAGCAGAGAAACCACAGCTCTCCCCAGCCAGCCTTATGATGGCAGGTCCCACCATAGGGGCAGTGCTGCTCAAGGGTATCAGAGTCTGGGGCTTGGATCTGGCCACCATGAGCCTGATATTCTTCCATGCCCTGGAAACCTTCCTCTCTTTAGCCAGTCATGGCTAAACTGCAGCATCTGCAACGCTAAACTGCCTCATTAATTCTTTTCTCTATTTTCTGTCAGAAGAAAATGACATAGTGCTCGGCAGTGGAGGAAATCAAAGACGACTACGTTGACCTCAACTTGGGCATGTTTCCTGCTGACGTTTGTATTCCTCTAATTCTCTCCTCCTGGCCCTGTATTCACTTTCCTACCACCAGGTCTCACTCCGAGTATTCGTTTTCTCTCTACTATTAGAAAGGTCTCCAGATCCACATTAAAGGCCTCCTCCGAGCACAACTGAAATGCAAACCCCCCCTCCCCGTTTCCTTTAGAAAACAACTTCCTATGAAACACAGCTGTTTGGAGCAGGTCAGTCGCTTTCTCTGCAAAACACACCACACCGAGCACAACCGCCTTAATTTCATTCTTATTTGCAAGTGTCTGCTGAGACTTTAACCAGCTTTCATTTGGGGCATTTCTTAGGTACTAAATATAAACTGCAAATGCCTTTCCACGGGGCTGTTTCCAAGAGGGGAGCAGCTGCTGGTGCAGCAACTTCTGCCCACCCTTCACCGTCCTTGTACACCGTATCGGCAGTACGAAACTCACACAAACACTGAAAACACAGTCATGCCAGCGGCACTACGAACACCTACGTGAGTTACCTCCTGCCTCCTGACTTGGCGGCTGAATCTCAACTAAATCTAAATTGAAGATCTTTCCTTTAAATCTACTTCAGTAGGTTTCTTGCAACCCTCTAAGGTGCTGCTGGACGCAGGGGAAGCCAAGAAAAAGGTGACCCCTTCTGTTTACTCAGCTAATTACACTTTGTTCTTGGTAGAGTGGCTGCTGCAGCAGTCATGGACACCTTCCACCACAACTCCCTGCACCTTGAGGTGTGTTTCCTTGCAAACACCTTTTGGGCATGAGGATGGAGAGAGGGGAAGGGGTCTTGGGGTGCAAGAAAGGCTGCAGGTGGGAGTCCCAGACCTCCATCTTGCCCAAGCTGGAGCTGCTGCTGCAGGCTGAAGTCAGCCTGGGGAAGGTTAACGGGGGAGACTTGCACCCACAGCTCCTTGAAACCCCAGCAGCCACCTGCCCCAGCAGATCCATCTCTCTCCTTAGCTCCCCACCATGGCCCAGAGCAGCGAACCCAGTGGTGTGCAGCTGGTGGCACAGCTCACCACACCTAGGGTCTCTAGGGAGATCTTCTAAAGAAAAAGTCACAATACTCTGTTTTCACAGGCATAATGCTTAATGCAGAGTTAGACAGCAGAAGTCTTGTATCACAAATGGTGTGGCCAGCAGGACTAGGAAAGCGATTGTCCTCCTGTATTCGGTGCTGGTGAGGAAGCACCTGGAATATTGTGTTTAGTTTGGGGTCTCTGAGTACAAGAAGGAAATTGAATTGCTGCAGCATGTCCAGAGAAGGGCAACAAAGCTGGTGAGGGGTCTGGATAACAAGTCTTATTAGGAGCAGCTCAGGGAACTGGGGCTGTTTAGCCTGGAAGAAAGGAGGCAGAGAGACCTTATCGCTCTCTACAACTGCTCAAAAGGAGGTTGTAGCAAGGTGAGCATTGGTCTCTTCTCCTAGGTAACAAGTGACAGGGGACATGTCTACCTCTGCCCAGATGTGTAACTTCACAAAGACACCAAAGGAGAAAACCCTTGTGGATTAACACCTCCTGACCCCAATGTGATGAACCCCCACTTTTACCTGGATCAAGGTGCGTAAAGGAGCCAATGACAAAGTCCAGTGTTGAGACGGCAAGCAGGAAGAGCAGCAGGAGCTGGAGCCTTATGATCCACTTCACCCCAGCCAGGTTGATACCCAGAAGGCCCAACAGGACAGCCAGGGAGATCCCACGGACTGCCCAGATGTTGGTGAGGCTCAGGACATCTGCGATGGACTCCGCAAAGCCGGTGATATACATGGCACCTGCAACGCACTGAATGACAGAGCTCTATAAGTGCCTCATGGGAGAACACGGACTCCCATCCACAGCCCCATGCCAGGCTGAGGGGCCTCCATTCAAACAGACAGACAGACGTTTGCTGTCACAATACAATCTTTAATGTTACTCTGGCCTACAGGGACTGAACCTTATTGCTGTAAGACAGAACACTGCCAGGGCAGCATACCTACTGCCCACATAAACATAGAAGGCTGGGCGCTAGGGCCAGCAGCCCAACAACCTTCCACTGGCTTTAAAATTTACTGGCTTTAAAATTTAAAATTAATGCTCAAAGAGAAACCACGCTGGCTTCTCCAAGGGAGAAAAGGTTAAGTCGGTATCCAAGCTTCTTCCTTTCTTCTGTTTCTCTGAAGGAAAGGGTCTCAGTTCAACACCTGCCTGAAGAAAGGCAATTTGCTTTCCCCTTCATTGCCTCCCAGGGTTTATTTTTAACTTGCTGTTTAGTTTGGATGTAAAGCCTGATGCTTCAATGGCTCCCCATCTTGTTGCTGGAAAGGAGCCCGCACTTTAGAGGAGAGTGCACTGTACAAGCTATCCCCCCTGTGTTTATCTTGCTGCAGAGCAGGACAAGTGCTTTGCTCTGGGTGGCTGAGAGTCTGCAGGAAAGGACATCTGCAGCACAGGTTCAGGCTTCAAACATCACTGCAGGGGAGCAATCCTAAATACCAGAACATTTCCGTCCAGAAGTTCCCACTGATATTCCAGCAACAACCGTTCCCAGTGCACAGCAACCCCAGCAAGCCAGGTCAAGCACACAGCTGCACTCTGCTATTGGTGGTGTGACCGTAGGTCCTGTGACCCCACTATCCCCATCCACGGAGGAGGGAAGTGCAGCACAGCTCCCACATGACTGGAGGGGAGAAACCCCCAAACCAAGCCAGCAAGAATGAGAACAGACCACTCCTTCCCTGCAGCCCCTCCTTGGGCTGGCCCAGCACCACTCCACTGAGGGGCCTGGGCGTGACCTCACCAGGCAGTTTTCACCAAGCAAGGTGTGTGGGATTCACTTGTTAGGACTTGGACATCTACAGGTTGGAGATCCTGGGGAAGTATTTACTTTTCCCATAGGCAGACATTTAACGCAGATCAGGTGAACTATACCCTTAAAGTCTCTCTCTCTCTCTCCTTGCTGGTAGCCCCACCATGAATGTCACCACCAGAGAAGTCTCAGACCCTGCAAGGTACTCCCCAGGTAAGTCGATGTATTCTTGTTTACTTGTGTTTAGCATGGCCTACACCACCACTGAGCGGACCATGCAAGTCCTACACAGACACCTCTGGAAAACGGGTCCCTCCTGAGCTAGCAGAGGACAACATCCCACACTGGCACAGCTTCACTTGGCACATCTGCAAAAACTGCACTTGAGACCTGGAGTCAAAAATCCCAAACAGACTCTAATAAACTCAAATAAACACATTAGAACTCAAATAAACACATTAAAGTCAGGTACAGTTCTTGTATCTCACATGGAGAAAAGCCCTGGAGACAGACAGCAACATTGCTTAACCCCAACTCTGTGTACCTGACCAATATCAGTTTTTGAAGGAGTTGTGCTTTCTTGACTAAAGTTTTCTTTCCCTTCATGCCAAGGATGGCAACATGCAAGAAGATCACTGAAAGGAGCAGAGCAGAGAAAGCCTCTGACAGCCTCAGCACCACCAACCTCCTGGAAGCCTCTCCTTTTATGAACCACGAGCATCAGCAGCAGAACAGAGGAGGCGAGTGCTCACTAACATCCCTCTGCCCTGCACACAGCAATGGCCAGGGGCCCAGTGGCACTGCAGCATGGGCTGGTTTCTCACAAGCTACCCGTCTTGAAATCAGAATTGAGTTCTAGGCTGAAATAGGGAGAAATCAGTCCTTCACAATTCCTGCACACTTTCTGGGCAAGGAACGTATTTGCTTTTCAACATCCAGACAAGTGCTTCTGCTGTCTTTGCTTTGGGGATTTTAGGGCTGGACCCTGGAAAACTGTCTGCTTGCACAGACAGGTCTTACTGAGAACCGCATCAGGGAAAGGGACTGCAGAGAAAAGCACCAAACCTCATGGTTAGAGCTGCAGTGACCAAACACATATTGGTCTCTGTAGGATCTGGCAGACGTGTGCTGGATCATACAGGGCAATCTGATTAAGCCTCTCCTCTGGAGCATCCTAGGAGGACACCTCAGCTGGGCAGCCCCAGGGCACTGAGCCACCTCTCATCTCCCAAGGCATCAGTATCACATGGCCAGACATTCCTCACCTGCCCCAGGCAGACCAGGGAATAAGGGAGACCCCCCATCTCTGGCCAGACTCTACTCATGACAAAGGTTACAGTGCTCTGTGAGCATCTTGTAGTGGGAGAGCAGCCTGCAGCTGGTGCAAAGCACATTGAGCAGAAAGCACAGCCGAAGAGAAGGGAAAGCCATAAGCTCTTGGGAGCAGGCAAAGCATTCCTAAGCGGGCTGCCAGCTCCCACCCCACAGCCCCCCATGCACACAGCATGCCCAGACAGGGACTGGGGCTGCCACAGTGCAGCTTTTACAGCCCTCAGGACAGGCTGCAAGCTGATTGCTTTCCCAGACAGGGTCCACTGAGAGAGCGAGAGTGGAAAATATGACAGGAAGGATTCTCATGTGTGGCCCATTTCCATATCTTGGCTTGTAACTGTGTTCGGTTTGTATTTTATGGACACTTGCTTTCAATCTGGAGTGAAAGGAGAAGAGGGGATTATTTTTGGTTCGGAGGCTTTTAAGGGTTTTCAGAGATTGCTGCAAGCTAGTCAGTTAAAAACAAACCTCAATAAAAATACTTCTCTGCTCGCCACATTTTACACTGTTCATAACATCTTTATGGGGGGAGGGGGTTAAGTTACTGCAGGTTTAAGAGATTGCTTTCCATTCTTTATGTATACTACTTCTGCATTTCAGTGCTTCTCCACAAAAGCTCCTCGGGGCCTCTCAGAAAACAGAACTGTGAATTTTGGATCTTAAGAAGTCAATCAGCTGTGGCCCTTACTGCTGCCCAGCTCGCCTCCCATACCAGCTCCGCTTCTGCTGGCTCCCATGGAAAGGCAGCCAAGGTCTGCCTGGTCCCTTAGGGCATGGGGAGCATGGGAAGGCCAATGTCAAAGCCTCTCACTGTGCTTTAGGTGGCCACCTTGGCTTCTCCTCCTTTGGTTTCATTTCAGTCTCTTGCCAGCAAGGGCATGTCCTGGCCATGGGGGTAATTTGGGATGTGAGGGCACATCCTGCACAGTTCGCTAGTTCAGACACCCAGTTCCTTCACCGTTGTGACCCATGCCAGACTGTGCACTGCCACGCGCAGGCTCGCTCTTGGGGAGCAGAGTGGGACTGAATGCTCCCCATCGTGCTCTCCCAGGCGGTCCAGCATAGTAGTGCATTACTCAGATTTTACTTGGCATATTACCTCCCCCAGCAGGAAAGCACAAGAGTAATACCTGCATTGCAAAGTTCCTAAATTTTCTTTAAATTTATTTCTTTTTTTAAAAAAATTACCTGCCCAAAGATATAAAGGAGGCCAATGGTCCCCCCTACTCGGCCTCCTAGGACAGTAGAAATCATGGAGTAGACTCCTCCACTTCCGATGCTGCACTTCTCACACACCCCAATTCCAGATAAGACAGTCACCAAGGCGACCAGGATGACACAGGACACCAGAAACATGCCCATTACAATGCCAGTGTTTCCCTGGAATGAAAAAAAATAATATAAAGATCAACTCACACCAGAAAAGGGACCTGCTTCCAGCCACTAGTGACCAATGAATCTGGAGCCATTGCAGATTAAAAGACACACACACCCCCCCCTACTTATCTAATTAACATACTTTAATATAATTTTTTGCCACATTTACAGTTCTTATTAGTGCCCCTTTGAAGAAAACCTGCCTTACTCTGGTGCTGGATAGACTTTTGCATGAACAGGTTCACCAATTTTGTCCTCCAGTTTAAAAAAGAACAAGGCCAAACAATTATTCAGCCACCATGGGAGGGGATTCACCACCTATTTGCATGTTTTAGACTGACAGCTTTAAAAAAAAACCAAAAACCCACGCTTTCATAACAAAAAGCAGTTTCCAAATTGAACTTCAGGGATTTGTGCCAGCTGATTTATTAACAGCATCAAGATCACATTTTAACTTTTCAGAACATTTACCTGTAAAAGCTCTGATCCTCCCAAACAATGAGCTACCAAAGAATAAAACACCAAAGGCAACACAGCGTGGAAGATAAATAACATTCTCATAAACCAGTGCACACTGGCCCTTATCTGCAAGACATATATAGAGTGGCAGGAGGCTCTTGCTTTCCCTGTACTTGGGGGAGTTTTGTGCAGAAGACTCAGCTTCACCAGAAAAGAACTCATTCCAGCTCCGGGCAGAGGGAGGACCCTGGGAGGAGCTGCTGCACCAGCCACGGTCTTGCTGTAGGGTGAAGAGCAAAAGCCTCCAAACAAATCCAGGTGCAGGTCACTGTTGGCAGCTTTAAGGGCCATCATAACTCCTATTTTAGGGGATTCAGTTTGCCATTTAGGCCAGATTTTGAGAAAGAGAAGGCAGTCCCTCCAAAAGCATTTAAGCTCTGGATCTTCCAACGTACTTGCACATAGCCGTAATTTATTTTCCAGGGTCAAGAGTTTTCCCTTGTGCTCCAGCCCACCTTCCCCTGCTGGCAAATCACTCAGCCCGGTGTACAGTGATTCCAACTGTATGATCAGAAGTGTCCTCCAGTGCTTAGTGCTTTGTTAACGTCTGGGTTCCCTTCCCCTGCCTTTACTCATATTACAGGCTATGTCCACATCCCTCTTTTCCGGCTTTGCTTCAGCAATGCTGATTTCTGAGGTCATACTAGCCTTGATGGGGTTTGTTTATCACCAGCACTGAAAGGCTGCTTCTCAGCTTTGGGGTTGGTTGAAATCCCAGATTTTTTTTCTTTCCTCTCTTTTTGCAAAACAACAGAAACATATGCAGGATGTTGCTATCATCATAAAATCCAAATTTGGTTCAGCATCCCACAGCCTTTGACAGGGGCTTTATCTGGTCAGTGGGGAAGGCAGCCAAGGTTTGCTATAAACGCAGCTGCTGGCTGGGTCAGCAAGACAGTCCATGACAACCCAGTACTCCTCTTTAAAAGGACAATTGTTCTTTTTCTTCAGCAGCTTACCCACAGGTTAAAAGGGTTAATAAATCTGACACGCTTCAGTTTAAAAAAAAAAAAAGTACACATACACAAACATACACGTAGCCTTGAGCTTTTCCAGAACCTGCTGGTGGCACCAGGCTATGGCAGCTCATTAATTGGCAATTCAATGGTTCCCACAGAAGAAAGGGAGAACACTTAAGACCACGGTGGATGGCTGGACTCACAGCAACAGTAGCAAACAGAGAAAGTGAGAAGAAAAAGCCCCCTTTAAACACTGATGCTTATTTATGCATGCGTGCTGGAAGGGGTTAGTGCAGCGTTACAATAGTTGGTGAACATCTCTGGCAAGATTAGGGTCCCCTGGAAGCGCAAGGCTTTACCAGCTCAGGCTCTGGAAATTTATAGCAAAAACCTGACTCTGCAAGTGGCTCAACACATGATTGTTCTCAGCTGGGGAGGGTGTCTGCCAACCCTAACTTCTTTTTCCTTCTCCCTTTCACACTAGCTTCCAGCTGTTTAAGTTTTTCTCTTATTTACTAGCTTTATTTTTATTTATGTTTGCTCCAACAGTAATTTGCTTTCAAAGGGGATGTGGGGGTAATAAGATCAGGAGGAGAAAGCTGGAAAAATCTTCACATCTCCACCACAATGACTGCCAGCTGCCCTCAAAGCCTCCAGCAAAGCTATTTTCAATACAAAGTAAAAGTGTCTTCCTGCTCCTCTTGGAAGATGTCCACTGTGCCCGTGACATGAACTCATGCCTCTGACACACACTCTGGCCAAAGCTCAAATTCCACCCATCCCTGAGGGAGCTTTCATCCTTCTAAGGGGAAATTTTAAGGGATAACACAACACATCAGCAGGGGAGCAGAGAGACTCTCCCAGGCTCAAGTAAGATACTACTCTGGATCCACAAGCTGAAGATCCTTTGGCAGCAATGACAATTTCACCATTCAAGACATCAGGGACTCCAACATCGAGATGTCTGGAAGAGACCTGCATCAGTGGTTTCGGGAAGATGGCAGAGAAGCTGTAACTACAGCAACATGCTTTACCTGAAAAGCAGTTATTTCATCTTAACAACACAACACAAGGGTGTCCCTGTTCATTGTCAGAGCTAGTTGTTGCATTTTCTTTTTTCTTTCCTGATGCTAAAACAGGAAAGGGCTTACAAAGACCACTTTCAGCTTTCTACTTTAGTGGAACTGTTTGAAATGCTACAGAATACCACAAGATGTAAGTAATGCCTACAATGAACAGCAGAGACCCTGGAACACCTGAGTGATGATGGAGATATAAGGTACAGAGGTGAGCAGGAAAATATCTATTCACATATTCAACCAAGTCAGCACTCACCACAAGCCATCCCGTCCTCAGGAAAAGAACCACTCCAAAAATGTTGATCATGCAGGAGGTGAAAACACCATCCCATGTTCCAAAAAGCACCGGCTCCCACACAAACAGCTGGATCTTCCACCAGGGCTTGGTCTGTGTTTGAGATACCTAGAGGAAAGCAAAACCTTCAGTTTTACCCCTCATGCTTCACAGGTGGGCTGCAGAAGTGGTGCAACATCCAGTCACCAACAGTGGGATGGCCACCAACAGCTGCTAAGACATCATTTTGCTGCAAGTTGTCTCTAAGGTAAAAGGGCAATGGAGCTGTTGGGATCATTGGGCCCTGGAAGGGAGAGTTCCCTGTAATACCCTATTTATATTCTTATAGAATAAGCAGCAAGAGAATCCTGCTCAGCCTCAGTGAACTAACCCCACTGATAATGTTATATTAATCCAAAACACCATTCAAGTGCTCCTTTACAGAGATTGCAGCTACATGTGGTGCTTCTCCTTTCCCTGTCAAGCACTCCACCAGGGCAGGCAGTGTCTTCAGTGCACTGGAGAAGTATCTTAGATGAGATGACAAATCAGGCTGGACAGACCGTGACTGACCATGTAGGTTAAGGTGGCCCACGCATTACACACAGCATCTTCAACAGATCTAGGAATCAGGACACTGTGCTTCCAGAGAAGAAATGTGACTCTGGTACTTGGGGCACTGATGAAGTTCAGACCTGCTGGAGCAGGGAGCTGAAACTCCAAAGAAACTGCAACTTCCCCATTGCAACTCTGGAAACTAAGTCTCCTCTTTCCCATACTAAATAAAGCCCTGCAGGTTTACATAGCAGAAAGAAGGATGGTCTTGTTACTTCAGTCCTGTTTACTTGCCACAGAGGTGACCAGGAGAAGGTACAGAGACCATCAGAGACGGAAGCTTGAACTGTAAAGGGCAACAGCTCTCCAGCATACCTGCTGTGCTTCCTTATGGAATAGCTCTTGGACATATCCCCCACTTCTTGCACAATTCAGGCTGAACATCTTATCTTTCACTTTGCCTCCACCTGTCCAGTGCGCAGCTGTAAGACTACAACAGGCGAGACTGATCCGAGCAGATCAGCTCTTCTCCACAGCCAAATTCCTGCAGTGCTGGATCCTCCGTTGTAGAAGATTCATGATTTCACTGCACATACTGTGAAAGCAGGAAAGACAGAATACACTGCTGTTGCTTTCTTAGTCCGCAGAAGCACAAGGTTATTACCCAGACAGAGACAACATAGCTCATGGCAGATGCTGAACCACACAGTGATCCCAGAGCAAGCGGAAAGCAATACTCCCCCAACACCTTCCCCGAGCCTGCTCACTGCACAGGTTGTATCATCAGCCTTACATATAACAGCCCTTGGCGGCCTTTTCTGAAGCTATCCACACCCCGACTGTCCCCAGCATCCTGCAGCACTAGATCCACAGCTTCACAGTTTGCTGCCTGGGAAAAGTATTTCCTTTCACTGGTTTTAAATCTGGCAGCTGGTAATTACATTAAATGTCCCCATGCTCTGGTGACATGGGACATACAGGTCATTCACTTCACAGCACTACTAATCACTTTGCAGCCTCGATCATAATCCCTTCAGCTGTACCCTTGGCAGAGTAGAGTCCTGCCAATGTAACCTGTCCCTTGACAAGCAACCACATTACCCTGCTCTGTCCCTCTTCCAGAATGATGCAGAGATGGAACTGGAGGAGCGGTGGGTGTCCACCACCACAGACCCACACTCTGCATCCTGATGTTCTCCATCTCCCTGCACCGATGTACAGGCACTTTTCTTCATGGGCATGCCCATACCTGGGGGTGCAGTTGCCTTGTCTGCAGTGACCCAACCTCAGATTTGTACCTGCCACAGACCCTGGCCGTGCATCAGGCTTAATTCAAAACCATGTAGGTACCAAGAAAGCAGCATCAGGCTTTATTTCAAGGATAACGGCACACCTTTACAGAATAAGAAATCTAGCACAAGCATTTCTCTGCCTCAAAATTGCTAGTTCTCCTCCTCATTGGGATGGGTTTTGCATAAAATTCTCCCTCTAATTGTGAAGAGCCATTTTTATACACCTCCCTCCAGCTGGCTGCAAGTCTTCCCTTCAACCAAAAGTTCTTGTGATGGTCATGAGCCAGTGACCCACCATCTGGCACACCAATTGCCAACAGAGCCTTTCTGGCCACTCCTCAACACCGCTACGTGAAGCCTAGGAGAGACAAAGAGGGCTGCAGCCAGAGGGGAGCCAGACATGCTCCAGGGGTGTAGAGAGAGGAACTTGTCTGGACTGTTGGCTCTCCTGGGGCTGAGAGTTTCCTGGCCAGTTAAGCTCATGTGCTTACAAGAACAAACCATGATCACACAAGGTTACATCTTAGCTGGACCCCTTACCTGAGACCACATTGATCATGGGCACAGGGTAGGAACTTCTGACCCCCCAAGCCTGTAACCAACAGGAATGTGTTTTCCCTGTTGTACAGGGACAGGGACGTAGAGAAACTACTTTGGGTCACTCAGGATTTCTGCATCAGGTTCTGAATCCCAGCTCCCAGATCAGTACTTTCATCACTCTGCCATTATTACTATTATTTTAAACACCCAGTAATAAATAAACAGAGCTGCCACTGCTCCACCATGGTGTTTCAGCTGAGGAAGGTCACCTGCAGCAGAGGTACAATGGCCAGCACAGGAGGTTTTTCTTCACCTTGTCCATATGGCTGGTTTAGCAGCACCAAAGCCATAAGAGTTCAGTGATTCCCCGCTGCACCCTCCCCTTTTTTTGAAGCAAATAACCCTTCACAATCCCACAAATAGCTGCTGTTACAGGCAGATTGAGGTTTCAAGCAGGGCAAAAGCAGTAGGAGCATAGGAGGCTTAAAGAAACAGCACTTGTGTTTATGCAAATACCCATAGTAATAAAAAAAGGAAGAAAATACACATCATTAAATGAGATTACAATTGAATAGCCATAGCCTCCTAAGATTCCCCAATGCAGCCCCTCCTCGCCAGAGATTCCACTCGGTAAAATATTCACTGTGGCCATCCAAACTCCCACCTTTCACAGCAGTTCCAGCTGGATGTAAAAAGAACAGGGAGGCTGCAGCCTTGTGGCCCTCAGCTCTCCTGAACTCCTCCACCGAGGGAGCCCAGAAGGAGATGGCCCCAACCCCTTGCAGCTCAGGGTAGCTGAAGCCACCAATTCAGTGTGCCCGGTATGTGACAGCACAGGTAAGTTTGATGTGTCCATATTATCTATCTGAAATTTGTAAAGCACGGGGAGAAGGGCTCCACACATGTATTTGAGACCTGGAGATCACCTTGCAGGAAATACTACACTCCTAAATATTTAAAGTCCCTGATCTTACAGTTTTCTTCCTTTTTCTCAGTGTTAAAAACCCTGTCCTTTCCGCTCAGCCTCACTCCTGCTCTCCTCAGTGTAAGAGCTTGCTCCTCTACAGTCGCAGGAAATTGCCTCTCCACTATCGCTCCTCTGTGGCATTTTCAATCACCCAATATCTCATTACTTAATTCTGAAATTGTTTGCATTCCTCTTCAACGCATGGATCCACTCAGCCCTATGAGGCAGCCAAAGCAAACCCAGGAGGGGGTGTAAAGTGCAGAATTGCAAGCTAGGCAAACACTCCAGGGTGGACGCTGCATGTGCAGCCACATCCTGGTCTATGCAGCGTGCATCTATTTTTGCAGTTTAGGTTCTGAAAGTGGGAAGTCCTCAGGGCAGGAGCTCTCCTTTCATCCCATACATCCTGCTGCTGGCGCAGTGTGGTTCCTCAGCTGCTGCATAGCATCAGGATGCTTTGGGACAGTATTGTCTACCTCAGCCACCAACCCAACAGAAGCTTTATCTCCTATAGACACACCAGTGTGCCAAAATCACCAAACAGGCACGATTTCCCTCTAACATAAGCCAGCCTCTAACTCAGAAGTTGATTGATACTTCTTTTCTTAAAGTTTCTGCTAAAGACACTAACTGGTCTATAAATTAAAGTCGAATGGTTTTTTTAATCTTCTCATACCATTTAGCGCTCAAGAGAGCGGAAGAGCATTAGCAAACCTCCTCACAGAAACATTACAAAGGCTCATCTCCTTTTTCTGTGGCACTTCCACATTTAATTACAAACCCAGATTCCTACAGATGAAATTTCCACACAATCAGCATCCTTTTAAAGCAATAATATTTCACTAATCATCACTTTAAAGCCATTTCTGAGCTAAGCGTCCGTGCCCTAAGCAACTCGACAGCTGGCTGATTTGTGCTTCCCAAACACGACTGCGTGTGGTCCCACGACCTCCAAAGCCTCTGTCCCTGCTGAAGGAGGCACTTCCAAGCCTTTCTCCCTCAAGGGACCCAGCAGCCAAGAGCGCTTTAGTTTTAATAAATCTCCTCAACTCCCCTCCAGGTCAAGTTCTTAAAAACACCTAGTTTAGAGGACCCTGAGGAAGGCAGGAAATAGTGCAGCCATCGGTGCAACAAAGGCAACGCCACTCATAGGAGCGCTTGGTTATCCCCAGTCATTCCTGGTTGTTCATTTACCGCAATATGATCACCCAGCTCTTTTTGGTTTTACGTATCTCCGCAGCATAATTAATGCCGTGGAACACAAGAGGTGGGAAACCAGCCTGGCTCACCCCAGCAGCTCCAATTTCCTGGTGCTGTCAGGCAGCTTCGGTTTTGCAGAGGCCGCGGCGGTGCCAACACCTTCATACCTGCACCCCTTCCCACCTGCGCTGCCGGCCCCTCGGAGACCCTGCCCGGGCGGCAGGGCTGCGCCAACCCCTTCCCGGAAAACGCTGCAAGTACCTGCTCGCACTTCCTTCTATTTTTTTCCCTTGCCCTTCTGTTGCTTTTCTTTTGTCTGTTGATTTGGGGGCTGTTTTCTCTTTGCTTTTTTTTTAACTTTTGCTTTCCTTTTCATGCTTTCCTTTTTCCTTTTCCTATTTTTTTCACTTTTTTTCTTTCATCTTTTCATTTTGGTTTTTTTGCTTTCGATTTTTGCTTTTATTTTATTTGCCTTTTTTGTATTTGTGTTGACTTTGCCTTCTTGTTGGCCTTGCTTTTTTATTTACCTTTCTTTTACTTTTTTACTTGTTTTTCTTTTCTTTTACCTTTTATTAGCCTTTATTCCCTTCACCTTTTTATTAGCCTCTCTTTTCTTTTACCTTTTTATTTGTTTCTTTTTTCTTTTGCCTTTTTATTTGCATTTCTTTATTCTGTTGCCTTTTAGTTGCCTTTCTTTTGCCTTTTTACTTGCCTTTCTTCTTTGTTGTCTTTTAGCTACCTTTCTTTGTTCCTTTTGCCTTTTTATTTGCCTTTCTTTTTTCCCTTTGCTTTTTTTACCTTTTACCTTTTTATTTGCCTTTCTTTTTATCTTTTGCCCTTTTTTCTTTTTTCCTTTTACCTTTTTATTTGCCTTTCTTTTTTCCTTTTACCTTTTTGCCTTTTTCCTTTTGCCTTTTTACTTGCCTTTCTTTTTCCTTTTACCTTTTTATTTGCCTTTTTCCTTTTCTTTTACCCTTTTATTTGCTTGTATTTTTCCTTTTACCTTTAATTCACCTTTTTCTTCCTTTTGCCTTTCCCCCTTTCTTTCTCTCCTTCCTTTTGCCTTTAAATTCATCTTTCTCTTTCCTTTTGCCTTTAAATTTGTCATTCTCTCTTTCTTTCCTTTTGCCTTTAAATTTGTCTTTCTCTTTCTCTTTTTCCTTTCGCCTTTAAATTCATCTCTTCTTCTCTTTCCTTTTGCCTTTAAATTCATCTTTCTCTTTCCTTTTGCCTTTAAATTCGTCTCTTTCTCTCTTTCCTTTTGCCTTTAAATTCGTCTTTCTCTTTCCTTTTCCCTTTAAATTCGTCTTTCCCTTTCCTTTTCCCTTTAAATTCGTCTCTTTCTCTCTTTCTTTTTGCCTTTAAATTCATCTCTTCTTCTCTTTCTTTCCTTTTGCCTTTAAATTCATCTCTCTTTCTCTTTTCCTTCTCTCTTTCTTTCCTTTTGCCTTTAAATCCGCCTTTCTTCTTTCCCTTTTTATCTTTTCTCCCTTTCCTCTCCCCCCGCAGCCCCCTGGGCCCCGGCCCCACTCACCTGCGGCCCCGCCCCGCCCGGCTGCCACGTCTCCCGGTTCCGCGCCCACGCCCGGGACTGGCGGTTCCCGCCGGGCCCCCCCCGGGTTGGTCGGTCCCGGAGGGGCAGAGGGGCTGCTGCGACAAACCCACCGGCAGCGGCGTGAGCAGCTCTCAGCCCCGAACCGGACTAGTTAGGGTTTAGGAGCGGAATTCCACTAGATCCCAAATCCTCGGGAGCCTGACAGAAATAAATAAATAAATAATAAACTGGCAACCCCAGGGCAGCGGGACCCCGATCCCACAGAGGAAGGGTCGCCACCTGGTTTCAAAAGGGACTCGCCTCAGCGTAACTTCCCTGTGGAGCGCGGCCAAGAAACCCTGTGACCCTGCGCAGGCAAAACTCCATTCGAATTAAAGGCACCGGTTTATGGATCATCTCAATGCGAGCAGGATCAGCCCCAAAGCCTGGCAACCCTTCCTCAGAGCCTGAATAGCATTCACCGACTTCATTTACTTCCGAAAGGAGGTAAGTTAAAATGAGTTAGAGTCGTAGAATCATGGAATGGTTTGGGTTGGAAGGGACCGTAAAGATCATCCAGCTCCAACCCCCCTGCCCTGGGTAGGGATATGTCCCACTAGATCAGGCTGCCCCACCAGGGCCATTTCAATTTTCAATAAAATATCCGTACAAGACGTGAGCCAGCAAGGTGCATTTGCAGCCCAGAAGGCCAACAACATCCCGGGCCACATCAAAAGAAGCGTGAGCAGCAGGGCAAAAGAGAGGATTCTCCCGTTCTACTCCGCTCTCCTGAGACCTCACCTGGAGTCCTGCGTTCAGTTCTGGAGTCGTCAGCGTGGGAAGGGCACAGACCTGTTGGAGAGAGTCCAGAGGAGGCCACGAGGATGATCAGAGGGTTGGAGCACCTCCCATCCAAGGACAGGCTGAGAGAGTGGGGCTTGTTCAGCCTAGAGAGAGAAGGCTCGGGGAAGACCTTATATCAGACTTCCAGTAGTTAAAGGGGCTACAGGAAAGCTGGGGAGAGGCTCTTTATCAGGGAGTGCAGAGATAGGATGAGGGAGAACAGTTTAAAGCTAAAGAGGGGAGGTTTAGATTAGATACAGGAAGAAGAGTTTTCTATCACTGTGAGGGTGGTGAGGCACTGGCACAGATTACCCAGAGAACTCATCCCCATCCCTGGAGCTGATCAAGGTCGGGCTGGATGAGTCTTTGACCAACCTGATCCAGTGGAAGGTATACCTGCACGTGGCAGGGGGATTGGAACTAGGTGATTTTTCCCCTTCCAACCCAAACCATTCTATGATTCTATTAACATCCATATAATCCAGCGAACCAGCTTTGATTTTCCAGCGTTTCCTGAAGAGGCAAAGTGTAAATAAGCCTTTACCCTTGGACAGAAACAGCAAGGGCAAGCAAGTGGCAGAAAAGGAAAACAAGAGTTCAGTGAAGACAGATGACTTCTCAAGGCAGGATGAAACCTGACTGAGGAAATCAGCTGATCTCCCCAAGATATCCCATTCCTGGAATACTTTGGAATCTCTCCTCTGGCTCCCTTCTCTTTACACTCTTTACAACTACCACAGAACAGGTTCAACCAGATTTTCTCATCCTAAGGGCCAGTGCAAAGTCTGAAATAAGTACCTTTGATTTGTTGCAGAATAGGTGAAGAATCACCGATTCATTAAGGACCAAGCCCTGCAGCTTGCCCCCCACTCCGTCCACATGCACATTAAGCAAGAGCTGGAGAGGTTTCTGGGGGTAGTTCCCCCACTGCTGACCATTCCTCCACAAGATCCTGCTTTCCTACTGGAGGTAAAGACTGCAGGAATCCAGCAAAAGTACCACATGGTCACGTTAAAATCACCAAGCACTGCTGCTAAAAAGCACTTTGAGGAGTGCTCGGCATCAGTCTCCGTCTGCTCCTATTTAGGTCATGGCAATTTTTGACATTTTCCTTGTTGGCAAAAGAATCCAGCCAGCAGCACTCCTTCATCAGAATGCGGAGAGCGCTGCTTTTCCCATCTTCAGCACCTGAGCAAAACCATAAAGTGACACACCATCACTTCTCCAAGGGCAACCAAGAAGTGGCAGTCCCGCACAAAGCGGCTCACTTCCTTTAAAGCACAAGCTTTGCAAATAAAGAGGTGACCAAATGCAGGAGAAGCAGCTCTAATTTAGATTACTTGTAACAAATATGTGATGATGCGGAATGATATAAAATTCCCTCGGTGCACACATGGGATGGCTGCACAACTCCCAGCCGGCACAGGCATCAGTGTGTTCATGCAAGGCTTCCTCCACACCGCTCTGAGGTCTACACCACCTTCCAGGAAAAGCATCGCAAACCATTAGAGAAAGATATATAGAAGGCCTAATTAAAAATTCTCCCTCTTCACACTTATTATCTTATCTCAACTGAGAGGAAAAGGGGGGGAAATGTAACGAAAAGCTAAAATTGTTTTATAGAAGGGCAATTCTTAGGTGCTTTCAGGGCTAGCAATGAACATCACGCATTCCAGAAGACCATCAGGAATCCTTTCCCCCAAGTTAAGTAGGTCCTCAGGACTGTCAGAGCATCTGAAGCCTCGCAGAACTGATTACTGGACATCCTGAACTGTGATTTGGAAGACTTTTGATAGTCCACATGGTGTCACTTGGTGGAAACTGTTCCAGGGCATGAAGTCTGGAGGTGGATTTAAGAGTGAAAGGGGTGACAAAAGATTATGCAGGATAAAACAGGTAAAGGGGAAAATACTGGTGTGTCAAGATACAAAAGTGGCTCCTAGAAACAGGTAAAGTAAGAGTGCAGAGTTTGGTCAGCAAGAGAAGGTGTGAATTTGAAACACCCACAGGTCTGAGCCATCCCATCAAATGCAGAAGGAATTGATTCTCAGTAGAATGGAGGTTATCACATAACTTCATCGTGGTCTTCTTCAATTGCCAGACATCCCCGTCTTTCCTAACACGGCAACGTGCAAGCTGATTTCCATGTACACACACAGCACATACAATGTCTATAAACTACATGATTTAGCTAATCACATTGCTTAATGACCTACAGATAAACCTTAGATCAACACTAAAATGGGCTGTTAGAGAAAGACTATGTTCCTAGATGAAATGAAGAGCCAGCCTTTTTCTGTTTGAGTTCACTCATAGTTGTAAACTGTAAAATACTTTGATGATGCGTTCTTACCTTGTTTTGTTCAGTGCATGATAACAGCAACTATCAATACAGTACCACAAACAACATTCTTGCTTCAAGTGCTTAAAATGGAGCTTCAGGCGCCAGGAATGACTCTGTGAGAGCCAACGCTGCCAAAATGCATTTCCACGCCCAACAGGGGCACTCATGCTGCCCTCATGGCTCATTTTCAAGCAGCTGCAACATCCACCACTAGCTACATGTTTGACTAAGTGACGGATCATCCTGTTTATTTGATGCTTTCCGTTAAGCTAACAAATACCATCTTAAAGAAAATCCTCCCGACTCCTGTTTTGGAGGAAAAGATCACTTTGGCACACTGGTATCTTTGCACTTGCTCGTCCATCTTCCCAAGCTGTAACTTTCTTAGGCTGTTCTGATCTGTCTACAATTAGCTTTATAACAAAGAAGCTTTCAGGAACTGGCAACACAAATGGAAGAAAATATAGGACTTGAGAAAAAACAAACAAGTCACCCTTTGAGATTCCAATGACATCCTCTGCTTTGTTCTCACACGTTACTGCATGGTCGGGATTACCTTGCAATTACCCTGAACATATGCCCAGTACTCCTAGTTGTTGCTTTATCATCTCTTACAACTCACTTCTTATCTTGTGATGAGACAGACTGATTAAGGAAGCGCTGCTCCTGAAGAGCTTTCAGAGAATAAAAATGACACATCTTGAGAACTCCTTATTCCCATTACAACACAAATTTTTTTAAATGTATTACACTGCTAAAATAATGGAATCCTCTTGGTTTAGCTTAGGCCAGGCTAGCACTTTTGCTCAAAGAGCAGTTACAAAAGCTGTGTTACTTCTGCCCATCTGAAAAGGCATTAGTGATCACATCTGTCCATCAGAAAAAAAAAAGGTATAATGCACCTGCAAGTGAAAACTAACCTGTATTCAGTGGCATAGCTGGCACTTCTTGTAGCTGGGCCAGCTCACCTCTCCGAGGCTGTGCAGTTGAGAAGGTATTACCTTCTCTAAATGAAGGCAGCTGCATACAAGCTACAGTCAATGCATTGATCTAACATCAAAAGCTATCAACACAAAGCCTGAGTTGGGGCTAGGCACCCTGTTTCTAGCTGAGAGGCTTGAAAGGTGCAGCCACTGTTAAAACAAAAGCCGAGCCGCTTTGCAGCACACAATCAGCATGCAGCAACATGCCTGGGCAGTAAGGCAGCTGGAGCTGCCCAGAGAGATGGACTCCAAGTGGAAAATGAGTTACTTGTATGCCTAGCAAACATCCAGAACTAAGCATAAATGATGGAGGGAGGAACTAGGTGCCACAGAAATATAGAATCATAGAATCATCAGGTTGGAA
The DNA here is from genome assembly GCF_032191515.1 of Phaenicophaeus curvirostris. Taxonomy (NCBI): domain Eukaryota; kingdom Metazoa; phylum Chordata; class Aves; order Cuculiformes; family Cuculidae; genus Phaenicophaeus; species Phaenicophaeus curvirostris. The sequence goes on from NC_091398.1 coordinate 31,879,914, forward strand.
AAGACCCACCGGATCATCGAGTCCAACCATTCCTATCTAACCATTCCTAACACTAAACCATGCCCCTCAGCGCCTCGTCCACCCGTCTCTTAAACACCTCCAGGGAAGGTGACATGATGTGCTTGGCTGCCAACACTGGCAAAAAAGCAATGTAGTAGGCTAGACTGCAGAGGGTACGCACAGACTCCCATTTTCAGATGGAATCTCACCAAATCATCACATTTAAGTTCTGCCAGTGACTTGTACATATATGCACTTGACTGCCTTTGAAATTCTAACACTACAGCAGATGCTACATCGGGGATGTTATGAACCTGAAGACCAGCCCTGATGTGAAAGGGGTGAAGAGGAGGAGGCGACTTACCTGTGCAACCAGGGCTGGCTTCTGAAAGAACACATAGGGGTTCCATTTTACCTGCCTTCCAGTGGAAAGCGCTCTTAAACTCTGTGTCTCAACAACTAAAACAGACAAAAGAACAAGCAATATTGGATAGGAAACTATCTTCTGTTATTTGCCAAGTGTAATACAGAAGATAATCAACATCGGACACTCTTCCAGCCTACCTCCCCTAAAGCAATCCACCTGCAAATCTACTTTCATAAGCTGCAGCCTATTCTGGAGCTACAAAATAGTTTCGCCTGTGCAGTGCAAGAAAATTATTAATTTCAGAGAGAGAGGGATATTTTTTCAGCCCTCTAAATTAACAAACAACCAATTATTTTAAGACAAAACTATTTCCTTCTCCTACCAAAAAGGGAAGCTAATTCAATGGATTGTTTTTCTCATTCAACAGAAAATGTAGGTTCTGGCAATTCTTTTTAACACCAAAATATTGAGAAATGTCTTATTTTCACTATCACTTTGCTATTTGACAATTCTAATCATGACATTCGATAAGCATAAACTACCAGTTTTGATTTATTTCCACCACATAATTAAAAACAAATAAAAATCAGTATAAATAACGCACGGAAACATAAGAAAAGTAAAGCCAAGCAGGGTGGCTGAGGACACAGACCCTACTTACTCAGCCATATTAGAGTGCACCCACAATTTATAACTATTAATCATGAAACCATTAAAAGCAGTTACCATGCTGTCTGGATGTTAACATTAAGTTCTTGTCAGGCTATTTTAAGAACAATACCAGAAGATGCACAATAGAGCAATAGCAAAACAAAATCATTGCTGCATTCACTCCATACTCAAGAAGTCCATAAAGGCAGCACAAGACAGCAATGCCCATGGCCTCACACCAATAAAAGGGACAGAAGGGCAGCCTTCCTAAGGCCAGGTTCAGGCAAGTCCCTGTCGAAGTGCCTGTGCTTATTTAATCTCCTTCTGCCCTGAGGATGTGTGCAGCCACCTCTGCTAGGGCTGCCATCCCCCGGCTAAGACACTAGAGCAAATCCCATGAGTGCCCTTTCTCTGCTACCATGAAAATTAAGTCAACTGGGTTAAACGCCCTCAGGAGGGGTTTAGGCTAACGCCAGGCAAAGAGCTGCCCAGAGAGGGTTCCCCAAGGTGGCTAGTGGAGAACACCCACGTAGTGACTCTGAGGGCTCCAGGATCGGGGCTGTAAAACAGGGGGAGCCACTGGCATCCTCACGGCCCTCAGCTCTATCTGCAGTGCTCATCTGATCATGGTTCAAGTTTTAGCATAGAACTTCACTAGTTTTTTTTTCAAGGTATTGTGTGACTTTTAACATTTTCTTGTACAAAACCTGTTCTTATACAAAGTAAAATCAAGAGAGCTATGCATTTCACAAAAACAATATTTATCAAAAGTGACCCTACCAAAAGAATCAGGGAAGACACGGCCTTTAACACATGAATAAATAAAGGTAAGAGAACTAAATCATCCATAATCAATGTAATGGAGCACACTTCTGGTTTTGCAACTTCATAAATGCTCTTATCTTCAATATTTTAAAAAGTATTTGCTTCAACGGCAGAAGAATCTGCTACATATTAAATACTCCTTATGCTATACACACTACAAAATGATGCAGTGCACACAAGGCATGCTGTTATCCAATAAAGTAAAAAACTTTGAGTAATAAAGTTCACCTTTCTTACAACTGAGATGAAAACAAAGTCCTGACTCTCATTCACATGAAGAGCGGCTGGCACTGAATAAAACCCCTCTAGTGCGAACAAGAAGCACAAAAGCAAAGCTGGTCTAATATGAGGTGTTTCTGTTAAAGTGATCCCAGTGCAATCTTCTAAGAAGTCCTGGATTAAGCAGTCAGATATTCTCTTTTCTACAATCAAACGAGGCAAGGAGGAGATCCAAAGGGGAAGAAAAGCCAAATAAGTTTTATATGTGTCAAATGAAATATTTAAATATTTCATTTCTTTGTTGGAAGTAACCATTTCAATTCTTGCACAAGGGTATCTATCTGCACATGCCTTCACCTGTCTCATTAAGAAAGCTCTTATTTGAAATTATCTAACGTGAAAAATACTGCTAAGTCTATTCATAAAACAGTATTCTATATTTTTATTTTTCAAACAGCAAGTGACCACATTTGAAATGCATCATTTGCAAATATAAATTATCAAACTATTAGTTTAATTAAAAATAAAGCAGAAACATAACTTCCCTTAGTATCACAATACATAGAAGGGTATTATAAACCCCAAAAGACTAAGTTAACCATTAAGAAAACAATGTCAAAAGTAATGAAACTCATTAAGTCACTTAATGAATAAATCAATCCTAAGAATACAATACCATTCACCAGGATTATGTAAAAAAAAAAAAAAGCAATCTTTCATTGCATTATACAGATAAAAACAACCAATCCTTCATGCCACATTTTGTAAACCATGATATAAATTACACTCACAGTCAAATGAAGAGGAAAAAGTAACTCCCAAAATATTTTAAGTTGTTTTTAGGACAGAAATAAAGGCAGAAATAGAATCACTTAAAATATATCAAGTTTAACCAAAAAAAAATTTCATTTGGTCAAGCCTGCTATCCAAATAGTTTTGTTTCCTGCAAAACTATTTTTGTCTTTTTTGAATTATGAAATTTAAATGTTTCTTTTACATATTAAATGTAAGCCATGTGTTGAATTACATTAAATCCTTTTATACTTGTATTATTTTTGCCATAAGACCCAAGCATCTTTCACGTACCTACATACATACGTACACATGCACACACTCTCACGCTCTCTCTCACTATTGATATCTGGAAATTCCTCGCTTCACAGGAATAAAGAAAGACTCACGTGCTGACTTCTGTCAGAAATATAAGAAATATACAAATTCATATTTTTCAGGTTCCTACAAAACCATCTCTCACCTATATACATACTTGTACTGACAGAATTCAGGTTACAGTCTTTTGTCTGATAACAAAGGGACGGAATAGATGTTGTAGGATAAAGAAATACTGTAATAATCATTGAAATAAACCTATTATCCTAAATTTATCTATATGATTTTTTTTTTTTTATTTTTAATCGAAATACAAAGAAGGCATAGAGACTTCAGGAAAATAACACTATATCAGCAAATGCACTGTAACAGTGTTCCACTATATATATCATCAGCTTTTTCATAACACAATTTCTTCTGTACACTAGATTTTGCACTAATTTCTCTGTCTTCAAATGCATATTTCCAGATCCGATTCAGCACTACATAGTATGCCTTCAAAATAAAAGGAGGTCACTTGCTTTATTGAATACCAAGTTCCCTTCCAGACAGCATTAAAAGAAAGACAAGACTACACAGACAAAGTCCAGTATAATTCATTTCTGACAATGAAAATTTCAACCCCTCATACTGTTTCAAAATTCCTCCTACTGAAATGCTTTACTACAATAATAATAATAATAATTAATAATAATAAAAAGCATACATTACATATAAAAGATACCAGTGTACTAAAAGTGACAGAAGTGGACTAGCAAATCCTTCAAAGCACATATTATATAAATGACTAGCATTTAAAAACATTTTTCTTCTATAAAACGTAGGTCATATACATTTAGAAATTGGGGGTGGGGGGTTCTAAAGCAGTAATGACTGTTCAAATAGTTATGCTGCTCTGTACAGTCTAATACCTATTCAATGCAAACTATAAGTTTGACGTTTAGTTTATTTATCGGAATAAACCCATCTCATCATCTCCTAGCGCATTATTTGAAAAATACACCACTCGAATGAAGACATGACTTCTAAGTTCACTGTTTATCTGCATATGAAATAAGAAGAGAACTACTCCTTTCTACGGGAGACCCAAGTCTCATCATTTCAATATCAGGACTTAAAGACTCCAAATTTAAGTAGAGGAATTGCCAGGAATCAGCACAGAAGCAGAATAGTATCTCTCATCCTTTAGAGACACAGCTATTCAAACTTTTGCAGTCTTCCTCATCTTGCAGAAGTGCAGCCAAGCCATTCATTTCTGACTCAAAGTGTGTACGGATGAAGCCATAGCTCTAAAGACTGTCCCCCCTGTGACTGAAATTGTGCTGTGTAAACAATGTTATATACTCCAGCAGGAGGACGTTTCAATTTATTTATAAAAAAAATGATTAAGAATATTCATAAACTTAAACAAGGCTATTAACTCCCAAAGGTATTTTTGGAACTTTTCCTTATGCTACTTGTAAAGTTAGCACTGTCGTGTATTATTGCTTGCAAACAGTACATCATCATTTGCCTTCCAACAGAGTGGTACTGTGATCAGTTCATTTGTATTTACAGGCTTTTTTGTTTGTTTTTTAAACAAGCTATAAAAACATTACATACTTTACAGACAATACAAATACTCAAGTCAAACAAATGGAATGCATAACAATAAGAAACGTCATAAAGGAAGACTGACATAAGTCCTTGATTGTCAAGACACATTTATATTTATATATAAACTCTAGCTGTGCAGAATCAAAGATTCAATCATAGGTACATCCTTATTTGATAAATCATATTTACAGCATGATATTGCATAAAAAAATAAAATAATGTTGTTTACACAATATTACCTTTCCATCCATTGGATTAAGGAAAGCAAGAAACAACTCTTAGAAATGTTTGCTTGCCTCAAGTTTGTGTTTCCTACTAAAAGATGTAATTTTAAAAAGGAAACATAATGTTTTATATGCAGAGTAGAGCAAAAGCGACTATAAATTTATTTCCCTGACACAAAGCAATTTTAAATTGAACAAAAGTTTAAATGTTAACTTATAGACATGTCCTTTCATTAGCAGTAACACTTTCTTAGTACTTGTCCTTTGCAAACTGAGTTTTAGCTAGATGCACTACATGCCTGACGTAAACATGCATTACCGTAAGTTGAATGAACTTTCAAAGTTACAAGGCTTCATTTTGGTAAAATATTTAACACTAGGAAACTCTAACATTAGTCATTTGCTTCAGTACCAACCATGTAATTTGAAAGTTCACATGCATACTGGTACCAACTGCATAAGCATATTTCTCTCTGTTAAAATTTCCAAACAGACTTCCAGGAATATTAGGATTTTCCCTGCAGTTTGTAATGGTATTAAAACAAGCAAACAAAGAATAAAAAACAAAGCTCTCAATGCTAAGAAAATTTAGTTAGCAAGTTACATACATAAAGTAATCCAATGCTGCAAAATTCAGAGCGTATTCATCCAAATATTCTTGTTCATTTCAAATAGTTACTACGTATGATACAAATACTATAAAAATATTCTGAACAAGCATGGAATATAATGTATCTGTTGAGGTGGAAAGTTTTCATAGGAGAACATGAACACTTTAGAATAAACTCCAAAAGTTACAGTAGAACCCCAATAATTCGCAGCAATGCCTTAGAAACCCTTGACAAATAACAATTTTCAAAACAGTGAGGAAGCAGGCAATAAAAGCAAGGATGTCACATCACAAAATGCACTTTGTTCATTTATTTTGACAATTGTAATTTAGTTTTCAATACTCCTTGTACCTCCCAGTATACTAATATGGGTTCGGTAGTATACTTGGGCGAAGCAGTACAGTATTACTAATATGAGACCTCACTACAATACTTTTTAGATCATTGCAGAGAGGTGGGGAAGAGACCTTTGAGGACGTATAAACCTATTGGATGTTCTGATTAGCGATCAGCGAATTAGCAAGATTTTACTGTACTTCTCAATTAACAATGAAAAGTTCTGTCATCCAAAAAATTGACCAGTACAATATAAATAAAACCCCAAATGTTATTTCACATGAATACTTCTTGCCCTATTCTCTTCTTGAAACACAATTTTCCTAAAGACAACACTAGGAGACACAAGATCATAAACATAGCTCTTTTATCATCCAATTTCAATTGTTTACGTTGTTTCTCATAAATCAACATACAGCAATACACAGTTAATCCTTCTCCCCAAACCTTGCAATTTATGATTAATTCATTCTCAAATCAAATAAAGAAAATGTAAATGCCTATTAGTATACCATTACAAGCCGATTCCTTCATTGTCTGTTAGATTAGTGGTAAAACATATCAAAGAATTCATGCTAATAGGGACACTGTCAAGTAATTTAGGACCAAAATATGGCCTATTAATATGTGCGTGTATAGAATCATAGAATAACCAGGCTGGAAGAGACCCACCGGATTATCGAGTCCAACCATTCCTATCAAAACATATTGTACACATGTATTGTGTGTGTATACATATATATCGTTCGGTAATAAACGTCATCACTTCCCTCTTTTCTAAAGTTATCCTTACTCAATCAGTAGGAGATATCCCCCCAAAATTCCATCTTACACACACACACATCCAGTGCTTGCATGACCTTTAGGTAAGAACGCCTGTTGTTAGCTCTGTGGAATATAAATGCTCACCCCACCCTTGCACTGACCGTCTGAACAGTATCAGTAAGAGAACAGAACTGAAAACCAAAGTCGCTTTTTCTCCAGACACACACAGAAAACTAACAGAAATGAACACTGACCAGATCAAAATGAAGAGTATCTGCAGCAGATTAGAAGCAGCAAAACATAAGCAGTGGAAAATGTTACTGAACAACGTAATTATTAAAAAAGTAAGAGCTTTTTACATAGTTAAACCTCCCAGAACTATAAACACTCTTATTTCGGAATAAAAGGGCATGTACTCAGGAAATTAGAGCAGTATATTTGGTTAACCTCTCCGGTACAGAAAGCTTCAAGCATCAGCAGATCAACTATTCACACCACTGCTTTAACTGTACACATGGAAGAACCCTACAAGACAGTCCCTGTGGGCTAGAGGGGGACTTCAAAACCTGTCCTAAGGCACAGAGTATAGCTGTAATGGCTCAGCAGCAGGTTAGGGAATGAGCTGCAACATAAGGAATAACTTTTTCTCATCTGATTCCTGCTTTGCTCTGGGGGACAGCAAGTTCCTTCACTCTGTACAATAGCTTGCTCACTCACACAACGAAGCAGCAAATCCCACATATGAAGCTGGTATGGAGCAAGACTCCCTTTTACTCCTCAATCACCTGCTCACAGGAGAGCACCGATGCAGGAACTTTAAAATAAAGCTGAGTCAACCTCCTCTGGGAGAAGCAAGCTTTATTTCTCTTACCTCCCTATAGGGCCAAAGAAACGCAGTAATAATTGAGCCCTTTCATTTTGTTTTGGCTTTTTGCTGCTTGCTGTATTTAACGAATAGTACTATCACTGGCCATCTACTTGGAACAATGTGACATTAGAACAAAGACACCAACACAGTCTTATTCAGACAGCACAAGCTAGGATGTGATGGAAATGAAACACCTTAAAACGAAACACATTAAGAGAGATGGTTTCCTGGGATTTAGGGTCCATTAAGTAATGTGTCTGTGCAAACAAGAATGGAAAGTCAAACTGATCATAAAGGAAGAAAAACAGAGAAAACATGAAAAAGAAAAATTCTATGAAAGTATGTTTATAACATGTGTCATTAAGAATCCATAAGAAGTTTACTATTCTCCCTTGCTGCTCATTCCTCTTAACTCAGGGCCAAGTATTCAGACAAAATTACTGGTAAGTCATAACACACTGAAACACCTTCCTGTATTATACACAGGGTCACGAATCAAACCAGAACGTGTTTACCTATGCAGAAGTACCAAGTAAGAAGTTTATGTAAATTGTACTTCTTGTCAAGCAAGCTATGGATAACAAAAGCTCTTTCTCCCTCAACTGTACTAAGTGCAGTTAATGCTGTGACACTGATACAATAAGGGAAAAAAGACAGAGTGGGATCAGTTTCCTGAAAATCAAGAAGAATATTGCTACTACTTTGGGAAGAGGTGGGAACTGTTGTACGTCCTGCTCAAGTCTTGTCTGAAAAGACAGGATATATTTTAGCGCCTTGAGATGCAGTCTTTTCTCCTAGCTGATGGCTTCATCTGAGAGACATCAGCTAGCAACAGTGCTGTAAAAGGATGTGTGTAATCCTATTTAAAAAAACCCCACAAACAAACAGATATATACATATCTATATATATATGTACATGCGCGTGTGTGTATGTGTGTGTGGTTTTCCCTGGTTAATCAGCCTACATTAGGCTTAGACTGCCTTAAACTACCAGACAGTGTCCCTTTAGGGAAGGTGCAATAGAATGAACGTACAGTTCAAAAATCTGTAACTTGTTAACTTAAACTACACAATAGTTAGGCTACTCAAATCTTACCACCTTAAAAATGCACACAGAACTATTTATCGTACCGTACTGCATACTTCAAGACAAACTACTATTCAAAAAAACATATTCATGGTATAGGGATAAACTTTGTAGTTTATTTGTATGGTGAAATGCAATGAAAATTTCTGGTCACTCACCTAGGCCGCAAAAATAAATCTGTTCACTAGCATCATTCAGTGGTTTTGGTTGGTAAAATTGTAATGACTTTCACTAAGCAAACACTAAAAGACTGGGAATTTGAATGCTGACTTCTTCAGCTTGTGGGGATACTTCAATAAATTTAGCAATCTGAATTGTCAAAATTCTACTCAGAGAATTACAAGTTTTTACAGAAGCCAAGAATACCCAATCTCAGTGTATACTGAAAAGAATAATTGTAGCTGTATGAGATGAAAATGATGCAACTGTATCAAACCTAAAAATGGTTTTATTTTTTGAGAAATCAAAAACTACCAAGTTAGGACTAAGTGCTCTATGTTAATCATTATGAGTATGTAGGGTAATGTACAATTAAGCCTTTAGATCTCGGAATACACAGTTTGTGTAAGCATTATGCAATTGGGAATGTCATCTACAGAATATTTTAACTAAAACTTCAAAATCTTGATATCTGCATATGAAAAAGTCATTAAAAAGTTACATCTAGATCCAGCTGTACAAAGAAATACACATTACTTCAGGAATGAAGTAAAGGCTTTAACAGTTAGTCATTTTGCTTAAAAAAGTGTTTAAAATAGTTTAAATTAATTAGACTTTTAAATAGTATACTTAGTCTATCAGTATTCATTCTTTCCTCAAAACACAACTCAAGGTAATGCAAAGCAGAAATAAAGGGCACATGGTCTAAAATTTTTTTTGAGAGATTATTTTTCTAGAAAATGACATCTTTTAAAGCCATATTTGCTTGACTTGGAGACAATATTTATTCTGTGTGTTAGTACACGATGACTCCCTGCTGAAGAGCAATGACTATGCTGACAAGCTTAGAAATGACAATATGAACAGTATTAGACAGTGAACTGTCCTCCCAAAGCATACAAGGAAACAATCCTGGGGAAAAGTCTTACCTGGGGATATTGTTTATTTTAAATTTCATAGAAGGTAAAATATTTTCTGGATTCAAACAAGTGAATAAGAAACTGCCTTTCATAGGGGCAAGAAGATCAGGCAGTTCAATGACTGGTGACTTACCAAAATAAAAAAAAAAAAGCAGTTATTGGTCTTGCTAATATCAGCTTACTTTTGTTTTAACATAGCGCTCTTAAAAGCTGTACAGAACTCCATCTTTTACAGAGCAACCCCCTTTTGACAAATGTGTTCTAAAGTGCCAGTATTATTTACAAAGATTTCTTAGCCAAAAGTCTGACCCGTTGTGGCATCGGGTGAAGAAGTCATCCCAGCTCTGCTATCATTTACATTCACCAAGGGAAATTCTGGGAAATCAGCACTTGTCCCTGGTCCCCGAAGGTTCACCTGTCCATTGGCAGTGCTAAACTGAGATGATATTCCTGCTCTTGCCCCATGGTACTGAGCTCTAAAGGGCTGCTCAAAGGAGCTAATTTGATATGCTTGATGAACAGGCTGTGCCTCTGCTTTCTTCTGAGAAGTTACTTGATCCAAGAAGTCCTGTGTGGAGGAGGAAGAAGAATGGTTTGCCTCATCACCTGAAAAGGGAAAAGGGTGCTGCGAATCACCAACCATTAGTCCAAAATGGGACTTGTCTGGAGTTGTTCTTAATGGAGAGTTCATTCCCGATCGAAAGCTATTGACGGGTATAGATGTGTAGACCTTCTCCATGGAAGGAAATGCTGGCTGCGTTGTAAGAGTCTGGTTATCAGTCACAAAATTAAGGCTCGGGTTGTTCAAATAGGCATCATTTTGGCTAGTTCTGTCCAAAGCTTGTTGTAAAAACTTTGAATATTCTTGTAACATACTAGCTTTATCTGAAGAGGAAGCTTGAGAGCTAGTTCCAACTGTCTCAGATTGGGTGACCTCAGACACTTCAGAAGAATTGATTGATATACTGGAGGTCACCTCAGTGTCAGCCACACTGAAAGATATCTCATGTTGTCCATTAGCCTTGTGTGAATAATGATCTAACAGAGTCTGCAGTACCTCATCTGGAATGACATTTTTGTCATGGTTACCTTTAATTTCAACATTCAGTGCCTGTGTGTCTAATATTGAGGCTGTAGCAGTTTCATCAATGACGCTAGCCACAGCTGCCTGTGTTACTGAAGGCTGAGATGCTATGGTACTTACATTCAAGGCATATTCTCTACTGTTATTACTAGCTGCTTGTAGATACCTCTTTTTCTTCAAAAACTGCATTGCGTCATCATAATTAGTGCTGCTGTGTACAGGTTTACTGGGCCCTTCCTGTAATGTGTCCACCTGATCAATGTCAGCGTTACCTTCGGAGTCCAGTAAACTTTGCTTATCCACAAGATCAAAGGCATACTTCGACACCTTGTTGTCTTCATATGTGGATAGAGGTGAAATGGTTTGACTTGGCTCAAGTGGCTGCTTCAGACTCCTCTTGCTGTTAACTTTTTTGAGAACAAGCTTAGGTGGGTGTATTTCTCCAGAATTTGCTTCTTCTAAGTGCGTCCCACTGACCGAAGAATGTGGCATCTCGACAGCATATTCCGCTACCATATATTCATCTTTTACTTTAGTACTAGAAGAGTACAAAGGCAAATAGTCATTTTTGTCCTTCTTCTGCTCTGATTTATCTGAACTTTCTTTATCCCCAGATTTTGTTTTCTCTGTTTTCTGCCTTTTCTTCTTTGGCAAGGAGCTGTCTTTCATAGGCGTAGGGAAACCAGAATCTTCCTCCGATGGCAAAAAGCCAACTTTGGTGGCACTTCTGTTCGGTTTCTTGTCGCGGTTCTCATGGCACATACGTTTATGTTTCAACACACGATCAGTCCTGGAGAAATACTGCAAAAAAACCCAAACAAACCAATATTATTACTATTACAGAAAAATAACTATATTAAGAGAAAGTAAAGAAAGCTTTCTTTGAAATTCATCCACTTTACCAAGCTCTAATGAAGTGCCAAACAGCAGCATATAATCAATAAAATCGAGTGCAAACAGTTGTGTCTCTGCTCCACCTGCACACAAAGACCATCCACCTTAACAGAAAAAAACATTCTTTACACATAATATGTGTATGCACATGACTACAGCACCTGGAGAAAGTCCTATCTGTACTACATGGGAGTTGACGGGTGGTTTTGTTTTCAATTGTGAAGGATTTCACTAAGTCATCTTACCTGCAAACAATATTCACACTGGTAAGGCTTCTCTCCACTGTGAGTTCTTTTGTGCCTTTCCATGTGATACTTTTGAATAAACCTCATACCACATTCATCACAACGAAATGGCTTTTCACCTGATAAAAAACAGGTAGCAATGTTAGTCTACAAATAAAAATCTATGTTATTCCATACAATTACCAGGTCAACTACAACATTCTCTAGCAGAAGTAAGAAAGAAGAGGATTTAGTCTGTTGTTAATGAAAAAGAATACAGGGCTTGCTCACATCACTATTTTCTCAGTACTCAGTAGCTGATGCCTCAAAATTATTTTAAGCTTTTATACACACACACGCACACACACAAAACCACATCTAAGAACTAAATTCTTACCCCCCTCTTTCTAATATAGCTGCAGATATTAATCTTTAACTTAACAAATGAACAACTATAAAGATAGTTTCCTGAACTGCTGCTACATAGTAATTTTTCAGGGCAGATGATTATATAAAAAGATCTCAATCCTCTCACCAACTCATTTAACTCAAACCCACCCCTTCTAGAAGAGAATTATGTATTTCAGAGCTTTTAACTTAAAATTTTTGTAATGTGCTCTGTATCCTCCATAACTTTTTTTCCCTTAGCTGTATGAAGAATTGAAATTACTGCTCTGGGAAGGTTGGAACGCTTTTTTTTAATGAATTCATTTTATTTTTAAATTAAGCTGAAAACAAGAAACCTCTGTAGCTGAACTGGTGCTTGCATACTTACAGGCTCTTCTGTTTGGCTGCTCTGTTTGATTTGGGTTTTGGTTTTTACTTCCATAACAATATTCATTGCTCTGATTTCATCTGCAGTTCTCTCCTTATTTATTCTCAAAAGGAAGCCCTACAAGGATCCTTTTGGAACATAGAGTAACTGTGGGGTATTTTTCTCTTAACTACCTTACATCTTCCTTCTGATATTTTTATTTTCTAGGTTTCTCTGACAAAATCTAAACATTTCAAGTGCATTGAAAAGTTAGTTCTGCTTTTGTAGAAGTCCCCCATTATTTAAAAGAACTCACCCTGAACACTAATCTTTTCACTTAATATTTACTATGAAATCTTTTGAAGTGACATAGAGATCAGGGACTGTCTCAGCAGCATCTGCCAACATCCTCTTTGCTCTGGAGACTGTACTGCACTGAATTTTGGTATATAAACCATCTATATTTTGTTTCCAGAAATATGCAGACTATTTCTACTTTTCTGAGGCAGTTTTGTTCTTTAAAATTATTTCGTTAATTACTTTTATTAAATTATTACTAAGTTATTTAAAAGTTAATAAATTTTAATTTATTATTTAAAATGTTGTAAGTGTATATTTCCATTTAGAAAAGAGAGATTTAGCCACATCCTTCTACAAATGGAAATACAATACATTAAAATAAGATGCCAATATTTCCAGAAACTGGAATGGGAAATATCTGTATCACCCACACATGTAATCTGAGCCAGATCATTAATGCTCAGTTTCAACCTTCTTAATTCCAAGCAATTTCTAAATCTCTCTCTTTGTAAGCCTATGTCCTATTTCCAGCTACTAATTCTTACCTCTCCATGTGGCTTCTCAGCCAATCCCTTTCTTAGATGAAATTATTCCAATTTATTCTCTCCTAAATCATATTATCTCCTCTCCTAAGATCTCTCAGCTTCCACGACTTCTTTTTCTACAGGCTCACAATCTTAGCATCCTAACTCTCCTTTCACATTCAGTCAGAGACTAACTTTTACCATTTCCTGCTTATTAATAACCACCATAATTTTTTGCTTTTTTCAAGTCCCATTTATAAATGCTAACGCCTGTCATATAATCCTCTCCCATACCCTCTATAAGCAAATCCTCCTCTCTGCTCTAGTTCTTAACTTTCAAACTTTTATGTTCCCTTTACTTGTTAGGCACCCTTACTACCACGGTGTTTTACTTGCACTAAGCCTGTTGAGACTTCCTGAACTGAATTCCAATCCTCCTCTCAATCCATAAAGAAGATGAGGCAAGAGGTTTAGATCTCATTGTTCTAGTTTAATACAGGGGAACCCTTCAATTCACAAAGAAAACTAATCATTTTACTTACTCTTTTGGTTTTTTTCCCCTTTGCTCCACTGTTCTATTTTGTGTTTCTTTCAAATTGCCCCTTTGAACAACTCTCCTTATGTTGTCTGGAAGTTTGATTTCACAGTCTCTTAAAATTTCCTCCAAAAAGAAGCAGCAGTTCGGGATGAAACCTACCCTGAGCCTTACAGAAGCCAAACCAAGTCAGAGAAGCAAGACAGCTCAGTCCTGTTCTAGCTTTGAAGAGCCCTCCAAGGAGCTATCCTGCTATTCCAGGAAGGCTTGAGTGCAGAAGGCTTCATTGATAGACTTACCTTCAGCCTTGCACACATTCCTGCAAGTGAAAGGTCACAAAGTTCCTTAACATTTGTCTACTCAAGCTGGCTCTTTGCTGGCAGAAGACTCACAGCCACCTGTTCCCTTTTCAAGGCTTAAATAGGGCCAAACAGGGCTTCTGAGGTTTTTTATTGTAGAGTATTACCACCACACCAGCTGTTTTAGAGACATTGAGAGTAGCTATAAAGGCATTGCTGGCCATGCCTCAACAGGAAGGAAAGTTTGGGGACAGGGACACTGCCCTTGAATTACTCAGTACAACACCGAAAATATTTTTCAGTAGAATTTCAGAGTGCTCTGGAAGTAATATTAAGAAACACTTTGTGAAACAGATACCGTACTTAATTCTTGCTTTAATCTTCATAAGGAAGATAATATTAGAAAAAAAGATTAAAAATTAATATGAAGATATGCTGCCTACAGTAATTTCTTACTATCAGAAGACTGAAACTTCAGATGCCTTCTGAAATTTTGTTGTACTTTTCAAACAGGATCTACAGCAAATGGAGGAGACCATTAATAATAACCTTTTGCTAACGTAGGGAGAATCTAGGACATACTTTTCTGAAATGTCTTGGTGAGTGGGGAAGAACTAGATATAGAAAAAAGTCAAGATTTAAAAATATAATACAATAATTATATATATTATATAGGAAAATAGCCTATGTTTTGCATCTATGTTGGAAATCTATTAAAACTGAGCAACAGAACTACTTACAAAGTGTGGTATAAACCACTATCTGTAATAAGGCTGTAACAATTATACACCCCCCCGAGGCATTTTAAAATCTTAAGCAGACAAAATACAAATTATAGGATACCAAAGAAGTCAATAAAAAAGCAGCATGACTGAACAATAAGGCACTTCCAATGTTAGCCCAATGCTGCTTTATTTTTTAAAAAGCGAATCTCATTTTTCGTGTTTAAAGTGGGAAGTAGGGTGGGTTGCAGATTTAGGAAACATGAATGCATGAGTAGCTATGGTGTATAGAAACCTCTCTAAGCAAAAAGAAAGCAGACATCTTTTTGCGCTCAGTATACTCAAAATATGAAAATACTTGTGTATCAATGAGTCTTCCCTCTCTTAGGACTGAAATGGTGATCTTCAGTCTCATTAGTGACAAGCTTAGCAACCAGGTTATCGCACTGCTGCCCTCCTCTACATACAATTATTTCTAGTAAGTGAATTTTGTATTAATGCAATGTCTGCTTTTAGATGCAACTATGTAATTATTTAAACAGAATAAGGTTGCTAATTGATTGTTTCCCAACTCCCTCATAAAATTTCATCTGAAAGAGAGGTTCGGAGAACTGAATTCAAATTACACTGGAACTAGCTAAGGCACCTGTAAGTTCAGGCCTTGTAGCAGGCATAAAATGGGGCTTCTAAGTGTTACCAGTGTCTTTGATTGGCTTAAAATAAAATGGAAAATTTTATCACCTTTAAGAGAGCAAGAAACACCCTACTCTTCATCAGCGTTTTAAACACTGTACAAAAGCTGGAGCTAAAAATGGTCAAACAGAGAAATAAAAATGCAAAATAAGGAGAAAAAAAATCAGTATTTAATTTATAAGGAATATACAAAGAGATCTTTCATTTACTTTCATCAAAGGGGAACACAGACCCACTGCTCACCTTCTGCTGAGAAAAGCAAGCTGAAAATTCAGGTTTTCGAGATGGGCTCAATTATGCAGTCCTGAATGACAGAGTAACACTAAGCAAAGGCCCAGCAGTGAATCTTGTGATATAGAAGTGAAAGCACAGATAGGTATGAATGCCAATTAGCTACTCTATATCTGGGCCAAGGCAAAACTTAAGCAGTAGTTCAATACTTGTTGACTAAATGGACTACAAAAAAAGCTGTTTCCACTCCTGGGTATTACATATTTTCTCCTAACAACCTACTAGTTGTCACTTAGGAAAACACCCATAATTCAACAACTTAAACCCGATCACTGACTTTGATTTTCTGAGAAATAACCAAACCATACCTCAAGATGCTAAGCAAAGCGAGAAAACATAGTAATCAAAAAAAGTCAGCTAACAATATGGTTAATCTGTTAAATGGCAGCTTTTTCTCTGCTAAACAAAGACCAGTATATGTGAGAGCTGGCATAAAAACCCTGCAACCTCACCACTACCCCCTCCCCTAAAAGCTTACAATTCACGTAGAAATTGAATTTTAAAAGATAATTAAATCCCTTTATAAATATTTGTAGTCAAGAGTTAATTAACTGTATTGCCCAGACTCTCATTTTCAAAGCCACGTACAGGAAATAATCCTAATTTTTAAAAAAAGTCTCAAAAATGTGTAGGCTGCACTTAAATTTTTGCCTGTTTTCAGGGAAGGGGGGGAGAGAAGATAGATGGAAGAGAGTGAATGAGCATTCTTTTCAAGAACAACATCTTCACAAAGTGAAGGCAGCATGGTTCACCAATTCAGAGGCAGAGGAAAGACTAGGAGCAGAACAAAGACACTGGACAGAAGAATGGAGGACTCTTCTGTGGCTGACTGACTGAAGGAAACCTACTTAGTCTGGACTCATGGCAACCCAGGATACAAAAATCCCATAAACAACAGGGCATTTGTGCACGTAACTCCCTGTACACTGCTCTGAAAATTCATTTTGCAGAGTTTTTTCTCCCTCTCAACTCTTACACATGCACACACTGCACTGCGTGTTAGTAGCTTGCATATCCATTTAAATGCTACAGCCAAGAAACACTGTGCACATTCACCAGCTCTGCTTTTCTGAAAAAGAGGCTGAGAAATTGGCATCTAGTCCAAAGGGACCATATTACAAAATATTTAAAGAGGGATTGAAAGGCCATGCACCAAAATGCCAAAAACCCAATGAAGCCAAACCTATTACAGAACGTGGTTTTGTGCAGTGCAAGAAGATAAAAAAATAAACATGCACAAACTAACTCTCTTTGGTTTAAAACTTTGGGCCTTATTTGATCTATATTGCATATTTTTAAACTAAGGCTCTTATTTTTAGAACACTTCTGAATTAAACCCTTAAAAAAAGAAAAAGTGGAAAGTTCAGCTGATGCTGATGCCTTTGGGGTTGGGCATTTTGGCCATTTTTAGTCCTGGCACTTCTTCATCAGATTCCAACATAAATAAATAATTAAATCAACTGAAATATAATTTGGAAGTCCCCGCTGTCTAATTTAACTTGATACAACAAAAGATAGAACTGCTTAACAAAGTTTGACTTTAACAAATGCACAAACTTCAGGAGTTGCTACTCTGGAGTTATTTATAGAACACTGCTTTAAGAT
The DNA here is from genome assembly GCF_032191515.1 of Phaenicophaeus curvirostris. Taxonomy (NCBI): domain Eukaryota; kingdom Metazoa; phylum Chordata; class Aves; order Cuculiformes; family Cuculidae; genus Phaenicophaeus; species Phaenicophaeus curvirostris. The sequence continues at coordinate 31,897,577 of NC_091398.1, forward strand.
TTGCTTGCTAGAGTTTATACTCACTTTGCAGCCAAAGAATAGTGGAGCAAGTCAAAAGTACAAAACTCATTATTTTTTAAAAGTTTTATGACATCTGTTAATTAAAACACACTACAGCAGGGTCTTAGGCTGCATACTTAATACCAGAAACCTTGCCTGAGTGGAGAAACAGTGTTTAAGCACGCCAGTAAAGATACTCAAGGCACTATACTCACCAGTATGAATCTTCTCATGCCTCTGTAGCAGGTACTTCTGTATGAAACGCATGTCGCACTGACTGCACTGAAATGGTTTTTCACCTTGAACAATATAATTCCACATCCATAAGTTAATAACTACACACTGTTGTTTCTGATAACTATTTCTGAGGAATATTAAAATGTCTATTAAAAAACCAGCATCTGAGCGAATTCCAAAAAAAACCAAAAAAATCTAATATCAAAAAACATCAGCCCTACTAAATACATGAACTGCAGAATTCGTTCCATGATCCTAAGAGTCACATTAAGACTAGCACGGAAGAGCGATCTGAAATGGCTGTGATTTCCTCATGAACAAGATCAGTCACGATGCTGGCATAAGACTGCATTCAGGATACTGGCAAGCTATTAGAATGGTAAGTACCTTTTTCACTTCTCCGAACCAGAGAGATACCTCATCAGGCAAATAAGCAGCCGGAGCACATTTTACAAAGGGGTCAATTTTGGCAGTTAGGCTACAAGTCAACCCATTACTTTCTGATAAAGAAAGAAAAGAAACCTTGTAAACAGTCAGGGTTTTAGTTTATTAAACATATGTTGATTTTTTTTTCTGGTATTCTTTTGACACTTTGGTGCATGGAATCTCTAAGCTTAGATGCCAAGTTAGCTACACTCTTAAAAGTGAAATTCGCATAGAGCTGAAAACATTTTTAACACAAGTAAACAACTCTTTATATAGCAGAAAAGACAAATTTGAAGTCAAGCAGTACCTGTATGAATGAAGACATGTCTCTGTAAATGGTAGTTGGTTCTAAAGGCAGCATTGCAATGCTCACAAACATGAGTTTTGTGGGTTTTCAGACCAAGTGATCCGTCCTCATTTATTGTAAGGATCTATTTTAAAAAGAGTAAAATTTGTTCTCACACTACCCTCTAAAGATGACTTATTAACTACAGAAAAAAAAACACATTAAATTTTTTGATGCAGAAAACTTAAATACTTCAGATAAAACAATGCTAATTTCTACAAAGCTATGTGTTAGGCTTTTAATATACATTTCCACTTGCAGTCCAATCCAACTTGTGTCTCATTGTGTATTAAGCGGTATTTCAACAGGACAGAGACAAAAGCATCTCATAGAAAATCAGCTTAGAGCTCCCCTATTCACAGCTGAGTCACTTTATATGCTACTGTTTACTTTGTCCGTCTGTTGGAAAGGATGCAAAGTAACCAAAACACCTCTGGGCACTAAACCATGGATAACCATATTTTAAAGCAAAAAATGAAAAGTTATATTCTTTTTTCAAATCACAACTGTTAGGTATTTGCTAAAAGGCATTAAAACTTATCCAGAGAAGTCATACAAATTATCTATATCTATATAATAGCAACAGTCTCAGAGGCAAAATTATACTTTAAAAACCAAAAACCCCAAAGCCAAACAACCAAAAAAATAGTATCATTCTTCTCCCCTTTCAAGTTTTTAACTCAATAAAATATTGCTCATTTAATATACATATTAGAGCATCTCCTTAACAATTTCAACTTGCCACACTCTATCACTTTGCCGTCAAACAAAGCTGCTATTTTCATATGAAGTTGAAAAAACTTAAGTATCTACCTTATACAATAAGGTCCATCTTAGGTTTTCTCTAATTTGTCAAAAAGAGAAAAAAACCCAAACCCCATACTCTCTACTATCTCTGGCAAGAGAATAAGAAAAGCAGTAAACATATCACATTTCCAAAAGTTTCACTTAGCTGGAAACAGAACTATAAATAAAGCTTAAGTAACCTTAAGTAAAACAGTTTAGTCCCTTGTTATCAACAAAAAATAAAAGTCTGTCGGGGAAACACATCTACAATTTGATTAGCTATGATGTTTTAGGTTTTATGATAATGACAGTGACAACAAAGAAGCAAGAACTGAAATAGTATCTCTGTAATAGCAGCAAATACTGTAGGATCTACTTAAATAATTTTTATTCTATTGCATCAAAACTCAGCAAGAATGAAAGCCTTAAGCTAGCAAGTTCTTGTGCATTCACTCTGAAGGACAAGCACATTCATACGTTCATAAGACTGGTGTGTTACAGCTCCAGGAAGTCACAGATACAGACAATCATAAAAACTCTGTTCTGTAACAAGATACAGCTAATGCAACGCTGACTGGTTATTTAAAATAAATTTAAACACACTGTTTTTCATCTAATATAGTGAAATTTTAAAATAACTGTGCATAAAATACATTTAATTCACAGTTATTATAAACCTGGGCTCTGCTACTACCACTTAAATGAAGGAAGTTGAAATTTCTCAGTCCAGTTTTCCTAAAAGCAGCAAAAAGGCTTGTGGATGTATGTGTGCATGTATGTGTGCGTGCATGTGCACGTGTGTGTGTATGTGTGTGCATGTGTTTGTGTGCGTGGAAGAGGGGAAAGTAGACAGGATTCATAAAAGCTATGGAATTTTTATTTACATTTATGAATATAAAATAAAATTTAAGATGTTTCAGAAGGCTCTCATCTATGTCAGTCCTTCTGCTTCTTTCTGCCTTTCCACTCACAGTCTGAAAAAAAGGGAAGAGACCCTGCTTAACAATTCTCCTGACCATTTTTCAATCTTTCGTCCTCTCAAAAGACTAACACTGACAGATTAGGAGATAAAACGGAAGCATGCAAGTACATGTCTGTAGAGGGACACATGCCTCTCAGACCTTGCCATGTTTCCATGGAAGTGATCTGTAGAGGTACTCAACCTAGACCTCTTTTTTCTACCAAAGGGAGAACTCTCTTGATGCATGGGATTTGGAACTTGCTTCCACACCCAATCTGAAACAATTCCTCCAATTTCCAAGAATTCTGCAGGTGCTACCTAATTTGACAGTGCTTTGAGGAGGACTGAGAGGTCCCACTCCTAGGCCAACAAAAAGGTAGTTTTGGAGTTTTCCTTGGTGTTAAGGTGAGTTTTCCTTCATGTACACACAGTTTGGGTAGATTTCAGAGTAGGCTTATTTTAATGCTGCTGTGTGATCACGGATAACTGATTTTTTGCCTATCGGACCGCCTGTATATGCTCTATTTTAAGTCTGAAGATTAATACTGGTTTGGGGAATTACTAGAAGATATAACACTGCTACCTCATGAGGTGAAACGATTCTGGTTTTATCTGAAGTGCGTCTCAACAGAAGAAAATTGTTTTCAGACATACAGGGATACATACTCTTCATGAATGGATCTACAAAACAAATTTTGAAGTAACAAACCAGCAGCTATGGTAAGAATCTTTTGATATAAATAAATACGTATATGAAGATGATTATGACCACAGGAATATTCCCTACTGGTAAATTAATTTATATATTAGTAAACTTTTTAGAATTTTCAACACTAACAATTTAGATTTCTTTTTAAAAACTTTTCACTACTATGCATGAAGCATGTAAAATTATCAGGCTCACAGAAAAGCACAACTATTATTAGATAGATACAGAGTAATGATTTATAAATTGTCTACAAAGCTACTGACTCGTAATTTAAAAAAATATTTGGAAAGAGAACTGCCTGGAGAGACAGATATTAAAGTATGTCAAGGGTTCATACTGCTAAAAAGAGTTCAAAGAAAAACATTGTTATATCAGGTTTTGGTTTGGGTCTCTGGTAAACTTCAGAGCTGCATCTTTACTGAGCAAACAAACAATTTCCAGCCTAACTACTTCAAATGCTCATGAAATTAGCCATAGTCAACCAAATCTTCAGCTTCTTTTAATCTTGGTTTTGCCAAATCAATGTCTTACTTTTGCTGGTGAACGCTGTTTTCTTTTCTTCTTTTTCTGCAAATCTACTGGCTCTCGTATTTGTTTTTTGTCTCGTTTCTGTTGTTCAGATGCATCAGTAAAGGTAATTTCTTGCTTTACACTGATCTGTTAAGATACCAAGTGCCAGTTTCAGGTAAGGTTCTCACTACAGAAAAGCAATTTTTCAATTTTAGAAGATGACAAACTGCTGAAACAGAAAACCTTTTTCTAAGGGAATTATCTTGTGGCTTCATTCTTTCAGAAATTTAAGTGAAAGGGATAGTAAGTAAAAAAAAGGGCATAGTTAATTTCTACAGTGACGTTTTGATGTATCCTTTCATTCATCTCCCAAAGTGTTTTTCCCTTCCAGTCGGTGGTGATCTTGAGATCAGTTCTTGTATTAAAATCACTTCCATCTGTAAAACCATTCAGTATTTCAAAACTATTTTACTTCAGTCTGTGCATTGCCAATGCAGGATTTAACGGAATAGTTTATTATATATTTAAGACAGAAGTATTTAAGAAAACAAGAATAGTGCTAATGATGTCTTTTCAAAAAAATAACCTAAAGTAAACTTTAATAAAAAGCATGTGACTCTTGCATTTTCCTAACGCCTGAATCACCTGTTCTCCAGCTAACAGTAGTGTTTTAACAATGCTACCTTTCTGAAGATTATTCCTTGTGCATAAGACTATCTACTTTTAAAGTCGTGGTAATTATCCTTGATGTCTGAAGGGTAACAGTGATGATGTGCAGCATTACAGACAGATGTTCTCTGTTTTCAAAAAGGAAGTCATCTATATTCTCTCTGGGAAAGCTGAGGTACGCCTTCTATGAGATACCGAGGACGGGCATATTTATGGTCATGTATGAAGTGTCACAGTCCAACCTGCAGTGTGAATGCAATTGCTAAGCGTCCACATACTTCAAAAATACACAATATGCTTCCTATAGCAAAAGAAACTAAACAGTACTATGAACAGTATAAACAGTATGCACCTTCTAATAAAGCTAATTATTCTGGTTTGTGGTTACCCTTGAACGTTAAAATGTGTTCTTTTAAATATATTTAACACGTTAATTCTATGGTAACAGCCTGCTTATAAAATATTTATAAAACAGATACTTAAATATTATACTAAATTGGCAAAGTTTATCCAGAGCCAGAGCAAATGACATTTTCATAAATAGCATCCATTCATAAATATTTTGATAATCAAAATCCAAACAAGCAATTAATAGATTCTTGCCAGAGTATGATTAGACTACTAGATTAAGCTTCCTAGTAATTTCTCCAATATTTCACAAAGAAATTGCTTACAGGGACATTAACAGCATACTGCAGCCCTTGAGGAAGTCTATCTTGTGCATCCATGTCATCATCGTTTTTTACCGTCTCCTCATGGACCATGAGTTCATCGTGTGAAATCATCTCTTGCTGTCGAAGTTCACTTTCCTGTAACACTTCATCTGTCGCAAGAATTTCTTGGTGCGCTATAGTCCGATCTTGAAGCACTGCCTCTTGCCGCTCTCCCGATACTCCAGACTGGTCAGATACTGCACCCATCCCTACCATAGCCCTGGATGACTGCATCTGGTCTATGCCACCACATTTAAGAAATAATCCTCCCAGCTTGTCTTCAATGTTCATTCTTAAGTGCAATAACCTACAAAGAAAGTTTTAATAGTAAACATCTACAATTGGTGCTCTTGCTTAATATTTTTACTTAAAAACATTTGATAAGAACTCAGTCAGTACTCAACATACACACACACACACACACACACTCCTAAGCCTGATATCCAAACAAAAGCAAGAAGTTGTATATCCTGGTTCAACACGAAAAGATTCTCCTTTCACACACATACATGTATACATAACTGAACACTTTCAAGTAAAAAGTTTCAAATCAAAGTGCATTCTGGTTACTGACAAAATTCTGGTAATTAAATGATAGTAAATTCCTCCTTCACATTCCTCAAAAAAATGTTTTGTTTTCTGTGTACTGTTTGCACTCTCTTCCCTTTTTCCATTTTGACTGTCTTTTACAAATGCCTCTTTCATACTAGTCCTGTTATCACCACTTCCTTGTCCTTTAAGTGCCCTTTCACTACTGCTACCCCAGGGCACACTGTAGCTGCTGGAACATCTTAATATCCACAACTGAGAGAAAATCAGGCTGCATCAAAGGCAGCATGGCCAGCAGGACGAGGGAGGGGATTCTGTCCCTCTGCTCTGGCAAGACCACAGCTGGAACCCTCCATCCAGCTACTGAACCCTCAGTACAAGGAAGACATGGACCTGTTGGAGCAGGTCCAGAGAACAGCCACAAAAATGATCAGAGGGCTGGAACATCTCTCCTATGAAGAGAGGCTCAGAGACTTGGGATGGTTCAGCCTGGAGAAGAGAAGGCTCCAGGGAGACCTTATTGTGGCCTTGCAGTACTTACAGGAGGCTTGCAAGGAAGAAGGGGACAAACTTTTTAGCAAGGCCTGATGTGATAGGACAAGGTTTTAAACCAAAAGAGGGAAGATTCAGACTAGATACAAGGAAGAATTTTTTTACAGTGATGGTTCTAAAACACTGGAACAGGTTGCCCAGAGAGGTGGTAAAAGCCCCATCCCTGGAAACATTCAAGGTCAGGTTGAACAGGGCTCTGAGCAGCCTGATCAAGTTGAATGTGTCCCTGCTTACTGCAGAGAGGCTGGACAGGATGACCTCTAGAAGTCCCTTCCAAATCAAACCATCCTATGATTCTGTGAAAACACAACTTTCTAGCTAAAGGTGTATGTCAGCCAAAGACTATAGAGAGGTCAAATCTGTTTATAAAAAGGCATTCACTTTCACATACATTGAGCAGGAGCATTAGTCAAAAAATACAAACTCTAATCATGAATAGCTATACCATTGCATTGACTTATGATACACAGATAGATATAAAATCATAATATTCCAATAAGTGTCATAACATTATTCATTTCCTCGAATCCTGTGGTCAGTTCTGGGCCCCTCACCACAAGAAGGATGTTGAGGCTCTGGAGCGAGTCCAGAGAAGAGCAACAAAGCTAGTGAGGGGGCTGGAGAACAGGCCTTATGAGGAACGGCTGAGAGACCTGGGGTGTTTAGCCTGGAGAAGAGGAGGCTGAGGGGAGACCTCATTGCTCTCTCCAACTCCCTGAAAGGAGGTTGTGGAGAGGAGGGTGCTGGCCTCTTCTCCCAAGTGGCAGGGGACAGGACAAGAGGGAATGGCCTCAAGCTCCACCAGGGGAGGTTTAGGCTGGACATTAGGAAAAAATTCTTCACAGAAAGGGTCATTGGGCACTGGAACAGGCTGCCCAGGGAGGGGGTTGAGTCACCTTCCCTGGAGGGGTTTAAGGCACAGGTGGACAAGGTGCTAAGGGGCATGGTTTAGTGTTTGATAGGAATGGTTGGACTCGATGATCCGGTGGGTCTCTTCCAACCTGGTTATTCTATGATGCTATGATTTTTTTTAACACAAGGCAGCAGGCTTTATTCTACTCATTACCATCCTGCTATCTTCCCACAGCTGGACGGCAACAGCTACACAAAGGCTACTGCAGACACAGGGATGAGAGCAAAGACACAGCAGAGATGAACAACACAGAACCAAAGCCCAGCCAAAGCACCAGATATTATTACAATAGTGTCAGCACATTTGATTCTGATGCATTCAGAATCAGAATATAAATGGGACGTTGCCATATTGATAATAATCAGCTTCAAATTCTGTCTCCCTAAGAGACAGCAGCATGGCTTCATCTCCATTCAAGTTTTAAGACAGAAGGTATTCTTCTTTGCGTACAGCTCTCAATGACAACTCAAAACCAAAGAAATTAAGCTTTTCTGCCTCGAATTGGCAGGGCCATGGCCCAGCAGAACCGCACCACTGCAACCCCCTGCAGTTTAACACCCTGCCAACATGTAAAAAGACTGAATCAAACAAATGCACATGAAAAGTTTACATTTCAATTTGCAGTTTGATCCATTTGATAACTTTCCAAATAATTTTCTGTAACAGGAAAAATCTTTTGAAAATTCTGGATACATCTTAAACATTTGTGAAGATTTGCTTATACTGAGTTTACACAACAGACAGTGGTCTTTCTTTAAGTGAGATCCTAGAGAACTTGGTAGGAACGCAAGCCACCCGCAGAAACAGCTGAAAAAGATCTCAAAGTTCTCCTACACTAAACTTTATTTCAAATACTACTAAATAGTTCTCAACATGCTGAAGTAAAATTCACTCAGTTTCTTAAAAAAAACCCAAACAACGAAACAAACCACCCCACCACATACTCCAACATAAAAAAAAAAAAAGGCTATTTACACCTTCTGGTAGCAACTCAGTCGTATGACTCGAAACTGAAAGAACATCTGTCCCTATTTTTTATCACAGGAGCATCTAAATTTCTGAATAAATCATAGAAAGACTGACAGACAGGATGGTACGACCCCTCCGAATTTCAAATATCTACAAGACATGCCAAGGAAAGAAGCTTTTCAGTCAACTAGGTTGTGACTTTATTTTATTAAACTTTCCTCTGCTGAAGTCAGGAGGACACAGTAACCAAGTTAAATCTGTTTATATGTGACAATGCATCAAAAATTTTAATACTCTTCCTACCTACATAAAAAGCCCATTCTAGGGACCAAAACAGCCTGTGAGAGAAGAACATGGGGAAAAATTCTGTTCAGAACACTCATGTTTGCAATCTGTCCTTTTTTTTTTTTTTGTTCTGTAATTCTAACATAAAGAATTTTGAAAACTTACTCTTGATTTTCAGAGCACTTCTCTTCAAATGCAGACAACAATTCCTTAATGCTCTAAGTGAGCTCAGGTAGTGCTAGGTGACACACTTACTCCCAAGTTAACCCCCTTTATAGTAAGAGAACGAGATTTCATGTCTTTCAAGGGAAAATGCACGCCCGTATGCCACACAGCCACTTGCAGACAGCATATAATCCATGAATTATTGTTTGGAGGTAACTGGGAAACCACACTGATAATTCCTCAGCAATAACACAAGCAAACAAACAAACAAAAAACCCGGCACAGCATTAAGGCTGTGTTTCTCCCACCAATGCAGATGTCCCAGAGAGACCTTGCAACAACAGACTTTAGCGCTCCTAAAAGACAAGAAAGAGGATGAACACCTTACCACTGTGGATGGTCTTGTGCTATGTTAAGAAACGTGAGCAGGAACTAAGAAGCTGTCTCCCATGGAGAAGTTATTTGATAAGAGATGGCACAAAAGATCTAAATTTGAGTCTGGTTTGTTAGGAAGGGCATTTTAAATATGTAGCATGAAAGACTCCAAGGAAAACAAGCAGATACATTTATTCATTTCTGCATTTATCCTAAATTAATCCATACTCAGGGTACATCTTACACAGATCGCCAGTCACTACACTTTCGTTCCACACTGCAGAAGTGTGACAGCAGATCCTTTACAGGAATGACGTGGACAGGTACCAGAATACAAGAACTCGAGATGCTGAAACACATTCAAAAGAGAACAAACAGCATCAAGTGTGAGAACAAGGTGCCCCTAATCTGTCTGCCTCAAGCCAATGATGAAAACAGCACAGAAGGTTGTTCCACATGGAGGATACTGCCATATCACTCTGAAATTAGGTACGAATCGAGGAAATCCTAGATTTAAAGCTATTTCCTGGCAGGAAGGTAGATATGCAGATAGAGAGAAGGAAGGCTGAACAGTGCAGGAGAGCCTCCTGCTCTCACTGACAGAGGCAGAAAGACTTATGACATGCAGAATCTCAGGACAGCTGGCGAGGTACGGCAGCTGCTCAGAAGACAGGCTAACAGTGTACTGGTATTTATTGGTCTTGTTAGTTCTTTCAACTGCCAAGGATATGGAAACTTTTTTCTTTCTCACCCCCACTAGTAGGCTTAGCAGAGTAATGCAACCGAAAGCGCTCAAGTTGTTTTCCAGTCATGATCTTGAGTCATATCAGAAGCTCATGCAGTGACTGTACTGCTTATTAGTGCAGGCTTTCCAACATCTGGCTTTTTCACACAAGAATAATGAGAACTCACACTGTTAGGCTGCATATTCTAAGTGATGAAACACAATCTAAGTTATATGATGTGCAGGTACTGTTTCAAAATGAAGAACCACAAACAAAAAAAAGCTATTAATCCAAACAAGAAGTACCCCAATTGCAATCAATTCAGTAAAACACATGCAATTTGTCAACTGACACCTTTAGTCCCACATAAAAGGAATCCTGTCATTTAAATTGAAGATGAGAAGTGGTTTTGGAAGAATGATAGTGTAAGAAAAAAAATGTGAGTTAAAAACATTCAAACAAGCTCACCATACCAAGACTGCAAAGATTAAATAAACATTTTAAGTGCAAGATGCATCTGTGAAATGAAGATCAGCTTGTTCTGAGATAATCTTGAGGGAACCTACAGTAACACAAACCACATAGTAACACACACATTTTTTTGGCATAAGACACTGTCATCCTTATTGCAGAGATGTTTGCCATGGAATTTCAGAACTTCCATTAAGCTTCACTAAATAATCAGAAGATTTTTCTGTGAATATAGTTTCTCTATACACTGATGGAAGAAGAGATGTCAACAAAACCTTTAAAGTATCCGTTTTGCTTGGGTTTTCCCAGCCTTTACTCGAGGCAAAGTATTTCACAAGAGACATCTACATGCACAGCTTCCCGAGTGAGCACACATTTTGAGGGGAGAGGGGAAGCGGAGAGACTACAGAGAAAATGTTTTCTGGGATCATCCCAGCACCTTCTCTTTCCACACAATGCTCCACAGCTGCCTGCAGAACATCCACAGCCAGTGAACCATGTTGCCACATTTCAAAACATGCTGCTCCGCCAGACCCTACTGCAGTACTTCAGAACTATTCTTTTCAGCAATCCTGACATCAGTTTTTCCAAAGATTACTGGGGCAGTAAGTTGGAGAGCTAAGTGGTACGGGCAATATTCCTAATTAAAGAAACAGCCATTTAAACAAAAACCACACTAAATAAAACCTGTGACAACCTTTCCAATTCAGAATCAAAATTTAAAATACAATCAAAAGAAAGCACTAAAATGGATTTAAAAAAATCTGCTGGGATGGTGGCTGCTAGGAAGTAAAGCTGAACGATGCCCTGAAGGGAAGTAGCAAAGCTTGTTAGCCACCGAGTATAACACACAGGCCAGCACTTTTTCCCCACTTTGACTGGTAGTGGGTAAGAGTTATTCTGTTTTCTCCCTTCTTTTCTTAAGGCAAATCATAAAGCATTATTTAATTTAACAAGCAAGTACCCAGAAATACTAATTGGGATCACTTTAAAAATAAAATTCATGCATGCAGTACTGCGTTGAGTTTCTGTAGTTAGGACTTAAAAGTTTATTTACGAGAGATGAAAAAAAGAGAATATGCTGAAGGATTAAAAACAGATAAAGAAAATACAAAAATCATCTGCACTTAATGTCTATTTGTAGAACAGAACCAATTTAATGCTTTGACTTTGTTTTTTAAAGATGGAGTTTTCTATTTGTAATCAATTTCCTGCAAAAATCTTTGTTGTTTTAAGATTTCTATGTTTTTTAAGCTTAAAGAGCAAGACTTGCTACGTTCTATACCCATACCCCACTCAATTTCTTTCCTATATTAACTTCTCACTGTTTTTCCAAGGCAAAATAGAATGAAGAAGGTTGAGGGAGACAGGAACATATAGTTTGTTAAAAGGTAATTATTTTTCTGGGTTAAACCATAGCACCTTCTGAAGGCTTCTAACAAAAACTTGAGATAGAAATATCCCTTCCATATTTAGCCATAAACTCCCTTGGACCATATTTTCTACTGCTCAACAACCCAAACATAAAAGCCAGGATGCACAAGAGCATTTCTAACCTGCCTTTAGCAACTCAATTCCATTCTGATGAAAACATCCACCTCCAAACTCCCCTCACAAAAGTGGAGGCTGAGCTCAATTAAAGGTTTCAGGGTAAGCTGGGAGTAGTCTGATGACATTATTTTAGTTCCACATTTGGAGAAGTGTGCTTTCATTTAAGATAAGACAAACTTCCTAATGAACAAGTACCTGAAGCTACAGAACATGTACCTGAGCACAACCTTACCACATCCTTGTTTCCACAACAGCCTGTGGAAGGAGGAGCTCACACTGGGCCCAAACAAGAAACTGTATAAAGGATAGCAATGCAAAATCACAATAAACATTTTAAAAGGCAATCTATGAAACCTCTAAGCACAGTTTGCTTCTCAGGGCTCAACACTATGGTCATATTGCAATTTGTGCTAAACCATGAACTTAAATGAATGTAATGTATATAAATCTACAAAATATCCTAAACAAACATTCTAGTACAGGACTGATTCTTTTTTTCCTTCCCTACGTAGTGTAATTCACTTTGGAATTGTTTAAGCTACATAAAAAAGCCAATCATTGTACAATCAGAGCTGTTTTACTGACAGTGCCAACAAACCCCTTCTAAGTAGACAAACTCCTATAAAAAACAACTACAAGTGAGCCCCCACTAGACTGTTACTGTACCAACAGAGGCTCACATTCTACTATCAGAAAGTGAAGAGTAAAATAAATACATTATGAAATTCAGACAGGGAAACAAACAACCAAAAGGCTATTCCAATGAGACATTTGGACTCGATGATCCGATGGGTCTTTTCCAACCTGGTGATTCTATCATTTGGTACGTTTTCTTATTTAAAAAAAGTCAACCCAACTTGCGATAATTCAGCTGCAAGCAACAATCCGATGGATGGGGCTACTTGCTCAAAGGGGCAGTGCCTTACACTTCTCCCCAGTCAGAGCTTCTTGTTGCCTTCACTGGGCTGAGCCCAGCATTCCGCAGCTAGGAGGGGAGCTGGACAAAAACGTACCCACCAGAAAATCCATCCTTACAGGAGATGGAGAAGTGAAGAAGCAGGGAGGAGGGAAGAGGACTGCTTCTATCAGCAGTTGTCAGCGGTTAGATTAGATTAAAGCATATTGTGAAACTGCTGCGCAAATGCAGCGTACACACACAAATGAACAAGTCACAGCTGTCATGCAGACATACCTAACAGCTATGCCAAATTTAGATCGGAGGAAAAACGTGCATCTACATCCTCAAAGCTTTCTTGCTAAAAGGAAGTACAAAAGTCACAAATAATTCTGCAACTCCTAATGATAACGAAGAACGAGATAGCACTGTGGCCTAATAGCATATTTTAAACTACTTATGTTTAAGTATTACCATGAATAAAACTGCCATCAATGCAATCCTCTCCAAAAGAAAGAAAAACTAGAACTTGACAGGTTCATAACATTCTTTTAAGAACCCTATCAGGCCATTAAACATGTTGAGTATTTTCACATCAGAAAAAATATTTATCTGCACTACAAAAATGTGGATGAAGTCCAATAGAAAAGGAAACAGAGCTAACTTTCACACTATCAAAAGTTCAATTTCTAACATATTGCAGAAGCCTGGAAAGTAAAAAACAACACCCTACTTAATATTCTAAATAAAAAAAAAACATTCAATAAAATTATCTTTTCTCCCTGCTCAGAAAAATAAGACATAGCTAAAATAAAGATTTTGAAATGAACACAAGTGTTTGTAAAAACAAATTAAAATGCGTTGACTTGCAAAAAGAAAGTAATCAAACATAAATCATTGTGAAAATGTTCACAGGTCATAAAATTAACACGTTCTAAAATGCAACATATGATACAAACACTCTTAAGACTTGTTGCATGGTTATTTCTAAATGCTCCATATTGCTGAACACACGCCAGTACAGGGCCTGATCCCACAAATTCTTATACTCATACTGAGCTGTGAATAGTCCTATTACAATCAACAGGATTACACACAGAAAATCTACTTACTGAGCATAAAATTATCTACGCGTGAAAATCTTCACCACCTTGTTGATCCTAAAATCAGTAGTAGATTATCAGCAGCAAAACCATCATCTGGTGTCAAAACTCTATTAACAAAGCCACAGTTACATGTCAAGATCCACAGGGATGTCACCAGTAGAGCAAATATGTTCAAAATATTAAAAAAATCATAGGCAATGTTAATTTTCAACTGGAAAAGCAGCCCACTGATTTGGTGGCACTAAATTACAAACTACTAGAAAACAGTTCACCTTGAGAATTTATATGGGAATTTCTATCATTGTAAAGTTACCTTCAAAAGAACAATGCAGTTTCTGCCCTTGTGCTATGAAACTCGGGCACTCAAAAGGGCTCAGTCCAGGCACTTCAGATGACAGTCACATGCAGGAAAGAAAGCACTATGCCTAACTAAGCCTAGCAGCATCTTCCAAGTTCTCTTAGTAGTTTGTAACTTCAGTCCAATTCGTTAAAATTGTGTGAAATTTCATATCACATGCATGCCTTGATGAATCTTCGTAAAAATACTTCAGATAATGAATCAAAAGTTTTTTCATTTGGTTTTGATAACAGCACAGTTATATGACACAGCTGAGCCAATCTAACAGCAGTCACTGAAAAGGGCAACCCTGCTTCCTCCTCCTAAATGTGAGAGTCCACCCTATCTTCTGTGCGTGCTCTGATGCTCATGGAAAGACACACTCGTTTACACACTCCACCACCCTGGCCAACATTTTTTCCTCAGTTATAAATTTTGTGCTAGGTTAACTCACTGACTGGATTTCCTGTACAGATCGCGTCAGAAGCAGCTCAAAACAGGGTACAGGAGCAGGCCCTTCCCTGTTCAGCATTCACAACCTAACTGCCTCAGCTCATCTCATATAACTTCACTTTGAAAATAAACAGAAAAGAAAAATATGTTGCTTTTTAAAAACTGTGATTTTTTTTTTAAAAAAAAAAGCCCTTAAATTCCTTGGGTCTCACCACTCCTCTACAATCTGCAAAGCATCTCTTCTCATAACTAGCACTGTGCTGGCGCAGTTTTACAGCAGATGACAACCTGCTGCTGCTATCAGTTACCCTACTGGCCCACATGGCAAAGGTCCGTATAAATGCATGTATAACAATTTCTTGCGTTTCTTTCCAGATTGCTTTTTTAAAACCCTTAAAAAAATACACGAAAAGACCTGGGAGAACACAAGAAGCTGCATGCAAATATACAGAAGTCAGGGACTGCCACGATTAAGGTACCTTAACCATTTCATCATCATTTGCCTCCCCAGCCTACTGGCACTATGATATTTTTAATTAAAAGATAACATATATGATACATACATATCTTTTTTCTGCAAAGCATCATTTCCTTCAACACAGTGCATGGATCTGCTCCATAAAAACAGGTGAAACTAGTGAGATAGTTCATAACACCCTTGCTCCACTAGTTGGAAAAGCGGAAATATGTATAAACAAGACATGAACAACAGGAAAAGAAAATCACAACCATTTAAGTAGTTGGATGCTATCCTGCAAAATACGATCCTACCCTTGATCCTGCCAGAGACCTTACACAATTCCACATAAGCCATTTCTACCAAATTATTTTTTTTAAAATAGGTGATCAATACTTATACTTCCCTCACTTTCTGGGTGCTTATCCTGACACATTTGGGTCAGATTTACCCAAAATGCTGAGTACTAAAGGTTGCAATTAAATAAATGATAGCATAACATTGAAAATATCAAGATGAATGCAATGCTGTATGTTAGATTTTTTTAAAAAAATTCTTAAAGAGCTCGGTGGACATCCACACTAAACACAAACTTTCACCTTATTCCCAGGTATCAAATTCTCCAGGCATAAAATAAGAAATTTTCCCTGAGGTGTAGTGATATTCTTGTAAGAATAAGCAATGTTTAATAGGTCACAAGGGTGAACTAATCACTTTACAGTGCTCTTGTTCCAGTAGCCAACACAGCTCCTGAGGGAAGAAGGTGGCACACGCAAGATGGAAAGGTTAAGGCCCTGGATGCTTTGGTGGCTACTTGGAGAAGGTGGAACGAGAGGTCTCTGGCCTCTCCTGGGAACCAACCACAGGGAAGAACAACCAGTCTGTTTCCACTGAATGCAGAGTAGCCACTTTGGTGGAGAATCACCAGAGGAATGTGGACACACAGATGTAGGGCTGTCATCAAGTAATGGTTAGCATGACAATAAGGCTGAAGAGAGAAACACTGGTTACCACCAGGATGCTGTAACTGAACTGTGAGAGATTTGGATTCTTTTCTCAGCTCTGACACTGCTGTTGGGCCAATCTGTTACCTTGGCAAATCATTCCTGGACTCATATTTCCACTTCCTTGTCTCCAAAACAGGGGCACCTAGGATTTAGGTGTGAAGAGAGCCGCAGGAACTATCTGGGAAGGCCTTACAAGCCTACCGATAACCATGATAGGATAACAAGCCTACTGATAACTGATAACAAAGAGATATATTCATTCTGCCTTCAAAGCAGGATTAAGCAGAGCACAGTGAGAGAACACACGTTATGCAACAAGAAGATAGCAAATTACAGAGCAGCTGCTTATTCAGTGAGCAGCATGCATCTTGTATATTCAGAAAAGGCAGGGGCTTCAGGAGGTGGGGGCAGAATACTGTGTTCATGTATCACAAAACACTACAATATAACGCTGAGGTACAATTTATTAGTAATGTAGCACTGTACACTCAGGATGGTAAAATTAAGGTGGCACAGGTAAAGCTCAATGCAGCAATTTTAATGTTTGTGTGCTTGACTTACACCTAAAACTGTCCTTCTATGAGCCTGCTTCCTTGCTTGTAATATCTTTACTGCAACTTGATTGCATTCTAAAAGGACATCTACATATACTGAAGAAAAATAACAATTACAGAAAAATCCAAGCCAATTACTTAATACATCCACGTAGACTGAACTGCACAATAAGCCAACAGAGATACAATCAAGAAGGTTTTGATCAAAAAAAAATTGAAGTTAGCAGCAAAAATGGTCTCATAGATTCTGGAAGCCACCCCTCCTTTACATACACAACATAAGGAAAACCTTCAGGAAAATACCAACAGTAATCTAAACTATAGATGAGGAGGACATGGATAACTGATACAAAACAAACCCTACAGAGCAATATTTCCAAATCTTAATTCAGTACTTGAAAGCAACACAGGCTTTCAGGCTGTGAGGGCAATGCAAGCGTTACAGAATACAGGAACCACTCTCCTAAGTTGCAATCTCAATTTTAGAACACCAGCATGCACTAAGTACACATTTTTTTTTTCCCAAATTTCATTATGGTAAAACTTATTCAGTGTAAGATTACATTCCGCACAACATCTAGAAACAAGTTCTGAGAAATACCCTTGGCTGGCTGTAAACTGACTTTTCACATGATGGTGATGGCAAGGAGCATTTTCTCATTTAAACTTGCTGAAGAGGCAATGCCATATCTCAGTGTAACTTCATTTTTTATGTACATTTATTGCATTTCAGCTGTGTTTCAAACATACCCTTCACCTACACAAGGACCAGTAACTTCAAAAAATCCAGTTAGTCTAAAACGTAATAGAGTGAATGTATCTTTAGGAAAAGATTCACTGCAGACAGACCAAGGAAATTCTATGCTTTCTATATTGTTTTTCAAGTACAACAGCGTTACCTTCTGTGGCCACCTTTCAGAGACACCAGTGGTCTGGGACAGAAGATCTGAAACAGCCCTCCCTAGAGCTCAAAGACACAGATTGCTGTTGACTGCTCCACTCCTCAAATGTCATAGTTCTACCATACCTACAATAAAAGTAAAGGCCTCTCAGGGACCTATTTCACAAGACCAATGCACCCAGTAACTAAAAAGTATGAAACTACACATAGAACATAGAAGATAAACTAGCACATAAATAAGCTTATTTACTTCACCTTTGCTAACACAATCACAAGGCAACACACACCTAACACAGTCAATGAAAAAAATAAGCCCATATAATAATCCCCTGAGGAAAGAAAAAGAATCACAGGTGAGGTACACAAGACATTTCCACAGGGGGCGAGGACCCTTCAGAGATGGCAGCCACATAAGAATATCAAAACAGTGACATTTCAATGATTTAGGCACTGGCAGAAGCAGCATCTCGGACAGTATGTCCTGGTGGTAGCCCTTTCTTTCCTTCAACACGTGATGAAAAACAAGGATGCACCATTAGGGAGATGTTCCATTAGGGAAACCACTGACCAACAGCGAACACGAAGAAAATGCATCACTGTTCTACCAAGTATTCAACCAGTTATGAACAGGGAAGCAGGGAGCAATTTTCATCAGTGGAATCAGAGGTCATTGTGGCCTAACCAGCACTCTGTTACAACAGCATGGGAACAGCATCAAGCTTTTTCATCAAGAATAAGCAGAAGAGTCGGCACATGAACGGGCGCATGTCAGTATTTAAAGAGAGTATGAAATCAGGCAGAGGGAGAAGGAACAGAAATTAACTCTAAATTCGTGGAACTGAGCAACTTTCTCAAAACATCCTCTTGGAAAACAAGCCTGTTACAGACCATGTATATTTCCCAAGACAACAAAGTTGTTTTTTCAAGACCACATTTCTGTACTGCTAGGATTTTTTTTCAACATTGTTGCAACAAACCCACCACCTCCCTACTGATAACCAATATTTGTGGTCAGATTAAATCAACTAAGAACTATTCCTATCTGCTTACATAAAATTCCAGAATTGTAAATCAGACTGCTTTAATCTGGCTGATCCTCACTCCAAAGGGCAAAAAAAGTCAAATCAAGTAACTACTAAATTCAATGTGCTTCTGTAGTGTATCCCTCTTCAAAAGACTAACCACATCCCCAACAAGAACTTCCAGGTAACTCTTCACCTTGATACTCCGAGAACGGTATGAACAAGGAATGCCGCTGACTTCTAGCACATACCCCAAGGTGATTGCTCCTCATTACAGTCTTACATTTCTCAAACAATTTTAAAGCGCTTAAGCCCATTTTCAGATCAAGGCAAGCCAAAACATGAAATGTCTAGAAGTCATTTTATAAGAGCAATAACAACACAGATATCTTGGCTAGTTAACTAACAGTGAAAATAATCCAAAAAATAAAACTCGGGACTTCTCAGGGTTATGCCCTCTTGAATAAAATGATTGTGGAAATTAGATTCTACCTCAATGACTTTGGTATCCTGCAGCTAACTCTGGCTAATTAAGTGCTAGAATACACTAAAACAGAAACGCAAACTGATCAAAAGATATGATTCATGTTTATAATAATTCCTATGGTTATTAGGAAAAATGTCTTGAAGGTTCTTGATGCCATTAACTCACAGGCCAAATACTAGGTGCTACCACCCCAAACAGGTCTGAAATTTCTGAGTACCCATAGCCAAATAACTTCATGTCCAAGCCAAGTCTTACTGAAATACATTCAACAAAACCCATACTTCTAAGCAAGCAGGAAACCAATCTGTAAAGTAAGAAAATACTCTTAAAGGACTCTGGTGAAAGAAAAACCCAACATGTCCTGTGTTTATGGACAGCTTTCCAGGTACTGTTTTCTCATCCAACTATGTTAAGTCTCAAGCCCTCAATCTGCACTCACCCAGGCTCCCTCAACACACAGATGTGTCTCACAGGTAACAGAGCAACAACTTTGGGCAACTGAAATGCCAGCAACAGAGCTGAGACCCCTTCGCTGAACTTGTGCCCAAGCAAAGATGAGAAATGAAGAGCTGCCCAATTTTACCACAAAGTTTAGGTATGCAACACATAACTACAATAGATTCTACGCTTTCTGAACATGCAGCCATACTCTCATCACCACCACAACTGTGGAAAGCCCCACGCCTGTCCTGTGACCTATATAGAATGTAAGCCGGGGATGACACAAAGGCTCACTCGACAGTAAACTGCGAGGTCATGCAAAGAATTGAGAGATTAGGTTTTCTCTCAGTTTGCCCTTACACATTGTTGTTCCTTGAAAAGCGACAGCGAACTTGCACTTAAAGCTGCCTTATATTTGATGTGATACGGTGTATGTAACACAAAGTACAGGTTCCTAACTACCCCTAGAAAAGCCTGAACACACCTGGTTTGCATGATCTACTTTTAACTGTCAGATTAAGACAAGTCCACTGGTTTTGCCTACAAATTGCCATCTATTCTACATATTCAAGCAAATATACTATGACAACTGGATGATCATTCTCTGCATGCTCCTTTCCCATGAATTCTATTTTATTCCCCCTCTCAATCCCTTAATTTCATGTTGGGCATAAATAATTTGTGATCACAAAAATACATTTTAAATACACAAAAAATCTTTTCTACAAGTCTTTTAAAAAGATAACTTCATAATCTCTATAAAGTAAAAGCAAGATTAAAGCCAAGTAGCTTTCTCTTGTGTCCTTACAACCCCTGACAATACAAGCTTTCCCGATCCTCAGAAGACAATCACAACTTTCACATCTTTTTGCTGACTCAGACAAAAATTCATCATAGAGTATAACTGTCAGATTCAACAGTGACAGAGGAAGCTCCTGAGAACAGCAGCCTAATAAAGCTTTCCTCCTTGAGTGATGACGGCAGTCTTTCTCCCATATGAATGATTCATTTTTGTTTCATATTGTTAAAGCAATATTCACACAGGGCACCTTCACACTAGATTTTATGCAAAAAAAATATGTTTAGAATGTCAAAACACAAGCTGAAAAGCAATACTCCACAAATACTTCTAGAAAACCTAGAAGCGATGGCAGTCTAAAGTAATTGTATCACATCTCTGTATCCTGAAGACTGACCACCCTTCTCTCTACGCTTGACCATTGGTCATTAAAGAAGTTTTCTAAAGGGTAAGAAGCATAAGATTATTTTAGGAAAGAGAGAGTTGGTTGAGTTTACCAGTCTTCATGAAGAACTCTTTATTAAAAGAAACTTTAACAGCACAAAATGAGATGTCTTAGATTCATTTATGTAGTTACCATTGTATCTAGAAATGCTCAGTGCTATTAAATGACCCAACTTAAAGGCCTGACAAACGTAATCCAGCTCAGACAACGTTTCGTCTGACAGAGATTCACACAGAACAGTGACCTATGCCAGAAACCACTGTGTGTGTGGTCAAAACCAGGGAAAATCACACTTCAGGAGGTCAGCAACAGACATGATAGAGTACTCTTATTTGAAAAACTCTGAAATCATCCATTGTATCTGGCAACACTGTTACAATGCTTACAGACCAAAAAATCACCCCTGAATGCCATGAAATGTACTAATTCCTTGGCTTTAACATTTATTTTGCTCCCCCTCACCTCCCTTCACAAAACTGAAGAATGTTTGCAATGAAAAACTACAAATGCACTTGCTGAAAGCAAGACTAAATAATTTTCAGTACCAAAGGAAGCCTGTATAAAGATGGTGAATTTAGAAGTTGCTTACTTGCTCTGCCTCTTCACAGCAAACCACAAAACACACACATGTTGCAGGCAGCTAACGTGCATAACACACTGCTTGTTGCATGGCAAAATAAAATTCATATTATGCTAAACATGTCTCACTCTATGACTAGAGTTTAGGCCAGACATAATCAGAAATACGCGCTAAAGGTGCTTCATACACATATACATATATATGCATGCATGCCTTTTAGGAGCACATCACCACTTCCCTGTTTCAAATCTAAACTCAACAACAGAAAAAAAGAAATCTGTCAAGTTTTCAGGGCAACCACATAGTGGCTAAAATACAGAGAGTTAAAAAAAAAAAGACGTTTGTTTCCCCTTTCTTAAACACTGCAAGTGAACAATGCCAAATCTGCCCAGCATGATTATTTCTCACTTCACCTCTCGCTCTAAGGTAACATGGCCTGGGCATAATGTTACTGGCAACATAAACCTTTTTAATGATGGCTTTTTTATCCATTTGGGGGTACATAAGGAATAAAAGTTAACACAGACCTTATGGGACATTATTACAAAAACATTAAGATATTTGTTGAAAATCTTACCAATGGGCATCTTTTACCTTAAGAATGCAGAAGCCATTTGAAACTATTTTAGAGCAGAAGGCTTATCAGCATCACATCTGATCACTTACACAGATATCACAACAGCTTAAGGAATTAGGAGTATCACATGTTACATCAAGAAATTATTTTGCTTTACATGGACCTTGATTTTTGGCTTGTTTGTCTTTTCCAGTTCAAGAGATCAGATGGTTTATAGATGGCTGTTCGTAAACTATATCCTACTGTTGTTTGCAGGTTGGAACTTCTTCCCACACAGATTTCATTTAATCATCAGACTGTCTGCACTTATAAAAATGCCATCCTAGTCATAAGGGAAGAATTAGACAGTTCTGCCTTGAAGTTTTCTGCACAGTGTGACAAGATACAGACACTGTAACACTAATATGGCAATAAAGCATATCAACTGCAGGATCGGGACAATATACGTTACAGAGCTATGTCCTGCTGCTTTCCAAAGTGCAATGAAATCATGAAGTAATATAAATTAGTAATATATTAACTATATTACAATATTCACACTGTTACCTCTTGATATCATAGCCTTGAATACATTAACACACTGATAATATATAAGAGGACACGAAAAATTATTTCTGAGCAAAAGTAATATCAATCTCTACATTATCTCCCAAAATAAAATTCTGACAACAGGGAAGAAGTTATCAGGACATTCCAACTCTTTTTCATATTGTGCTTTCCACGATCTTTCTAAAAGACATGGAATTTCCCCCTCAGACACACTTATAATCAAGTTCTGTGAGAACACATTACAAATTTTTCCAGATATTTTATCCAACGATATATGAAAAAATATGTCTATATGTAGTCAGGGAAGACAATTCAAACACATATAATATCGGAATACTAACATGTGTTATTTTATTTAAAATTGTATTTAAATTTTTAAGTTAAATAGGTTAAACCCATGCCGCTTGTGTAGTTTAGGGTATTATTGCTGATGTATAAAATATTCTGTTCCATGTAGATGATAAAAAAATGTGTACTTAAAATGTTCATAGAGTACTTATGAGATAAACAGATGGAGCTGCACTTTTAACTTCACTGGAAAGTACTGAAATAAAGTAACTAACAGCATTTGTGTAAAAGAAAATAAATCTCATGAAAACCTGAATGGATTTACTTTCGTTAGACAGAAGTTTGTGCTTGGCATACAGCTATGTATTATCGCCAATGACTGTGTTTTGCTGGCACGGCCTGTCAATAACTGTCTCAGCTGTTGAAAAACAATAAGTTAAATGTATAAACTCAATACTAGTTCAAGGGTTCCTGCACAGATTCCAACACACAGAAGTGAAAAAAAGAAAAGGAAAAAATATCTGATGAATCTCTTTACTGCAAGAAATAATGTTTTCCCATGCGTAATTCCCTCAAAAAACAAATAAATACAAGGTTAATCCCAGAACTGATCCTTCACATAAGCGCTGCAACCTGACACAAGCAGACACCCATGTCTACTTACATCCACAGAGACTTTGTGTTACTTCATTTGTCTTTATGCAGTTATGCAGCTATCGTTAAAATGCCAGGCAAAGGCACAAAAAGTACTTATTTTAAATAAAACCTATCTACTTCTCTGTTAGATCCATTTAAGAGTCTTCAAAGTACAAACTATTTTCCAATTGCATTTATTTTTCATTTCTTGTCCCATTCATTTAATACAGAAGACATTGTTAAGTTTGGACAAGAAAGTTGGACACTTGGTGTCACGTTTAGGGTAACAGCAGTAACTTTATCAAAGATGTTGTACTGACATTCCTACTTCTTATTTAACTTTTGTTACCTCACAAGGAAAAGGTATTTTATATTGGAGCCAAAATTCAATCAAACAATCTCAAGTTATGCTAAACACTTAAGGTGGTTGTGATAGATGAAGGCCCACTCTGCTGCTCCCACACAGACAGGTCTCCATTTGTCATATTTACAATGGGACAACAGCGCACACAGCAGTCCTCACTGGAGGAAGACTCTACAGAGATCCTAGACAAGAATCACCAGTCTCCAGCAGCAGATACAGAAGGTAATCCCACTCTGTTTTTCTCCAGAATACAACAAGCCCTTCCTCCCCATTAGTAAATTTTAAAGTGTTTTGTCTAAGAAGAAATACCCTGAACTTCTCTATTTCCAAATTTACATTATCAAACCTGTAGTGCAAAGAAGTCAACTAAGCTCTTTCAGCTGTACCGTTAGCACATTTCACTAGAGTAATACGTTCTTAGTTTTCTCGTAGTTCAACTCTAACACTACTGGTGCATACGAGAACACTAAGAACGTACTTACTTCGTGAATGTGCTAACGGTTACCAGCTGGAATAGAAGCTTAGTTGCACTTTCTTTTGCACCACCTCACAGGCTTTGATCTAACTGTAAACTTCTGGAACTGAGAGAGAGTTTCAGGTTTTAGAAGCTACATAGTATTACAGAAGTATGCGTTCCTGCAGGTAAACAATTTAGTCTACACTATAACTTTTCACATTCAGAGTAATTTTTTCTTCCTTTTTTTTTAACCATTGTGATTCTTCAAGTAGCTACTTACCTACTCATGATTTGATTTCATAACCCATTATATTAGGGATTTTCCATAAATAGAATATGTTTGCAATACAGCAGAAATTAAACACATACGGACAAGAAGGACGCAAACAGAAACATATGAGATTACATCTGTTGTCTCAAGCCTTAGCCTGAGGAGCGAAGACAGAAAAAGTACATGTGCACATGGCAGCTAAATACAAGAGGTCAGCCTCATCTTTTTTAGCTTTATGCAGTTACATGAGCTCACTGACCAACTACATGGATATTTGGGGAAGAGGGGCATGCAGACATCCAGAAACAACTACAAAGAAAATAGCTTTGGAAACTGAATACACACGTACATTCAGATGAATATTCACCAAGAAAGGCCACGACAACTGTTTTCAGGAAATCGTACAACTGAAAAATTAACTTTGTAGAGTTTTCCTTACTCACCGCAATGATAGCGGGGTTTGCCTGTCTCTGCTACAAACCTGACTCTACCCTGTTCCAGGAGTCTGCAGATCCCATGAGATTCACAGGGAAGCAGGCCTCGTGAGCTCTGGGGCTTCCCAGCACAGCCAAAGCTTCTGCAGATGACAGCTGTCACTGGACACATGCACGAATCCCAAACACTGGAAGTGCAACAGTGAAAAACTGACACTGCCCAAAGGTATGCAAACTTTTCACGCAGCAGGACATATTTTAAGTCTGAATGGACCATAAGTTTATCTGACTGGATTTTCAGTACAGCAGAGAACACCTTCAGAAACTGATAACAGTTTAGCATTATTTTTCCACCTCCTTCCTTCTCAAGGCCCGCATCACCAAACTCCTGAAGAATGCCTCCAAAAGTTGTACCGCTTACAAGGATGAAATCTAATACGGGTACTCCAAAAGGTCTAAGCATGACAGGCCCAGGTACATATTCTCAGCAAGTTTGCAAAGTATTACTGAAACCTGTAAATAAGTACAGCAAATAAACAAACCAACTGAGATCCTATTCCAAAGAAAAAACACAGTCCTCTGTCATTTGCCTTGTACTAACAGTGAAGATGCTTCTCAACAGAAATAAGACATCTCTCACATCCAGAACACTTTGGACCAGAATGTCACACGTGTGCAGAGAGAGAGGTAGGTCATGTGCTCCAGGTAGACTTTCAAAGCGAGACTAAAGCTGTGATTGCTGTATGCTACAAATCTACTTTTTTTTTTATCATTCTGCAAAAGCCCTAACAGCTGCTCTGAATGGCTTACAAAACCAAAGTGAACAGAGGGATGATTTACATTTGCAACATAAATGTCTTCCCTTTCTATGAGCGAGCTTAACACCAACATTGCTGCACTCATCCCAGCCGAGGTTTGGCAGGAACTGGGAAGAGGAAAGACGATGAAGAATGAAAGTGTTTAAAGCCCAGCTAATTACTCCTCAAGTCCTACTGGTCCCCCTGCCCTCCCAAGCCACTTCCACTTCCAGCCCGGCACTTGTTAGCAGCTCCAGGCGCTGGAGAGAGGTCCCTTTCAAAAGCTTTCCTCAGAGCGGCTGAGAGGAGGCTCCGAGGTTATTCAAAAGATAAAATCAAACGGAACACATTCGCACAAGCCGGCACACCGCACCTCTCTTACACCGGGAACAATGGAGCCGCGGGCAGCGGGAGGATGCGGCCGCCCGGGAGCCGGGGGGGATGCGCCGCCCGCCCGCCCGTCCGTCTGTCCGCGGCTCCCCCGGCTCTTTGTCCGTCCGTCCGCCGAGGCCTGCTTGGCCCCGCGGGGCACGGGGAGGGCAGCGGCCCCGGGGGAGCGGGAGGGCGATCCCGGCGCCTCCAGCGCGGAGCGGGGCAGGAGCCCGGCCCGGCGCCTCCCGCCGGCCTCCCCGCCGCGGGGCCAAGCGCGGCCCAGGCGGGCGGGACGCGCCGAGCCGCAGGCCCCCCGCTCTCCCTCAGCCCTTTCCCTCCCTCCTTCCCTCCCTCCCGCCGGGCCCGCCCGCACTCACCGGCCGCGGGGCTGCGAGGAGAAGGCGGGCCGGGCCGGGGCGCGGCGGCGGCGGCTCAGAGGGCCCGTGCCGCGGCCCCGGGCATGGCGGGGCGGCGGCGGGGGGAGGCGGCGGCGGCGGCGGAGGAGGAGGCGGCGGCGGAGCGGAGGCCGAGGGGAAGTTGGCGGCGGCTGCTCCTTCCTGCGGCGGCGGCGGGGCGAGCGGCGCCGTCCCTCGGGCGCTGCGGGCGGTGACAGCGACCGCGCGGCCAGAGCGCCGCCGCGCGCGGGGCACCATGGGAAGGCGCCCGGAGGACCGCGCGCACCCGGGCCGGGGGAGGGGGGGCGGGAGCGGGAGCGGGGCGGGAGCGGGGGGCGGCGCGAGGGCCGCGCGCGCCCGCGGCGGGAGAGGGGAAGAGGGGCGAGGGGATATGGGATTAGGGGGAAAGGGGAGAAGGGATGTGGGCATGAAGGGAGACGGGAGAGAGGATGAGGGGATAGGGGAGACGGGATGAGGGGATATGGGGATGGGGGGATGCGGGGAGAGGGGATGTGGGGAAAGGGGGTCTGGGGAGAGGGGATGTGGGGAGGGGATGAGGGGAGAGGGGATGTGGGGAAAGGGGGTGAGGGGAGAAGGGATGGTGGGGATGCCGGGATGTGGGGATGCGGGGAGAGGGGATGAGGGGAGAGGAGATGTGGGGAGAAGGGGCGGGAAGAGGGGATGCGGGGATATGGAGAGGGGATGCGGGAAGAGGGGTTGTGGGGAGCAGGGATGCAGGGGTATGGAGAGAGGGGATGCGGGGATGTGGGGCGAGGGGAAGAGGGGAGCGGGGATGCGGGAAGAGGGGATGTGGGGAGAAGGGATGCGGGAAGAGGGGACACGGGGAACGGGGATGTGGGATGCGGGGAGAGGGGGTGCGCGACCCCCGCTCGGGGCTGCCCGGCCATGGGGCGTGATGGGACCCTCAGCCCCCCCCGGACAGCCGGGGTTTGGGGGGAGGAGGCGGGGGGAGTCCCCGGTGCGGCGGCTTCGTGCCCGGTGCGGGCGCTGGGGGGGGAGGGGGCGGCACGGGAGGAGCGGGGGTGACTCCCGGCCCTTCTCTGGGACCGGCTCCCTCTCGCATCCCTCTCCCTCTGTCCCGGCGCATCCTCCTCTCCCGGCGCATCCCTCTCCCCTCGTCCCGCCCCCCGGTGATGCCGGGGTGGGCTCTCTGCGCTGTAATCTCCGCGATCGGGGTGTCTGCCCCCCGCGACCCCGCACGATAAACCGTTTGGGTAATTGCTGGAGGCCAGATCTCCTCAGAGCTCGCGTGTTCCCTGAGCAGCTTCCCACCCAAGCTGCCTGCGCCTTTACAACTTGGGTTGCGTCTCGGTCTCTCTCCTCTCGAGCTTTTTCACTTTTAGGGCTTACCGGCGCGTCTGTGTTTCTCTAGATAAAGTCTTTACCCCTCGCCACGCTTAAACACGTGCTTAACTAGATTGCCTCATGTCACTTGCTTATAATTAAGCATGAACTTAAGTGCTCTACTGGGCTGAAGCCAAAATCTGCATAAGCTCTTATTGGGTAGAGTTTACCGGCTTCGTCAGTCTCAGCTTTGTGAGTCATTCAATCAGCAGCAGCCCAAAGCTTTTTGCTACAAGCTTAGTTATTCCCAGGCTGTCCTACAGGATCACCCTGTGGCCGCGACGTGGCTTATGCCCTTTGTTTAGGTCCTGTTAGAGAGAAGATGCATCTCCCTGGTGAGTCAGCTTTATGTAGGGTTTCTAGCTCCTTTAATGAGATGCATTAATAAGGTTCTGCATCCTTATGCAGGTCATAGATTGTGCCATCCAGTTACGGTGCAATAAATTGCATTAAGAGGAAAATATTAATGATGTTAAGACTCAGTTTCAAGGTCTGCCCTTATTGCGGTGCGTATATTTCAAAATAATTGCACTGAGTACTCAATATGTACAAACAGAGGAAGGAGTTAATAAAATCTGGCTACATTTCATGCTGTCATCTACAGTTTTACATATATACAAGAAGTGTCATTAACCTGCTTGCTGAATAAAATAGGAAACTTTTCTATTCCAAAAATAGTTTTAGAAACTGAGGAAAGATGTGCATTTATGCAGCTTTGATTTTTTTTCTCTTCAAAGACAGTTAATTTATTGAGACTATTCATTTTTACCTATCAAAAAAAATCTTTCGAATTTCGTTAAGTCTGGGTAAGGAAGCTCAGCACTGAAAGCTTATTTTAAAATACTCTGAGGAATTAAAGCTTTCTGCAGGGTGAGCACAAGTCTTTCTCCAAGGACACATCAATTGGAACCTGCTTTTCAAAAAATCTTGTTTGGCAATTAACAGTGTAATATGAAGAAGAAAGACTGTCTTGTGTTTAAAGCAAGGAAGTGAGACTCAGCATATTTGGGTTCTGTTAATTCCTCTCCTACCATTCTTCCGCGACCTTAATAGAGACGTGTTCCAGTTTTCATCCATTGGTTTGGGTTAGGGTGGAGTTCTCTGTCGTTGTTTTGAGAGGAGCTGAGCACCTACAAATTGTCAAGTTCAGCGAGACTCTTACAGGGTTTTGTTCATCTGCAAGTCCCCCCACCAAGCAGGAAAGGGATGCATCAGACCTTGGACCTTTACCTCTTTGCTACCTGTATTTTCAGACAGTGGTAGTTCCTCACCACCTCACAGAGCTACGGCACTGACATTCATGTCAGTGTTTTGACACACGTTTAATACTGTGTTGTTTATTTATTAATATTGTTTTTATGGCATAACAAAATATAAAAGAATATATAAAGCCAGTAACTAGAGAGGCTTAAAGGAACACTTGCATTTTGACCTTTTTTTTTATGATGCTCTGTAAATAGCAGAGAAACTCTGCTTTTCCCTAGGGAAAAAAAATTAATTGTCTTTAATATAGCCTTCCCCCTCTCTTCTAAATTCCATAAGTTGCCCACCCATGGGAAACCCTGTACAGGGCACTGCTTGGAGCTGAGTACATTTCAGTTTTCTTTTCTTAGGAGGGATGAATAATGGAAAGTAAAAGGTACCTCTTTTTTTTTTCTTCCCCCCTCCTT
Source organism: Phaenicophaeus curvirostris (assembly GCF_032191515.1). Taxonomy (NCBI): domain Eukaryota; kingdom Metazoa; phylum Chordata; class Aves; order Cuculiformes; family Cuculidae; genus Phaenicophaeus; species Phaenicophaeus curvirostris. The sequence goes on from NC_091398.1 coordinate 31,927,148, forward strand.
TGCTGCATAAATCCAGAAACCAAGAAAAACAGGAAGCACAAGCAGGGTATTTATTAAAAGAGGGGGAATAATTGGAGAATGTACCTGTGAGTTTAAAAAAGTTGTAGGCAGGTCATGCCTACAGGAATAACTGCGTAGCACAAGCAGAACCCTCTCCGAGAACCTCCTACATGATAGGTGAAGGATTTCTTTCAAAAGTTTCTGCATCAGGCCAGTAACCTGTAGTGAAGCAGTAGCTTGCCCTGAAAGATCCAGTCTTGGAATTCGAGAGAGAAGTCTACTAGTTAGGTAGGATTTTGAGATGGCTGCTTAGCCTAACTCTTAAAAGTTATGCCTTTGTCTGAATACATCTAGGCTGAGCTTAACAGCCTTATTCTTTCAAACACATGCAAGTAGCTTTTCTAGAATAAAAAAAAATAAAAACCTGTTGAAATCTTCATGTCTGTACATGGTTACAGGATCGGCCCAAAGGAAATGCAAAAAGCAATCTGCATGTCAGTATCAGTATTTTTACTGAGTATTTGATAACCATCTAAATCAAAAGAAAAGTCTTTAAGTGAAGAATTCATGTCAGTAATCTAGGGATGGGAAACACTTCCTGAAAAATACTAGTGTTCTCCAGAAAAGGTATTTGCAAACAGAAAGTTCAGACCCAAGGTAAATCCAGGAGAAAGCATGAGCCATTAAGGTGAGAAAATACACAATTCATCTTCCCCAACAATGAGAAACCAGCCTGTTGTGTGCATGTGGAACCTTCAGACAACTGAAGTTAATAACTTTTTGGTTCAGGATGAGATTAACTTGACTTTCAGAGGTAACAGATGTATTCTCTCCCACCCACTTGAGTTCCTCTTTTAACGTGAAAGTTAGTTGAATCTTTAGTGCCTGTGTGTCTCACCAGCCTACATGCTGGGAAGCACCTGCAATTTTGCCTGGAAACACTTCAACACAAATGAGTACCAAATCACGACTGCATAAAGGAGCAGTAATCATCCTTGGGATTAAACCCGGCACGGAAAGCAAGAAGTAAGTATAACTGGTTTATTGTAAATGGTTTGTTGCCACAGAAGCAGAGAAGAACACTACTTAGTCCTCATCACAGATTTATGTCTCATTCCCTGTTCAGCAAGAGAGCCAAGCACACGTGTAGCTTCAAAAATGCAAATATCCCATTGCGTTAAATGGAGCTGTCAGATCCTGAATCAGAAAGAAAACGGAATGCTGCCTTCAGTTTCTCTCTCTTACTCTCCATTCTTGGATCACTAAGATCACTGTAGCCCCTGTTAATGCTTTTATATGCCAGTGACACGATAAAAGATGCTTCAGAAATGCCTAGATGAATGCCTGACATTTCACCAGTGGATGCCATCAAGGAATTATTGTTACTGAAAGCTAGAAAATCCCTTCCATCCTTCCATCCCCCCTCACTTTTTTTTTTTCTTTCAATTCAAATATTTTACCAGAGCTTTAACTAGCACAAATATTCATTGCAGAAAATTAAATGAGTCCATTGTCTGAGCATCCACCCATATTGTCTATAAATTGCTTCTCTTCATTTCAGCATCCCTGATTGAATTTGTGTTTTAATTATTTTTTTATAGCAGGCTTTCAATTCATGATCCCATGTAAGTCCAACTCTATTGAGTCTGCATTGCCCGGTAGTGCTAGCAGATGAGGAATCAATCACAACGCCATCAGTCACACAGTTGTACTGTATGCTTGTCCTGACATTAACTACTGCAGACAAATGTGATGATATGGTATGTCTGAAAATTCCCCTGCACCTGATGCTTGTGAATGAAAAGAATTAAATATAGGAAATTGGTCAGCAGGAGAGGGTGCGCCCAGCTCTGTTCCAAAATCTTTTCTGCTCTTAAATCTATTTAGAGAGCACTGTTGAGCTTCCACTTGAGCCCTGAAGAAGTCTTCATATCAGATTAGTTTCTAATGCCACAAACACCCCTGACTAGACTCATTCATTTATTTTACAATAATACAGCAGCTTGACATGCTTTAAAATTTGAGCTGAAGGCACTGCAAAAATCCCAGAGAAAATTAAAAGTAATGGTTTGATGAGAGATATACCTGTCTGGAAAAAAAAGAAAGATAGCAAGTCAGCTATCAGCCAAGATGGTTTTGTGTAAACACAAGACATTCAGGTATCTGTAATGTATTTGGCTTGCTCCCACAAGGTATTCCTGTAACATTAGCATTATAAACCTCCAGATGAAAAGAATAGAGGATGTTTAATGTCCCATGCTGAGATGCCTAAAAGACAGGCAGAAAAAGCAACACAAAAGATGTTAATGTAGTACTCGGCCTAATGTAAATTGTCAAATGACACAATGAGGCAGAATTCAGAGAACCATTTCTCTGCCTTAAAACACAGGTTAGAAACAGAGCGGAAAACCACCCACTCTTAACTTAGATTGGCTGTCTACCAGATGTTTAAGTTGAATTAACTGCAGATGGGAAAGTAAGGGGGCCTTAAACCCCAGCACGAACATTTTAGAATTAAGCTCTTCAGAATTAACTGTAAAGGAAACTAGGAATGCTTTATTTGTAAAACAGAGAGCATCCACACAGGGATTTGGTGGGTTTTAACTAATGCAATATAATGTCACACCTTTACTTAATTCATCTTTATCTCTCCCAGATGTCCCTCTGCAGCTGAGTTCTTTAGTTTGAAGTATTGCAGTGGATCATCTTTGAAAGACAGTATTAGCTGAACCATTAGCTAAAGTCTTGTACTTGTTGTGAGGTTACAGTGCTAAGCAAACTGCTACGTTACTAATGATAAATGGCTAAGATACAGCTTCAGGTGGGGGGTTCTTCATGGCAGGGAAAGGCAAGAAGATGAAGCTGCTGATAAGTCATTTTCTCACACGCCTCACTTTCTCATAAAATGAGAAGTAGACTAAATGAAATTTCTCTAAGGCCAATACAAAGTTAATTAGTAAACCTTTCTTGAAAGTAGTTACGACCAATTTTCTTTCAGAGTATAAGGGTGCATTGAATAGAACTGCTTGGGACTTGAACCTCTGCATCATTCAGTGCTTCAGCCCGAGGACGAAGATTGCTACGTTTTCAGATTGCATCAAGCTGGAGATGGATGCGAGAGTGGCTGGATTCCGGTTTCAGGTTCAACCTCCCCTTGACAACCAAAGAGCAAGTTGGAGAATCGTTGAATCCTAGAATCACAGAACAGTTAGGGTTGGAAGGGACCTTGAAGGTCATCCAGTTCCATCCCCCAGATGGAGGAAAGGACCTGTGCTGAACCTGTGGCTGAGCTACAGGACTGCAATGTTTCAGAAGACAGTTTAGTAGAGCAGTAAAGTTGTTCACAAGCTGGACACAAACTGATATCATGCAGTCACAACAAAAATGCATATCGTGCTGCTATGTGTGAATTGGTTTACATGTTCTAAGACATGAAGAAATCATTTCTGTTCAGTCTACACAGTGCTGTTAAGATTTCAGATACAAGTATTGTGTCTGGTTTGGAAATGACATGGCCTAGTCAGAGAGGGTAGTTAGCATGATAAGAGATCTAGAAAACATGACAAAATCCCCCTAAATTAAATTCACTTCTTGCTAAAGTGAATGCTAAAGTGGAAACATGATGAGAGTCTTCAAATATGTAAGAGGCCATTGCACAGACAAGTGGAAAAAGCTGGTTTCCCTGCCCATGGGAGGGGTATAAGATGTAAATTGCATCAGGGAAGCTTTAGGTTAGGTATTTTTCTGCCTTTCTAATAGAAAAGGTCACAAAACACTAGAAAGACCTCTAGGGCTGTGAAGTCACCAGAGGTCTTCAGGAACAGATGGAACAAATATACAAGAAATGCTTTAGGAAATAACCTAGCTCATTGCCTTTGCCCTGAAGTGCCACCCAGCCCTGTTTTCTGTTGTACATGAGAAAGCTCAACATCTCCATTCTTTCAACATGCAGATGAAATAACAAGCAGGTAAAATAGGGTGAAGAACAATAAAAAGATAAAATATCTCGACATAGATCTGTGGTCCAGTCATCTCTAGATGTCTCAAAGATACTGAGAACGTCAGAGGATTCAAAGAGGAGCAACAAGTAGGATCAAGGGCATGGAAATTCATGAAAGATTGAAAAGACTGGGATTATTATCTTCAGAGACAAACAACTGAGATGGTAAAAGTATATGAAGTAACATCTGGTAAAGGCTGATCAGGAAGGAAACTCTGTTCTTCATGTCTCATACTGTAGAATAAACGGACCGTCTCTAAACCACCAAACTAAAGGTGGGATATTCAAAACTTTTTTTTTTAGAAAACAACAGCAACCACAACAAAACCCTCAACAAAACAACAATCTGAAAATAAAATCAAAAACCAAACCAGAAACAAAGGAAGTACACAACAAGAGATTAAAATGGGAAACTTCTCTGCTATGGTATATCCAAAGCACTGATATTCAGAAAGAAAAGAAAAACCTGAGTTTCAGATATTGCTCTTTTGTAAGACAGCAGAAAGGGCAAAAAGAAGGCCTGCATATCTATAAGCAGACACTGTTCATCCCAGTTGGCTGAGGATAGGCTAGGTGTTCTTGCACATCACTGCAAAAGTGCAGGACAGGTCTGATCCAAGCTCGTTCTGTCTGAGACACATAACGTGTTCTGAAACAAAGGCTGTTGTGTCCCAAAAGCTGTAACTTGAACGGACTTTTTAAAGTTGCAGCCTTCTTATCAGCCTAAGAAAACTGAGTGTATGTATCGAGGAGGTGTATCTAACTGTTTCTGTGTGTCCAATAATGAACAAACAGTGGCAAATTATCTCCAACCCGGATGAGAGCATTGATAGTACCTATAAACACAAGGGTAAAGGTCTTCATTGCAAAGTCTTACCCAAGTTAACTTAACAAACCTATTTATTACTGAATAACTCCAACCTTTAAGGTTGCAATTATTTATACGTTTCAGCTAGTGCCCATGAAGAACTGAACTTGAAGGGGGATCAGTGTAACAACAAATCTCAGACACACCAGAAATGAGTTCACAACACAAAACAAACATCAAGAGATCAAGGAATGTGGTGCTGTGTATAGGTATTAAGAAAAACATGACCTTTGTAATGCTGATACATCACAGTATTTTACACAGGGAGAGAGTCTCTCCTCAGCTTTGATAAAGAAAGGATGCTGCACACGAAATGATCTCTTGCTAGACTATCTCATTAGTGGCAGTTGCCATTTTTTAACATTAGAGCTAGCGGTGTAGCAACACCAGACTATTTTCAGCTAACAGCACTGATGCAGTTTTCAAACCGTACACAACTTCCAATTAGCTTGACAGAAAAGCATCACTTCTCCTGGTCTCCTATATCTTACAGGCTCTAGACCATCACACCCAGCGTGGCATTTGTGAAATCCTGGCTTAAGCCTCTAGAAGGCTTCAGCAAGGAATGAGGACTAACGTCATCCTGCAGAGAACACTCTGGTGGACACCCTCACATTTTGTGCCCAGGCAGATTCAGAAAGCCTCAAAGGTCAATCAGAAGGACAGCCCTTAGAAAACCAGCTCAGAAAGCCTCCAGAATACCGATTACTGCCTGCCTGGGAGCCTGGCTGAGCCTTAGGGACAATGTAAAATGAAAGTGGTCAGAAAAACATCAAAATGTTTTGACTGTGGGCTGGGGATCTCCCAGACAATAAAGGCTGCTTGGTAAGTGCTGCTTTCCATCTGCAAAGCAGATGAGGTTTCAATGCTGAGGACAATTTAAAAGTCAAATAAATTATTTAAAAATGGTTTGTAATAAATAAAACCATGTTTCTTTGTAAAGTGAACTGGCCTCGTTTGCTGGCTTGATGTGTGCACACCAGACAAGAAGATGAAGAAAACAAGTCCCTGTGTGGAAGGAAGGACTCTCGTCCTGCCTGAGAGGAGCTGCAGTAGATGATGGAAGAAAATACCCCATCAGTGCTTCAAGGGGCAGGTGGAAAAGGAGCTGGTGAGGGCTTGCCTGCTCACATAACTGAGCATGAAAATACTACCAGTGAACTGCAATGTTATTCACTGGATTTTTTTCTAACCTGGGTCAAAGCTGCTGGAAAAAAACTCTTTCCAAGACAAGAGGCAGCTTCCCTTTCCCACAGCCTCTCTGGTGGGCTGACAAGTGTTGCTGAGCTGCAGGCGGCTGTAAAGTTGTTCCTAACTGCCAAAGCTAACCCTCAACTGTCAGAAGGCAGAGGTACGGCTAAAACAGACCCTGACAAAATATATAGCTGATAACCTTGCCATAATGGCAAAAATAAATCAATGGATAGAGGCAGGAGATTCTAGGTCACTCATTGAATACAAAAGGGTAAACCCAATGTGGTCACCCAAAATCTATAAGTCTTGGGGGTAGAAATAGCTTTCTTTAAAAAATCAATGTATTATCAAAGACTCCTTATCAACACCAGTAGGTGCAAGCTGACAGCCAGAAATCGATGCCAGCTATTGGAATATGAAAACCAGATTAAAAGCTACAACTCCCTTTGAAAGATGTATATTTAGATGTAGATCAAGGATTCTTTCATTTATCACTTGGACACTTTTTATCTACTCACTTAGTGCATTTAATTAAAGATGTGGTAGTCAATCTCCTTCCTAATTGCATGCAAATTGGTGATACTTTGCAGATCACTTTCTGCCTGGGAAATGTGTCTGTAGTACAACCCACTGATGTACTGAAATGTCTGCTTTTCCCCGCAGTTTACACAGAAGTTTACAAAGCTGGAGCTGTCAAAAAATAAAACATCCTGTGCAATAGCTGCGCGTACTAATGAGTAGGCATTATGCTGGTGAATAGTTCATGTAGCAATCAGTAAGTCAAAGTCCTTAGAAAGGAAGAAAAACAGGTCTTATTTACTGCCAAAGCAGAGAAGTAAAATCATTTAGGGGAGGGGAGGGTGATGAAAAACCACAAAGCAAGTTTGAAACATATTTTTTCTTTTACATAGCATGCGTTATCAAAGTTGTGTTGGTAATATGAAAGTTGTCTGAATCACAAATAAAAGAAATAGAAGAGTAGGGCATAACATAAAGTGAGACAGTATTAATATACTGAGTGCAAAAAATAGTAACCATGCTGGGTTAAAATAGAAAGAGGATGTTGCTGTGTCTTCACCACGGAAACGCTGATCATAGGTGTATAACATGGTTAATATTGCAGCTTCAGAGTTAGTCTGGTAAAAGATGGTTTTTGTACTACTCTGGACCTATAAAAATGTGCCCTTAGAAGCTGAAATAGAAAAAGGCAAAGGTACAATAATTTCACTTGACCTTGCAGGATCACTATCCTGAAGCCAATGATGAACACCAGCTGCTCACAGTTACACCAGCCCCAAACTCCTACAGGTTGTGGCTCGGGATGGTACAGACCTTTACAGCAGCACAGAGGGGAAAAAAAGACAGATGTTGTTCACTGTTGGAAATGGTTAATAGCCTCAACTCATTAAAACTTTTAAAACATCAAATTCTTCCTAACTAACTGGTCTTGCAGCACCAACTGAGAGGTCCTGCTGGAACTGAAGACCTTCTGGTACTGGACACAGCCATAGAATCATAGAATAGTTCGGGCTGGAAGGAACCTTAAAGATCATCTCATTCCACCCCTCCTGCCATTGGGGGGGACACCTCCCACTGCATCAGGCTGCCCAAGGCCCCATCCAACCTGGCTTTAAACACCTCCAGGTGTGTGAGCACCTCCACTTCTATTTAGAAACAGAAGTGTCTGAATAAAAAAAAAAAAAGATAAAATATTTCAAGTTTTACATTTAATATAAGTAATAATATTATTATCCTGATATGAAAAGTTAATTCCATTCAGTACATAACACACTCTTTACTTAAATTCCATGACCATTAAGAATTATGCCCCTCAAAAATTCAGCTTCCAATTTTCCATTTAAACATATAGCAGAATTACTAAAAAGTTAATTATTAAAAAGGACTAAGAAGTTCATGAAATGTTCTCAAAAGAAAGAGGTATCTGTCCATCCTCAAGTCTGTTGTAATACCTAAAGATACAACCACCAGCAGGAACACAATGATCCTGATCCCATATTGCTGAATTTGCACATCACCTTACCATTCTCTCTGAGATGTCTGCTTTTACAGCTACAACAAAATTAATGTATGAAGGAAGATTAACCTGAAAGCAACTACCGCAGCAAGGAAATCTGGGGAGGAGAGAGGGAGAGCAGGGAGCTGCTGAGCTCCTTCTCCTGTGATGTGCCTGACCTGGATCAGCAGCTGCTGGTTAAAGCACTACCTTGCACGGTCAGGCTGCCCCTTAGTGTTTGCATAGTTTGCAGAGGAGTCATGGCTTTAGTGTCTAGGAAAAAAAAAACTTCTTTGCATGGTGGATATTTTTTCAGAGCCTGTAGCAGCAAAACAGCACCAGCACAGAGCACAGGACTAAGTGAATTAGCAAGTTTTTGTGACCTGTTTTAGATGAATCATTCCCTTTTTCCTCTTAGTAGTTTAATGAAATTTGCATTAAAGTGTGAAGAAGAAACCTCAATCGTCCTCTAGAAAATGAGAGGTCGTTAAACATTGCATTTCATTTAATTGTCATCACGTTGTAAGAGCAGTCGTGCTGGCACAAATTGCAGTATAATTATTGACAAAACACTCCAAACAGACAAAATTTGATCCCAGAACCACTGCTACGGCAGTCGAGCCCTGAAATGCGCTCTCGAGCCCTCTTTGAGGAGCGGTACCCCTGGAGCTGGCTTTGAAACACCACAGTGGCTGTTCTCGCCCGTGCTCTCCTGCGCTGCGCCCAGCTCCTGCATCCCTTGTGTCACCTCATCCCCCGCTCACAGGTCACCAGTGGTCCCACCAGATGGGAACTGGTCCCCTGCGATGCCGCACTTCCCCACAGCCTCCACACAGACACGTCCTGCCAGCCCCCAACCTCCCCCTCAAACGCCTTAAAGCCCTTAAATCACTCTTTAAACAGCCTGCTAGAAGCTACCGGAGACCCAGAGTTATTCCCTAGGGACTTTTTCCAGCCTGGGAAAGGTGGGATAAGATACTGCCTGCCTCACACCATTGAGCACAACGAATCACAGCTGGATTTTATTCTAGACTCTTTATAAGGTTCCCCAACTTTGCAATTACCAAAGAATACAAATAGCCAGGGGACAACAAACATGTCACCAGGAACCTGGGGCCACTCCAGCTGCAGCACCTCTTTATGGTATGAAATAAAGGATTTCTGAAGGTAAGCATGAGGAGGAGACTGCAGCCAGGAGCTGTACCCGGCGAGCAAAGCACCTATCATTTTGGAAAGATGAAGAAAAGGCAATAGGAAAAAGCAGAGGAACCAAGGAAGAGCAAAATGAGGACCAGGCAGCAGATGCTTTTGGAGACATCCAACTTCCATCAAGCAGCAACCAGCCCAGCCCCAGCATTCTCCCAGTCAGGGATGGTGACTGTCCCCATTTCCCAGCAGCCTGAGAGCCACAGCAACCAGCAGGACAGCAAGGGATGGGTGGGGGGAGAAGAAGTCCCGGGGACTGTGCTGACCATGCTCACAGGAAGAAGATTCCCGCAGCAGCTGGTGTATTTCCCATCAGTCACACACTTTCCCAGGGAATTACCATAGCAGCTGCTGAAAAGCACTGTTTAAACTGCTAGAGGGCTCTGGAGGAAGAGGTTACAAGCGGCTGCCGTCTGCAGCACAGCAGTCACAAAGCAGGACAATCCTCACAAAGAGTGGAGCATGGTCAGTCTCAACCTGCAAGAGCCTAACCACAATCTCACTGACTGCAAGCTCGCCATGAGCACTGTTGCACAACGTAAAGCAGCAACCCACAACAGGTTTTTCCATCTGGATTCACAACATCATAGAATCATAGAATAACCAGGTTGGAAGAGACCCACCAGACGATCAAGTCCAACCATTCCTATCAAACACTAAACCATGCCCCTTAGCACCTTGTCCACCTCTGCCTTAAACACCTCCAGGGAAGGTGACTCAACCCCCTCCCTGGGCAGCCTGTTCCAGTGCCCAATGACCCTTTCTGTGAAGAATTTTTTCCTAATGTCCAGCCTAAAGGCACAAGGCAGTAAGCAGGTACAAAATACAAGTTTAGGGCGCTACAGTAAGAAGATGGGGGTTGTGTTCAGCTTATTTCCTAAAGCATGGAGGCTGCAGTGACCACATCAGTGGGTAGTTCGTCTCTCCATTTCTCCTTCCTCCTCCCTTAACTTCTGTAGCTGCCTGGCAAGGACAGGCAGGTTTGCACCTCCCTGGCCTGGGGATGCTCCATTGCATTCTTCTGGGAAAGTTGCCCAAGGAGCGGTCATCCCAATCTCTGGGGACAGTCCTTACCCCATGGAAAAAGTCAACTTTGTTGGCAGTGCAGTGGGACACAAGTCTGAGCCCATCTTAAAACAGTGTGTGACGATGCCAACAAGACCTCATACTGGCACCGACGTGCAAACATAAATTACTCAGACGTGATCAAGAGACCATGAAGGCTGGCAGTTTCCTCTCTAATATCCAGGGGACAGAGGACCAGCATGGTGTGCGTGGAGCAACGCAACTGTGCAGCAGCGTAGGTGCACAGAGACACCCATAAACTGGGAACGGTCTTTGTGGCAGCTCTTCCAGTGTTTCATTAGGTGAACTACCAGTAGCTGAATCCATCTCTCTCCTTTCCCTGCTTTGTGTTGTAGACAACTGAAGTGGACAGTGGAGGTGTCCAACAAACATGTCCTTGTCCTTCTGCAATGATTTGTGATTCACCTGCCCCTAATCTGTGCCTTGGCATCCCAGCCTAGTGAGACATCACAAATAACGTGCATTGAGCAGCCCTGTGAGTATATGTCTGTTACTAGACAAGCTTCAACTGAATCTTAGGATCTGTGACCACATCTGTACCACCAATGCCATGGCCAGGATGGCAAGGATTCACTCACTCACAACTTCACTCCTTTAGCTGCTCTGAAAAACGGCAGAAATAGTAAGGATGAAGCAAAGAGCATCACAAGGAACAACGATATAACTTACTAAATAATTGGAGGACAAAAATTATAAAACCAAGGAATACAAGTGCCTGATCATTGCTGACTTCAAGGAAGAAATGGGGAGGAAAAAGCATCTCCAACCAGGCTGGAAGAAATCAGCACAAAAGGCAGCTGCTGGGAGAGGAGCACCTTACCTGCATGCTCTCTGCCCTGGGATGTTTTGTTTTCTTTCTGAACAGAAAGGCACAAGTCCAGGCTCTGTTCCCAAAGTTCCTGTTGGAGATGGTCCCCAGCCAAGAGGAAGATTGAAAACACCTTTCAGAGCAGCTGGAACAAAGTTTTGCATCTGGAGCCATGCATGACAGAAAAGCTCCAATCTGCCTGCTCCAAACACTGAAGAGGTATGGATGGGGGTGGAAGTGTGATGGCACAGATCTGCTTCTCTGACAGGTTAGCCATAACCAAAGAAGTTATTTAGCTCATTTTAACTCTCTGAGCCCAGAAATGGAAACAGTTTCTCTCACAGACACTGTCCAGTAGGAAAAAGTTGAGCTGAAGATTTTTGCTTTCATGGTTATTTGCAAAGATGATATATCAGCTTGCAAGGCAATGCTAAAGGTGAGTGTGTATTTGATGTGTTTTCTAGGGGTTTGGAATGACTACTTTTTTTTTTAAATTACTTTTCAAGGGGTTTGGTGTTGTTGCTTTGCATTTTTTTTTTTCACAAACCAGTCTGTCTAGCAGGTATCGGTTCCTTGTGAGTGTTGGCAGAGGTGGCTGCTTGTCCCCCACCCTCCTCGCTGCACCGATTGCAAATGAACAGCTGCCAGTTACAAACGCTTATCCTATAGCAGTGACTGCTGACTCACTTCCCAAAACTGATGGCAAGCAACCTAATTTTCAGAGAAAAACCTAAGGGGTAGCTAAGAAAACCAAAAAAAGAAACCCAGAAACAACCGCTCACCTTGTGAAAAGTATGCCTTAGATATTTTTCCCTTTTTTTTAGCTTTGTTTAGTCTAGCTTTCATTTTTCCTGCTGCAGCCTGCTGGATCAAAAGGCTCTTGTTTGAACAAGGTGTGCAGTGCGGGCTTGCTTCGCACACTCCCTTGCTGTGCCGCGCACATGGGCACTGAAGCCGTGCCAGGGGCTCCCTTGAGGTCGGAGCAGCACACGTGTGACGGTGACGTCAATAACCATTGGTGCTAAAATGCTGCAATTTGAGAGGACTCACAAACATGCCCGTAAATGCCTGGGAGACAAATGATGACACGGCTGTGAATTACACGTTCGCAAGGACAACCGGAGAGCAGCAATTAGCAAACGGCGCTGCAGGCGCAGTGGGGCAGGTAAGCGAGCGCCAACGAATGCGCGAGAAGAGAGAGATCACATTGCAAAACCACGTATGGGCTGTCGCTTTACACGCACGCACTGACCTCCCCCGGCTACGCTCTGCTTGCCCAAGATCCTCTGACCCAAGGAGCAACGTTGACTTGGAGCCAGGCAAGGATCGTGGCCAGCGCTGCCGGTGCCGGGAACGCAAATGCAGCCCCGGGCCAGGCTGCAGTTTGGCTTTGGCAGGAGCAAACAAGCACAGGTACGGACAAGATTTATTTTTCCTGTTGGAACACATTCGTCTGCAGATTAGCAGCTGCTCTGTGCACATCGAGTCTAGATACCGCCAGTTAACTCCTCTCTGCCAGCCTGCAGCCATCCCACTAGGCAATGTGAGCACACGCAGCCCTCCAGCCAGCATCCAAATCCTGTGGAATTAGTGTCCAGTGCTTCAAGTGCACAAATCCAGGTGCCAGAGGCACATCGACCTGCGATTTTAATTTTTTTTTTTTTAATTTTTGAGGGAAAGAGAGAGAAAGAAACACCTATAAGACAGGGGTTCCCTTTCACAGAGAACACCAAAGTTAGTATTTCTGGACCATATCCAAGACAGCTCTGTAAAATTCCCAGTTTCTAATTTTAACAGACAAAAGAGGCCAAAATCTTCAAAAGCAAACCCCCAGCAATCCACTACAGCTTCTGTTCCTTATTTAGGGTAGACTACATCGGAAATCTAATTATCTCTTTGCAACTCCCTATGCAGTCAAGGCAGACAGAGGAAGATCTTTAGGGAGCCATTCCTTCAGCCTGCCTCAAACACCTACTCTGGGACATGACTGACTCGACTCCCTCTCACACACAGCATCCAGGAGCGCTACACAGAAATAATTCTATATCTCATCTTCTGTGATGCATGGATCAAACTGCAGAGCAGCTTATCTTTCCAAACTCTTGGAGGTAAAGGAACATACTCAGTGTATGTTGACTCAAGGGATCAGCAGCAACAGTGAGATCAGTTTGCAACAAGAGGCCATTCCATGGTTTGTGCTCTATTTTCCTTTCTTCGCTGAGATATCGTCAAGCTAATAATTGTACTTTAAGCTCCGATACAGCCATGCAACAGCTTGCTTTTCCATTCACTGGATCCAGAAATGTCCCTTCTCAGGAACAGGTGCCGAGGCACACAGAGAAGATGACACTCTCAACAGGCAGTTAAGAAGCGCACGTCTTGCCTGCTGCAGCGTGCCACATCTCGACCTGCCGCAGAAGTGAACACTGGCCACCGTGCTACAAGAAAATCAGTGGGTTGGAAGGCAAGCGTTGACTCAGCAGCTGGAGAATTCTTGGAGAAGCAAGCTGGAGAGGACCTGCTACCAACTCTGTAAGAAAGGTGTTGGGGGAAGTGTCTGCAAGGGACGTGCTTCATATTAAAGCTAAGCAGAAGTTTCTGTGGTCGTTCAACATGAAGGCAAAAGACAAAGCATGACCATTGGCTGGAGACAGAAGAGGAAAGGGAAGAGAGGAAAATTTGAGAGGGAAAGCACTACGGAGGGTGGCTACTCAGCCCAACCTGAAAGGCAATCTATGCTGCTTCCAGAGAGCTCTTCGATCATAGAATCATGAGGTTGGAAAAGACCCACAGGATCATCAAGTCCAACCATTCCTATCAACCACTAAACCATGCCCCTCAGCGCCTCATCCACCTGTCCCTTAAACACCTCCAGGGAAGGTGACTCAACCACCTCCCTGGGCAGCCTGTTCCAGTGCCCAATGACCCTTTCTATGAAAAATTTATCACTGAAAAAAACCACACTTCGTTATGAATAAGAGAAGAACATCATTCAAGAGACACAGTTCCTGTCTCTCTGGAGCAAACACACAAAACATAAGTAAGTTCAAGTTTCCAGGGACAACTGGTTATGGAGCTCCCTGTAAGGAAGCAGAGCCATCAATGCCAATGCACATTCCAGCAGGCTGGAAATGTTGGTGAGCCCTTTCGAGGACTCTGCACAACATGAAGAAGCAGATATCTCAGCAACATTTCTTGAAACCCTTTCCATCCTTAATCAATAGATAGGAAGAACAGGAAGAAATCAGGGATGCAATTGCGTTATGAGGTGAGAAATCATGGGGGTTTGCAGCACATTTTCCCAGCAGATCTGTCAATGGCCACTGTTTCAGTAGAAGCAATGCAAATTTTCTGAGAAGCAGGCTGAGGCAGATTAAACAGCCTGAAAGGGATTGATCTAGCATGAAGGGATGATGAAGGGGAGCAGCCATTAAGCCAGGACAATCAGAGCAAAAGCAATGAAGGAAATGGGCTGGTTGCCTGCACAGCAGTGCCACAGAGGAGATAACACACAAAATCAGCTGTTACGACACATTTGCAGGCACAAATTTGGCACAGCGGTGTTATCAACACCTGGTGGAAAGATTCACATGCCAGAGCATTAACACCAATGGAAGTCAGAGGGAGAGGTGGTAAGTGAGGAAGGGAAAGGGCACTCTCTGCAAAAGACGATAGGAACTGCTTTTGAACCAACAACTCTATCAGGCAGCTTAATATGCCCAGGACCCCAAAATATGCCTTTGCACCCCACACTGGCCCCTCTAACCTGAGGTGATGACTTCCAGCTCTGTCACTCAGGGCCAGGGCTCTTGTATCCCATGTTTTGCTCCTTGGGTGGGAAAAGTAACCCCAACTCAGCTCTCGTGCAAGGCCTGTCCACGACACGTTCCCGTGAAAGTCGGTCTGGGAAGCCAAATACATCAATAAACTCTTCCACCAGCTGAGCCCATGTTTGCCAAACCTGACCTCGCCCAAACCTCCAGCTGGGCCTGCAGAGCTCTGTGGTTGCTTTCCCCATGCTTATCTCCAGCCCTGCTCGTATTAACAGCTAATTTCCCCTCCATATCCTCATCTGCCTACTCAAAGTGGAATCTAGCAGTGCGAAGCTTATCAGCTCCTGAAGCCACCTCCCTGCAGCTGGGCTCCAACAGCAGCTCACTGCCCTCCACTCACAGGAGACTGAGCAAATCCTGCCAACACCCCTAAAACCAGGAACCTGTTGTTCTGTGACCTTGCAGGAGCGTATCCGTTAGATCTGGCTCCCCCTGATTCCTGTGTGTTTGCTGGGGACATCAGGTTTTGCAGCACAAAAGCTGTTCTGCTCTGGTAATGGTGATAGAGAGGAAGGGGAAACTTGACCTGAATTGACTCAAAAATTCTCCAGGACCATCTGCCAAGGGCCAGCACCGAGGCGTCTGTCCTGCTGCTCACACATTTGCTGGCAATACAGCCCTGCTCCCTGTTTTCAAATTTAAAAGTAACATGAAACAGAGCAACCACTAAATTGTCTGGTAATCACAATCATTATTTTCGTTGGAAGGAAACAGAAAAAGGCCCAGCTAAGTACTATATATTTAGCATTTTAAAGCTAAAAATAGCAGTGACTCTAATAGCAGGGAGGAGGAGTTCAACAGAAAGTGAATGATCACCAGCAATTACTTCAGAATATTTTAAGTAAGTGCCCTGAAATTGGACAAGGCAACACATATTAATATCGCTTTCCTGGATTAGAGGAGAAATAGAAATGGCTAAGAGTATTATGGAGAGGGGAGTAATGGCAAGAGTAATCATACAAACAAGTTCGAGTTTAGCAAAGAGCAATTCTCTGTAAGGAAGCAAAATGTACTTAAGAAGAATCATAGAATATCCTGAGTTGGAAGGGACCCACAAGGATCATTGAGTCCAACTACTGACTCTGCAGAGGACAACCCCAAAATCTACACCATGTATCTGACCGGTTGCCCAAATGCTTCGAGAATATTGTCAGGCTTGGCAGTGCGACTGCTTCCCTGCAGAGCCTGTTCCAGTGCTCCACCACCCCAGAGTCAAGAACCTTTTCCTAATATCCAACCTAACCCTCCCCTGGTGCATCTTCCTGACATTTCCTTGAATCCTATCATTGGTCATCAGAAACTAGAGACCAGTGCCTGCTCCTCCTCCCCTTGTGAGGAAGCAGTAAACTGAGATAAGGTCTCCTCTTCTCCAGACTTGAGGAGATATAACACAGAGAAAGATTTTTGATTTTCCTCATCTCCTCTAATAGTTCAGCTTCCCAGTCTAACTGGTGTCTTCTGATGCACAAATAAGCCTCCTCTGCCAGTGAAAATTCCTGATGCTTTCCATCGTTCAAAGGTTAATTAAGCCCTTCATTTCTGAGATGTTGGAGTTTGGTTAGGCTTCTACATCAGCACAGAGTTACAACGTAATAACGTGTAAGCTACATAAGGATATTCTTTTCACTTCATTTAGAAGGATGCTAAAAATGAATGATACTTCAGGTGCACCATAGCAGTGCATTATCTCCATCATGAAGAGGTAACTTCTTCCAAACCACACCCAGGGTGTATCATTAGACATCAGCTTCTTACATTAATGCCTATATCTGTAGTCTCATACAGCTTCTTCTCCAGCTTATAGAGGTCCTATCATAAGACTCCAAATACCATGCATACCAATTTTCAACACGTCTTGTATTTCAGGAGGAATTCCACAAGGGGAGAAGGAGGCTGATGTTTTACCTGTTTAAAAAACATAGAGAGATTTGATTATTATAGGCCTGTCAGTCTGAAAGTAATCCCTGGGAAAAGAATAGTTGATATAGGAGTTAAAAGAGATTAATGCCAATCAACATGTTCATGGAAAACAGATCTTGTCAAATTGATTCTCATTTTAATATATTACGGTTTCCTTGATAGAACAATGGTATTAATGCAGAAATCCACCATACCTCAGCTTTCCTCACTCAGGTTGGGCTTGTCCTGCTTTGAGTAAGAAAGCAGAAGGCCAGCCTATGGTTCTTTAAAATAAATTAAACCCTGGCCAGAGGTTTCAGGACATAACTGGAAATAGGAACTCTTTGGGGGAGCAGTGTCCCACTGGGATCTCGCGCTGGCTCCGTGTTGGTTACTATCTTTCCTAAACAGCCTGGGCAGTAAGAGCATTACTGAGACCATGGGTGATGAAGATGAAAAGATTAAGAACCCTCGAGAAGAAGCAGCTGCACTGCTGAGAAGCAGTGATGGGAGTTATCTGATGGAAGCAAACGAGCAGCAGCTTGATGCCAGAACCTGCATGGTTCCGTGCACCCCAGCACAATCAGGACTAGGGAAAAGCTGCTCTGAAAGACAGCAGGAGCTCCAGATGTGCCTTGAAATGAGAAGCAATGGTCTCAGGGGCTTATGTGATCCACAGAGGAGAGCAGGGAATGTCACACAGGAATGGGAATGCTGCTGTGGCTACTGTAATGCCCACTCCAGTTTGCTTGATGCAGGATGAGAGGGATGTGCAGCTCTGCTCTGTGGCCCAGCAGGCACCTCGCTGCAGCACAAGGAGACTGTGGCTCTTCCTGCTGCCCCAGAGCACCCAGTGCCTGCAGGGCCATCGGCGGTGAGCAGGCAGAAGCCCACCAACACTTCACCTGGAAGATAAAGCAGACAAACATGAATGGAAATAACGACTATGCTTTTAGCTCCTCGAACAACCATAACGAGATTTGACCTCCCTGTCACTGTGAGGTTCAAAGCTGGGAGCAGAGAGCACACACTTCAGAAAAAGCTAATTCAAAGCAGCATTGGGCAAGGGCAACTTTGCCATCTCTTATGTAGTAGTGCAGCTTTTACAGTCACAGGTTGTTCCTTCTGACAATGCAGCCAGCACTTCTTCCAAGCAGCTATTAAGAAAAAAAAAATTAAAACTACTACTAACTCAGAAACCTGTGCTTTGAAGTCCAACTCACAGCAGCATTTGCCTGGTGCGAGAGGCTCCTGAGGAACCTGTGCACAAGCTGCAAGTCACAATGTAATACGTGCATTACTAATAGCAACGTACCGTGACAAATGAATTCATCACTAAATCCTGCATGGAAATCTGTTCCAGTATAACCATCCGTCCCTATTTAGGCACCCATTACACTACAGCTGTCGCGATGACCCTCGCACCTCTGAGCAGCAGGAAGGGAGTAGGTGGCATTTTTCTCCCTCCTGCTAGTTTTATTCTAGCCCCTGCAAGCCTGAGCTGGAGACCCACAAGAGGGCGGTCGGGGTTGCATTTTCCCTTTGACTACATAATTTTCCACCTTAGCATCCTGGGGAAGCTCACTGCAAAGTCACTTTTCATTTTCTGTGGCCGCTTACAGTTACTTTCTGAAGAGAACATAGTTGGTGTTATCATGTGCCATAATATAGACAGAGAAACGTTCACTGCAGATGAAGAAGCTGTTTATTAATTGTAGATCCTGGGATGTTTGTGGGGCAGCCTGGCTTAGAGTTACATCAGCCAGCAGGTCCCTTGGTCACATAGATGATCGTGCTGGTGTTCAGAGGGTTAAGGCACCTGCGACATCTATGCTGGCCTTTTAAACACTTAAGTTTCTTCTCCTATTTTATTTAACCAGGAAATTCAAAGCGATCATATTAAAAATAGATGCAAAATATCAGACCAGGTGTCATCTCCCCTTAACTCCAAACGCTGTGCACTTTCACTGTCTGGAGTTGTTTTGCTCCAAATCCTCCCAAGATCCTTTCCAATTTGGCTTTGTTTTGTGTTTTAGATACCTTGTACAACCAGTTAAAGCAAAAAAAAAGGGGTTTTGAAAGAAAACATAGCCTTGGCATGGCTGGTCTATGCAAGCCGTTCAAGAGGAACTAGAAGGCAGCAAAGGTTTCTCATCTGCATTTGACCCTACAGAAGTCAGTGTTACTAAAAGGGTTTCTGCAATGTATCATACCAAGAAGCATCAGAAAACAGTAGCCAGTCACAACTCTTTACTTAAGTCAAGGCTCTTCGTATGCTCGAGGCAGAAGAAGGTACTTACTGCAGCTGCACCACGGAGGGCATATGTGTAACTCCTACCCTGTTTCAGGAGGGGGACACTGAAGCCTCTGCCATTTAAAGAGAGACATTTCTTTTGTCACCAAGGCCACAGTAAGCATCTTACCCGCCCCGGCAGCCACCCACTGGAGTGAAGCAGCTCACACAAGTTACTCTCCTGCAGCACTGAGCTTTCTGCAGAAGCTGGATCAAGAGCCGCATCCTTTGTGGGCCACCCCTGCCCTGAGAAACCCCAGCTCTGCTGGGGAAGCGGGAGGGAAGCTGGCAGGCAGGAGCACTCAAGCTGCAGGGCTTAGAGCAGATATTAACCCTGCAACAGCAGCAAAAGCGACTGCCTACAGAGGTGACTGCTCTTGCTGGCGCTGTACTTGGATTTGGCACTGAAGCCTGTGCTCCCGTTTCACCAGCTCTCACTCCGCTCGCTTCCTCTGTTTGCATTATTCCTACAGCAGCCCTGTATGAAGATTTTTGTTCCACCGGTCGTGCCTCCCCACAGAGCTCTAGGAGCAGATACAAGGCGCAGGCAGCAGGGATGCACAGAACAGGCGGACATAAGGAAACATGAATTAGACCCCTGCCTTGCCATTGCAAGGTGAGCGTGGGGGTGTAGGGAATTAAGACAACTTCCTTCCCTATAATCCTTTAGAGGACATTAGACAGCGTTTCTTGTTTCATCAACCAAAATGCACAGAATATATTTCGTCATAGGGAATCACAAAGGAAAACAGGGTTTCTCCTAGGCCACAGTGCACACAGCCCAGCCAACCGCTCTGGGATCTCAGCCTTGCTGTGCTGGCTCTGCTGTGCATTTGGCTACAGCTGCCACTTCCCTCTGGCTCACCTGCACGAGGATTGCTCCTCCGCGTGGGCCTGAGCTCCAAGATCTCCTCTGCGCTTGCCAAGGTAGTCGCTGCACACAGCTGCTAGGTTAACTCCGCTTTGGCTGACGTGCCAGATACTGAAATAATACAACATTTACAAAAAATAAGGAGTTCATAAAAATACTTTCTCTTTCCACTTCAGTTGGCTCCCTCACCCCGGCTATTTTTCATACAACAGCGGCAACTAAAATGTACTGACAAGTCAGGGTCCTGCTAATAACAGGGAAAGTCAGGGATAGCATGAGCAGTGACAATCCACCCAGCAAAGCTGCCTGGGACAGAAGTGATAGCTCCCATCAGCAAATCAGATGATCCACGCAGGTAAATTCTTTCATATGCAAGCATTTTGTCAAGATTCAGTAAAAATGAACCTACCTGCTATTATTCTCAAGGCCTTCCACCAATTTTTGATGTTTACTGGATAACTGGAGGAAAAGTGGATTAAGTTACAGAAATTAAATCTGCACTGTAGCTGGAAAAATGCATGCTTCCCAAGTACGCATTTCTCATGTGGACTCTATTAACCACATAGAAACAGTCATTAACTAGAGTATTTCCCCTTAAAAAGATAAAAAACTAAAAGACGGGGAGAAGCCTTCACTGTTTCCTAAAATCCACACACACATTGACCACGTGCAATGCTTTTCTGCAAACAGCAGAAGTAAAAGAAAGAAAATTATTGCAAATTGTCCTTAATACGCCTTTCACTCAATTTCTGTCAATAACCACAAATCCATTTCAAATTCATCTTCTCTTACCTAGATGAAGACACACACAAAATTCAGACAGCTTACTCCATTTGGGCAAAACCAAAGAAAGGATCAAAGCTGACTTGTAACAAGCATCTAAGTTTGGCCTTAACACCACGTTCTTCACCTAAAAAGCAAATAGGCTGGTTGCAGGCAATTTATTACTTCAATTTTAACACAAGTTTGGAGGCCATTTGAGAGCTGAGATGGACAAGAAGCGGTTTTAAGACACCAAACAGCACTTGTCAGAATCAGGAAGACAGCATTTTTACAAAAAACAATAGAACAAAAATATCAAAGAGCAATTTTATTTAGCTTATTTGGCACAAAACTTACAAGAACTGTTTTGTTCCCTTCTCAAATTTAGTACAACTAGCAATGAAAGAAGGCATACTAATACATTTAATAAGCTGTACAGCAAGTGAAATGCGGAAAGAGGCACCAGAAAGATCTACCAAAAATCAAAGTGCATGAAAAATACCTACTCTGAGCGCCTCACGGTATTGCATTAAGGCACCACTCCTTTAGAAGGTTTACTAAATACATCAAGTGTGCAACTTCTTGGTTTGGAATGTAAGAGTCCTTCAGCCCATATCAGAACTGGATACTGCAACCTCTGAATGGAACAAAACTTCTCCTTGCAAATGTTATACGGAGACCTCTTTCTGCCCAACATCATCTCACAGCCAGGAGTGTCACACGCTTTGGAAAAGCCAATATAGGTTATCAGAGCGACCAGCATTTTACTTCAGAGTTTTAAGCTGTAGTGTACACCAGGCCTACAAATTCTTTACAATGGTTTTATAGGAAAGAAATGCTGCAGAGACAAAACTAACACAGGACATATCAGTAACTACATTATTGATAATTCGCCAAAAGAATTTCTGAGGACTTTGTAGAGTATCTCTTAAAAATCAAAGTCTGAGTAGTGTTATAATCCAGAATAATCAAACACACTTTTCAACGTAACATTACAAAGCTTCCTTTAGGACTAGCAATCAAGTCTGCCAAACTCCACGAGACTTCAGGACCTTTAAGCAAGTACATAGAAAAGGCCCAATACGAGACAGTGATAAGTGTTTTTCATAACTGGAAACATTTAATGCAAGTACGTGTAACTGCAAACCATGTTACACTGGTGTATATACACACACAGGTACACACACACTGAAACATCATTACAGGAGCCAGACACCTTGGTTCGTTGTGGATTCTGTGCATCACTGCTCTTAAGTACTAGAGAAGTTGCACTTGGTTTTTTATTTCAGCATCTAATTCTTTTAAGAACCAAACCACAAGAAGAGGTACCACAGGCCAGATTCACCTCTAGTGTAAACAGGTTCCAAACAACCAAACAGAAGTTGCATCCACCTCTTAACAGCTTTGACTTTGGTTTTGCTGCTCAGCTGGACCACCAGTCTCCTTTACTTGCAGGAAGAAGTTTAATAAGAAATCAATACTCATATCAAAACTTAAGTGGGAACTAGTAAATGCAGGATATTGTATCAAACCACTGTACAACACCTCTACTGTAGAGAGTTTCAAACATCTCAGGAGCTTGAGACTGCTTAACCTAACTCTGGAAAAGCACATTTCTCTATGGACATGCAAAGGCATTTAAATATGAGCCCTCGGCGTTAAAATAGCTCATTTTTTGTCCTCTTATGGTGTAGGCCTCAAGAACATAACTGTGTGTCCCATTATAAAACCAAAGCACCCTTGAGCATTACAAATTCTAAACAGCAAGGGCTGAAAAGGGCATCTGGAAGTGATCTAAACATTATAGAGCATGGTGTTTCACAAGTCTCAAAACAGTTCAGTTCATACTTTCTGTGATAGCTTTCCCTATATCTTTGCCACAATACAGACCTGTAGTTTTCAGTAACTCTTTTACACCTGAATTATTTGCTACCACATAGAAAACATGCCACAGAAATGGCAGTCAGGGGTAAACATTTAACAACATGTCCTTTCTGTCCTTTATTAACAATTACAATCAGCAGAAAGAAAAACTATTCGCTCAACTCATTTATTTCATGATTTATATGTAAGTCATGTAGCAACTTAACATCGGTGTTATACATTTGTGCTTCCATTCTCTGGCACTTGGAGGAGGAATTCATTTCCAGAAAAATCACATCTTGCTGAAGCATTCCTTTGCATTTGTCCAAACTTGAATTCCCTTTAAAAAAGTTAAAATTCAATAAGTGGAAATACACTTTGTTCACAAACCTCATCATTAGACTTTCTTCCACAGAAGACTCTACAAAAAAGTCCCACAGAATTTCACCCAAGAGTAAGGCAGAGACCACACTGGAATTGGACCACACTACATATTCTATATCAACATTAACACATTACTGGATTAGAGTAGGACAGAACATGTAGGAGGTTTTAAGCTAGTGACTTCCAACCTTCTGTGACTGCAGAATTCCCAGTTATTGGAAGTTTGCATCTGATCCCCTGCTGATACGATACAATCCTATCCTGCCCTTTCACAAACGTACCTTTTTGCACATGCTAATCTGCATAACAGCATAGCTTATAAGCGCCTCCTTCAAATCATGATTCTTCTGTTCTTTAAACCGTTCAATGTCAGCCCAGGCACTTTTCACAAAGTCTCTGGAAACAAAAGCAGTATTTCTATTAGTTTTTTAACATGTTCCACCCTCAAATGATGTTCCTTTCTCTGAACCCTCAGCAGAGAAGCTATGTATGACAAAGAACTCCATCTTTTTGATCAATAAACAAAGTTCTGTATTTACTATGCGTCCCACAGTGTCCTCATTTTATATTTAGTACTGCTACCTAATTCTCCATCTTCTTATTAAGGTTTTTAGAGAATCAGTTTCAAAGAATGTGTTGGGTGGGTTGTTTGTTTTTTTCCCCCTCAGTAAGCACCACTGCCATAGAACCAGCACAATTCAGAACACACTTTTCTTCTCAGCTTCTGTGGGGGTAACCAAGTATCCTCGTGCTAATACTCAGCACACAACATTGCACATTTCTTTATCAATTTTCAAGTCAGAATCTCGGTCTTTCCAATGTGAAAACTCACTTGTTATCAGGGTTTGACACTTAAGTCCAGAAAACTTCTGCAATGCAAATTTGAGTTGGACAATTTGCTTCAGGAATTAATTTTGTTGGCTTGGTGATATGCCTTCAGGTCTCCTCAACTAAAATGGAGGTATTACACATTTCTGTAATTCACAGCTCTTGTTTGTGCTGGTCTATACATACAAGGCAAGTATTCACTCGAAAATTGCTTCCAGAGCTACAAAAGCAGATCCCCGGTATTTCTGTCAAAGTGATTAAGGAATTGCATTCACTGACCATCTTGTTACTGTGAACTATTCATGAACTAGACTTATCTTTCCTGTTCTAATCCTAACATACTAGGAGATAGCACGTTTACCCCTTGTATCACACAATGGACATGTGCCAACACAATCACATTGCTTTAGGAACATTAGTTCCTATTTTTCATGTTTGTATTCCTGAAGAAAATTTCACTAGAGCACCAAGAAGCAATTACTCAAAACAACTCACCAGAACTTCTAATCTCTTTTGAACAGGAGTCAGTTGTCCTCCATAAGAGAAGTTGCAGAATACAAGCTCAGGACCCATGCACATAAACCCAGTTAAATGCTGTATTTGAAGCAAATCAGCTTTTGAGTCTTAGGCTACTCAGCTGCAGACCTACAAGCCCACCTGCTAAACTTATTACCAGCTGAACATAAAAGCATGCAAGTCAGCCATTAGAGTGGCCTCAGTAACTGGGAAAGTCATTAGGTTTACATAAGCCCTACACTCAGACCAGAAGCTAACTACATGTACTGTACTTTATTTCACAACTTGCAGCTGACAGGAGCTTTTATAGACAGCTCATAAACACCAAGAATATATTAAAAACACTTATAAAATGCAAACACCTTCAAGAGCATCCAGTCAAGGACTTTTACTAAGACAAGCCCTGTGTTTTCTTTGAGAAGTCAAGCTCATTTACCTGCCCTCCAGATTTTTAGACTTAAGTTGTTCTTCTCCTTCCTGTATCTGCTCTTCTAGAACCTTTACCTTGGCTTCCCTCTGCTCAGGGGTTTCCTGCCCGAAGAGCTTGCTGGTCATCCCTTTCAGGGAGAATGTTCTCACAGTCTACAAAAAGCAGAAGACACTCTAGGTCTGGGATTCTGAGCACAGCCACAAGTCATTATGTGATTTTCACCAGCATTTGGCATATTCTTATTATCCAGTTGATTCTGGGTTTTAACTTCTATTTCATGAGTATCCCATTGGTAAGTAGCTATGGAAGGTATAGGGGCTCACATTAGACTAAGCAAAGTGGGGAGGAAGTAAATTTGTGTTCAAATTCTTAAGGCCAGCCTGTGGATTGGACCCTAAGTGAGTCACTCCACTGACATATGCAACCTTTCAGAGCCATTTTCCTACAAAAGTAGGAAAAAGCCTGAGTTGTGTTCAGGATGAGAAAGAAAAGCCATAAAGTAGAAGTGTATAGAGCATCAGTAGACTGAATAGCAACATTAAAAATTCTAAACTCTTTTTTTGAAGTTACAACTTTGAGATAATGGTTTAAGTAAAATAATCTTCCACATAAAAGAGACCAGCCACATACCAGTAATATCCACCTTTCAAAAGCCAGAGGAAGCTTTCAGAATTTTGATCTTCAGGATAGAGTTGTTTGTGTTACGCTTGGGTCATATTTCCTGTAACCCTTTACTTGCTTAGTATTCAATAAAAGAGTTTTGGTATAAACAGCTTATGTCACCAAGAACTAAGTTACTTCAAACTTCAGATGCCTACAGCTCATATGATATCACTTCTCAAGCAGCAGCCAGCATGTTAGTGCCATCTAAATGTTGCTCTAAGTAACTTGGCTGAAATAAAAAATTAAAAAAGAAAAAAAAAAGAGGTATTCTGGAGAAGGAAGTGGAAATACTCACGCCTGTTGCCAGCTCCTCACACTGCTGTTTCTTGGATGTTAGGTCCTGTGCAGCCATTTCCAAGTCATATTGCATTAGTTCATGTTTCCTGCAAACTGCCCTGAAAAGTAAGCAATTAAAGATCCGTCATGTAATACTTTGTTTCGCTACATTTCCTTCCATTTGAACTTTACAAATGGCATCACGCTTTTTTTTTCTGGCAGGCAACACATTCAATTATTTATCCAGCTCAACTTCAACAGCCTTATCACAGAACGCATAACTCTGCAAATGCCATAGTTAAGCAAGCTTGGATCAAAGCATAAAGTAAGTTCTTAGTACAGCAGCATTCTGCTCTTCTCCCCTTTTAATACTTATTTTGAGGCACTCAGCAATACAAGCCCCACCATCTACTTAAGGACACCATTGTAAAATGGTTTTATTTAAAGTATATTACAGAAAAATCATAATGATGACAAAAGGCACCTGGAGATGGTACCTGTCACAGCAGCAATGCATCAGTCAATAAGAAAATTCTTCACATTTTATCTTTTAAACAATGAAGCAAGAAACTGCACCTAGATTCATATAGCTCCTTTCATCTGGAAAAGAGGAGTTTCCTCTGACCACCTGCAGTAAATCCCAGTCCTGTGTGGGCTGATGATGCTACATCCGTACTCCACTGCCAGATGCACATTTATCTCCTAGGAGAGGCTACTAGTGCTCTGGGTTCCCACACAACAACCATCACATTTGCCAACCCAATTCTCTACACCACTACTGAACCTCTCCAAGAGGTTCAGGTCCAGGCTGAGGGGAGCACAATAGCTTTAGGCACAATCTTATAGCATAAAAGCTTCTTCTGTATTCACTCTTGTAAAGGACAGCTGCCCTATAAAAGAATAACATAAAAAACACCACACCAAACCAATGACAAAAGAAACCACTGGTACTTAGATGCACAATACTGTACAGCAGATGAAAAGTTATGTAGGGCACTTTGAAATTTGCTGGAATTCGTAATGGCTGTAGCAGCTCTGTTTGGCTGATCTCATTTGAAAACTGAAGCTTTCAACACATTGGGGCACTATGATACAAGAAGTCAAAGAAACACTGTAACTAGAGGAGTAAATGGCATTACCTTCTACAGTATACAGAGTTTAGCATTTCTGTAATTTCACAACTGATCAGCTCAATTCTAATTTTTATGGCCACCCACATGGTAATCAAATATGAGTACGCAAAGGAAGAAATGAGAACATGGAGACATGGAGATTCCACAACACTGAACATTTCTATTTCTCTGAGAAGAGGTTACCAAAATAAATTCAATATCAAGAAAATGTCAAGGGAGAGGACTACAGCTTCCATTTGAGCTATACACTTCTGCACATACCGCAGGGCTTCTGCATAGAAGAGATATTCTTTCAGCTGATCCGCATAATGTTCCTCTTCTTCCAGTATGTCATCAATAGAAGCTGCATATCTGGTGAAAAACAGACAAGGCTAAATAAAAATGTTCTTTAATTTAGCCTTTAAGGACTACACATACAGCAAAAGTGAGGATACCTGTTTGACAGAAACACCAGTCACAAAGTAAACAGTAAAAGGCACTTGCAAAAAGGAGACTCCCTTCTTTTTAATTAAACTCTGAACCAGCTAATATAAACATTTCCACAGGCCTGTTTGGTTGGCTGGTTACTACAATGAATCCTTCCACAAGTATAAGATCTATCAGCTGAGGATGAGGCAGTTTTTATTACAAGAAAGGAAAACAACTTATTCCTTTTCTTTGGTGGACTCTCAATAGGCAGCACTAAGATGAAAAAAAGACATGGCGCAGAAGAAATCCAGCAAGCTTAAAGCATTAAGGTATAGGAACATGAACATCATACCTTCTGAAAAGCAAAGAGACTGCTTTCATTCTTTGCTATTCAGCCTGCATACAAGAGAACTCACAGTAGTGCTGAGAAAACCATGACAATAAGTCCTTTAGCTCCCTGAGAGTCTTTTGCTTTGTCTGCTGTGTAAGTCGGGCATATCAATTGAGAGCAACAAGAAGTTAAAACCTTCCTTTTAGGGAGAAATCTGATGAACATGAGCTTGGACCAACTCCGCAGCTCTCAAATTCAGTAAGAGTTTTGTCATTAGGCCTATGTCCCCCAAAAATGGCAAAAAATGCTTTCTTTTTCTGGTCTATACTGCCTGTTGGACAATATTTAATAGGTTCTCACTAACCAAGGGGACTCCGCTTGGACAGATTTGCAGGGACAGGCCTATAGCTAAGCAGTAACTGCATGTCTCACTTGGCACAGTGACAGAAACTGGATGCCACTCTAGCCAGCAATACAAGACGTATGCCACTGGCGATAAAGAAAATTAATAAGATCCCATCACAAATGCCTTCCTCTATTCTGCCAACTCAGTCTGGATTCTCAAGTATGCAGTAAACCCTTGCTGCAGGCTCTCCAAAGCAAGCGTATGTCCATGCTTGTCTAGCGACCAGCACGATGTGACCTAAACATTAATTACAACACCTCTTGGCTTTAATGTTTTCGCAAAGTCTGAGTTTTTCCCTTTCTTCTTGTGCCTCTCCAGTAACTGGCTCTATGGAAGAACAGGCAGAGATTCAAGCTGAAAGGGAAGTAGTAATGTCACTCAGGAAAGAACAAGAAGTGCCCCCTATAAGCTTTAAAAGAAACATCAACATCACTTAGAACCCTAGGAATTTAAGCAACACTCCTGAAAGTTATCATCATCCTCAGGCCTGCTCAGCAGGGCATGCAAACTAAAGCTCTTCAAAGAGGGAGTGTCTACCTGCAGAATAACTGGAAGAATGCAGAGCCTGAGGAAAAGTTGCAGACATGCCCATCTGTTCCATTATGAATTTTATCAGTTTGTGAGAACGATGAGCTGTTTTGATGCTCTGTGGAAATGTGGCACACCCAGGAAAAGCCCTACCAAGGCTATTGCTGATAAATAAGCATAACATGAAGTGACCTGCAACAGCAGATCAGTTTAAGCAAAAGGGGTACAAGAACAGGAAAAAGAAGAAATCACGTTATGTATCAAAATCAGGAAGATGTCTAAACTGTTAAAAAATATCCTTGTTCTGAAAAAAAATCCTGCAGCCATACAGGTCAGAAAAGGCTTAGCCTCTTTTAAGTTCTGAAATGCATTAAATTTAGCATAGTGGTTAGATTTCTCAGGGCACCAGATGGACCACATTTCAGTTTCAAGAAGTTCTAAGACTAAAGCTGTACTAGAGCTCATCTGTGGCAGAGTAACTCTCCAAAAAGGCAAACAAACAAAGCAGGAAACAAAAATCCACCTCACGCAGACAGGGTTTTCATAAAGACACGAAAGTTTGATTTGAAAATAAAAAAAAAACAAAACAGCAAGACAAGTTATTTCTGACTGCCTAAGTGGAAGCTTAAATACTGATTTGTCCTAAGAAGTTATGTAAACTAGGAAAAGTGTTAAGAAGAAACACTGCAGTAAAGGTACCTAATACGTGAGGACAGGCTGAGAGAGATGGGGTTGTTCAGCCTGAAGAAGAGGAGGTTCTGGTGA
This sequence comes from Phaenicophaeus curvirostris, assembly GCF_032191515.1. NCBI lineage: Eukaryota > Metazoa > Chordata > Aves > Cuculiformes > Cuculidae > Phaenicophaeus > Phaenicophaeus curvirostris. The sequence goes on from NC_091398.1 coordinate 31,956,513, forward strand.
GACCTTGTAGCAGCCTTCCAGTACCTGAAGGGGCTACAGAAAAGCTGGAGAGGGACTTTTTACAAGGGCATGGAGTGACAGGATGAGGGGGAATGGCTTTAAATTGGAAGGGGGAAGATTTAGACTAGACATTAAGAGGAAATTTGTCACAATGACAGTGGTGAGGCACTGGCACAGGTTGCCCAAGGAAGCTGTGAATGCCCCATCCCTGGAGGTGTTCGACGCCAGGTTGGATGGGGCTTTGAGCAACCTGATCCAGAGGAAGGTGTCCCTGCCCATGGCAAGGGGGCTGGAACTAGATGATCTTGAAGGTGTCTTCCAACCCAAACCATTTTATGATTCTATGTTCCCAATCTTCATGGGAATCATCAGCTAAACCCCTACTTTAGTAGGGACAGTCTAGTTGATAGGGAGATAAAGGATCACTCATTAATAGCATAAGGGACAGAAGTCAAATGTCTGGCACTATTTTCTTTCATCTTTTAAGTGACAGAATTACAGGCATTCACTCAAGCTTTCTCAGACTAATCTTTTGGTTTTTATCATTTTAGCAAGCTTCATCCTGTTACACAACACACACCCAGAGGTGCTTTGGAATGTCTTCTCCAAATACTAGCAGTTTTAGATCATACTAAACAATAACAACTCAAAAGCTTAACTAAACACCTAGTAAAGACTACAGCATATGGGGTGGATAGAAAATAATTAAACTAGCCTTGAAGTTTAACATCTACATGAGGCAATGTTCTTAAAGTAGATTTCTATTGCAATAAACCCCTGTCTAACGTTATGGGAACGGTAACTGGACTGGTAAGTTATAATTTCAAGAGAACCCAGATATGATCCTTACTGGTAGGAGGCCGCATGGGTCACTGAGCGAGTTCCTGAATCTCGCAGCTGCTGCTTCTTGCTTGATTTGTCAAAAAGATTATTGTAGGAGAGTGCAAGAGCAGAAGAGATGACAGACAATGAAAGCTATCTCAGACTTCATGCAGTGACTAAAGTTACCCAGAAACTCACTGCCATTACTCTGGCTCTTGAACCCTAACTGTGCTACCGACAGGAACATTAAACATCTCGGATATGTTGAGAGAGTTCACTCTCCTAATTCAGAAGTGAGACCCACTTATTTTTGTTGGTTATGTATTTCTAGGTGTTTAACATCTTACTGGGGTGTATATGAACCACTGAAAATCTCATGCCTCGTTAAATCCACTATATTATGCCATGTTTTCATAATCTCTTCAATCTCTGAATACAGTTGTGGGTGCTTAACGTTGTATTCCACCTCTACTCCAATTATTTTCTTCTGAAACCAGAATGCTTTTCTTTATTCTCATCAGAGCCCTCTGTCTAAAAAAATATTATAGCTTTATTTGGATGCAAACCACCATGCTAGCCAAAACACAGAAGTGTGAATAAATTATTCAGAAGCATTCAAATTCTTAAAGATCTAAAAAACCAGAATTATTCTGAAGAAGCCAAGGGCAAAGTTTGGCATGGCTCTTCAAACCTTTCCACCTGACAGGGCATGACATCAAATGCAACCAGGCAGTGGCACATATGTAAATCTGCACTGCAAACTAAAACTGAAAACTTTACTTCAACATAAATTACACTCTATCAGTAAAAATGTTGTATGAATAAGCTCCAAAACTTCCATCTCTAGCAGGAGTTGTTACTTACCTGTACCGCGTGGTTATTGAAGAGGAATCAGAGTGATGAGAAACTATACTGTTTCACTTACTATATATGACTGCCTGAAAGCAGAAAGCATGAACCTAGAACACCACTTCCGTGAGCACCCTGAAGTGCTCAACTCTTATTTTGAAGGCTGTGCTTCACGTATTCTGCCAACTGACTCTAAAGATGCAAAAAGGGAGGATTCTCCATTACATCCAGTCAGTATTTGTTTCAAGAATCCACTGGAGTTTTGGTGCTGATGAATTAAATTTCTTAACTTTCTGTAATTAAGTCCAAATCTGTGTGCCATCCACTGCATAGTACAAAAGCTGCTATCAAAACCAAATGGATCTCATCAGGTCTGCAGTACATTAAAGCTGTATTCCACCAGTTTCTGGCATAGTAGCTTAAAAGAAAAACTGGATGAATTCCAAACACTTCTACAATTTCAAAATAATAATAAAAAAAGAAACCCGTCTGGCTCTCCTGAGACCTTTTGAGCTACTTAATACAACACATGGATGCTAAAATTGTGCCTGCATTCAAGTCACAGAAATACTGTATACCTAAAAACCACGCACTCCCAGCCTTCCCAGTGCAATGCTTGTATATACTTTTGGGTTGAGGGAAAAAGAGAGGAAAGAGAGAGTTCTGCATCTGGCTTACATCAAACTATCAGATATTCAGTCAGTACTTACACATCCATGTGGTGGCCAGCACTCTGCAACCCATCCCCCATCTCCTTTTCTATTGCACTCCACTCACTGTAGGAAAAACAAACGAGAAACAACACCAGACATGAAGGGTAAGGGAAGTTAATGAGCTGCATCCTGTGTATAGTTTTTTTCCAGGTGACACCTGAATGGAAACTGCCTCAAAGTTAGACTTGGCCGAACTGTTTTCTTCCTCTAAGGAGCAACATTGACAGCGTGGCAAGGCTATTTACAGTGCTCTGTTAAACTCTTGTCTCTGCCACCTAAACTCATCCTTACAAATATACTTAATTTGGCATTGGTTTTGAGAAGAAAGAGAGAGTATGTTTAAATAGCTAAAATTAAATTTAAAAGTAAAAAAAAAAGACAGTAGTACTTGCAATAAAGGAAGAGGCAAGGGCTAGGGAACTTTCTAAAACAGAATTTGGTCTAACATGCTCATTAAGAAGAAACTAAGCTTTCCAGATTTGCAACACATCAGATAGAAGCCTCCTGTTCCACGAATTAGAAGGTGGGACTTGACATTTGCAAGTATTTTACTGCTCCTGAAACTGTTTGGTATATGTTGTTTTCTGTTTTCATAGTAGACTGTGGTTTAGTTCTATTCATTAAAAAAATAGCAACTTACAACCATCTCATTACTGCCAGTACCAATTCATATCATGGAGATCATTTAGATAAAGAAGGAAACAGAGCTACAATTAAAATAGCAGGAGACTTGTTCTGGACACCCAAGTATGTACATCGCAATTTTAATCATGTTCTCAGCTTTGTGAAGCCTTATGAGATTTCTTAGTTACAAGAATTATATCCACAACTCTTTTTACAAGAAAAAAGGAGGAGGTCCCCTTATATTTCATATAATTTATGTCTCATGCATCTATTCTGTCCTTCACTTTTTCATAAACATTCCACTCTGCTGATGTTGACATTTGTTTGTCTTTGTGTTATTACAGAACTACACCTAATTTCACTTTAAAACCCCCAATGAGAAAGACATCTGCAATCCATTAACCCAGAGAATTAAATTTAGCACTTGAACAGTGTGTAGAAGCAGGAGGTTTCCCTTAACCAGAAGTTTAAATTCTTTAATTCTCCAGCGAGATGGAAAACTTGAGCATGCAACTTGCTCATATAAATCAAAAAACGATTGGCAAATTCACTTAGAATATGTACTAAAATTGGATAGATACAATTGTTGACTTTTAACCACTAAAAGGAACTAGAAGATTTTCAGAGACAACTGCATAAAACTAAGTTACTTTCTGAAGAAACAGAATGCCAACACAACAGCAAAATCCCCAAAGGTCGGGAATACAAACCAAAAAGCTTTCACTATAGACTAAGCTCATCAGATTCAGAGATAGCTACATCCAACACAGAAATCTCATTAGTACCGCAACACAAATTTTTTCAAGGCAGACATTGAAATGCTGAGGATAACAACATAACCAACAAATTCCCTTCTCTCATTCTATCTCTCTTTCCATATATATTTAACAACTGGATGAACTCTTACCTGAATACTCTTCCATAGTTGCCATGGACTTTATAGACTCCATATAGCCGGTCTGCTACCCTCTAAAACATTTTAGAGACAGGTTTTGGTCATCAATAATAAGTGCAATCGCTTTGTGAAAACCCACAGACAATCTTCAAGCTAAAGGTCTGATATTTTCACACGCTTAAGCAAGACTAAGCCTACATCTAATCTAAGCTACTACTGAAGGAAAAATCAACAGCATTAAGTCTTTGAAGACAGAGGCTATCTTGAAAAATAACGTTTCAAGTATTTGTTTGGCAGCGTTCAAGTATGGGTATGCCTATGAAGACCACAAATAATCAGGTTACCTTCAGTTTTTGACAACCAGATGTAAGGCATGGACTCTTTTACCCAAATAACACCAAATTTATATATACACTTGCTAATTTAACATAATGATGGCAAGACAAAAGTCCATCCTGTCACCAAGACTGTAAGGAAACATCAGTAAAATTCTAATAAGTGACTTGATTTTTCCATCCAGCTCAGTGAAACAAAGGAAAGGAAATGAGCAGAACTTACTGCTCAAGCTAGATGTCATTTCAGCTGTTTGGAGAACCAGTATCTGCCAGCATTGTAGTGCTGGCTGCAGCAACAACCTCAAAAGAAAAGACCACATGTACACTCGGAAGTGTGACTTGTAACCCAGATAATGCTCTTGTAATTGTCATGTACCAATGAATGAAACTGAAGTTCAGGAAGAATTACTGTTATTGGTCTGTCGAAGCAGTAAAAAGGAAACATAAGCAAATTTCCCAACAGTTCTCAGGCACATACAGCCCCAAGAAAAAGGCACTGTCAGTAGAACACCAGTGATTAAACCTCCAAGAGCCTCAGCTCAACAGGGCAATCAATTAGTCCTCTTTGCTGTACAGTTTCCATCAGAAATTAAATCCCTGTTGAACATTCTATAAAGCAGTATCACGCTCATTATTGGAATTGTAATTTCCCATTTCCTTTTTGTAATTTAAAAAAAAGAATTTCCATTCTCAGCCCATCAGCATGACATAATTGTTCATAAACGTTCATTAGAGAGAACATTATTCATTAGAGATTGAAGAATAAGCCAAAAAAAAAAAAAGAAAAAGTGAGCTGGGAAGCATAAATTATACTGCAAGCAACACAGTGTATTACATGCCTGAACAGAAAATGGTGTTTTGGGGGTCTTCCCAGCCCAGGCATCCAGCAAAAGCAATTCTTCTGCTGAGTAGAGAGAAGCAGACATCTCTGTCATCTCTAAAACACCTCCCTCTGATATATGACCATCAGGGGAGAGGGCAGATTAGCAATATGCGTGTGTTTGCTCCTCCAGTGACTGCCAAACTCAACCATCACATTTGGAACACTTTCCACCACCCAAATCTGTAATAAGTCAGTGCCCTCCTTCCTTGCCATCTCCTTCCCTGTGCTCCAGAGCCAGATACGCTCAGGCACAACTGCCCTTAGTCTAGAGCACATATACCAGTTCTCTTGACTAAACAAGAAATACTGTCTTAGAAATAAATTGTACTATTTGTCACGACACACATGGGAAATACTTACAGCTCTGACTCGCAGAAGGTGTGATATGACAGACTGCAGTTCATCGCTATAGTGTTTTAGCTCAGTAAATCTCCTGGGAGCAGGAAACAGATAGTACATCATTAGCCATCATGAAAGCAAGCTTTCACAGAACACAAGATAGAGCCACAATGCTACAACCAGCGAGACTGAGCCTAGATTATGCTGAGGTGGAACTAGCTGAAGACTACTAAAGAAGTGACTGCAGAGTTTAATCTCCCCAAAGAGAACAACCCAACACTTGCAGAGCTGTTTGGGGTTTTGAGATTTAGAACAATTAAAGAGAAATTTTTATGAAATAAGTAGTTAACTGAAATTACTACATCAGCGTTGGGGTTGTTTTTAAAAGTGGGATTTATAAAGGCGTGTGTGAGTGAATAGGAAAGCTTCAAATAACTACAAAGCCAAAATCTGCTGAAGCATACATACTTCTTAACAAAAACACGTTCACATTTGTGACCTAACAAAGATATTTTACTTTCAAGCTGCCATCTAGTCAGTTTTGAGTACAGCCTTTCAGAAGTTCAAGGAAGCATTCACAGTTATCACAACTCCACTAAGGCTAAGCCGTATGGTAACCATAACTAGTTACGTATGAAAGCCCATCCAGACCTGTGCCTGCACAGTTACACAAGGCAAAAAGCAATCAAGGCACTACAGTTTAGCAAGGTAACAGTCAGGTAGCCCATTACAAGTGACAATGTGCACACTGCTGGCCTGCCACTGCTGAAAGGAAGAGGCATTTTATCTGCCACCCCAGGAAAGCCTTGGTAATAGCTGAAGTTATTTAATTTAGCTCATGCTAATGATGAAGCTGAACCAGTTGCTACAGCTTTGCTAGCAACAGATAACCAACTAAGCCACAGCAAAGGCCACTTTTGCACGTTAATGCTCCTCTCTACTATATACTAATCTAACTCATAACTTACTTTGATACACACTATTTCATCCAGATGGGAAGACAGAAACACCTTTACCTAAATTACTAAACAATGATCTGAAAATAAGCAAACACAGCAGAACACAGCCAGAATTAAGGAATGGGAGACTATAATTAGCCTTCCAGGCTGATGTTCAGGCATTAAAACGTTTACCCCTCCTCCCACCACAGGCATACAGTCAAGCTTTGTATTTCAGAACAGCTTGTACCCAAGAGGTCTTACTGAAATGAGTCAGGTCACTTGTTTTGGGTGACCAAGTATGAAATTCCAGAGCTTTTCATTTAACACCTCTTCATCCCCTGCCAGGAAGTCCTTCCCTAAAATATTCTCCTTACATTCAGGAAGTAGGAGCTTTACTACCATTCCTAATATTTTTGATCTCCAAGGAGCATCTTTTATAAGATTATGACACACACAGGGTTAAAGCACATAAAAAGATTTAAAAGCCAGCAGAGAAACTGTATGGGAAAAATAAATATTGTCATTGATCTGCACAGTGGGGTTTAGAGAGCAATCTTTTCAGTTTACACGTTATAAAATATGCACCAGGGCTGCACGTCAGACAGCTGCAGACACATACAGTGAAGATACTTGAAATAATTGAACTAAAAACAAAAGATTAAAAAGCATGCCTTCAACTCAGACAGATTCCTCTTTCCACTCCAGAAATTTATAATGAAAAGTTTTATTTATCCTGTTTTGTGGCAAGAAAACTTTTAGGAATGCTGTACTCCCTGAAGGCAAGAGTCAGGAACCAAAGAGGACTTTCAATATCCTGGACGCCAGCAGCAACAGATCTTCTCCCATGCCAATTCCTCCTCCATTAAACAATAAAATAATAATAATAATTAAAACAAATCACCACTACAGAACCAAGCTGTCTTTTTATTATCTCAGAACAACATAAATCAAAGTGATGCTATTTTTTTGCCCAAACTTCCATCAAGGGTGAAAATTTCACAAATATAATCTTCCAGAAAAAAATGTTTTAAAGAGATTTGTGGTGTCGCAGATCAAAGGTTTATTTCTCAAGTATTTGCTCATTGCTCACGTGAAAAATGACATAATTATAAAGTCATTTCCAAACCAAGTTTGGTGAGGCACACAAAGGGATGTTTACTTCCCAGTGCATAACAACAGAAGTGTGAAAAAAGACATAGTTTTGGCACTCAGTAACTGACACAAGCCTAGTGCTTTCCCCTTGGTTTTACTGGTTCTGCAACATTACCAACAGTCTAGATATTTAACTGAGCTATTAAGTAGATGTTCAGACACAAACGAAGAACAGATCAGGGGACATTCCTGTAGGAACAACACAAAGCTTCTTCTCAAAAATAAATTTTTTTAGTAATATCAAAGAAGAAAATGTCATCCTGACAGTGTCTACTGTAAATACATTATTTACTTTGCGCATTTTGCTTAGCAGAACTTGTCCATGCACCAGGCAGGGCAGCACTGCTGTTTTGTGAAGGAAGGTACCACAAGAAGAGACAGTTCACTAAAAGACGAGCCCCTTGTCCAACTAACCAGACTTGAAGAAAGCTACTGTTTTGATTACAGCACAGCAGGAGAACAAGACGACAAGTGGCATAAGGCTAAATTAGAGAAGTTTGCAGCAGATACAAGTTTACCTCCGAGTATTGGAATACCACGTTTTTATCACCACATAAAATTCATCACTAAAGATATTAATTGCTTCCCACAGGAGGAGGTTTAGTTTCCAGTACATATGTGAACTCATACAGCAGCAATGTTTTGGCTGTTTAAAGCTCCCCACGCTGCTCTAAGCAAAAGGGTGCAGCTCCACAGCACCACAAGGCAATCTGGACTGGGAGCTGCGGCTATCCTTCACCCAAACCCTTCCTGGTCCATGAACTCGAAAGCTTACACTCCACGCAGCAGTCAGATCTTTTGTTTCAGCAAGGTGAGCTTCCTGAACCCACTTTACCACCAGTCACACAAGCACCAAAGGTAATGTAGAGGGTAAGGTGTCAGATTCCAGGCAGCTCAAGCATTAAGTGTGTGAGGCAGAGCAAGGCACCATTCCTCCTGCTAGAGCCATGCATGCAGTACTAAATGCTCTCAATTTAAAAAAAAAGGAAAAAAAAAAGCCATGCAAATTATGTTCATCAGTAATTTACTAAACACCTTGTACCCAAAAGTGCAACCTGGAAGCTAGGTAGCTGGCAGAATACAACAGAAAGCAAGTGCCATATCTCTTAAGTGCTGTAAAGTCTCTATTGAGACACAGATATTCAGGGACTGGTTTTGTTACAAGCCCTTCCTCAGGTTTTCCTTGTATTAACTCTTTTCCCACTTTTTACAAAGCCACTTTTCACAACAGCGTTGCTTTCTGAAACATTAAATTACCTTGAAAGGTGACAGTATATTCCTCATTTCAGCCTTAACCAGCCTTGCCCACCTATGCCCATAGGCAGACTACTGGCAAAGTTTCCCTGCTGTTAAAGCAGGAAAACCTAACTCCTGCTAGCCACAGATGAAGATGATCGGGGAGGAAGCATTCAAACCAGGGGTTAAATTCAGCTGTAGATACTGAGAGAACTCCTGTCTTTTGATCTCAGTCATGAATGTTATCCTTAATATTGAACTCTACCTAAAAGCTTCCTTGCTGCCAGAGAAGGCCGCAAAAGCAAACATAATAATTAGGAGGGACTGCACCAATTCACATATAAGTCAGTCAATAAAGTGGTTCAGAAAGGTATGTACCCTCTAAGGTCCTTAATACAACAGCCATAGATGCTAGGGGAGTATGAAGAGAGCAGATGACAGAAAGCAGTCACACACATGGGCTCTCCCTAAGAAGCAAACCCTATTGCCACTATAAACCCAAAGGGGCACTTCGTAAGGGTCTCTATATAGATGGCAAGCAGCAACGTCTCTTGATCCCACGGCTGCACGCTAATGTTTCTAACTATTGCAGAAGCAGAAACTCTCATTTTACCCTTCTCACATCATCCAGGGTGTGACGATCCTCCCACTACGTACCCTGACAAATTTGATCATTTTTTGATCCAGCAGATTGCTCCAATGCCTGTCCCAGAGCTTCCTACGCTGCAACAGAGCTGAACTGACCTCTGGATCTCCAGGACTTCCAATAGCATCTGTGAAAATTGGCAGCTTGAAGAGAACTATGAACTGCAAAACCAGCGAGTGTGCATACAGAGTTGCACACCAGCAGATTTTTGGAAAGACCTGCTATCAGTCTGTATTCTCTTCATACTTGTAAAGGTTTCTTTACAAACAAATATTAAGACAAAAGTCTGGGCCTTTTTGCCTCTTGCTTTTAATCTATGTAAAAAGAAAGGTTTCTGAAGGTTTCCTGCTCTTAGGAAGAAGACTTATCAAATCTTTTCACACTGTTTCTTTCGTTACTGGGCTTCTGTTAAGATTTGAAGCGCAGAAAGATTATTTTTCTTTTCCAAGTTTATGCTAAGGACAGAATATTCTGCCATCTGAAGTTGCAGTTGTAACTGAAAAGGGGAAGGAGAGGAAGGAAGGATGTGCAATCTTACTTGTCTGGGTTTTTCACTCTGAATGTTGCATTAAGAGCTTTTAATCTGGAATCTGCCTGAAAAAAGGGGAAAGAAAAAAAATAAAGCTTCGTTAATTTAATGCAATTAAATTCCAGTGACAAAAAAAAAAAATCTTAGCCTTCTGGCAGGACCACTAGGAAAAATCCTGCCTTCCTGGCATATTTAAATCTTTAAACATCGAAAAAGCTGACACTGGCTGCTTTGCATGACAGATTTTCTTATTAAAAGTCAAAAAAGTAAGCTAGTTCTTGAACTCGGATGCAAACAGTATCCACTAAAATTAGGCTGGTATAATCCAAATCCCATAAAAATAGTCACTTCTTAAAATGTTACACAAATCATGGAGTTAAGATATACAACCCTACATTCTTTTTAGATGAAGCAATTGGGTAACACAAGACCATATGGACAAATTATTTTATATTTTTTAAACCAAATAAAATCAGTGGTGGAGTGACCTCTATGTGCTCTTTATTACTAGGAACAGTTCCCCAGTGACATCAAAATATTATATATGGTGTTCTCTTATTTTATGGCTTGCTTTACAGAAAATGTAATTTGTATATCAGAATAGAGCTGTTTTTAATGCAATGTTCTTTTTTATAACAGAGCATGTGTAAATTTCTACAGACTAAAGTTCAATACCTAATGAAAAAAGTAATTGGCTACTTTGCTTTTTGAGATGTTGGTTTACCAATGACTGCAACAGCAGTGTGGAACCTCTCTAAGAAGGTGGGAGTTTTTCAGTTTAATTAAACATTAAACTGTGCAATGGGTATTTACTCTTAATACAACACCAACACAGACGAGCTATCCCAGCCTCATCCACAGAGGTCCCACATCACCACAACTTTTAATTTCCATTCAGCATTTTGCATACAGTTCACTCAGGACTCATCTATACTGCATGAAAACTCCAACTCCACAAAAAATGGCTGGAGTTTACTTTTCATCAAAACGTCCCTCTTTTCAGTGAAAAAAATTAAACATACACATCATGCAAGGTGCATGGATTTCCTACACCGTACTCTTTTAGCTAACAGACTGTGCCACAACCGCTAGCAGCAAGTTACTTCAGCAGTAGTTGTTCATGCTGGTATATGACACGGGAATATTTTGTGCACTGTTACAGCCAGTTCAGAGCTTGAAGAGCTATTTTGAATTTGACAGTGAAGGGAACACAGTGTTTCCCCAAACCAAGATGAGAATCCTTCCTTTAGAGCTCTTGCAACAGCTTTCACAGATCAGCCAGGCACAGTTTGAGACTGTTTCACCTCCCTGAGAAGAAAACCATATTTTAATATAACTGCAAGTCCCTTTCCCATGGAACCACCTCCATACCTGGAGGACATTTAGGGGAGCATCCAAGTTGAGGGAAAAGCAGCTTCTTTCCTGCAACTAGGATGAGAGGTACTGATGGAAATCTTGCTAACTTTAGCTGTCCTTCCAGTCACCAAACCACTGATACAAAACACAATCCACACACCAAAATGTGAGAGAATGAAGCCTGCAAAACTAAGACTATCTGATATGGCAAGAGAACAGGTTCATTGTCACCACCATACGCAAGACTCCTCTAAGAATACTTTGCAAAGGGAAGACAAAGATAGCACCGGGAAGCATGTCCAAGGTAACACTAGAAACACAAAACACCACAGTAACTCCAAGCGCCAGCCTGTATGTTTACTCCAAGCACTCCACAGGCTTGTATGGCCTTGGACCTCTCCTGCTACATCCCAACGAGTCATTACACAAGCCAGTCAGATTTCAGGTCGTTCAGATGCACTTACATGTACTCCCATATGTTCTCTCACAGTACAAACCCCACCTAAGCACGCTGATGCTAAATCAGAGCCTTTCCCCTCTAAGCAGTCATTTCACAAAATACTGTATTTATGTTCAAACAGCAAGCACCAAAGCCATTGGAGTTTGTTGGGACAGCACACACATCCGACAGGTTTACGCTTGAAAAGGATCACTTCCTACACTACAGTTACTGGAGAGTCTCTGCCTTTTGTTAGACACATGTAGTGCTCCAAAGGAAGAGTTCAGTGAGTACAAAAAGCACTGCTTGGCAGGAACCAAGACTCTGCCCATGCTCAACCACCTTCTCAAGAAGGAAAGGCTACTTCCTTCTAACTGTTAACAGCACAGTAGCTCCCAGACCATTTTTGAGCTTTTGCACTACGTAGCGTTACACCGTTAGAAAAATGGCTGTCCCGTCTTAAATTTGATTTAAGACTAATGCACACAAACATTTGAGAGATGAACTTCCCATCAAATAAGGTACGAGGGAGAAGTTTTCAGACAGTTAATCTCTACTATGACCCTATAATCATTTATAAGTAAACTAAAGGGAGAGGAATTTTCTCCTTCCTAAAGGAAGGGTTAAAAACGCAAGTGACAAACCCCTTAAAGAATAAAATTAGGTGCTGGGAGTGGGAGAGAGGAAAGGCATGATTTAATGATACAGTTGGCAGAGTAAACAGTCTCCAATATCTACATTTGACTATAATAGGCTACACTGCTTTAATACCTAACAAAGTTTAGTTAGCCTGATTCAAATTCTTTGGGACAAAAGACACATCCTGCTTTTAATACAACAGCAGCAGAGACAGCAGCAGCATGTAAACCAGAGGTGCAATTCTAGTCTAATACACATAGTAAATAGACGTTGGTCCTCTAGTGTAGCAACAAATAACCTGTAGTCTTAAGGAGTTTATATCTTAGATGTTGAGTAAAGGAAAGATGCCTTTTCCCAGGCCTTTGCAAAAAGTTATTTCCCTTTCCAAAGGAAACAGGAACTGTAGAAAGGAAACTATATACACAATCAAATCTAGAAGGAAAACAGGACTTGCTCATCTCATTTAATCTACAGTATGGTTTCATGTAGGTAAATATTCTCATCATTCTGCTACGTTTTCTCTCATAAACTGTGTACCCCTGAACATACCCTGACAGTAAAAACTTTCTGAACTCCTGTGAGTGCAAGCTGAAATAAAGATGTCTTAACTAGGAGAACACAGCTTGAGAGCTTTACATTTTTTGCACTATGAATACTAGCAAAATGCAAGCCCTACCATGATAGAAGAGAATTGTTGTCAACCTCAGTTATCAACATTAAGGGTCAGCATCAGAGCACCTTGGACATTGAGGGTAAGGGCATCTGTGATTTTCTTTAGCTCTCACTGTTCAGAATAATTCTTGATAAACCACCCACTTTTCAGTTGTGATTTCATGAGAGTTGATCATGTTACAATGAAACAGAAGTTCAGTATTTGTGCCCATATAGTAACTTTTCCAGACACAGCTCAGCCATCTACCAGCTTCTCACAGATTCTTGTCCTGTACAGACACATCACCTTTGATAAATTATTTCTGCAAGTCTTCCATCCGTTCACCCAGTCATGAACTCACTGATGTCAACGGGGACAGCGCTGCTTCAAGATCCATTATGTTAAACAGTTAAGGGGCATCAAATCCACTTGTCTTAGTCTCTTTCAGCGACTTAACCTTGTAGAGAAGTCCTACAATTCAGACTCCTTTGCTTGCCTTTTTTTAACACCTTGGACCTCCTACCACGATAAATCTGACACCCATCTTTAAAACAGAGCTAAACTAAATGGACAACATACAAAAGCACTGCTGTGGGATCAAATTCATTAGTTTTAAAGCATGTAAGGATCATAATTCTACATTATTCACAGAATTACAAGGTTGTGCACTAAACATATTAACAAGCCTGCTAGAGAACTTAACAACTGAAGTCTTACCTATTACGTGCTGAGAGCACCACTAGGTTTTGTAGTTACAAGTATTCATAAAGCAATGTCTTTAACTCATTCTAAGAGTAAACAGCCTTTCATAAATTGCCTAAAGCATATTTGCTAGAGTGTTTCTGCGTCACTGCAGTTATGAGACAAACAACTACAGTAATTACCTTTATCTGAAATCCAGTCTCATTCACCATTTCTCTCCACCCACCTTCCTAAAAAGACAGGAAAAGAATGTTCAGTTGGAGTGATTTAAGAGCGCCACAGCTTTTTCAAGTCCCTGTATCAGTCCCTATATTGGAAGAACTTCTTCAGTAAGCCTTGGTTCTGCCTCAGCTACCCACCTCCCACGTCTTCTCAAGAATCAGGGTTAAGAATAACACGTCACTAAGATGGCTTACATACTAACCTCCCCAAAACCCTCTCTTCTTCACTATCCAGTTTCCTTATTCTATAAACTGGGGGCAGGAGCCACAGAGCTTTGTCTAAAGAGGTAGCTCAGCTCTCTAGAAAGAAGGGTAGTTACCATCTACTGCCTGTTAGATTATCAGCATCTCCAAGGACCTTTGCAGCTTGTGGCAGAGAGCATACAGAGAACAAAAAGCTGTCACCCATATACAGTGCCCACGCAGTCACCACGCTCACATGCAGGGGCTGGTTGTCCACTGTTTTCAGTTCCTATACACTGGTTCATCTACATACTATACTGTGCTGTGGTAAACATATCTGCTCAGCCAGCTATTTGAGAATCTCTCATCCAAGCAGAGAAAAAAGGAACATCCAACATCTCCTGAAGCTGAAAACTGCAAAATGTGATGCTTTAATTGACAGCTGGATCACAACTTCCGTGATAACACATTGTACTGGTTTTGGACCAAAACACATATGAATGGATCATGATTCAAACCACAAAGCTGAAGAAACCATGAATATCCAAAAACTGAACTGGAAGCCAGTACTGTCTCCATAGCCAGCAGTATAGAATGCTAACTACTTCAGCTTCAGTCCTAGGGAAGCTTTCCCAACCAACATATACTAAGTTTCCAATATGCTTTTCAACAAAAGGTGGAAATTCTCTCTTAGGAGCCTTAAAACTAGACTGGAAAAAAGCCATAAGGTACATTAGAAGGCAAATTGTACAACTGCAGTGGGCTGTTAAGAAGCTTTTAGATGGACAAGCCTTTTCCACCTCAAGTTTATTCATGTTGTTTATCCTTATTCTAGACACAGAACAAGCTATGGGTCAGTGGAAGGGAGGAAGAGCAAAAGAACATTATCTTAAATAACCACTAACGAATGTATTTAGAAAGCACATCACTTTACTATACCTGCGTTAAAAATGAATAAAAGATTTTGTCTTGGCAAAGAACAGGATGTGAAGCCACACGCAACAAGAAGTTCTCCAAACCAATTCTTCTTCTTTCTACAAAATCTGGATCCATATTATCTGCTGATAGCTTGTGCCAAACAAAGTCAGCCTATTTAAAAAGAAGAGAGTCATTAGTAAACAAATAACAAACAATACAAAGCAAGCCGCAGCCTCGGCCTCCTTACCCTTTTTTCTGGCAAAGGTGGAACAACAATGTGTGGATAGGTAACCGACAAGTAAGTCCTCAACAACTCAAATTCACTGTAACGCCGCCACAGGGAGTCCACTGGGGCGCACTGTCCCTCACTCTGGGGCTCAACAGCTCTGAAAGATGAAAGAGCAAATGTGAGCATTAGTAAGCTCTCGCCTTCAAACCATCAGTACAATTAGAGCAAAGGCCCTAAACATAGTTACCCAGTAATGACTACCGCATAACTGGTTCATAATCCAAAGTAATCTTAATTGATTTCATATCTATATACTTCATTTAAAGATATTTATAATTTCTGCCTGATAGCATTCTCATATTTAGGAACACAGGAAAAGTCAATGCATTTTCATCACATCACAAACAGGTAGGTCACAGTCAAGGAAAAAGTCACAGCAATAAGCTGGTTCACATAAATGTATAATAAGATTTCTCTTGCAACAGCATTCGGCTCCAAGTCAGCACATACGCAGCCAAAGGATACAGAGTATTACAAGAAGAAATTTACTATTCAATAGGGAAGTATTCATTTCAGATGATAAAAATTGTCTTACCTGCAACAGCTAGTCTAGTCAAAAAATATAACTTCAAAAATATTAAGAGATTTTAAAGGATATTTTCAGAAAAAATGCAGCAAATTTCAAAGCACTTCCTTTTTTGTTCAAAGTGGTATCTTTTTTATATTTAAGAACTAAGGACACATAGTCTAACAAACTAGCTAAAAGATAGAGTAAGCAGGTACAAAACTGATCCACTTGAAAAATTTGTTAAAACTTAAAGTCGACATCACCTAGCAAGGTATCAAAGGATTTTATACTACTATAAAAGGAGAAATCACAGAATATTACAAGATTTAAAAGGAATATAAAAACCTGGAAAAAAATCATTCTTCATACAAGACATTTAAAGCAATAGAAATACTTTGGAATATCATAAAATAAGCAACAGGTCAGTAACACTTCCTGGCAGTTGGCACATGCCAGAATAAACACAGAAAGAGAATTCAGACAATGCACTCAGCAGAAACCAGGGATTTCTGTGTCTACCTTAGTTCTTTAATTAAGCAACTAATTAGCATACAAAACACTAGCATAAATCTACACGAAACATTATCAACTATGTTGTGAGATTCTCACAGATTAGTTGAGGTTGGAAGGGACCTCTGCACATCTGTAGTCCAACCCGCTTTGTTAAAGCAGGTCATCTTCAAGGACAGATTCCACCACCACATTGGGAATCCATTCCCATGTTTGACCACCCTCACAGTAAAGACTATTTCTCACGTTCAAATAGAATTTCCTGTATCTGAATTTGTGGCTGCTGCCTCTTGTCCTCTCTCTGTGCATCACAGAGTCTGACTCCCATCTTCTTTACCTTCCACACCAGGTATTGACATACACTGCTAATACTCCCTGAGTTCTTTCAGCTCAGCCTCTTCCTGCATGTCAAGACATTCCAAGCCCTAATCGTCTTCATGGCCCTTCATTGAACTTGCTTCAGTAAGTCCACACCCTTCTCATACTGGGGAGCCCAGAAATGGGCACAGTAAGGTATGAACTTCAAGTACTTACTCATAGGGTACTCAGTAGAATAGGGTATTATATTACTTTTTTCCAGCAGAATTCAGGCTATAGAGTTCTTTAATTCATAAGAACTTTGTGGAGGAGTTTTAAAAACATCTAAATAACACACAAACTATTGATTTTTTAAGCTGTTCTTAACCTACAAGGTTAGATTTCTAATGACCTTACCGAAAAACAAAACAATCCCACTCCACATCACCCTCACTTACTTGATACACTTAAATAAAACAGAGGAAGCCTGTCATTCATTTCTGAACTCTCATTATAGCAAAGCTGCTCCTCTCTATCCTCTCGTTTAAAAAAAAAAACCCAAACAAGGTTACATCATGAGGTTGAAGTAAAGAAATACTGCAAAAAGAATTTTTAAATAAGGCAGGCAGAACATTTTCTGTATATTTGTCCTTGACTCGTGGAAAGGCCACTTATTCCAGGTGACTGAATTTGTAGGAAACAAAATTCACAAGGAGGAAGAAAAAGAATGTATTCATAAACATCCAACAAACTGCTGCAGATAAGAACAATTTGAAACTGACATTAAAAAAGGTGAGCATTCTGCTGGCAGCCACTAAACCGCACTGCCAACATCCCCCAGAATTCTTGCCAATTAGAGTATTTAGGTTCAATGAAGTTGCAACTGCAGCCACTGTTGAGTTTTGAAGAGGGTAAGCTCAGCCCAGCGCTGGGCAGGCAGGCTGTGCCGCATTCCTCCCTACATCAACACTGCACAAATTAAGCATTTCAACAACACTTCAGTTAAAAGCAGGAATCCTGCGACTACGATTGCTGAGCTGGATGTGAATTTAAATAGATAAAGTATGTTGTGGAAGATTATCTGTTCATGTGAAAGGTGAAGGCACAAATCTTGTTTTCCTAGAGAGGAAACTCCCAGCAGGGTTTGGTAAACAATCCTGCCATTGAAGATACTCACATAAAAGTACTTTAGAACTACAAATCCTTTTACTCTCCAGCTTCAGCAGCTATCAACCAGTTGCACTGCTCATGAGATTCAAGAGCAAAATTTCTGTATGGGTTATTATCAACCCTTAAGCAAGACTGCCACCATCAATACATCATAGAATCACGTGGACCCTGTCTGAGAACACACTGCACGAGCAAACATGAAAAGGGAAAGGAGAATACACCCAGGCCAGGACTACCCTCAGAGTACAACAACATCCCAGGAGGACCCAGCTGTGATGCAGATACAGACGCTGCTGTGACAGCAGCGAAGCACTGGAGACTCACCTAGAGCTAGGTAGACACGTTGCACAGAGGGAAGCAGAGTAAGGCCACCCTTACTCTAAAGATGGGAAGATTACAGATCCAGATTTCCATATTATAATGCCTGTTCTATCAGACAAGAAAGAGAGGAAGAAAAAAACCCTGCAGGATGCATTTGGTCCATTGGTACTAACTACTTCTGTCACTCCTCCATATAACCATTTCCTGGCCACAGCAAAAGCAGCCCTGAGATTGGCTCGGGAGTTTAATCAGCTCCTTTCCAGTGCTGAATCACTGCAACAGGAGAGTTTCATTATTCATCTTTATTTTTTAAATCAGCTGAAGTTTAAGACCAACTGCATCACCTTACAACCAGAGGCAGGCTAGGTACACACACCACTGACAGTTTATGGCAACCTCACAAATTTCAGACATACAGTTGAGTTACAGAGGCAGACAAAGCTACCACCAAAGGTACATTGCAGGCAGAATTGTTCACTTGACTTTTTAAACATCATTCTTATTTTTCTTGTCAATATGAGACCCTAAGGAAAAGCACTGCTAGCCGCAATGATTTTTCATCTCTGCTTACCTTATTCTGTGGGCTTACACTGCCATAGGCAACTTCAAATATAAAGTTTTTCACCTCCTGCAAACAAAGTACTTGGAAAAGTTCATTTGGCTGTTTCACTTCAATACAGCATGTACTTAAGTGCTGTCTTCCTCTTCTGACCTGATCAATTCCCAACGTAGTGCAAGCCTGACCTCATATTTATTATATATTTATCTTTATATATCTGAATAACACATAACATCAACAAGGTCAGCACAGAGAATAATGAAGAAGAGTTTATTGTTTATCTTTCAAGGAAGTTTCTGATCCAAACATTCCCTCTCTCTTTTCAAGTGCACTTCTACAGAAATACAACTTCACAAGATGTTAGAAAAGAACTATCACCAATTTTCACAGAATCGCAGAATTGTTTAGGTTGGAAAAGGCCTTTATGATTGAATCCAACTGTAAATGTAACACCGCCAAGTACTCTACTGAACCATGTCCCCATGTGCCACATCTACACATCTTTTAAATACCCTCCAGGGATGGTGACTCAAACACTTCCCTGGGCAGCCTGGTCCAATACTTGACAACCCTTTCTGTGAAGTAATATTTCCTAAACTCTACTTTAAACCTCCTCTGGTGCAACTGGAGGCCATTTCCTCTCACCCTATCACTGCGGAGAACAGGCCAACACCCCTCGCTACAACCTCCTTTCAGGCAGTTGTAGAGAGCAGTAGATTTTGGTAGTATACAGTTGTAAGTGGCCTCAATATAGCACTCATATCAAGAACAGTAATAGACATCAGTAGTACGGAGTTAGGTAGGTTGTCTTCCATTTCTTAACTCATCCTCTCTGGCTTGCTATTCCTCCACACATCCACTTTTGCCAAGTCAGCTTTATAGTGTAAAAATTGATCTGTATTTTTCTTAGAACTCCCAATTCCTGCAGTCAAGAGAGTCACATTATCATTTAATAAGTTTCAGTAGTTTTAACACTACAAGCGTGACAAAAGAACTAAAGAAATGTGCTCTGTTACAAACTTAACAGGAGAAAAAATGAAATCAAGAAGACTGTCTTTAGAAATGTAAAAGTGACTTCTCAGACCGAAGTCTGTTTGGGGAACTATACATACTCTACTTCCAAAGGATGGATTACAGATTAGAAGAGCATGCACTTACATTTCATGTTCCTATCCTAGAAATATTGAAGAAAAGCAAATCCACCAATAGGATCATCACACATTTTAATAGCGAGGCAGCCCATTTATCATTTGTAAGGGTTCAGGCCAACACACCATTAGTAAACTGTCACTGTAAGAGGTCACAGCCTCCTGACAAGAGAATGCTGCAGTGTAAATTACGCTTTTAATGCTTCATGACCGTTCTGCAGAGTTCATTATAAACTAGAAGCAAAGATCGTGTGGAGTCCTAACTGTGCAAAAAAACTCTCAACATGCCTACTATATCAGCTCTGTATGTCAGAATTAAGAAGAATACATCAGTTATTTAAAAACCAAAAAACCCACAATAATTGGAGTAGTAACATCTCAGTCCACACACACAAATATCAAATAGAAAATTAAATAGTAATCAAAATTTTTAAAAGGCCATCTAGGAGCGTAGCATGTCAGCAGGGAAGGACCACAGCTTCATAGAGAAGCCTAGTCCTGCATCAGAATAGACCACCCTCAATGGGGATGCCGGAACTCTGTTACTTGAAGTTTTACATCCACAAGGGGCCTCAAGAACCCAAAGAGGAAGGAAGCAGGCTGCCAGATCAGATCAAGACACTCAGCACATCTTCCCTGCCCACGCTGAAGAAACGAAGGAAGTTTACCAGATCTAAAGCCTACTGTCAATTCATTCTGACAAAGCACATCTGCAGACAACAGGCTAGGCTTCCCTAAATCTAAGTTAACCAAGTTTTACCACCCTTATGAGGGACACACGAGCCCCAGATTAAATCCTGAAGAAAAAGGATAAATTTCCAGTAGAGAATCCTGAAGGTCAAACCTGCCTGCATAGCTTAGATATAACCTCATCAACACAGTCTGACATCAGCAGCCTGGTGTTGTTTCTCTCCTCAGATCATACCTCCTTTATTTTAACATGCATTTATTCTCACTGTCTCAGAAGTGCAATTGCTTTCTTTTTTGGTGGTAGTTGCTGCTTTAATCTTTATAAAACACAGTGCAGAGTTTGGGGTGAAAAGCAGTTAAAAGACAACAGGTAAAGCAAGCATGTGCAACAGCAAAATGGGTAAACAGACATTAGTCCAGAGAAATGTCTGGATGTTCTTTTCCCAACACCTCATTGCAAAAAGCTGCACCCTAACAACCGCACCCCAGCAAGAGCCTGTCACCGCACTGCCCCTCCCTGCAGGACAGACATCCCTGCTGCCCCTGCCATAGCAGCACCGGCTCTAGGTATGTTTTTTCCAAAACACCATGAAACATCAGTTTAGTGACTTTGAGGGACTGGAGAAGGAAGATGATGCAGGAGAACAGCTGAGTAGTGCCCAACAAAGCAGCAATGCTTTTTAAGTTAACCCATTTGAATAAGTTTATGACACATTTGAAATCCTTAGTACCAGTTTAAGACTTCCCCCTTCCATTCAGTCTTTGATAAAGTTGAAGTAGCCAGATTCTGCTTTCTAGAGAGAGCACAGCTATGGTGGGAAAGTACTATACAGCCCCTAATTATAAGCCTGCGTCCACACCACTGCCTTTTAAATGAGACTGTGAGTGTTTGAAACTGCATGGATGGATTTGGGACAGGCAAGCAAGATGAGAGGAATAATTTTTTTTTAATCACAGAAAAATTTCTCCACCCGGTTACATATGAGACCATAAAATATCACCAATTACAAGGGCATTTCTCCCTAGGAACCCCGTTCCAGAAAGGAAGTAGAAATCCACACAGGTACTCATTACACTTAATACCTTCATTACCATCTAATTTTTTAGGCCACATTATGAACTCCAGTATTGCTGACCAGTTTCAATTAAGATTATAACCTGTTGACATTCAGTCAAACTTCTCAATTTGTTTTGGTTTTAAAAATACAATATAATACTTGTACAGTCTTGAGGCAGGAAAACCATATGTTTCCCCTCTATGTACAGTTTTAACAATACACGTTATTCATCAAATGAACCAACCTGCCTGAAAAAAAATTAAAAGACAAAATTGAAACCTTCAGCTTTCACATTCATAACTGATGTTATCATAAGCGATTAGAAGATTACATTACTCCAAAAGTCACGTCCATTTGCCTTAATTCAAAGTGCCAATGTGAAAACTTCAGTCCGTCTGATTAACTTTTTCCCATTTCCCATTTAAAACTAATTATCTCAAATGAGCCATTAAACAATTCTGAATGCAATAAAAAGAGAAATGGCTGCAAAATATTAAGTCAGTCAAGAAGGAAATACATCGGTTTATTTCCTTGTAAAAGCAATCATCTCTTCAATTGCAGAAGCAGTAACTTTGCCTTCAGCCTTTGACCTTCCAGTGAAGAGAAGCAATACCTCCACTCCCCTGCCATGCACAAGGTTCACTCTCCACGTAAAGGAACACCAGTTGAGGGGGCTGGGCAACTTTTTCCATTAGCTATTTAGAAATGGCCTGTGTATTTAGAGATCTCAACAGACAGAAGAGCAAGCATTACAGATCAGCCATGTTCTTTGTAAACCAATGAAGGTCACCGGGCACACTGTGTGACAGAGGCCATTCTCTTGTCAGAAGATTTTCACAGCCAGGTGATTTTATTTTATTTTATTATTACACTGTCACCTGAACAGCCCACTGTATTTAACTAAAAAACACATCCACTAGGCAGATTAAAGATTCATATTATCAATTAAGTACAAATCAGCACTAAAGTAAGTTTTATAGTCCTCCATACAGAATTACAGAATTACTGGGATTGAGAGGGAGCTCTGGAGATCACGCAGTACAATCCCTCTGCTAAAGCAGGTTCACCTAAAGCAGGTTGCACAGGAACACGTCCAGGTAGGTTTTGACTATCTCCAGAGAAGGAGACTCCACAATCTGTTCCACTGTTCCAGTGCTCTATCACCCTCACAGGAAAGAAGCTTTTCCTCATGTTCAGGTGGAACTTCCTGTGTTCCAGTTCGTGCCTGTTTCCCCTTCTCCTGTCGCTGGGGCACCACCGAACAGACTGGCCCCATGTGACTCACACTCTCCCTATAGGTACTGATCAGCATAGATGAGATCCCCTTTCAGCCTTTTCCAGGCTAAAAAGGTACAAGTCTCTCAGCCTCTTCTAGTAAGAAAGATGCTCCAGGCCCTTAAGCATTTTTGTGGCACTCCACTGGACTCTTTCCAGTAGTTCCTTGTCTTTCTTGACCCGGGGAGCCCACCCTCAAATCTGCTGGTCACACTTCTAATAAGCCCCAGGACACCACTAACTTTGGCCATGAGGACATATTTCTGGCTCATGGTTAACCAGTCCACCATGACTCCCAAGTCCTTTCCTGCAGGAAAGCAGGTCAACCCTTAACCTGTCCTGGTGCACCGGGTTATTCCTCTCAAGGTGCAGAACTCCACCCTCAGTTGAACTTCCTTAGGTTCTCCCCCACCCAACTCTCCAGCCTGTCCAGGTCTCACTGAATGGCAGCACAGCCTTCTGGGGTATCAGCCACTCCTCCCAGTTTTGTGTCATCAGCAGACTTGCTGAGGGTATGCTCTGTTCTCTCATGCAAATCACTGATGGATATGTCAAACAAGACTGGGCCCAGTAGTGACCCCTGGGGAACATCACTGGCCACAGGCTTCCGATGAGACTGCACCACTGACCATGACTCTCTGAGTTCTGTCATCTAGGCCGTTCTCAATCCACCTCACTGTCCACTCACCTAACCCACGCTTCCTAAGCTTAACTATGAGGATGCTATGGGAGACAGTGCAAAAAACCCTGCTAAAGCCAAGGCAGACAACACCCACTGCTCTCTCATCTACTCAGCCAGTCATGCCATCACAGAAGGCTATCAGACTGGTCAAGCACGATTTCCCCTTGGCGAACCCACGCTGACTACTTCTAATAACCTTCTTCTCATCCTTTTCCCCTCCTCTTTCACCGCCTGACTACCCCCTGTTTAAAGCTCACGCTGAATTCAGACTTTCTCCCTTTTTTCCCAATACTTCCTTTGCAGGCAGCAGACGAGTCTTCCTGACTCTCGGTGACCGAAATCTGCATTTTGTTTTATCAGAAGACAGCGTATCTCTGTGGGCATTTGTTCTGTGCCTCTTCCCAGGAAACACATGCCTGGGCTCTTCACCTAGCCCATCAGGGAATGGGAGACTTTGGGAAAGGAATGCAAACAAAACATAACAAAATAAAATCTCCTGAAGTCCCACAGTGCCGCACTGCTACATCTGAACTGTGACCTGGCTGGCTACTGATTTCCAAGTTCATTCCTCTCGCAGAATCCATACTGGAGGAGTAACTAGCAAATACAGTGAGCCACCCTGTCAAATTACTCCAAAAGGAAGTAAGTGCTACTAGGGCTGGAAACCAGGGTATCTGCTATTAAGTAGCCAGCTAGCTGCACAAGTTGAGTTACTTCTTCCTAAAGCTACATTTAAATAAATAAATAACCAGAAGGACCAGGCTAGAGATCTGTTTCCATCACAGCTGACTTTCAAAGTTAACTTACTGGAAGTGCCCTATTACTACTACATATGAAACGGCTTACTTTGAAGGACGACAGGAAAAAAAGCATCCCTGTACGTACTATAATTAAAAGTCCATCAGCACAGAGCAGTTTGAAGTTCTAATTAACTTTTGATGCTGTCATGGAAAAGCAAGTGTGCAAGACCAGGAATCACATTCTCGGTTTTATACTATTTCGGTTCTTGTAGTTTCATGCAGACTCTTGGATAAGACACAGCTGCCTAAATTTCTAGAAAGCATACAAATCTGAATTGAAGTAAGGCCCTGGATATTTACAGTTTCCCTTACAGAAAGCAAGGGATATGCTGAGCACCTATACCTCAAGAAAGGATATGTAGTTACACATCTTAATTATATGAATTGGTATTTGCCTCAATATCATTTCCCACAAAGAGGTGTAAGTGTTCATCTGTTTTCACAGGGAGAATATAGAAACCAAGTTATTTAAAGTCAACTATACCATTTAATGGAAGCTTCGAAACAAACTGACTTCAAGACTAATTGAACGGAAATAGCTCACCACAAAGATCTACTTAGCTAATGCAGAAAGGTGTAAACCGAGACTAAAGGACACGCTTTCAGGAAGCAGACCTTTGGAAGTGGCTGAGACTCTGCAGTCTACAGCAGCAGTTTGTTTTGTCTCAAAGAAAGATCTACACGGAGGTGCAATATCGCTAAAAAAATGAACAAAATAATCATATGGAAGTGTGAGAATAGTAATAAATCTTTTAATTTTGAAAAGAAAGAGGAAGCAACACCACCACCTGTATTCTGAGAACAGTTTCATCAGCACCAGTGAAACTAAGATGTTAAAAGTCTAGGTGCTCAGCTCCTGTTCTCTAATAAATATACAGTGGTATAAATGCATTCATCTCGTGTCTCTTATTCACCCAGATGCATGCAATTCCTCGATTCAAACTGAAATGAAATCCTAGATAGCAGTAATGGCAGAACTCCAGTTCACATGAACATAATGCAACTGTTATTAAGTGGTCTTTTTTTTCTATTACTATAAACTGAATTCTATTCTTCAGCTACAAAATATCCTATTACCCACAGACAAATTGCTGTGAAGCCCACCTACAGCTACAGGCTCAGCAGGAAGCGCATTTAATAGCCAGCAATTATATTTATGCAAGAAATTTTGCTTTCTCAGCAAAAGGAATAGAAAACCTATGTCATTAGAGATGTGACAAACCCATATTTTCAACAGTTCGATGACAAACACGTAATTGGTCTTGGTATTGGCTGACCACAGAATAAATCTTAATGAAAGAAAGCAATCTGGGCAGCAAAATGCAATTTTGCCACTACAAATGAACTACTGGGAAAGAGCAGCAGGAGTGAGTCTAAAGTAACGCAAGGATGACTGGGAAAGGATGTCCAGTCAGCACGTTTTGGGGCTGCATAAAGATGCCCCCAGAGTACACTTCACATCACAGCTAGACACCAACAATGTCGATTTTCTTGTCTTTTCCTTCAGAAATGTCATTAAAAGAAAAATAACATTACTTCTGCGAGGAGACATGGTCTTTAATATCAATAAACTGCAAAAGTATTTTTTTAAACATCTGAGCAACTGCCAAAGAGCTACAATGTCTGAAAAAAAAATAATACATGTCTATTTTGGATTTTATTCTTAAAGTTTAGAAAAATACAATAAATGTATCACAGCAGGTCTGCAGTTAGTGTGACCAGTTTGTCTCTTCATCACTTAAACAAGTTAAGAAGCCTTTTAACTAGTAACTAGAAGACTTATGTGATAGTATTTCAATTTGAACTCTTCAGAGCCCTTGCACAATGCAACTGTTTTGTTTCAGAAGGTTTTATCTGTACAGCAGATCATTCCCAAGGTAAGGCCCAAAGGTTAAAACTGTTACTTTGAAGAACAGAGAGACAAAATTCTTAATAAAGTCCAATTTTGAAATGCTTGCTTCAGCTGAGTAACATGATCCTGCATAACAGGAATCATCTGTGACTGACTGTAAGTTAGAAGAGATTTTAAAGTTCTGTTTACTACTCAATATTTCAAATTGCCGGTTGTCTTGGTGGTACCAAGTGTATTTACCATACTTGTATTATCAATCTTGCAAACACAAGAAGACTGAAAGCAGCAAGTTCTCCAGTGAAAGTTCAAGCTAGTAAGAAGGAAGGAAACAGTTAATTAACCCTATGCCTTAGAGCAGTTAAAAGTAGTATGTGGTGATCAGATCAAGAAAAACACTTCAGATATTAGTGGAGCACTAAATTTTGACCACATGACATAATTCATGAGACTTCTTTATTTTTTCATGATTCCAGACAAGACTAATCACCACTTTAGATGACAACACACAATCTTCCTCACATACAAGCTGCACATACAACTTGTATATAAATTTATACAACTCATGCCTACGGAATAACCAAGCAGTTGTTGACGCCCCCTTAAAGCAACATCTTTCAAGCACACGTTTTTTCCACCTAGCTCCAAATGAAAAATTACAGTACACAAACACACCACCAGCACTAATACTGAACTGGAGATCCGATGCCATGTTTTTATGGGAAAAGATCCTCCAAAGTAAGTTGATAACCACGTAACAAGCCATAAACAAACTAAATCCTGTCATCAACTGTACCTTAATATTTCTGTGGGGAAGAAGATAGAATCTGCTTTGCCTGGTACATCCACATACCCTGGAAGTGAGCTCCTGTCACCCACCTTGTCTCAATGAGGTAAGCAGTGTATGTTTCTTGCATGTTCATGGCATTCCTTCCAGTCCGTTTTTCGGCTTCTGAAACAGTGATTTCCATTTTTTTTGCCAAACAGTCTTCCATCTTTTGGGGGGAGGAAAAACAAAGATTTATATAACTTTAGCTACACAAGGCAAAATCTACTAACCCTTCCCTCCCTTCTGTCACACCACACTTGTTCAAATAAGACAAGTGTCTGTCTTACTTGTCTCTGTCTCTATGAGAAAGGCTTTTGGCGGGGCTTCGTTTTATACCCATGGTCTGTACCACATTTGCATATTAAAACAGAAAACCTGCTTTTTGATGGTGGGGGATGAGAGGAACAACCAAGTCAACAAACAGATAACCTTGGATGCCAACAGCCACAAGGAGCCAAGGAGATATAAAATGGAGAATGCTTACAGGTGACAAAGAAACCTTTTTTTTCAAACACAAACTAAATAACGCCTGCACTTTCTACCTAAACACTTTCCAACTACCGGTGAATTCCTCCTCAGGACACCTGGGACACTCCTAATCTCTCAGAGGAGGATTGTTATCTTTTGACACATTGACATCAGTCAGAATCACCCTGTGCCCATCACCCTGGGAAGTCAGAGCTCTAGGAACCTCCAGCTGAATTCAGCTGGGAGAGAGATTTACTTGTAAAACTGGGGTGAGGGAACCTCTGACTGAATTCAGCATAGAGGGGGATTTACTTTTGAAACTGGAGAGGGGGATGACAAATTCAGAAGCTACAATAACAATCATAATCTGGCACAAGGGATGAGGGTAGGTGGCAGGCCAAGCTCTCCAATAGCATCATAATAACAATAGCAACATTAACAATATTAACAATAATCTGGCGCAAGGGGCCAATGGCAGGCAAAGACCTCCAACAGAATAATTAGAAAAATTTAAAAAATACATTAATTACTAAATAAATAATCTGGCACAAGGGATGAGGGCAAATGGCAGGCAAAGACCTCCCAACAGTGGCCAGAGAGGGACTGGCAGGAGGAGAACCCACTGCTTGGAGGGACAAGGCTGCATCATCATCATCATCGCCTGGCAGGCAAAGCCCCTCAACAGCATCACAACAAAAACATTAACAAACAACAACAATAATGATAATGATAAATTATCTGGCACAAGGTACAAGGGCGGACAGCAGGCAGAGCCCTCAAAAAGCATCATAGCAATAATAATAATAATAACAACAACAATAATTTGGCTGACAGGATGAGGGCAGACAGTGGGTAAAGACCTCCAATATACTAATAACAAGACTAATAACAACAATGTGGCGCCTGGCTGAGGGCAGGTGGCTGTCAGAGCCCTTCAACAGCTTAATAACGATAATAATAATAACAACAAGGAAAATCTGGCATGAGTGTAGACAGCAGGTAAAGACTTCTGATATTATAATAATAATAACAATAACCACAATACTAATAAGAACAACATGGCGCTCGGGTGAGGGTAGGTGGCTGGCAGAGCCCTCCAACAGCTTAATAATAATAACAACAACAACAATAATCTGGTGTGAGCCATGAGGGCTGACAGTGGGCAAAGGCCTCCAATATAGTAATGATGATAATCACAGAATCACTAGGTTAGAAAAGACCCACTGGATCATCGAGTCCAACCACTCCTATCGAACACTAAACCATGTCCCTCAGCACCTCATCCACCCGTCTTTTAAACACCTCCAGGGAAGGTGACTCAACCACCTCCCTGGGCAGCCTCTGTCAGTACCCAATAACCCTTTCCATGATTTTTTTTTCCTAATGTCCAGCCTAAACCTCCCCTGGCGGAGCTTGAGGCCATTCCCTTTCATCCTGTCCCCCGTCACTTGGGAGAAGAGCCCAGCTCCTCCTCTCCACAACCTCCTTTCAGGTAGTTGTAGAGAGCAATAAGGTCTCCAAATACTACTACTACTGCTAATAACAATAATAATAGTATTAATAAGAGGGTGAGGGCAGGTGGCTGGCAGAGCCCTCCAAAGCCTTAATAACAACAACAATAACCTGGCCCGAGGGCTGAGGGCAGACAGCGGGCAAGGCCCTCCAATGTAATAATAATAACAGTAATACCAATAATGAAGTAATAGATAATATCACAAAATAATGTCACGGAATCTATAATAAATATAACGCATAACATCAAAGCGATACAAATATATAATGTAAATACGTAATAATATAAGAAATACGAAGAAGACGAGGAGGAGAAAGAACGATAGCACTAACCCCACCCCCAGCCCCACGGCTAACAGGGGCGGCAGTGACCGCTGGGCCCCGGCGCTCTCTCTCCCTCTTTCCCCCTCTCTCTCCCCCTCTCCCTGTTTCCCCGGTCCTCTCCCTCCCCTCCCGCCCTCTCACCGCGGCGGCGCCGGCTCCGCCGGGCTCGGGCCCCGCGCTCGCCATGGGGCGCGCAGGGAGGCCGCTCCGCGCACGCGCTGAGCCCGCAGCCGCGGGAGGGGCCGGCGGGGAGAGGGGTGGAGCGCGGGCGGGGCCGTGCCCGGGGCCGCGTGTCCGTGTGTCCGTGTGTCCGTGTCAGTGTCCACATAGAATCATAGAATCACCAGGTTGGAAGAGACCCACCGGAGCATCGAGTCCAACCATTCCTATCAAACACTAAACCATGCCCCTCAGCACCTCGTCCACCCGTCCCTTAAACACCTCCAGGGAAGGTGACTCAACCACCTCCCTGGGCAGCCTCTGCCAGTGTCCAATGACCCTTTCTGTGAAGAATTTTTTCCTAATGTCCAGCCTGAACCTCCCCTGGCGGAGCTTGAGGCCATTCCCTCTTGTCCTGTCCCCTGTCACTTGGGAGAAGAGCCCAGCACCCTCCTCTCCACAACCTCCTTTCAGGGAGTTGGAGAGAGCAATGAGGTCTCACCTCAGCCTCCTCTTCTCCAGGATAAACACCCCCAGCTCTCTCAGCCGTTCCTCATAAGGCCTGTTCTCCAGCCCCCTCACCAGCTTTGTTGCTCTTCTCTGGACTCGCTCCAGAGCCTCAACATCCTTCTTGTGGTGAGGGGCCCAGAACTGAACACAATGTCCGTGTGTCTGTGTACACGTGTGTCTCTGTGTCCATGTCTGTGCCTGCCTGTGTCTCTGTGTCCGTGTGTCTGCCTCTGCGTCCATGTGTCTGTCTCTGTTTGTCTGTGTCGGTGTCCATGTGTGCGTGGGCCCATGTCCATGTGTCTGTGTCTCTGTGTCCATGTCTGTGTGTCTCTGTCCATGTCTGTGTCCATTTGTCCATGTCTATGTTTGTGTCTCTGTGTCCATGTCTGTGCCTGTCTGCGTGTCTGTGTATCCATGTGTCCGTGGGTCCATGTCCGTGCGTCT
Organism: Phaenicophaeus curvirostris; assembly: GCF_032191515.1. Classification (NCBI taxonomy): domain Eukaryota; kingdom Metazoa; phylum Chordata; class Aves; order Cuculiformes; family Cuculidae; genus Phaenicophaeus; species Phaenicophaeus curvirostris. The sequence continues at coordinate 31,986,989 of NC_091398.1, forward strand.
GTGTCCATATGTCTGTTTCCATGTGTGTGTGTCTGTGTGCTCATCAGTGTATCTGTGCGCATGTGTGTCTGTGTCTCTGTGCATGTGTCTGTGTGTCCATGTCTGTATGTCCATGGCTCTGTGCATGTGTTTCTGTGTCTGTGTGCATATGAGTCTCTGTGTCCATGCGTCTGTGTCTGTGTCCGTGTGCATGTGTCCATGTCTGTCTGTCCATGTCCGTGTATCCCCATGTCCATGTGTCTGTGTCCATGTCCCCACAACTATGTCTCCATGTGCATGTCTGTATCCATGCATGTCTGTGTCCGTGTGCATGTGTCCATGTGCATTTTCCATGTGTATGTCTGTATCTGTGTGCACGTGTGTCCATCTGTGTGTGTCCGTGTATGTGTCCCCATGTGTCCATGTCCATGTGTCCTCATGTCCGTGTCTGTGTGTCCATGTTTGTGCGTGTGTCCATATGTCTGCAGATGTGCACCTTTCTGATAAAATTTGCCTCCTTAGGTGCCCACAGATGGGTGAACACAGCCCGAGCCTCCTGCCTGGGACAGGCACAGGCCGTCCTCCATCCCCACAGCGCTCACCTTCTCTCATCCCATTGTAAATGTTTATTTCTAAGTTTAATTGTTGTTGTTGCTCTTCTTTTAGCTCTTGGGTCACTGAAGAGCTGCTGATGCACCCATGCTGTGTCTTCTTTTTCATCCGGAACAGGACGATTTGTCAGTTTTGCTTTATAGACTCTGTCGACAGCTGTTCACTTTCCCACAGGACGTTGTTAACATTGGGCAACTCAGGTTATTGTTTTAAAGCCTATCAGCCCATTGTTTTCCTACTCTCGCTCCTTTACAGGCAGCCAAGGACTCGGTCGTGCTGTGTTGGCTTTTGCTCGCCCTTGCATCTACCCTGCCTTCTGCACTGGCTCGCTCCTGGTGGTTGAACAACGTCCACAAGGGCCTTCTCCAGCCCAGCATTTCTGCTGGCTAACACTAAAGTGTGTCTCATCCCACCACACTTCCCCAGAAGGGACTTGAGTAGATAAAATCCACTGAGTTCAGCTCTGGGGAAGCCTGTCTTGTGTTTAATAAAAGCCCCAGCTGCCTCATCTCTTCTCCTTGAGAGAGGATAAACTTTACTGTGCATTTCTGTGTTTCCTATTCTTCCTTTTTGATATGTTCGGCATGTTTACAGCACAGCTCTTACTGAACACCAGGCAATATATCACATAAACGCACTGCATGTATATCTCTATATAAACACACACACACACATATAAATACACCCACCCCTTCATTACTGCAGCCTTTAGGTTTATTCCCTCACAACCCTGTGGTGCCCATGCAGCCCTTGCGGGGCTGGCTAAACAGGACAGAGAGGTTCTTCCTCATACTCCCAACATCATTTTGGACACTCAGGAGCAGCCCCATCACTCTTGGGCTTACAATTCACATCACTCCCTTGAGATTTTCTGGGTTTGCTCCAGGTTCACATCCTTTCATTCAGGCACTACGTTTTTTTATTATTCTCATGTAGGCTTTTTCCTTTACCTGCCCTTCTCAAACCCAGGTTAAAGGCCACTCCAGGGGATTAAAGTGTAGATATTATGGGTGGTTTTGCTTTGCTTTCTTCTGCATTGAGTAGGAAATGTTTTTTTCAGTGTTGAGCTGAATTTGCATGCATTTTTCATTCAACAATTAATCTTTTCCTTTCAACAACAATTAAAATAAATCTCAAAATCCCCTTTGAAGATCCTGTGAATTAATATTTGGCGTCTGGTTTCTATTCCGTTGTCTTCAATGTTTATTCAACTTTTTCCTCAGATTGTTTGAACTGATACCTCAGTCCATTCTTTCCCACCCCTCCACCACTGTAGCTGGATGGAGTTTCCCAAGCTTTTCCACAAAAGGCTGTCCGAGAAGAAGTTTTTCACAAGTATGTGAACTGTGATTTGTCTCTGAATAGGACTGATATAAGATATGTTTTCTAAACCCAAAGTCCAGTTTAGATGTAAAAGCATGATTGCACATTGTAAAACAAATCTGTTTTCCATTAGGGTATGGTTTTCTTATGTTTACCCAAGATGTACACGAAGATACGTACCTTGTATCAATTACACTTGTATTTGCAAGACGTGCATACTGAATTTTTCTGATCCATATCAGTGATATAATGAAAATATTTGTGTGAAGCTCATGCAGGATATCATAGTTCATATTGAATATTTTATTAGGGAAAAAACATTATCAATAAAGTACCATCATATTTTGCAAGTCTAACATTCAGTCATTTCAAAAACTATTTTCAGCTTTGAATTTTCTTACTACTATTAAGGCATGTGGAGAAGAGTTAAAACACTACGTATGGAAGAGGAGAATAATGATGGAAGTGCCCAAATCATGATGACCTGAGCAGCCCTGACGAACATTATAGCCTGGAGAGCTTTAGAGGAGAGTGTGATACATCCTAACAAACCACTGTGCAATGAAGAGGTCTTCAGAAAGCACCATAAACTCCCACAAAGTGCTCTTCCTGAGCCCCATTTCCCCCATCTCAGCCTGCAAAGTGGTCTAACAGTATTATGTCGCAGAAAAAATGATCCCAGCCACTTTCAGGAGTACTTACAGGACTTGCACTGATTTGGTCAAAACAAGCTTCAGTGCTTCCTCCCTAGCTAGGCACAACCACTAATGCAGTTAGGCTCTCTTTGAATCTTCTTTTTCTAAGGACAATAGTTAATTTCCTGCAGGTTACTCTAACCAGGACACATGCCTGCACTTCAGGATCTTCACTAGGTAGCACTTTCCTTGTTCTTCAACCATAAGAAGCCCAGCTCAACACAACTTTTTAACTACAAGTCCCTTCAGATTCTGAAGCTGTCATCAGAGAGGCATATTTTCTAAAAAAAAAACCTCTTTTCCCATCGAAGCACTGTTGACTTCCTCACCAGACAGTTATCTTATGGAAGAGAAAGCCCAAGTTCACCAAATACACATGGTCTCTCTGGCAAGTTTTAGTATGCTTCTCTAAGCCATGACACCATCTGGGCAGAAGCAGATCACCCCACTGCCCTCATCTTGGAAGCAACACAGCTCGAGCTGAGGACCAACCATCCACACTACACGTCTTAGGTACTTTTTAGGGTGTCTCTAGCCCACTCTTGGAGACTGACCACGCTTTGTAGCTTCCAGTTTAGTCCACTGTGTGTTTGCCTAAGATGAAACAAGATGGCCAGGAATGTGCTTCAGAAGCACATTTGTGACGGTTCAGGCTCCTAGATCCTATCATAAACTCACTACCAGTATTGTCAAAGTGCTCCTGCCTCCCTCTACAGGCTAATTCCATCAGACCTAAAGGTGCTTACCAACCAGAGGCATCCAGCAGACTAAGTGTTGCCAGCTTCTGCTTTTGGTCTTTGAAGGCCGATCCTCACTGAAGACCCTGACATCTATCTGCAGCTGATGTCATCGATGTGAGGGATGGAGCAGAAAACAACGCTTGTTAAGATTTCCTAAGAAAACACAGTGAAGGAATGAACATCAAGGAACTGTCAGTAAAACACATGAGTATCTATTCAGCATGGAAGAGTGCAGGGGGGAAAATAGAATCATAGAATCATAGAATCATAGAATAGCTAGGTTGGAAGAGACCCACCGGATCATTGAGTCCAACCATTCCTATCAAACACTAAACCATGCCCCTTAGCACCTCGTCCACCCGTGCCTTAAACACCTCCAGGGAAGGTGAATCAACCACCTCCCTGGGCAGCCTGTTCCAGTGCCCAATGACCCTTTCTGTGAAGAATTTTTTTCCTAATGTTCAGCCTAAACCTCCCCTGGCAGAGCTTGAGGCCATTCCCTCTCATCCTGTCCCCTGTCACTTGGAAGAAGAGGCCAGCACCCTCCTCTCCACAACCTCTTACAAAAACAATAAATGGGAAATCCTCTTCTCACATAAGTCTAGCTTTCTCATAGACATATTTCTATCATCTAAACGGCTTGTGAAATGGCCATTAAAAAGTAGGAAATCAACATTTTGTTAATTACTTACGGAAAGAAAAAGTCATGGGAAGATAAGTGGAGAGTGGAAAAGCGATCTCAGTGTATTTTGTGGGAATAAGCAAGTGCCTGGTGAAATTAGTAGCAGTAGATTCCATCCATTTCAACAACATCAAAACTGGATCCACGCATCAGGTACATGAGCAAAACCAAACACCAAACAACTGTGAAACTGTGACAGCAGCAAAGTAGTGAGAACTTTTCCTAGAGAGAGATGGGCACCCTCAATGCCCACCAGGAAATGGTATTTGAATTTATTCAACCGTCCTGGGACTTGAGCCAGCTGGATCAGACTCGCAGTGCAGAGCACACATCCTTCTCAAGCAACGGTTGCTGACGGCACAGAGAAACCAAGGCTGTGCTTATGAGATGCAGAAATGATGACACTGAAATTCTTGGGGTTTAATTAACTGCCAGGGCAATTGGGAGTGGTCCAATAAAACCACACAATATGCCCACATAAATTAGGGTATGGATTTGTGCTCACTAATAGAAGCTAAATCCATGATCCCATCAGGTAGCCTCTGTCCTTAGACATGCCTTTTAAAACTCTGAAGTACAAGACAAATCCTCTTCACACCAGAAATACTCATGGCCTTATTTGAAGCCCAGCTTCACTACTGATATCAGCAGATTAGAAGGAATGAAACAGATGCAACAGTAATTACTCCAGTCACATAAAGTGCAAGCAACTTTTGATGCAGAACTGAACCCCACACCTTCTGTTGTAGTCAGTCAAATCCAATACCCCTGCTATGTGCTCTGGGATCTGTTGGGCGTAGAGGAGGACCAGGGAAGCTCAGGAGCTTTGGCCTTCATGTTAGCACAGTTCGGGGCATGGCTATGTGTTTCTCCTATTCCTCATCTCTCCCTTCATGTTCTCTGTCATGTGAAGGTGGGAAGAATAAGAGGCTTGACTCACCTGGGTCTGGCACATGTCCATCATGATGTTACCCTGCACAAGGATGTTTAGTGCATACGCTGGGAGCTTCAAATCTATTGGTTGATTGCAGAGCCTTGTCTCAGTGGAAACCCAGGCTGTTCGAAACCTTCTTTTAAATCTATGCTATATTGTTTCAGGTGGCCAAAGTTTTATTTTACTTCTCTAGCAAATGTCTTCCTGCTCCTAAACGAGAACTCTGGGAAAACTGCTCCCACAATGCAACTTAAAAAGCACCCTGCAGAGACCTTACGTTCCTCAGCCTAAATCCAGCCTGCAGTGTGTCTTGAGTTATGATGTTGTCCAGACCGCTAATAGAGGAGCAGGAGGATTTACACCAAAAGGCATAAACAAGCCTACAATAAATACAACCATTTATCTCTTCTTCCTCCCCAATGTCTTAATCCAAAGGTCATTGTGTTCTGTTGTGGAAGCAAAGCTCTATAATGTGCGTTTAGACACTTTAGTCTAAGTCCCAGAGTTCTTACTCACTTTTCCCCAAGTAACTTTGGTGGATTTTTAGTTTGCATTTTTTAACTTGGAAAAGGTCTGAGAAATAAGCAGCAGCTCCAGAACAGAGCTCTTGGTCAGAGAAAGCCCAGGTCAGTTGGGCACGTGCTGAGTGGCTCCCCAGTCAACTTGAGATGACTCACGCCATAGCATTAGGGAAGAAACAAGCTCCCAGGCTTGTGTTCTTCCTGTTTTACAGATGAGGTTTGCTTACAATAGCTTCAGCTCAGTGGATGGAAAATGCAGGTTATGGGAGGGTGCATCTATCTCTGTTCAATCTTACATGCACTGAGGGCTGAGCAGACAAATTCCCTCTGTGCAGAAAGCAGCCTGCAGAGCCCAGCAGATAGTTCATGAAAGCAAGCCCTCATCCATATCACCAAAATACCATGTTTCACCAAGCAGCAGGGCAAACACTTCCTAGAAAAAAGTACAGTTGTTTAGGAAGAGTGGGAGAAACATCACTCCCCAAAGATTCCCTTTGCAAAGTTTCCTGTAGGAAAACCAACTCTCTTGTAAAGATGCCGTCACATGGGGCATCTACTGCCTTTTCTCCAGCCACAAATGTCTCCCTAAAATTATTCTGCAGACAGGATGAAGCATTTTGCAGGGTTTGGTTTGGTCTAGAAGTTGTTTGGAATTGCCCATATTTTGGAAAACACAGCTCCTGCAGCTCAGGGTGCCTGGCTGCAGGGACATTGTGCAGGCTTCCTGCTGCCTTCTCAGGTTTTGCGGCTAAAAAAAATATCCCTTGCTTTCCTTGCACTTCCAATTGGTACAGCATATTTTGTCAATGTCCACCATTGTTTAAAGCTCATCCGGGCTCCTGCTGGGGACATTATTTCTCTCTGAGTTTTGGTAGGCAGCGGGATATTTTTCCTGATTTTAAAGAGAGTTCCCATGGATCGTGAATAATCCGTAATGGTCCTAACACAAGCCTTATACAGCTTCTTTGTAACACACCGAAGGGCCTACATCTGAAAATCAAACCAGTAGTCTAAGTGATCTGTGGGCATTTTGAAACACTTTGAATCAGAAGAAGGAGGGGTGACAGGTCACCCAAAGATACCACTGTGCGTACGATGGTTCCAGGATGCCAACTGGAAAATGACAACTGTCTGAAAGCTTGCTAAACATTTGCTTGTCCTTAGTCATAAAGACCATACCCCAACTGTTGTAACTCAGGCCAACCCATCTCGTCTAGGTTCATACTACATAGCACATTGAAAGATGCCCGGTTTGATGCAGACAGCCAAGAAAGAGAATAACATTGCACCTTGCCTAGGACTTGAGCCAAAGTCCTCTGGGGCTGTGAGTGAGAGGCAGCTCCCCTGACCAGGCAAGCATTTCTAGGCTTTGTTCTTCCCGAGAGATATTCTCTGTGTACCCCAGGTGGTACCTCACTTAGGGCATCCCCGTAGCTTTCTGCTCTGTTATCCCAGAGATGTACAGCCATGTCCTCTCCATGGAGGACGGGCTAAGCTGGCTAGCATTCATACAGAGAAAGGATCTTCAAGTCCAACAGGACAAAACTCTCCCTGTTTATGATCACACATGCACAAAGCATATACAGATACACCATATATCCACCACGTACTGAATAACAAAAGAAAAGATGAAATATAAAATGTGTAAATAAAAATCTAGAAACTCACTGAATTAGAATTCTGTGTATTCATTAAAAAGTGATCAATGTATTTACATCAATAACCATAAAAAAACAGTCTCACCTTTGGGCAGGCATTTTGGCCACAAAACACACCCTTAATAATAACATCTCTTTCTCTGCCACATTCAGTTACATTGATCATTATTTTAATGCATTCTGAAGGATAGGGGTAGAACATAGGGCAAGAGGTTGAGGATTTTACTCCTCCTTTTGCCACTAATGGATTGCATTAACAACCAAGCGAAGTCAGATTTCTGCTACGTTTCACAGTTTCCCTTTGGTAAGTGGGGATAATATTTCTTACAAGTTTTTGTAAAGCAGTTAGAGATCTTGGGGAGAAAGCAGCTATTCAAATGCTCTATATTATTATTTTAGGCCCTGATTCAGGAAAACATGTAAGTATATGTTTAAAACCTGCTGCTTTAATGGGTTGAAAACACCTACTTTAGGCTAAGCTCATATTGATGTGGTCTTCCTGAAAAAGATGCCCTCCAATTATTCCTATTAAAAATATAGTCCATTGAAGCTTACTTAAAAGACAGGATTAATTTCTAAAAAGGGGGGAAAGAGTAGCAAATTAATGGCAGCTCAGCATACTGAAGCATTACCTTCTATCTTTTATTCAGATGAAACACGTATGCAGGATTACCCATGCCTTTTTGATTAGATGCATGCATTAGGTCCCCTTCAAAGATCCTTGGACCGTATGGAGCCGGGAGCAGCTCCGCGTTGTCATCAGGATAAAAAAATATCAAGCTCCGTTGCTCAGATCCAGGCTTCTCCCCCTGACTCCCTCCTCCCATATTTGAATATATTTCAAGAGGAGAGTCAGGCTTAGTTTGTTCATAAACTGCAGTTCCTGGGCGGACCCCACACACAGCTGGGCTTTAGCGGCTGGATCCGCCTTCCCGGCAAGGGTAGCCGCGAGCCTCGCAAACTCGGGGCTCTGAGCTTGACAGAAGAAGCACAAGAGACTGGCTGTACCAAGGGGAGATGAACTGGTCAACGCCGTGAAGCCGGGATTCTGGTAGCTGAGGGGATCCAGAAAATGGGTTACTGGAGAGGATCGGGTCTGCTTTCCTTACTGCTGCTCTCCTTCTGTGAGTAGAAAAATGGTTCTGGTTAGACAACGTTAAGCAACATACTCTGAGAGGTCGTTTATTTTTCCTTCTCCTAGAAAAACAGCTAATCTTTGATATCTCCCCTGACAGCAATTAGCCAGAGGTTTGGAAACAGCTAAGAATTCGGTGGAATACACTGCTACGACGGCATCAGCTGTGTATTTCTCTTACAGTGAAGGGAGAATGTTTGCCTCAGTGGAAAGTGCTGCGTGCTCACTCGGAGCAGCTTGCAGATGTCCGTGTTTACAGTGCAAAAATATATATAGGTCAGCATTACTTGTTGGAAGTTTTTATTTTATTGAGGGAGCTTAAAAGCAACTGAAGTGCACCACTGAACGATCTGGCCTCGACAGTATCCAGATGTGGTGAAGTTTGCAGCTTAGAACTTTTATCTGCCCTGGTTTATGTGCAAAATTAATCGAATTATTAAAGAAGGAAAGAAGTAGAGAGAGGGGGAGGAGAAGTGTCTTTGCAACAACATCTGGTTATTCGGCAAACCTTTCCAGCACTTACGTAAAGATTTCTTTGTAATAAGTGCCCTGTTTAGGTTTTGATAGCACTTCTTCAATACTGCAGATAAAACCCTCCAGCAGCACTTGAAAACGTGCCCATCCGTGGTTAAACCTCTCTTATTTATATCTTGATGATTGTTTCATAACAGGGAAAGAATTGTGTATAAGTGAGTGTTATATACACATCTCCTAAGTATGTGTTAGTGTCTTTCTGTATATATGGTGTGTATATATATACACACACACTATATGTGCATACACACATATCTCCCTATGTGGTGTGTGTGTGTGTGTGTGTATATATATATATATATGGCAATTCACAGTGAACTCTTACAAACACAGTTCTCCTTGCTATAGAAGTTTCAATGCAGCCAAAATTGCTTTTTGTCCAAAGCGATGAGGTAGGATTAGGAGTACAGTATTTTTGCATCCAAATGAAATAACTGGGGGCAGGGATCTGTATCTGCATTCACTTAACACGGGTCCCCCTGTCTACAGGAGCAGGGAATGAAAGAGTATGAACGGCTGGAAATTTGTGTGTAGGCGAATACAACCTTTGGTGCAACTGTTGAAACAGAGAGCCCCAGATGGGGAGTTTAGGAAAGAGGGTCTGGTTATTTTTTCAAGAAGTTGTGAAGATACATAATGTTCATTATTATAGATAATACCCTAAAATGTGGTTTGAAATGTAGGACGTTCTACTGATAACATCCTGCTAAATTAATTGCATTTGGAGCAGGACTGAAGGAATTACTACAAGGTATTATTTAAAGCACAGTCTTGGGTTGTTTTTGGTAAGAAAGAAGACCACTAATTATCCTTCAGAAATACCTAATTTTGGAGTTATTTAACTTATGGTTTCCCTTTTCTGAAAGGCAAGGTTTCAATCTGAAAGAAGCCAAACCAAAACATATCATGATTACTAAGTTCATCTGAAAGGTTACGTGAGTGATATGATGACAAAATTTGCCTCCGTACAGGAAAAAAAAATAAACCATGTCTCACTTTCTCTGATTCAGCTCAACAATGATAAATGTTTTCTGGGGCTACATCCACCCTTGCATATTGTATTAAGATCAAGCCATTCTGAGACAGATAAAGTACCCTGGGAGCCAACTCTGCAGTGACATTAAGAGAGAAGTGAACAGCGAGTTCCCCAAAATGACAGAAAATACACATTCAGTTATTCTTCAGGCAGCAAATTCCACCCCTCATGCAGCCTCTCTTGAAGGCTGGTTTGATGACAGCAGCAAAGTCGCTCCTCTTAGCACAGAGATTTAAGATTTGCCATAGAGAATATGGCCCAAATTACATCTCAGATAACCCAGAATAACTCTCTGGAGGTCAGTCCTTCAGCGACTTTGCTGCTCTTCCTTAAAGTTTACACCAGGGCAGCAGAAACCCTAGTTTGCCCTCCGCGCTGCCTATCTCTATCCCTTTAATCACCAACATGGCTCAGTGGTCATCAGACAGCACATCTGACCACCTTCACCCATACGTGATGGAAAAAAGGACTGTAGTCTGACAGACCACTGACATTGCAGCTAATGGATTTCCCTAATTCTCCCTGGCCAGCCCTAACAAGGCTTCAAAATATCTACCCTTAACTTCTCCCCAGTGGCAGTGGCTGCTGGAAGGAGTGATTTTTACATGGCTTTCTCAGCAGAAGGTGCAGACAGGAGCTGCAGTTGCACCACTGCTAATGCAAACCCTCACGCAGGGAAGCAGGGAATCTTCCAGGGCAGAGAACTGGTGCAGCTCTGGATTTACCTAGCCCAGAACAAAAACATACAAGAATCGTTCAGGATTGGAAAACCTGCCTTGCATTGCCACGGTGGAAGGCTTTCAGTGCCTTTAGTTTGGCCAGAAGAGAGCCAGGAGGTGAGCTAATCATCATCTATAACCAGGTCCCAGAAAGATGCTATTGGGCAGAGGGCTTCCTCTTCTATGGAATAGAGAAAAAACAAGATTTACGTGCTGGAAGCTGAAACGAGGTGCTTTTGTGTTAGAACACAACATAGTAAAATTGTTCCAGCAGGTAATTATTCAGGCTCAGGATGTGGTGGATTTTTGTTGCTCAAAAGTCTTCAAGTGCACTCTATCTGCTTGGTAGACTCTAGCCTAGAAGTTATAGACACGATATAGGGATTACTGTATTGTGCACATGGAAACACTCTGGTCTTAAAGTTAATAATGAGAAGGTTTCCTGCCCTGTTTTGCATCAGAATCAGGGAACAATCCCTCCTGCTCTGTCTGCAGGCACAGGGCTTAGGTCAGATCATGCAAGCATGGAGCGGAGTAAAATCTCATCTCACAGATAGGAGAGAAAAGCACCAGGACTCTGAGCTGTTGAGACAACCCCAAGGCCGTGAGCTAAGTGTCACTGGTGTGATGACAGCTTTCAGGGCATGAAGAGCCCCAGGAGCCCAGCAGAGTGCCTTTGGGCATCCAACCTCCAAACCAGGACATGAAACTCGAACGCTGCCAGGGCACCTATTGCTTTCCAAGGGAGATCTGTACCCTACAGGGTCTGCTGAAGCACCAAAGAAAGAGAAAAAGGATTTGTGAAATGAAGGAAGGTTGCAGGTCTGCTGCTCTGAGTCCAGAGTTCCCAGCTCAAAGGGCTTGGGTCCACTTCCTCGTAACTCAGTCTCCTGTTAAAATGCTGGACCGCTAAAATATCCCGATTGTTTTTACTGTGAGACTCCTAGGATCCCTTTGCCACAATCCCTCGAGGCATGCTGATAGCTCTGCAGAAAGTGCATTCGAGGGAGTATCTCTTGGTAGATGGTGGCTTTCTGAAATCACATACTCTTTCCTTCTTGCACAAACCAGCCCTTACTCCTCCCCCAGAGAGCCTCTTCGGCTAAACATATAGAGCGTATATAATTCATAAATCATGATAGGGAGCTCTGGGGCTGTCAGAAAAACATCTCGGGCTTTTGATCTGCTCAAGAAATCTCTGACCTATCCCAGGCTCCTCAGGCAGCTCATTCAAGAAGTCAGCCTCTATTTCTAAGGTCACTAGAGCTAAAATCAGGGGTTGTACTGCCACCAAAACCCACTCCTTGGACAGGGGAGCTGTCACAATTGTTCCCCAACACTAATGCATGCACTATACAGGAACATGGGGTGAAACCTGAGCTCATGAGAGGATGAGGGAAGGAAAAGAAGGAAGGAAGAGTCACCCTCCCTTTCACCAGCAAATACATCCATTTGCAGAAAGAGGCTTTGGAGGAGCAGCTGAGCAGGAGCAGCAGACCAGGCCTCTTCTCTCAGGCTACGCAGCACAGGGAGGTGGATGCTGCTCTACCCAGGATCTATGGCTGCAGGGTTGGTTATAACATTCCTTCTCAAGTAGCACCATGTTTTGCTTTGGTGTCGTTTTAAGGCAGCCAAAACACATAGGAAGAAATTATCACTTTCAAAACAAACCACGGGGCTGCAAAGACCCCAGGCTGGGTGGGCATAGGTAGCTGGGCTGGGAGCAGGCAGAGCATCCCACTGCCTGAAGGAGAAACTTAAGCATCCTGCCAGGAGGCTAAATAAAAACAGAGTTGCAACAAAGTCTCCAGTTAGGAAATAAATGGGGAAAACACAAAAAAAACCTGACAAAAACCCTTGAAAAACTGGAGTCCTCTAGAGTGTTGCAACTGGCACGAGGCTCAGCAAGGCAAGTGATGGATTATTTTGAATTTACCTTTACATGTCTCCAAACCTCATACTACAGTTTCAGCCCTTAGTGTAAGTTAGACTAACTGAAGGCTAAGAACGCTGGCAGTGTACAACTATGTCAGATTTATGAAAGCAGGCATTTCTTTTCCCCTTGCATCTCCAGCTTTACTCAGACTTGAGACATCATTAACACTGCTCAAATCTGTATTTTAGGGGGAGGAAAGTTCTTTTTGAAATATAATTCCATGGAACTTGGAATTAAAACATGCCGTATTCTAAAATTCAAAAAAATGCTGATGTTTACTGGTGTTTTACTGGTGTTAACAGTATTTGATGATGGTCACAAAGACATTTTCATGTACTAGTAGTAAAAATGTTCAGCCAGCTGCAAACATGATACTTCTTACTCCCATTAGAGACAGAGTCCCGAACAGATGTATCCCACATATTTAATGAATATGTGGAAAGAAAACATTGGCATTAAAAACAGGTAACTGGGGCTTTTATTATGAGAAAGTATTGAACTCTTCTGCCTGTCCTCCACAGCTTTACATTGTTCAATGTTTTGCTCCATCAAGTTTATTTCCTCGGTACATTATTTTCCTCTCTCCTTAGTGATAATTCTTTGTAATAACATTTGCTTTCAGCCAGGCTCCTCTGTGTTGCAACTTGTCATAAACTAATGAACTCTCCCATGGTGTTTTCAAGGAAGTGCAACATCTGATAGTTTTATTAAAAAAAAAAAAACCAACAATCCCACCAAGGAGACAAAACCAGCAGCTCCCACACACTCTGCTCTTTTCACATCCAGTGTTTAGCGCTGATTGCCAAGTGGAAGCCTTGTGCTGGAAGGGGCCTCAGTGTAGAGGGGAGATAACACTACTGATGGCTGCTTGCCTTATCAAACCTGTGGATTACAGTTATATTATCTCCATGCTGGACCCCAGCTGTGGGATAACATTTCCTGAGGGACCTTCAGGGGGAAATGAAGGGGTGGCTGAAAGCTGACCTGGCCCTGCTCACATGCACATCCCTGAATTCAGAGATGGTCATTGTGATCCTGCCTCCAAAACGATCCATAAGGTCCATCAGAGCCATATTTTTTTGTCAGTTGATTCATCTTTTTTGTTACAGCCCATGTAGGGATGAAACTGTCCTGCCAGCTGCTGGAAGCTGTCAAGCTTTTAGGAGAAGGGGGAGAGCTTGCTTATCGTACAATCCCCTCCGTAGCCCATGCTCCCACCAATTACACCACTCCAGGACTTACCCTTTCATGGAGCAGTTCCACTGCAGTGTTTTGCTTCCCAGTGATAAGTCAGAAACACGCCTGACAAACAACAGCTGATTTACACTACAGCAAACGCATCTCAGCTTAGGGGCAGTCCGTGTGTCCCGCTGTACTGGACAAAGGGCTATCGCTCACATGGATTCTAGCAGCTCCGAGGATCTACTTCAACACAAGTGTTACCTTTGAATAAACAGGATCATTTAAAGCTGGAGTCAAGATTAAAACAACAATAATCTTTTAAAAAGCTATTTTCAGCATTGCCGCTGTGCCATTTGCAGCTATCAGTGGGAGCAAGCTGTAATGGGGAGATGATGTGCAGCTCCGGTGGTGGCAGCTGCTGGGTGTCAGTTTGCTCCAGTTCAACCTGTGCCTTGGCCATGAGTCTGGAAGTGGAAGAAGCAGGTTCATACTGGGCATGCTCTGCCTGGGCCTGTGGCAAGACATCTCACCTTGCCACGCTGTGGATGGAGATGTTCCCTTTAGCTCCAAGTCAGGTCCAAACCTCCAGCTTTTCTGGGTAAGCAGATGTCCAAAGAAAGCCATCCTCAGCAAGTTCCACCACAGCTCCAGATTCAATGCTGGTGATGCCTGAAGGAAAGCCCTGTCTGCCTTCACTCAGCCTGTAAAGAGCTGCTGTCCTCCCTAAGCAACATATGTCAAATCCTCTGACTGTGCCTGGGAGAGGGACAGTCCCTACCTCCAGGACCATCACACCCATCACACGCAGGGCTGGCTTGTTGCCCTGGTCCAGGGTTCAGGTAGGACTGAGACCTGAAGCAGTCACCTGATGTCACGACAACTGTTGTGATCCGGTCATTGATAAGGTGTCTCCTTGCCACAATATCTGAGCATCTCCTAATCTTTTCAGTTCTCCCAACACCCCCTGTGAAGATGTTCCCTCTGGGAAAAAAAAAGTTTTTGTTAGATCTTTGCTTCTGAAAGGCCCAGAGACATCTGCTGAATTTCCTGGCCTATTAATTGTTAAACCACAAACAAAGGTCTTTTCCTTAAGTTAGCAATGCAAAACCCTGGGATTTTTATAGGGATCACTTCTGGCTTCAGCCATCCCAAAGCAGACAGCTCGATAGTGTCCTGCCCGGGCTTGGCGCATCATGCACGTCATCAGAAAGAGGATACTGCCAATGTGAATTCATACTATGCCTGGCACTGGAAATCCAGAAAATAATTTCTTCTCTCTTCCTGCAAAATCAGGAATTCAGACCCCTCCCTGTAAATGCTTTCTGGGAGTGCCATGACTATGAGTCCTTCTGGGGTCTTTACAACTCTTAAGGGCATAGGTATTTCCTTAAGAAGATCTATTGTTGTTTTCAGGTGGATCATTTAATAAAATGCCATCTGTGCAGAATGAATGCCCGCATTCCCTGACAAGTGTTTGACAGAGCAGGTCACCAGCCAATACAGCTGGGACCCGATAAGGAACATCTGTCTGATGTTGCTTGGTAAAATTTCCTGCCTGGGAGACTCTGAACACCAGAAGAGACAGAATCAGCTGCTGTCTTGCTGTGTAAAGCAT
Organism: Phaenicophaeus curvirostris; assembly: GCF_032191515.1. Classification (NCBI taxonomy): domain Eukaryota; kingdom Metazoa; phylum Chordata; class Aves; order Cuculiformes; family Cuculidae; genus Phaenicophaeus; species Phaenicophaeus curvirostris. Next base: position 32,002,290 of record NC_091398.1, read on the forward strand.
TTTTTTCCATGCTAGATCTACCCCCAAAATTGGCCCCAGCCAGCCCATGATAGCGAACAAGACCCTTCTTCTTACAGTGGGAAGTGACACACAGGACCATAAGCAATGAGCAGTTGAATGAATCATCATTCTTCAAATAGACCCAGGGTACAAGCATCCACAGAAATAAGACCAGTAGATCCCCTGGGAGCTCCATTCCTACCATGTCTTTAGTATGTCAAAAGGCACTCAGCAGTAGTAGAAAATGGTCGCAGATATTCCCACCAGAGGCACAGGATATTTGCTTGGGGGTGAGATCTCCCCAGCACATCGTGACTCTCATTTTGTATGTTTGTCCTGTGCTCACCTGTTTGTAAAAGAGCAGCACAAGTGACACAACCTTTTCTTTCACCCTCACCAGAGCTATCACCTCTGCAACAGGCAGAAGTAGTACCGCTTGGCAACGCTCAGATCACGGCGTGTTTCAGGAGGTATCCAGAAACAGGCCACTGAGTTGAAAAGGCAGTGTGCTACTGTAAAATGATGAGACCTCAGAGTGGGAGATGGTGAACCTCTTTGTCTGCTCCTCCATGCCAGAGGAGCAGCTTTGCCCCCTGCGCCTTGTCCCCTCGAGCCGCGAAGTCTCCCTGGAGCTGTGTTGCAGCTCTGCTGAGAGGCTAAGATTTGCACGAACCTGCTCCTTCTGCAAGGGGGGTCTCTGGAGATGCATTGTGCAGATACACAAGCTCCTGTTACTTACAAGTGCGGAGGAAAAACACTTCAAGCCCTGTCAACAGGACCCTTGGTCCCATTCCTGCAAAAATTCCTTTCCAACAAATCGCTCCCCCTGCCCTCTTGCCATAGCTCTCTTCCGCTTTAGAAAAATGGGAAATATTCAAGTTGACTTCAACTCTATTGAGCAGTGCTCTTTGGCAAGTTACAAGATAAGCTACTGAGAAGATTTTAAGACATCAAGAAAGAAATGAAAAAGAACATTTACTATTTACTTGCTAAATATGGGATGCTTTAGGAGAAGTGAGGAAGGTTTTAGCATCTGTAATCCAGGCTAGCCTCAAGTTCAAGTTCCCTCTAACAACACAAATTACTTAATTACTGTTAGATCCGGTCTAAATGAGTGCAAAACTTGACTCTGTGTAATAATTTCAGCCGACATAAAGAATGAGCAGTGCTGGAGCAACCTGATGACAGCACATTGATGGAGAATTAACAGAATAGCTCTGCCCCAGCACCTTGTCACACAGTCCCTTACAAGCCCTGCTTGCCCTCAGAAATAATCAAAATACTATAAATGCAAAAAATACAAACTAGTCAATTATGAGAAGGCCACTCAAGATACAAAGAGTAGCTCCAGTCTAACATCTCCTTGTGGGCTCATCAAAGTTCTTCTAGCAGATGGTAAATCAGACTGTGCCAGGAATTTCAAACGCTCCTCAGGAAGTTCATCTAAATTGTCAGTAAACCATTTGCACTTAAAACAGAGAAAACCCTGTTGCCCAAATGTGACCCAGATAATGTTTCTGACATGTTTACCTATTTGGATGATATCTTTAAATTTCACTTCCAAATTTCCATCTATTCGTGGAGATCCAGGATTCCTGCAGAGCCTGAAAAATATACACAAAACTGAATTCCAGAGTATAACATGATAATAGAAAAAAAAGTCTGTGGTGTGGCAGTTTTACTTGAATTGCAGTATTTAAGACAGAGTAATATCTGCAATAAGCTTGCAGCTCACCTGCTTTTGCTGTTCATTGCTGCTGCTTTTTCTGTGTAGAGGGGGGACTCATCTCTGCTGCATCTTCCTGAGAAGGAGATGCAAAAGCTGCAGTTAAATAGGATGTTGGATTGACTGTCGGTAGCTCTGGAGAAACAAGAGCAACAAACAGCATTGTGGAGCTGCTTGACTCTTACCTTCTGCTGTTCAGTTCTCAGACTTGCAAGTGCTGTTAAATCCTCAGCAATTTCTCCAACGACTTGCAAAAAAGTGACCTCGAACCACCCGTGTGGCCAGGATGTGACTCCTTCTCCCAAGCAGTGTGGGAGGTGGGAAGAAGGGACTAATTTTTAAGACCAGAATTTAGTCAAAACTGGATCATTGCAAAATGGTCCTCAAAGGGCTCAAAATGCCAGAGCCCTCTGAAAATGGGGCATGCAAATCCTTATTCATCAGAAGGCACTTTCCACAGGGGATGCAACGGCTTAGCCCTCTGCAAAGCCCACCCGCAGCCGACACACTTGATACCATGGCATGCACTAATGCATTGTTCTACCCTGCAAAGCCCTGGATAGGCAGAGACTGGCAGACCTGCTCAGATTACTTACGAACATTATCCTCAGCAGTTTTCCCCTACTCAGACTTTGAATAAATTGCTGTGCTTTCCATCCACTGGGAGAAATGGCACGTTGCCTTCATGCACCATCTCAGCTGGTGGGATACGCTGTGGCAGTGGGGCCATGGTGCGGTTCTGTTGAGGAGTAACCACACAGGACTGAGGGTACATGTGATTTTGACTTGGGGTGATCCCCAGTTGTGATGGAGGGGGGGTGCTCCCAGACTCCAAAACCTGCTCAGGCTGCACTACCAGCTTGCTTGCTCTCTTAGGGCTTTTCCAATGCTACACGAGTGGGAGGGACAGCAAAACACATGAAAGAGAAAGGGGTAGGTGCAATAAAATGCTGGCAATGAAAGGGACTCATTGCCAGCCAAGATCTTGCATTGCACCATCATGTACATGATGGCCACAAGCCTTTGTTTGTGTCGTAGCTCCTTGAATTGGGCTTTCATAGCCCAGGACCTAACCACAGCTGCCAAAAACCTAATGGGATAAATACAGTCATTATCAGACAAACTCACAACTGCTTTTGTCTGCCAGGGCAGTTTTTGCTGGCATGGTAACAGCTCTAGAGGTGCAACCTGGAGCAGCCAGCACGCACTTAGCACACTTAGTGAAAAAAAAACCTGTGTTAAGGTGTTGTCTCGTGTGACTTGAGGGGCTCCTGCGTTAACCTTCAACCCTGCCTCAGTCACATTTTCAATGTGGGTTGTGGAGCATCAAGTAGTCCTGCAGGCCCTGTCCCTGCTTATCTCCTGAAGGGATAAGCAAGCCTCCAGAATGGTGTTCAAACCTATCATGTGGGTTCTCTCCTTATATTAGGACAACTTTGCTCATGCAGTGAATCAGCACGAGGCTAAGTGCAGAGGTGATGCCCACGGGGAGCTGTGAATTTGCCCGGCAGCATCACTTTCAGGGCTGTCCTGTCCTGCCCCTTCACAGCGCATCATCTGACTCTGATCGTGGCTTGCTGCCACCTTGATGTCCCACTTACAGCCCAGTAAGTGGCAAAAGCCATTACTTGATGCACCAGCCCAGCTGGGCTTAATTCAGCAATTCATCTTGGTGTGGACTTTGCTTCTTGCCTGGTGAAGCAGTGCTTGGGTTTTCCTGAAAAATGATGCAAATCACATGCAACTGGGCATCCCCCTGCCACCGACTTTTATGATGTTTCAGTGAAGTGCATTGGTGAGATGGATTCAGAAATATGCACACTTTCAGACATTGCTGAATGTTTCAAAGGCACTGAGAAAAAAATAACAAAGTAGTGCAGGGCCACTAGTGTTTTATCCATTTTGTATTCCTCCATCCTCAGCTCATTGTCTCTGGGTGCAAAATGGTGTTAATGGGAAGGGCTTTATCCATCACACCAAAAAGAACAGTGCTCCCAAAACAGCTTGAGTTCAGAGTCTATTGTGGGTATAGTTTTTGCCTCACCTGGTACTTACAGTCCTTCCAAAGCCAAGCAAGTGCAGAACATCCTCCCCATCATGTTGGGCTGGATCCTGTTGGGCTTCAGGACCTCTGGCTTGTGTTGTTTTTCAAACTTTAATGCCAGACTTTTTTTGATGAGTAATTTCCACGTTTGAAATAATGCTCCAACTAAAAACGAAGCAATATGCCAGCAGAACATGTTTCAAGGAGCAGCAGAAATCTTCAAAGATGCTTAAAAATAATTAAGTAAAATAAAATTTATCTTAGTCACTTCACGCAGAGAGTAAACAGAGAGGATTTGCTTCTAGCGCCCCATTATGTACAAGATGCAATTTTTCCATAACCCTTTTCTAATGGGTTGCATGAGAGCCTGGATGTGAAGTGGCTGCGTAGAGACAAGGAATATCCTCCAGGAATTGGTTTGCCTGTGGAAATAAATTTCATTTCAGCCACTTCAGAACATTTTTTTTGTTTACTTTCCACTGACATGAAATCAGCCGCGTCACATGCGGGATTGGTTAGCTGGTTACATAATGCTTAATAAATCCAAGAGAAATAATATAAAACACATCACCCAGTCTGGGAAGAGTAACGGTATCGCAGCCAGTGTCACTAAAGCACCCAGGCCAGGCATCAGCAAAACATCTGAACCGATGCCCGAGGGGGATGGAAGCAGGGTTGTGCTGCTGCGTGAGCGATGCGATTAGGAAAAATTCTTGTGGCATGTTTATAAGCCTTGAAGACAGACAGATTGCCCAGGCAGACTGTGTGTAATGGTAAGGGTATATCAAAAAGCAGAGCTCACACTCCCATGGGGAGGGCAGCTCACTCCATCCTGCAGGGCAAGGCAGGCAACGTGCTCCTGCACCCAGCTCCAGCTGTATCTGCTGCTCGAGTAAGGTATTACTTCACCCTGTTAATTTTCCTCTGGGTACTTCATAAAATCATAACAGTCCTGTAAACAGAAAGAGCAAGGTTTGATGATTTAATTATTTACCAGAGATTTCTGCAGTGGCAGTGTGGAGGAGGCATGACATGCACTGAGATGTTAGCACTGGGGGTCCCCAAGGAGCGAGAAGGAAGGGACATGACCCAGAATGGGGCTGCCAGGCTAAACACAAAACAGGGATGCTGACTTACACCCTGAGAAAACGGGGTGTGCAGGAAGAGTGCAGGTACCTCTGGTTCTGCAGTGCCAGCCTCCTTGGCTCTCAGTGGACAGCCATCCACCCCATGGATGCATCGCCCCAAGCCCCCACCACCACTTTGCATGGACCAGCTCTTTTCCTTCTTTTCCACATTTTCCTGCCTGCTTTGCTCCCCTGCTTTACTTGTAGTCCCAGGGGAGACCTGCTGCTGCCTTCACCCACGCTGTGGTTAAATACCAGCAGAGGAAAAGCTGGGGATGAAGGGGTTAATTACTACAGGCTCAGCACAAGCCAAGTCTGTAAGTGACTCCCTATTGCTATTTGGAAAAGAGGCTGCCTGGAAAGGGAAAGGAAAAAAAAAAAAAAGGTTTACTTTACAACCATCATTATTTCATCTGCACAGTTTATACAATGGAAAATAAAAGCCAGGGTACACAAAGTCAAATAATTTCTGTTTCATTAATGGTATGGAAATCGTTTTGTTTTTATAGGGGAAAAACAAATGTGAACTTGATGTGTGTGTGTGTGTGTGCGCACGCACATGCAACTCCCTTCATCGAAAAGGGCAGAGCAGTGAAATCCAGAAATAAAAAAATGACTCAGAGGCCGTAGGATCTATGAGTCAGTTGAGCTGTTGTTGTTTTTAAATACAAGTGAGAGCACAATATGGCAGATAATTACGCGTGCAGCCCAGCCGCCCTGCAGCAGCAGGTCTGCTCCTGCCAGCCTGCCCCAGGGATGGGCACCAGCTGGACCCTGCTCCAGCACCCAGACCTCTGGGGCAAAAGGGATGGAGCATGGGTTGCCCCAACAGGAGCAGCTTTTGTGAGAGAGAAAGTGAAATTCAGAGCAGGAAAGCTTAGATGTGATGTCCCAGAGGGACAGCACCGTGCTGCACCTGGAGGAGAAGGGTCCCTGGACTTGCTTGATTTTGGTGCCTGAGGCATGAGCAGGACAGGCTGTCACAGGCTGAGAGAGTTGGGCTTGTTCAGCCCGGAGAAGAGAAGGCTCCAAGGACACCTTATAAGTGACATTCCAATACCTGAAGGGGACCTACAAGAAAGCTGGGGAGTGGCGTTTTACAAAGGCATGTGGTGATAGGACAAGGGTTGATCTTTAAGGTCCATTCCAACCCAAACTATTCTATGATTCTATGGAGGAGATGAGCCACTGCAAAGACAGATGGAGGAGCGTGGGGTTGGGGATGCTCCCCTTGTCCTCACCCACACTGACCAAAATCAAAGACAAATTGCTCCAGCCAAATCCTCCTTGCAGAGCACCAGGCATCACCCCCGGCGCTCCAGCTCACCTATAATGCACCAGTTCTGTTGGGGCATGACCACGAGGTACCTCTGCATGAGATGTCCCAACACCCCAACACAAAGCAGAGTCGTAGCAGCAATACATAGATAACTCAAAAGGTACCTGAGAAACACCGGAGATTACCAAAGCAGAAGGACAGACAATATTCTGCAGAGCTCATTTCTCCCCAGAGTGAAGTTAGATCATGATGTAATTTAAGCATCTGAAAGAGATTGGAGAAGTCTGCTGGTACGATCCATACCCAATTTACTTTGTAATGGGACTAAGCAGTATTTGCTAAACACTTAATTTAAAGGGATATTTTCACAAAGGAAAAATAAGTGGTGGAGTGAGTCAGTTACCAGCCTGTTTGAAGAAGGTCCAAGAAAACCAGAAATGTATACTGCATGTCTTTCTGGCACTGGGAAGCACTGATGTCGAATGCAATCAAAATCAGCCCTTTTTTATTCACCAGGAAACATTACTGGCTCATTCCTTGCTCCACGCTGTATTCTGCCAAGTATAGTCCTCATTATGCAGGGGCATAATACGGGATAATAAGTTTTTTCAGCTCCATTTGGTCTGCTTTACCTCTCCTACAAAGATGAAGATGCAGTGTTTGTACAACATATGGGTGGAAAAGAGCAGCTCAATACTAAAAACTTTTTGGTTCAGCAGCTGAAAGTAGCACCAGATCCCACCACCGGAGAGCAGAACTGAGGTGGATTAAGCCAAGCTCCATCTGAAATAAAAGAACAGCACCTTTAGGTCTAATTCTGGGGACACTCTGGAGCACTGTGGATGCCACAGTGAGACTGGGCACTTTCCAACAGCTGGGATCTAGCTCAGGCTGGAACTGACTGTGGGAAATCTGGGATCTCTGTTACTGAGGTCACACTGGACAACTGCAATGGGGACTTCTGACCCTGCATAGGTTCTCCTGGAAACCAGGGACAGTGGAATAACCCTCATGTAGCTCATCTGTGGCATTGGTTGCTTTGTGGAGGAGGCAGCTCAGGACAACACAGAGGTCCCGCTGTTCTCACATGGGTCAGCGAGAGAGCAGAGCCCACCAGTCTGGCTGTTGCTTTAACGTTAAAAACAAGTAATGTATATAACGGGGAAAGAATTTGTTTGTTCTCATAATAATTTTATGAGAGGCTCTATTATTGCATAGCCATATCTTAGCCATGGATGAAAGCCCAAGGCAAAAGCCTATTCCTAAACTGCAGTGGATGAAGGACTAGCTCCCAGGCTCACTCAGGTGGGAAAATGGGTCTCAGGGCAGGTTGGTTTTCCATCAGGGCACCTACTCAGTGGTTCCCAGGAGCAACGTGGCTGCAGAGTTGAGATACAGGTGCTCCCCAGTCCTGGTTTAAGAGTGCTGCTGGTTAGGGAAAGCTGCACAGCAGCTTGATCTCCTAGGCCTTAGTCCTTCCAAGTGCAAAGCCTGGTGATTACAGGTTGACTGACCTGGGCAGAAAAGATGACGCAGAGAGCTCCCAGAGCTGCTGCAGGGACGGCAAGCTGGGAAACCCACAGCAATTGCCGAGTTAGTACCATCTCCACTCTGGGGTGCTTACAGATACACAGAAAAGAAGGGTTAGACCTCACTGTAAAGCATTTATGATGTAAAAATGATCAATTTTTCTTTGTCCTTGAAAAATAAAAGCAACCAAGGGTAAATCACCCTTAAATTGTGGAAGGTCACTTTCCACCTTTGGAGGGGGAAAGCTAGAAGGGTGCAAGTGCCTTGGCACCTCACACCAAGCACTTTTCCTTAAGCCCATCTGTTGTACACTTGTGATAAAACAGCATGCTGGAGAGAATATTTGAGAACTAAAACTGCCCATTCCACCCCACAGCAAAAATGAATTGCCTGCATGTGGCAGTGCTTTGGCTCTGAAGCTCTTTCTCCTTCCCTGTAACGAGCGCACCGTCTCTCCACCTCTGTGCACCCCAGGCTCGCTCCTTACCGATTCATCCCCACCCTGGTGACTGCAGCGTGCAGAAAACTGGAGCCAAAGTGAGGTGGTAGATGACCTACCTGCTGTCTGGGGCTGCGTTGGTAGAGGTGAGCTCATTAGAGCCCTGTTTATCCTGCTGGGTTCTTACAGCTGCAGTCACTGCTGGCAGCTGAATGCCTGGCAAGCAAGTAAAAGTTCTTCTTTTGTGAGCTGACTGCTTCCGTGGCTGCAGTGATGGGACTGGTAGGAAATGCTCTTCGAAAGCTGTTTTAGACAACTCTTTAATGGGGGAAGAGGATGGGTTATTGATTATGGCAGTGGTGCTCCAATGGGACTTGCAGGTGGTCAGGTGGAGAACGTGGATGCCCTGTGGGCAACGAGAGGCTGGAGGGCTGCCTCGACACACATGAAAAAATATCCTGATGTCCTTGAGTGGTGGTATCACCCCTGCTGCTCCTGCAGGAGAGACTCAGGCACTTTTGGCAGTTTTTACCTTTATTCCTTTACTTGAAAATCAGCTCATATTCTCTCAGTAACCTCTCGGGGGTCCAAGTTATAGATACCAGAAGACTTGATCCCATTCTCATGCACAAGAGAACAAGCCTTCCTATTGATAGGAAGCCAAGCTCACTGTGAGCCCACCTATCAGTGACTTCAAACCATCCTTCCAACTGTCGTTCCACAATAACTTTGACTAACTGTACTATTTATTGGCTCACATCACATCCTTATGGCTTCAATTTATTTTTGGAAAACTCAACCCACATTTAATTAGTTTATAGTTTGTTCCAAGTTTTGCTTATCCAGCTTTATTTTTTTACCTTTTTTTTTTTTGAAGTTTGTATTTTGATGTTTAGCATTTGCCTTGGCAACATCTGGAACCCCTTTATGGAAGTGTATTGTTACTTTTACTGCTTGTGCAGCTTTATTAAATCATCTGAGTATTAATATTGAAAGTGTTCATCTGGGTCTAATCAAGGCCAAGATGAGTGATGTGGCAGTTAAATTGCACCTACAAGCTAATGGTTCAAGGACACAAAGTCCTGAAAAAACTTTCAGTGAGCTTTATGCTCTTCTTTTCAGCTTCCTAGGAGAAGGCGGTGGGGAGGAGGGAAGAGATATTCCTGGTCTGACCTTTCTTGCAGAGCAGATAACAGAATCGCAGCCTGAGCTAGTTTAGAACAATTTGTCTCCAAAGAATTTTGTCCAGTTACCGCTGTATTTCTGGATCTCATTTCCATATTTAACTCTTTCCATCACCCTGGCTTCTCTGCTCTACAGTACAAACAACTGCCAAGTCAAGATTCCCACCACGCGCACCGGTGCAAAACTGCTCAGGCTGACATTTTGCTAAGATCTCAAGCAAACTCTTGATATAAACAAATAATTAACATACCCGGGGGTATAAATAACAAAATCCATCATTCTTTTGCATTGGTGACATCTACAACCTGGCTTTGTCCATTTCCTTCTCCTCCACAGGGCCCCCAAACATCCCAGGGTTGATGGTACCGAGCCTGTACAAGCCCAGCAAGAGCCAGGTCTTGGATGGGTTGAGCTGAAGGTGTGAAAGCACAAATACGGGTTCAACACCACCAGAGCACAGCCCTGGGCACAGTGTGGCTGAGGTGTCGGGGAGAAACAAATTTTCATTCAGTTTTCTGTTCCCTTGCAATAGCACTGATGGAGTTTGTAGAGGGTGGCAGCCGTCGCTGTAGATAGAGTGACCCACAAATTTCTGATCCACCCCAGAACTGCCATCCTTGAGAGGAATTTTGCTTGGATCCTGTGAGTCCTGCCTTGGCAGAGTAAGCCAGGGTGGTGAGGGTGGCTAACGCTGGCTGCAAGTGCTTGGAATTCCAGCTGAAGTCATGATCTTGGTAGCTAATCCATGGATGGATGCTAATCCTTGGATGGACGCAGGATCTGTTGAGGTCACCCACAAAATCTTCAGGTGCCTCACCATGATCAGAACAGCCTCATGGATGGAGTGGGATGCTGAAGAGAAGTTGTGTGTAGCATCCTCACCTGCTTCCACACCACCTCACATGACATGATTACTGCCGAGCTGCATTTCAAGTCTTGCATGGGCCATTTAAACAAAATTTCTTCTTTCCAACCTTCAGATCCAACAGGCTTCTCTTCTGCAGCCAGGTTTCTCCTCTGCCATTAACCTTGGCCCTATGAACAAGGCTATGGGAGCTTGTAAATGGTTTATTTCTGTGTGGGAGCCTTCCAGCAGCTTTTTTATAGCCATCTCGTGGAGGAGGGTCTGGGCCAGTGAGGAAAGCAAAGCAGGAACACGAGATGCTGTTGGAGCAGGCTGCATGCTCTGAATTTGGGAATCAGAGGAGTTAAAAATCCCTTTTTGCTGTTGAGCCAGTATATGCATTAAAAAGGAAAAGGACCATTAGCCTCAACCATTGGCCATGGGCAAGTCACAGATATGACCACCAAGAACCCAGGAGATACCTCAGTACGATACTGCTATACTTCAGTATCATATTGGAACACTCTTGAGTGTATTTATTTAGGTAAAAATTAATAAATATGTGAGTGGCTTTTATATATATATATATAAAAAAAAAAGGACTTTTAGCAGCCTTAAAACAGGAAGTTTAAATTTAGCTGGGATTTGTCCCTCAACGGAGCATAGTTCACCCACTCTTTGTATAAAAATAGAGATAATTTTATGCCTGTGAGATACAGGCAGAGCAGCTCCCCACGGGCAGCAGCAATTCCTGCTGTGCAGCCAGATCCATCACTCCAGCAGCAGGAGAGCAGCTCATGCCCACCTGGGGCAGAGCAGGCAGTGGAAGGGGGACAGGAGTAGTCCAGACCTTGGGAAGTCTCAGCCCATCTTATATTGCTGAAACCACAGATGCTCAGGGAGCAAGCGGCAAACACATTCATAGAATCATAAAATGGTTTGGATTGGAAGGGACATTAAAGATCATCCAGTTCCAACACCCTTGCCTTGGGCAGGAACCACTTCTATTGGATCAGGTTGCTCAAAGCCTCATCCAGCCTGGCCTTGAACATCTCCAGGGATGGTGCAGCCACATTCCCCAGGTTGGGCTTGTTGAACAGACTGAGGGAGGAGGAGGAGGCAGCTGGGAGAGGAGGGAGCTGCACCACTCTGACATGAATCAATACCCAGCACCTCTCTCCCCTCAGGGAAGGGAATAAATAAAGCCTTCAGGAATATAGGGACCCAGAGATGTCCTTTTTCAGACATTGCATGCACCTGGGATGAGGAGAGATATCACTTTGAGCCTAGGTTGTAGAAGAAGAAACAAATTTTCCCTTCATGATAAACAATATGGGAAACTGGAAGAGGGAAAATGCTGATCTTTGTGGCTTCCCAGTCTCTGCAAAGCTCTTGCCCAGTGAGACCTGCCTCTGCACCACCAGCATGCCCCCACCTCCTCTAGGATTTGGGATGATCTAAAGCACATTTGTCCAAGCAATGGAGTAAAACGAAAGCTATAAACAAATGCATGGAGAAATAGGGTCAATTTGGGTTCCTTTTCCACTGGTTGTGTGAATCACTAAAAATGATGGTAATTTTTCACCACCCTGGGCGAGCACGGCCATGCTTACCCTCCGCAACCTCTCTGCCCCACAGTCTTCAGCGCCAGCGCCCGTCGCAGCCTGAAGACAAATCTGTGCAAGTGGTGCGACTCCACGCTGCCCGTCTGCGAGGACAAGGTGTGCTACAGCAACTGCAACCTCAACTCCTACTGCGAGGATCCCTACGAGATCTGTGTGGCCATATGGTAAGCGGCAATTCCCTCGTCAAGGGTGGGATACGGAGGAAAAAGGGGTTTGCAGGGCAGCAGCTCATGGGAACACGCATGTATCTAACCCTGTACTTGAATTACTGCCTGTTAAAATAATTTAGGACTTTCTTTTCCTCTCCCTTTGACTCCATTATAACCAAAATTACAATTTGCAGTAAAAAATTATTTGCCCTGCCCTATAATTAGTACCAGTTTAATTTTCTAAATTAAATAAAGTGCCCAACACAGTGTAGCAGGTTTTCTGCAGGACCTCTAAATCCCCATAAATGACTGAATTTAGCTTTACAGGCTGAACCTACCAGGCAACATCAGCATCCCTGACCCCTAAAGCCATGATGTCCTCCTGCTGGCAAACCCCTGGTTCGCGTGCAGGGGTGCAGCCAAGATCTATCTCCATCCAGCACATGGAAATCCAAGCTGGTACCAAACTAGGGTTTATCCCACTGGGTTGAGCCCATCTGCTTCTCATGCTCTGGGAAAAGCCCTTTTCTGCTTCTTCAGGAGATGCCTGGAAGGGAAATGCAATCTTGCATATCAGGCCAGCACACACCACATCATCTGGCCCGGAAGAGTTCCTCCCCCAGCTTTTTGGTACATATGAGCAAAACTAAAAAAAAATTCATCCATTTTGGATCTGCCCAGAGTGATTTTCCTCTTCTTTCCCTTTTAATTTGGCTGCCAAAGTGAAAGCCAGCCAAGCACTTATCACTAGGCTTTATCTCAACCTACTAATTAGCGTGAATGCTGTACGCCCTGATTTCAGTAGAAGTTTGCCTCAACATAATTGCTGCATTATGGATTTTAAAAAACAAAACACAAACCTAACAGGAAACACAAACAAACTAACAAAATCCACCCCCTTACCCCAAATTCCCCTACACGCATAAGGAGAAGACACCTTAAATCCTGGGCAGGCAATTCAGCATCTTGCTGGGTTTTCCCATTGACAGCCTACATGTAGAGGAAAAAAGCAAAACCCCTGCAGCATAAACCCCCAGGAAAGCAATCCCACAGCACAGGATGGGGCTGCAACCTCACACCATGGATCCGATGAGGTCAAGCAACTACAGGGTGACAAAAAAAACCTGCCAGCCCTATAGCCTCCTCCCAGCTTTCCCCACCCCGATCTAAACCCCATCTTAAGACTGAGATCCCTGCAGGCAGGACTCGCCTCCAAGACAGCCTTGCTACCCGTTGCTCACCTGCAAAGGCATATTTGGATCATCTGAACTTGCCCTGGATGGGTGTCACAGTCACAGGAGCAGCTCTGGCCCCACGCTCATGAGCAGTGTGCTCACGTTCTCCAGCGAGCCCAGCTGAGCAGCCTATGGAGGAGGGATCACAGCCTCCTGGGACTCATCAGCTGGAAGCTCCTCTGCAGGTTGCCTAAGAACTCCAAGAAAAGAGAGGGAGCACTGAGGCCAGGGGACTCCCCACACCACGTACCAGAAAGTGGGTGATGAATCTGGGTTCTTCCCCTGGCTTTTATTTCTGACCCCAAGGGCACTGTGAAACCTCTCAGTGCTTTCACCCTCTTGCTTTTTGCATTGCTAAACTGGGAAGCAGAGGTTGTCCCTGGAAAAGCTGCTAATGGTTGTAATTTTCTTCAGCACATCCAGGATTGGTTGCAATGTTCACCAGCCCCCTGTAACCCACACGGGGACCAGCCATCCCCCACCATTTGTCCTTGCCCCAGGGTTGCCCTGTAAACCTGACCAGTGCTGGGTTATTCTGTCTCCTCAAGGGAAAACTCCAGAAACAAGAGTTGAATCCTAGTGCTCTGCTCTTATCTCTTAATTATCCACTGGTTCTAGGGCAGGCACTGGTCCTCCTTGCAGGAGACGGGCCACATCCCAGGTTGCATTTCCTCTGTGGTTCTGGCACAGCAAGAGCCATCTGGCTCCAAGGTGCCTACTGCATCTCATATGCCGTGCCAGCAGTCCACGTTACCTCCGCTCTATCTCTCTAAGGGCAAGAGGCTCCATCACAACTCCAGCAGCTGCCTCGTAGTCCCATCTCCAAGCTTCTGCTCCTTTCAGCTGTCACCATCTGCCCCACAGAACTACTTCACCCAGTTCATGCTTGCCTCTTCCTAAATCCACCCGAGCACCCCAGTTTTTGAAGATCTCCACCTTTTGCTTCCCAAACCTCACCCCTCACACAGCTTAGTAAACAGTGGGTGGAGATGAAGCCATGGGTCCAACAAGGATGATTCCACCATGCATCAAAAGAATGTGCTGGACCATCTTGCCAACCTCCTTCATGTTGAATCAACACTGCTCAGCTCTGTTGGGAGAGCTGGAGTTCTCCAGTAAAATGAGCACTCTGTGCTTGAAGAGACGGATGGCAACCAGAGCCAAAACCATCCTTTTGTTCTACGTGACACATTTCCATAGCTTTAAAGGAGCCCAATCTAGGTGCCAATGAGCACATGTGGTACATGAGAAGGACCTAACCTGGCTACTGGGCATTCATGGTCAAAAAAGCTCTAAGGACATCAGCACTATGGAGTTAGACCTTGTGCTAGAATCCACACTTCAGTCAGTAACTGGAGTTTCATGAGTAAGTCCTTTTGGTAATAAGCTTGAAATATTTCACCTGTTCGCGCTGCGCTTGCTGAATCCTTGTGCGCTGTTAAACAGAATATGGGCACTGGAATATTTTGCATCTTCACTCTAGAGAGGGAAAAATCTCTTGGGAAGTCTTCACCCCACTGGCTCCCATCTCTCAGCTGGTGGGAGGGATGTCTTGGTCTCCCCTGGCTGATGATGTGACCATCTCTGATGCAAGGGGTGTAACATGGAGATGGAAGAAATACAGAGCGACTGAAAAAAAAGAAAATGAAAAAAAAAGATAAAAAAAAGCAGATCTGTCCTTCCTTTTTGAAACAAAAAGAAAATTCTCTAGGAACACCAAGAAACAAGATTTTTAACTCCCCCTTAATTACCTAAATGGAAGTAAGGAAGAGTTAGGTCTTATTTGCCATTGCCTCCCTGGCTGTGCTGAGCACCAGCCCCCAGTGAGGAATGAGACATGATCAGGCAACGCAGCAGGTCTCATTTGCAGTTGTTTGGTGTCTGAAGACATTATACAAAAGCAGACACAGCCCCACGGTCTAGGAGTTGTATCATCTTCACGTTAAAATTTGACAACTCCAAAAGGTCAAGCTGTTTCTAGAAAAAGCCCTGACCAGCAACAGGAGGATTCTGCTCCCACAGGTCACCAGAGACAGGAGCAAATGGCTCTGCAAGGACAGGACACAACAAGTGGCAATTAACCCAGAGAGGGCCTGGGGGATGAGATAGCACTTTCGGGCTCCACCTGCACGTGCAAGCTGAGCAGAGCAGGACAAGCAAGCAATCGCTGGCAAGTGAGCATTTCAGCACCCATGTCCCCTATTTCTCTCAATTTGGGCTGCAGAGACCCCAGCCCCTCCTAAGGCAGAGATGTTACGACAAGTATTACAGCAAAGGTGACGTGAGGTGGAACCCTCATGTCAGAGGATTTCCTTAGGACCATACAGCCCTAAAAACCTGCTGGCCTAGCAGCTGGTATTGGTAAATGAGGGACTTTGTCCCAGGTCCCGCACAGGACACTCAGCCTTAGAATTGGCACTGCCTCATCCAAGGCAAAATTACGAACTGGTGGAAACAAGTGGATTCTCTGGCTCACATCCTACTACTGGCATGCGCTAAACTATTCTCTTTTCCCCATTTGGAAGAGATAAAGGAATTTAACAAAGCCCCTCAAACTAAGTGTTATACCAGAGCTGCAGCAAACAAGTCATTCCCTATACAGCTTAAAATGTACAGTCTTAAAATCAAGTTTAAGAAGACACACAGGTGATACGAAGGCTGAGGGACTGGACTAACGCTTTCTCCGTTCATTTGGTACACACAGGAGACAGGACAATGAGAGCATCAGGATCAGCACACTCTGCCACAATCCCCTCCACCCCATCGAAAACCTCATGGTTCCCAACTACAACACCTCACGCTGCATGATGACCCATCAGCCCAGCGACGATGGGATCATCTACATCTGTGGCTGCGTGGACGAGCAGGAGTGCAACGATAAACTTATCTTTGAAAACCACACCAACGGTGAGTGCTTTTGTTAACGTTCTTTCTGGGGGGAGAAGCAGCCAACACTAATTGTATTTCTGATGGAGTAGGAGATGCAATGCCAGAAGGAGATCTTTCAGTGTTTTCTTTGACCTTCGTACATAAAAGCCAGGTAAAATTTGTACCCCATTACTGAGCCCAGTATTTTGTCTGTGGCTAAACCACTCCTCCCAGCAAAGCCTCCAGACTTGGTCTGGAAACGTCATACAATGAGAAATCCACCATATCTCTCCATTATGCTGCGCCCTTCAGCACAGGCCGCATCCACCGAGGAACCCAGCGTGAGTCAATACTCTAAAAAACTTTAAATAAATTGCTTTAAATAAATTGCACCACCTCGGTGCTGCACACATACACGAGCGCAGCTTGGCATGCCTGTAGATGCTTCTGCAGACACCTGGGGATCCAACAGGAGCTGTAAATCCACAAGAGATAAAAAATAAGAGGAAGCTTGTCTCTGAACCTCAAGAGGTTCACGTACTTTGGAAACGCTTCCAGGTAGATCCTGAGCCCTTGGGAGCTTGGCCAAACCTCCCTGACTCCACACGGACCATGTTTATCCAAGTGCCCATCAGGAATCCGACCCATAACAAAAGCAAAGCAAAACTCCTCTGATTTCCCATAACTACAAAGCAATGAGATGCTGAAAGTAAGCCTAAGCATAATCTGCAAGTCAGTAGCATAACTTCTCCTGTAACGCAAAGAAAAATGAAAAAAGAAATAAAATCACAGAAAATGTAAATTCTCACAACAAACCACTTTTAATGACGGCAAATTATGCTAAATCTGGCAATTCTTTGCTGCTTCCTGAGCCAAACATAACAGGTACACACACTTCTAGGGAGGGATAGTCAAATCCCAAAGCCAATGCTGAGATGTAATTTCACACAGAAATGACAACAGGCTCATTGGAAATGCCACCCCCACCAAAGGCTTCCACAAACAGCCTCCTTCTGCCAGCTAGCACGTAAAATTCTGAACCTCTTGCTTTGAGTACTGCGGGCCTTAAATAAGTCTTTACTTTGATTTGGTTTGTGGGACCAACTTGGGAAGACCCAGACTCAGAATCCATTGTTTATCTCCTTTCCTTCAACTTCAAGGGATTGTTTGCGTGTTGACTTATAGAATCAGAATGGTTTGGACTGGATGGGATCTTAAAGATCATCCAGTTCCAACCCCTCTGCCATGGGCAAGGACAACACCCAGTGGACCAGGCTTCTCAAAGCCCCATTCAACATGGCTTTGAACACTTCCAGGGACAGGGCATCCAAAGCTTCCCCAGGCAACCTGTTCCAGTGCCTCATCACGAAGAATTTCTTCCTGATATCTAATCTAAACATTCCCCCTTCCAATTTAAAGCCATTCCCCCTCATCCTATCACTACCCTTGTAAAATGTCCCTCCCCAGCTTTCCTGTAGCCCCTTCAGGTACTGGAAGCTGATATAAGGTCTCCCTGGAGCCTTCTCTTCTCCAGGCTGAACAATCCCAGCCTGTCCTCATAGCAGAGCTTCTCCAGACCTCTGATCATCTTTGTGGCCTCCTCTGGACCCATTCCAACAGTTCCATATCCTTCTTATGTTGGGGATTCCAGAACTGGACGCAGAACTCCAAGTGAGGTCTCACGAGAGCAGAGCAGAGGTGGAGAACGTTCATCTTCAATGGCACAAACAGCAAGCAGAATGCCTAATACAGATGAGCACTTCTCCAGCAGCTGAAGCAGGCAGATTTTTTTTTTTCCCCATTTTTTAAGCCTTGCTTTCAGGTCCGGGCTGCTGGGTGGCACTGCCCCAGCACCTAGACTGCAGGGGACCCCATCCAAGCTCAGAGAGCACCCTAACAAACACAATTTCTAAAGTCGTGCAAGCAGGAGCCCAGCAGACAGCTTGAGCCTATGTTGGGCAGGGTGGAGCATGCAGAATCCTCTCCATCCTTGTGTTGGATGAGCCTGGCCCTGGACGCCCACCCCCCTTCAGTAGGGATGTAAAGATCCACGCAGCAACACTCAACAAGGCATAGATATATAGACCAGCAGTTCTCACCAGTGTAGATACGTTTGCTCACCATGGAAGGGGTCTAAGTCATGGTGCAACATCTCTGCATCCAAGGTCTTGCATCGGGAAGGGGTATCCTCACAAAGGAATTTGCTGAAGTTGTGTTAATGCTCCCTTTCCAGGACTTGTGCACGCAACTCCCTTAAAAATATCTTCTTTCTTCACTGTTTCAAAGATGGGATCGTAAGCATCGGGTAAATCCATTAAAGCAGTAGGTGATATCCAGGCCTAACACTTTCCAAAATAAACATATTCCTGAGTTAGTTATTGATTTATATCAGTTTAGGTTGATCTTGTGGTTTGAACCTGATGCCTATTTTAGAAACGCTTTCACAGCCTCGCAGAAATTAGCTGCAGCACATTTCTTTGGAATTTGCCAAGGAAAATAGCTAAATGCTCTGTTTTTCCAGAACCTGAATTATGATCTGCACACACTGAGGTCAAGCAGCGAGAGTTTTGCTTATGGAATGATTCTTATCCCTCTTCCCCTGGGTTATTATACTTGGCAGAAAAACCTCTGAGTAAGATTTTACTTGAATATCTCTACTGAAGTCAGCATGTTTATTCCAGGAATCGCAAACATCAAAGGATCAGACAATTATATGTTGTGCGAGGGCTGGGGCTTTTTGTGTGCACCCCCCTCCCCCCAATGATCTGAAGGCATTCAGGGGTTTAGAAGAAATAAAACAAAATTAACCATGCCCGGTCAGTTGACAGGCACTGGTGGTGTAACACAGCAAGGAAGGAGATGCCAACGCTGGCAGAGAGCACTGAAACGATGGTCATTTACGCTAACGCAAAGCATCCCAGTGATCCCCTGGGCTCGGTGGTCCCACACACCGCCCAGTCACATCCCTCCTGGCTCTCTGTGCACTGCAGGGGTCCAGCAAAGATCCAGCCCTGAATCCCTTCAGAGATTTGCTCTGTTCAAGCCTTGCCTCAGCTTTATCACTGTTATATCTTCCCCAGCTCCCCCTGCCGTGAGCACAAGTGGCTCTTTGGAGCCACCAAAGGGCAGCTGAGCTATTCTGGCAGCAGCAGCGGGGTCTGTTAGACCACAGTGCCTGCCCCAATGAGTGCAGGTGGGTATCTCGAACACTCACACGATAAAAGCAGCTAAATTCAAGACCTAAACTGAGCTGCCCTCTTAATGCCTGCCTACATCTGGGTTCTTTGCCGGGATGGAGTTTGTGCGTGTTGTGGCCCCATAACGGGCTGCGCTTCATTAACGGCTTCACATATTTTCCTCCTCTGCGTGATGAAAACGAGCTGTTGCAGACCCTGCTTTCCTCCCCGCAGGCTACTCCATGCTGCAGAGCAAAGAGGTGATCCCGGTGGCTGCCATCAGCCTCCTGCCCCCGCTGCTGGTGGCGGTGATGATCACGGTGATATTTTACCTCTGCCGCACGCAGAAGCGGCGTAAGAGAGCCAAGGCGTGGGGTGGGAAGGCGGCACAGCCCCCGACGCTGCCGGAGCCGAGGAGTTCCATTGAGAAGGAGGAAAAGTTGTCTGTGCTGATGGATGAGAGCCCGGCCGGCCCCAGCCCCACCTGTGCCAGCAGTCGCCCCGCCGAGCTGCTCCCCATCGAGCTGGACGAGATGGTGGGCAAGGGGCAGTTTGCGGAGGTGTGGAGAGCCAAGCTGAACCACAGCCACACAGGGCAGTACGAGACGGTGGCCGTGAAGATCTTCCCCTGCGAGGAGTACTCCTCCTGGAAGAACGAGAGCCAGATCTTCACCGACGCCAGCCTCAAGCACGACAGCGTCCTGCAGTTCCTTACAGCCGAGGACCGGGGCACCGGCCCCCGCCGTGAGTACTGGCTCATCACCGCCTACCACAGTCGCGGCAACCTCAAGGACTACCTCTCCCACCATATCCTGAGCTGGATGGACCTGCAGAAGATGGCAGGGTCGCTGGTGAGCGGGGTGGCCCACCTCCACAGCGACTACACCGCCTGTGGCCGGCCAAAAATCCCCATCGCCCACCGGGACATCAAGAGCACGAACATCCTGGTGAAGAACGAGCAGGAGTGCGTGCTCTGTGACTTTGGCATTGCCATACGCCTTGATCCTTCCCTGACGGTGGACGACTTTGCCAACAGTGGGCAGGCAAGTATGACCCGCTGTATGTGTGAGTGTGCCACCCTGCCCCTACACACACGCACACACACTTCCTTTCTCCCTGGATGTTTAGTTTTTTTCTTTTCAGCTCTTTCGCCAAGTGGTCCAGAGGAGTTAATGGTGTTATCTCTCTCCGGGAATGCCAGTTTCATAGAATCACCAGGTTGGAAAAGACCCATCGGATCATCGAGTCCAACCATTCCTATCAAACACTAAACCATGTCCCTCAGCACCTCGTCCACCTGTCCTTTAAACCCCTCCAGGGAAGGTGACTCAACCACCTCCCTGAGCAGCCTCTGCCAGTGCCCAATGACCCTTTCCGTCAAGATTTTTTTCCTAATGTTCAGCCTAAACCTCCCCTGGCGGAGCTTGAGGCCATTCCCTCTTGTCCTGTCCCCTGTCACCTGGGAGAAGAGGCCAGCACCCTCCTCTCCACAACCTCCTTTCAGGCAGTTGTAGAGAGCAATGAGGTCTCCCCTCAGCCTCCTCTTCTCCAGGCTAAACACCCCCAGCTCTCTCAGCCGTTCCTCATAAGGCCTGTTCTCCAGCCCCCTCACCAGCTTTGTTGCTCTTCTCTGGACTCGCTCCAGAGCCTCAACATCCTTCTTGTGGTGAGGGGCCCAGAACTGAACACAGGATTCGAGGAACGGTCTCACCAGTGCCGAGTACAGAGGGAGAATAACCTCCCTGGACCTGCTGGCCACGCCGTTTCTGATCCAAGCCAAGATGCCATTGGCCTTCTTGGCCAATTTGTGAGAACACTCTGCATTCCAGTGTCCCTTATCAGATCAGCAGCTGCTGGGCCCTGGCACAGACAACAGTGAATGGGGTTTTAGCAAAGGAATAGAAAGCCCAGCTTTTTACAGCACAAAACTAAGAGTGGAATTATATACAGTGCTAAAAACCTTTCTCACACAGGTAAAACCAAACAATGGGCCAGGATGTATAAGTGACCAACTTAAGAAGTTTTTCAAACCTAGGGAATACCATGTGTCACAGGCAATAGTAGAGCAAACCTATCAGACACTGAAGAATATGCTGTCAAATACAAAAAGGGGGAATGAAGGGTAAAACACCGCAGAACAGATTAGGGAAGGCACAGTAATCAGGCTGATGGGAGGGACCATATCATTTAATAACCTGGGGTTGAGGATATTCCTGTGTCTCTACAGCTGGTCCTCCTCGGGGGGACCCTTTGCGAGCCACCCCGGTCATCCTGTGGCTCAAGTTCTCATCCATGTCTGCTAATGCCTCTCTCTTCTTTGCGGGCAGGTGGGCACCGCCAGGTACATGGCCCCAGAGGTCTTGGAGTCCAGAGTGAACCTGGAAGACCTGGAGTCGTTCAAGCAGATGGACGTCTACTCCATGGCCCTCGTTCTGTGGGAAATGGCCTCCAGATGTGAAGTGGTAGGAGGTAGGAGCATCACACCGGACCGGGGTTGCCATGTGCCTTTTTGCTCCCTTCCTCCCCTTACAGGGACACAGCTCACCCTCACGTCCTCAGCAGCACGGGACCTGATCTAGGGTGGCTTGGCTCTCAGCACCCCTGCAGAGACCTGGCGGCAGATCCTCTCCCATGGCTGCCTGCCCTGCGTGCTGCAGCTCCATCAGGACAGCTCAGTGGCTGAGGAGCAGGACAGGACCCCAGGGGGTCAACTGGTCCTCCCACACTTAAAGCCAGCCAGCCGCCGAGCCACATCCCAGTCAGGGCTGGCAATACAAAGCAAACCAAGCAGGAAGAGCCAAAGCTGCCTCCCCTCACTGGCCACAAGCACTTTTTTTTTCTTTTTCAGACAACACCATAGTTTATGTTGCAATGGGGACTCGCAAACTCCAGCAGCCAACAGAGCCACATCCCCCCTTCAACTTCTCAGAGCCACATTCTGGCATCTGAAATTGCATGTAGTGAAACATTTAATTAACTGCCCTTCTGTTGGCCCCTGCCTGCTCCCTTCCCTTTTTAGCTCACTCTGGTTCCTTCCCCATCCCACCTCTTCGTAATACAAGCCCAAGGAGCTGCAAGAAGCTCCAGACCTTGGCAAGAAAGCTGCCCCAGCTGCCCTGCACGCCTCACACTTGGCAGAGGGAGACCCTTGCCTGGCTCAGATGCTCCATGCATTATTTGCTCCTAAGCCAATGTCCTGCACCATCCCTCCCCTATTGAGAATTCACCTGCATCCACATCCAGGCAGGAGCTGGTATACACCAGGGTGGTCACTCACCTCTGTAACAGGTAGTTTCTTCTTGGCCTCCCAAGACATAGGGCTGCCCTTCTGGTAGGACCATTTCTCCTCTAACCTGATCCACACCCAGAGCAGGAGTCTGGATGCCAATACCATGGTTCCCTCTCCCATCTTTCACCTGTGCAACAAACGCATTTTACCTGCTCAGAACACAATCCTAAGCAGAAACACAGGAAGGGCAGAGAATGGACTGAGAGCAGCCCTGAAGAGAGAGACTTTGGGGTGTTCAGTGGATAAGAAGTTCAACATGAGTCAGCAATGTGTGCTTGCAGCCCAGAAAGCCAACTGTATCCTGGGCTGCAGCAAGAGAAGTATGAGTCTCAAGGGAGGGGGTTCGCCCCTTCTACTCCACTCTTGCCAGACCTCATCTGGCGTCCTGCGTTCAGTTCTGGAGTCCTCAGCACAGAAAGGACATGGACCTGTTAAAGCAAGTCCAGAAGAGAGCCACGAAGATGACCAGAGGGTTTGACCACCTCTCATACAAGGACAGACAGAGTGGGGATTGTTTAGCCTGGAAAAGAGAAAGGTCTGAGGAGACCTCATAGCAGCCTTCCAGTACTTAAAGAGGCCCACAGGAATGCTGGGGAGGGGCTCTTCATCAGGGAATGCAGGGATAGGATGAAGGGTGATGGTTTTAAGCTGGAAGAGGGGAGATTTACATTAGATATTAGGAATAAATTTTTAACATGAGAATGGTGAGGCCCTGGCACAGGTTGCCCAGAAAAGTCATGGATGTCCCATCCCTGGGGGTGTTCAAGGCCAGGTTGGATGGGGCTCAAGCAACCTGATCCAGTGGGAGGTGTCCCTGCCCAGGGGGCTTTAAGGTCCCTTCCAACCCAAACCATCCTGTGATTCTATGAAAATACATCTCACCCAAAGACCGGCCAAATCCTCTGTAGCACATCTCTTGCATTCAGGAAGGTGGTCAGACAGCTCCTTGGTCATGTCTCTGAAAACCCCTACATGAAAACCCAGAAATACATTTCTACGTTCAAATTCTGAGTTGTTTATAGATCCATTTATTTTTGCAGATTGATAAAGACAAATTTATTCTCATCCAATGGACTATATCAAAGCAAAGTAGCAAATGCATGAAAAATACCCTATAATGCTGCTGTTGCTTCCTTGCAGAGGTAAAGAATTATGAGCTGCCTTTTGGGTCAAAAGTCCAGGAGCAGCCCTGTGTGGATACCATGAGGGACATTGTGCTGCATGGCAGAGGACGCCCCGAGATCCCGAGCAGCTGGCTGGTACATCAGGTAAGCTGGGAGTAGCTGGTTCAGAAAAGAGCAACCCACATTGTCCCACTTCAGTATCCCAGCCCCAAAATCATTACAGCTGCAATCAAAGCAAAAGCAGAAAGAACTCCTGGCCCCTACTTACAGCTCCTTCTCATCTGGCTGAGCACCTCAGAGTCTGAAAGCACAGCATTTCAGCATAGAAAGCACAACACTGCACTCTAGAACAGAAATAACCTCAGCAACAATGAGACATGCTCTGTCGAAGCCACCCCTGAGCACACCCAGAACAACAAGCTCCAGAAACACAGCTACCTCCTAGCCCTGACATGGTCCTCTCTCCCTCAAGTCCAGTACTTTCTTCCACGAATTGAAGACACAAAGGGTAACAGGCACACTGACCATGATTGTCAAATCTTGCCTGACTTTGGTACTTCTTAAATTTTACATCCGGTGGAAAACCACCATCTGCGGATCAACAATTCAATTAATCTGAAAAACAACCCCAAACCAAACGGGCAGAAACATTGAGCCTGCTGGCTCACAGAACCCACAGGACCTTGCAATGTTCAGTGCATCACTTTTCAGTATTCCCCCAAAAACATGTTCTTACTGCTTTCACTCTGCCTGGCTGGCATATAAAGGCAGGTTTTCCAAGAACAATTCCAAGATGCAATTTCATGATCTTAGAAGGCCACGTGTTCCCTAAAATATCTCCTCTCAAAACCATGTTTGTCCAAAAACTCACAACTGACCTGACCAACCAAAGCTGCAAACAGCACCAAGTGAATCCGCAGGTTCCACTGGAACATTAGTGAGTTTATCAGTTGGCAAGTCCACTTCTGAACTTCATGCAGCCTTTTTCCTTTATAAAGGCAAGTAGTGGAACCTCAATCAGCAATGCTACATATTTTAAGGCTTTGAGTATTCATCACAGACATTCACCTCCCAGAGTCTCTGCTAAACTTTGAAGCCACAGGGAAAAATAGAGAGAGGCTCGAGTTGTAAGAAATCACACTCTGATAGCTCCTGTCCATAACTACACCGCAATCACCTCTGAGAAATAACGTTGCTGTATTTGGGCTGATCTAGCACATGCACAGAGCGAGGTTTGTAAGATGGTGTTTATTAGACCACCTCATGTTCACTAGGGAAGAGGAACAGAAAAGCCAGGTTGTGCTCCTGAAAGTTTGCTCTGATCTAATAAGCATCTACTTCGAAGCCTGGCTTCATAGTCCAGGCATTTTGTAACCAGTCTGCCCAAGAAGCAGCATAAGGCAGCACCATCTGCTGGGAAGCAGCAGAAAGCCACTGGTTTGTGCCACTCCAGGGGACAGCAGCTTCTTCTGGAAGAGTTGGGTGACATAAAAAGAGGGTGGCAAGTTGCTTACCTGAACTGGAAGCACCCACAGATGTTCCCATCGACGAGAAGTTTGATCCTGAGCTCCAAACGCTACTCTCACATTTCAACCATCAGGATCCCTCTCGTTCAAGCGAGGAACTGCATCGTTGGCCACAGTTTTAAGATTTTCAGCAGGCAAAAGCATGAATTTCCCTCATAGAGTTGACTCACTGCCCATTACCAGCTCCCAGGCAGCTGTTTGCAAGGCTGCACAATAAAGCCCATTGAAGAAATTCATCCCCACATTTCTCCAGATAACTTACAAACACCTCGAGCCCAAGCTTCTACCTTGCTTCACACCCCACCACATTTCAAAAAAAAAAACCCCAAAAAAGTGGTTGTTTAGACCAGGTGAAATGCTGGCTCTGGTTCATAAAGCAGCTGAACAGACTGTTGTACCAGCTAAAGGGTTGGTGCAGGACACGAAGGAGCAGTGGGAGCTTAAGTCAATATTGCCACTAAAAATATACTTGGAAAAATAAGCATCCTTTGGAAATCTGAGATATCTAATACAAAAACCCAAACTAAGTCCATTCTGTAAGCATGACAAGATGTTCCAGTTGTACCACACAAAAGAGCATCATCACTACTTACACGGTAAATAGCAAACAAATGTAACTATTTCAGGGCAAAATTAAGCACAGAAAATATGACTGAATCGCATGTCAGTCCCATCATTTGTTTGAGAAAAGGCTTATTTTAAAAGCCTCAGCTAAGCTAGCTCATTTTTGCATGTTAATCAATTACCTTCAAATCCTTTCAACTAAGCTAAAAAACGAGTGACGTAAGAGGCACTGAAATGCACCATCTGTCAGCTTTACTGCACACTCCTGTCCTTTCTAATCTGTGCTCATTATGGAAAGTTTAGTACAGCAAACTTTAGCAGCAAATTCAGAGTGAGGCACAGGACAGATGCCACTGATGGGACATCTCCATAGGACTTATATTTTTCTTTTGTGTCGGTGCATATCAGACTTCTGGGTTCTCTTAAATGCAAACTAAAAATACACAAAAGCCACTGAAAAACGTGAAGCTTTATTGAGAGTAATGATTTTTCCACTCTGTTTCAACCTCAGCTGACAATGCAGAAAGCAATAACACGATACTAATGATGTATGCAAAGGCAAGTTCAACCCAGCTGCTGCTGCCAGCTTTAAAGTGGGAAAAATACCAGCTGAATACTATAGTTTTGCTTCCAAGCCCATAATATTGGGACTCTTTTCAGAACGCCGCACAAGCAGAGAACATATATTACTGGGAGACATAACTGTTGTAACTGAGAGGGGCCAAACGGGTTGTGGAGCACACCGAGCAGCACCCAATCCCACCATAAAACAGGACATGATTTTGTGGTGAGAAAACAAAGTTCAGCTGCACACTGCAATGACTCTCTGGCACGGTGCACCCTTTCAGAAAGCCACTAGAACAAGAAGTCATATTTAAGAAGCTTAATTCCAAATTTGCCTTCAAAACCCCCAAGCCTCCCCTCCATCTAGGTGCAACAGCCAGAGCACAGGTTTGAATCCCAGAGACCTGGGCTCAGCTGCCAGCCATATAGCCAAACTTGCCTATCTGCACCTCTCCTGTCCCTCCTGATTTTAGTATGCCCTGAATCTGAACAGGCTGAGGCAAGGGATGGACAGCCTATTTCCTTCTGGTCCTTATTTAATTCCCACAGTCAACACAAATCAAGTTCCAGGGAGGATTGGGAGGATTTCCAGGGAGCACGGATAACTCTTGGGATCAGATCCTGGGTGAGCCGAGGCTGCTGCCGTAAAAACAAGCAGTGCCAGTAACAGTGCAAGCACTGACACTTGCCACAGCTCCCCAAGGCTGTTTCCTCCTGTGCAAAAACAGCGCCAAAAAAAGGTGTTTCTGCAGAAAGCTGTCAAAGGTACAGTAAAATACTGCAATTGTTTTAGATCAGCTTCTACCTCCTCTTCCTCATGCCTTCAGATCTTAATTTCAGCCCTTCTGCATGCAGGGAATGCATTTTCTGTGTGACACCATCACGGAGTGCTGGGACCACGACCCCGAGGCACGTCTCACCGCCCACTGCGTGGCCGAGCGCTTCAACCTGATGGCACAGATGGATTGCGATGACATCCTCAACAACAACATGGACAACGAGGCCAGCAAAACAGCTTCTCCAGGCGGGGAGCACCAGGACAGTGACGGGAGCAGAAATACGCAGTGACAAAGCAGGCAGAAAGCCTTATTGTGAGAAATGAGAAGATAAGCAAGAAGCATTTAGCTCATGGGGAAAAACCCTCGCTTCATTTTTCAAAAATTGAACTAAGATCTAGTACATAACTTATTTATAAGATCTGTCTCCTCCCAGTCACAGTGAACTGTGGAATCAATACTTTGGTTAAAGTGCAACAATATGTACGAACTGATTTTGTACGTACTTTAAATGTATAATGATACAAAACATTCCTTTTCTTATTTTTAAAATAATAATGTTTAATCTTTTATTAAGAAGTACCAGAATTCCATATCTATCTTTTAAAATCCTTCCACACTGCCATTACATGTTTCTCTAACTGCTTATTCTGCAGAGATCAAGACAGTTTTCAATTTTCCCTTTTTAATGCCCTCTGCACACACACAAACCTCTTGTGGCAACAGAAAAAAAACCAAAGACACTTGAGCTATTACACATCCTTAGTGGAACACATGCTGGCACCCAAGAAAATTATTCATTGATCAAAGAGCCCTTTATATACTGTAAAGATACCCGATAATCCAGCCTGCAAAAGCCTGATTTGCTGTGACTCCAGCACACCTTTCACTGGGGAATTCCTGGAGGTAATGGATAGTTCAGGAGGGTGCATGAGGTTTCTTCAATAGAAAAAAAAAGTCACTGGTGTAGACACTACTGTTTTACTCCAAGAAGTCTCCATACAGGGTTATCAAGACAACTTTTTCCCCCGTATCAACCCAATTTCCAGTTATCTCTAACCAACAGATCTGTGCCACAGTAATACCACCAATGGAAACGCGTAGGCTAATTCTTCTTGCAACTCTGTCATGCCCCTGTGCAGTTAACTCAACCTGAAGGAACATGATCAGACAGAACCAGGACCTTAACTCCCATGACCACCAGACCAAGCCAGGCCATTTCTCTAGCGGAGAGGCAATTAAGGACAGGTAAGTCGTATCTCACTCTGAATCCTAGCCCTGTACAAATCTTAATCTCTCCACCATCTAGGAACAAAAGGTACTAAAAACCTTACCTGGTACTAAGCAGCCCTGCGAGCCCAAACCTGACACTCACCTACACAAAGGTGTATCTTTCAGGATAGCATCAGAAAGGAATATTTTGCTTGCCAGCACACAGGAGCATGGATCAACCCTGCAAGAGAAAAAGGGAAGGACAAAACCACACAACAGCAACAAGCTTTCTAGAGCCAAGATTTCCCAATAGTGGAGCATGAAAACAGATCTGCAGGGCTATTTGGTTTTCTAAACTGCACAACTATGACATCACCAGCTCATACAAGAAGCTTTTCTTCTCTTGCTGTTGTTTCCACCTCTTTGGGCTGTTTCCACAGCTCTTAAAACCCTCGAACTAAATTGTCTCCAATTCCTTTGAAGAAGGACAGAAATGGAATGAGTTAGGTTGCAGCAAATCTAAAAAATAACTTCAACTTACCAAATATAAGACTCCACCTGCAACTACAACCATAGCTTTCACTCTCACCAATCCCTCAGCTGGCTCCTACCTCCTGTCATCTTACAATTTTTTTTCAAGCTTACCCCCTTCTCTAGAAGCACAACATCCCCAGTCCACCAGAAACACAGCCTTTCCACCCACCTAACTTGGTTTTATTTATTTAGTATATTAACCACTGCTCTCCTGTACAGACACCCAAGAGGAACAGCTTTTCTGACACGAAGAAGCTAAAGGAACACATCAAAGTTTCACCAGGCTGTCCAATCTTTCCTTACTCAGTGCGAAATTTCCCCTACCAGGTTTTGCACCAAGTTGTTTGTATGTAACACTGATAAACACATCTTCTTTTTCTTCCAAGTTCAGTTTAAGAGGCTTTAAAAGACACTCTGACCCGTTCTTCCACAGGTGACCAGGACAGAAGGGGATCAGCCTATGCAAACTGGACATTGAAGGCTGCATCTCTGGTTCTGATAGCCAAAATCCAAATTCTCCTGGGGAAGACAGACATAATCCTAGGCTTGACAGCCTAAAAACTTGAACACTCCTATTTACATACTGAGCTTGGTTTTCATTTAAAAAAAAAAAAAAAAAAGTAGAATCAAGCCTCCAGGATTATACACTTCAATGCCTGTGGTAAAGGGGAGTGACCTATCACACTCCCAGCTTTCTGCGAGGAGCAGGGTACACAGAGCTCAATAAGACTTTTGCTCTTCACTTCAGAGGAGCCCAATCAAGCCAAAAGGACAGAAGGGAACACAAGCCGAAATCCTACATTTTGCCACACTCTTCACTGAACACACTGTAGTTCTAACAAATATCTACACGTTGGAAGCAGCAGTGAGCCTTTCCCTTTGCTCCAGAACATGTAAGATGGAAACAACAGCAGTTATGCATGAGGATCCAATCTGGTCAGAGGTAAAAATACATACATTGTAGTCCATAGGATGCTTGCAACTCCCAGAAGAATCACGTCTTGCAGTTTAAGCTGGATATTCAGTGACTAGATTTTTAAACTGTTTCCAACCATGCCCTTCGTTTCCAGAATTAGGTAGAAATTTGAATCAGGAAGCCATTCCAGTTTTTGTGATCACCTGAGCAAAGGAAACCTTTACCTTTTTTCCTAGCAGCATCCCCATGTTGGACTTGGACTTAACGATCCTTGTGTGTCCCTTCCAACACAGAATATTCTATGATTCATTCCATGTTAAAAGAAATTGCTTCATGTATTTTAAAAGACTACTACTTCAACTGTGGGTCTATTTTTACACAACAAGATTAGTAACAGCCGATAAGTAACAATGTGAAACCACACCAGATGAGGATGAAGAGAAGTAACTTGACTGATAACATAAGGAACACAAATGGGTTTATGGTCAACACAGGAGCTTCTCAGTCTGCAGGTCTGTATTTTAATAAGCACAAATTGATCCCTGGAATATGCTCAGCCGATAAAGGTTTGTTTTCTGCTCTGATCACTACAACATTAAAAGCTGGACCTTGCACCACAACCCCTGCTGTTCGTTTAAAACAGATCTGCTGTGTGACACAGTTAAAACACCTATGAAACACACAGTTTGCTCAATTTATTTTCTGTCCCTCTACCACCCATTCTGTGCAGGCACTGATGAAACATGGAAATTCATATGTTGCCACCATGACTCCTACCCCAAAAATCCTGGAACTGGCCAAGGAGCATGCCCTAGATGCGCTGCAGAGCCAGAAACAAGGAGGAACTAATCCCACTGTTTTCATTTTTATTTTTATTCCAGGTTAAACATGAAAATGCCCAATGGATATCCAAAATTAACACAACAGGGTGGTTGTATAGAATAGCACAAACAAGACAGCAAGGCCTAAAACATTCTTCTGCTGGGGAATAGTGACTACTCAGTTGCACAGTGCCAAAATATCCCACTTCAAGGGCCAAGGAAAGCCCAGACAGACAGATCTCCCGCATAAAAGGTAACAACCAACCTACTCCTCCTGGTCACTTGATCTCTAGGAAAGCAGACAGAACAAATGAATCATTTTGTAGTTTTATTACCCCCACCCCAACTTCTCACAAACAGACTATGACTCGCATTGAGATCTCAGTGCATTTCACAGCAAAAAGAACATACTAGAGAATGAAAAGAGTTGTGCATAAACCCAACTGTTTTTTTCCCCACAATGTACAGTTTGTGTCAAAAGTTAATATGGTTATTTAAACCTTCTGATGCCTTCTTATGTTTGGATCTTCTCCATGGAAAATATCTTACCAGATAACACAGTTGTGAGCTCTCATGATGCAGGATCAGGTGCAGCCATTGACATGGCTGGGAAGTGGCAGATGATGTTATATACATTGATTGGAAGACTACATCAGAAGAAAAACCAGAGTAAGGCACCACTGTTGGAAAAATTAAGGTAGCTTGTAGTTACAATAATAACGAAAGCCATAATAAGTACTATTCTTAATTGCCAGCAATTCTTAGGCTTCAATAAAATAGTTATTAAAAAAAAACACAAAGGATGTTTGTACCTGAATACAGTTTCCTGATATCTGATTGTGTTTCAAATCAATACCCAGTCTTCAGCATAATCAGCTTTTGTTTTATGGTAAGATGAAAACCCAGGACCTACAGTCCATGTATTCACAGGTCACATTTCACTGCTTTGTTCCAAATAATACCACAGGAGAAAAACTAAAATAATCCAAAGGACAGTCTGTAACACTGATACTTCACCTCTGAGATGGTTAGATGGGCAGAGAAATTTCAATACAAGACTATGTTTTCTGTCCATTTTGAAAGCCTTAGTCCTTGGGAAGAGAAGGTGGAGGAGGACAAAAAAAATAAAAGGCCAAACCTCATTACATTATAACATGAGAAAAATCAAAGTCACTCAGACATTTAATAAAATTAGGAGTTGAAAAGTTTTCAAATTACTTTTCCAATTCAAGTCAATTATTTCAAGTATATTAAAATGTTTGAGAGGAAAAATTTCTCCATGGTTACAATTCTAATTGCTTTTATAAATCCATAAAAAAGAAAGGTAGTCTCTACACATATTCCATATTCCTCCGATGCATGCACGCGTTCTCTCTGAAGAAAGAAGTCGTAACGATCCAATTGTTTCTTAATACTGATTTCAGGCACGTCTTCCAACACCTCTCCAGTTTTCGCCAAAAAGGTTAATCACTGGGCATAAAAGCAGCAATTTTTTGTTGCTGTTGACTACATGGGTTCTGAGCAGGTTTCAGTTGTTAGAGCGCTTGACGCAGGTTCTGAAAAAAGTTCCCACGTCACTCCAAAATCCAACAGTTCCTTCTCTTAGGCAGCTTTTGCAATCTGATCTACTTAGGAGAATCTTACACAATTCAGATAAAATCTCTTGGAACATACAAAAACCAAGTTGGTTGAATGTACCTGGCAGGTTTGTCTCTACAACTTCGATAATTTTTTTAATAGCTTTAAAGTGCCCTAGTATATTTATTTCTTTATGCTCATTCAAACTTTCATACTTACATAAAAAGGAGACACACTGTGTGATAACTGTGTTTTGAGAGACAGAGGAAAAGGAGAGGGAAATCAGAAACTCATCTTAAAGCAGCTTTTCTAGTTAGTGTCCGTTTGCTGACTTTGCGCAGCAGAGACTGTTTTCCAGAGGGGTTTATGATAAACCCAGCCATCCCCCTGCAATTTAAAGAGAAAATATGTTTATAATAAAGACACTGTACCAGAAGAATTCCCTTCACCCAGCTATTAGACCGAAAACTGTGAAAACTGGAAGGACACAGATTATACCTTTAACTCCCACAGATGAAGATACAGAGATCAACACTGGAGGCTTCTGAGACTACTTCAGAACACATACGAACCCTTGCTGAGCCACAGTGCTCTCTGGGAATGGATTGCACTTGTAATTAACCCAGATGGAAAGCCACTCTTCTCAACTCCATGATCAAGATTACTTTAAAAAGCCAAACAAGAAGCCAGCAGAGGCAGCTGTCCAGGACTATCAACTCTAACACAGCCCAACTGCTTACCTCGAAACGAAATAGCTCAGGATTATGTTTACACATTTTCTGAAATCTTTATCTGTAATTAGCATGAGAATTTCAACTCTTCTAAATTGAGATACTAACAATACAAATATCTAAATTTGAGCTAATCATAGCAACACAGCTTTAGAGAACAAAAAACTTTATTAGAGCTAACATAGTCCTGAACTATAAAAAAAAAAAAAACCAAGAAAAAAACAAAAAGCACTTTTTAGCCTGTTTTAAACCCTTTCTAGACCACAGATATGGGAACAAGGGGAAGCTACATTACTGCCATTTAACAGATAAAGCTATCACTATAATGAGAATCTAATCTACTACAGCATGAATTTTAGTTAAGTTCTCCTCCCCTCTTGCATGGGGCTCAGCAAAGCTCTCTACACAAGCAGGGTCTCGTCACCTGGATCACAAAGAAAACCTGTTTCAAAGTTACCATACCAACAGCCCCCAACCCCAAGCAGTTTGCAGTTCACATTGTCAGATGTCTTAATGTATTATTATTATTATTACTTCCTTTACTGAAATAGAGGTTAAGCCATTGAACAAAATCTCCATTCAAAGCGTAACACACAAGAACACAAAAAGTGGAACATGAACTCATGTTCCTTCTTGATAACAGTAATATCTTGGGTTCCTACACACACAACATAAGCAAAATTAGTACTCCTGATTATTTTCTTTGGGTGTACACACAAAGCTGTTTTCCACGTGCCACGAAAAAGTGATTGGTAAAAAACTGAACCACAAAACAGGCAAACATTTTGTTGCAAGGGAATTGCCACAGAAAAGTGTTTGGGAAGCAAAGGGTAAAGTCACACCTTTACATGTCTGGGAATGCTTATGTCACCTTACTGCTATGGATCCTGTGGAGCTAAACTATAAGATCTAAGTCCAAAAACTCTTCTCTGACAAGACACAAACTCGAGCAAGCCCCTTTCATTACAGCTCTGCCTCTGCCTTCGTCAACAGCTAACTGCTTGGGAACTCACTTCTTTAAGGAAGTATTTGGTACACCAAGGTGTTTCAGTTTCAGCACGAAGCCTTTCTTCACTCCTCTGTCGTTCTTCAAGGGCTCGCTTGTGCTCCGTAGCCTTATCAATGTCTCCATCCCGCAGAGACTCTGTTACATGCTGCCACAGCCTCCTTCAGAACAAATAGTTAATGTTAGCTTTCAAAAGTTTTCAAAAAAACCAACCCCGATCAGAGCATGATGGTGCAAGCACAGGTGGAAGAGCTCACAGCCAAGTCTTATAGCTAAGTTAGCAACAAGGAGCAGACAGGAACAGGGGCCTACAAGAAAGCTGGGAAGTGACTTTTTACAAGTGCATGTAGTGATAGGATGAGAGGGAATGGCTTCAAATTGGAAGGGGGAAGATGCAGACTAGACATTAGGGAGAAATTCTTCACAATGAGGATGGTGAGGCACTGGCACAGGTTGCTCAGGCAAGTTGTGGCTGCCCCATCCCTGGACGCATTCAAGGCCAGGCTGGATCAGGCCTTAAGCAGCCTGGTCTGCTAGGAAGTGACTCTGCCCACAGCAGAGGTGCTGGAATTGGATGATCTTTAAGGTCCCTTCCAACCCAAACCATTCTATGATTCTATAAATGGCTCTGAGGTCTTGGCTTTGCCAGTCTAATATCTGTTTGTGTACCCTTTAAAGTTGTTATGGAAGTGATGTTCAACAAGCAGCTCCTTATGAGGACCTCCCTTGTCAGGAGCTGCCTGGTCATATAGTTGATTGTTAAAACCAAAACAAATAAGGAAACCCCATTCTAGCAGGCACTTTAAGAATTTAAAAGACAACTCTGCCCATGAATAGGACAGACAAGATAAACAACCACCTGCCTGCACTTATTTTTTGCACTTTTTATTATGCACTTATCTTTTGCTTTTAAAAAAAATAAAATTAGGATCCCTGCTGCTAAGCACTGTCCAGAAATCACATCTGCACTTGCAGATTACCTAAAGCATTCACCAGATTGCTCAGGGCAAGAAGAGTTATGCAATACCAAACACATACTCTACCTAGATTCAAACGGTCCTTGTTTCTCGAGGGGCCGGACTCGTTTTCTTGTCACGGACAGCTTTGTCAAGTCCACGCATTTTGTCTCTCCGTTGCTGTAGGTGAACTCAAGCACACTGTTCCACTCCCCTTGCACTCTGCACACCACTGTGTTTGTTGCATTCTGCTTCACTTCACCTGTGACTCTAGGAAAGCAATTTTTATTTTTAAAGGGCCATGACTATTCCTTGCACAATCATTCAACTTTATTTTGAAAGAGTTTGCAAACTTTTCACACTGTCTTGAAAACTGTTAGTGACTCAAACTGCATTTGTACAGAGAAGTTCAAATAGCAAAGTGACTTCCACTTGTTGCTCTGGTTCTCCTTATCTCGGCCAGAAAACTCCATTTTTGGCTTCAGCTTAAACATGTTTCAAACCTTTTAACAGAATTGAAAATGAAAAGCTACCACAAAATGGTTCAGACACAGTATGCAGCTGATCGTTTCCACTTGAAACACATCAGATACATAATTGAGACTTAAAAATGAACTTTCTACCAAGAGCGTATCTCACTACCTGCTGGCACTTTATCTCACATTTTTACTTCTCAGTGCTTTCCATATATAGGTGGTTTCATTTTTATGTTGCTCATGGAAGTGGCAGACAAAGGCAAAAAGCAAGGCAGGAAACTAAGAATAAGGAGGACTGCTTTTCTTTCCTGTCTCTTCCACAGAAACCTCTGCCAGTAACAAGAATATTTTTAATATCTAATATGCAACATTTCACTCAATGCTGTACGAGTGCTCAAAAGTGTCACTATGATCACACACACTGATGTACGTTTCTCTTCTCAACATTAAGACCTGTCCAAAGACCTCCAGAGATTCACTTCATCCTGAGCCAAGGAGTGAAAGGCTGCTGAGCGCAGCTGGGCAAAAATATCACCACCCTCAAACAGAACTTTCCTCCCAGAAAGAAACAACGGAGTTTGCATGCCATGGAAACAAGACTTGAGACATTCTCACTCGTGAAGTGCTGCAGGATTCACAAAGGACAGTACCTCCAGTTAAACAGCAATTACCTGTACAAAAACTCTGCAACACATCACTCTCCAACTCCCCTTCCTACAGTTATCAGTGCTCACACAAAGGACTTGACATCTCCTTTCACTCTTACATTATGTGCAGCTAATAACTGCGGTCCAGCAGCTCAAACCTAATTTAACTTTACTAGAAAGATCTTCAAAAAACTCCATCTGATAAGTATGTGCTGCTCAGGCAGTCTTCCATTATAAAGATTTATGATTAATTATGAAAAACTCAAGAAAGCAGGCCAGAGTTGGAGCAACATGAGTAATAAAAGCATATTTATATTACCCTATTAAGCTGCTTTTTGTGGAAGTTAACAAGTTCTAACAACTGAAAAAACTAAACAACTGAAAGAATAGACAATAAGCAAGCAGCCTTCATTTTGTGCTGCATTTTCACCCTGTGACAGCCACACCTCAACAAAGCTATTTACGCATGGTGAAGTCCCAGCCCTCCTCCCAGGAGATCTCTGAATAGACTGAATCCACAGGATGCCAGAGACCAGCCCCATCAGATTCTGCAGTTACACATTGACAAGTTTTAGTCTTTCCAAGCACCATTTGGTTACAACACAATGCTGACATCCAGTATTTTAACATCTATCACAAAATTACAGTCTCTCCTCAGCTTAAAATAAACAAGGTTGTACTGCTCACTACTGAGGTGTAGTACTGAGCTGCTACACTAAACACTCATTGCAGCCTATACATCTTCAAGTGGCATTGCTCTGTGGCACAGAACTATATTGCAGACAGGAATAACTGCCTGAACTATCAGTGATAAAAATCTGCTAGTGTTTATTTGTAAGCTTGGCATGACTGATACATGCCTAGCAGTTCATTATCATCATCCTCTGCTTCGTCACGCTACAAAGGTACAGGACCTAGAAGCCAGTATCCAGCTGAGGTCTAACAAGGGTCACTACAAAAAAATATAATCTATAACAGTGCCATAGCAACTCGGTTGTGCTCTGCGTAACCATGGCAACACTGCTGCTTCTCCATCAAGAGATTCTTTTGGCAATGTCCAATCATCACCATGTCAAATTTTCAATAGTTACAGTACCTTGAATGGATCTGCCTTTAAAAAGCTTCTATACCTGTGACTCAATTCAGGGATAAAAACTACAAAACAGTTCCCAAAATTAAATCATTGATGTAAAATCACATCCTACCTCTTATTTTTATGGCACAACAGGAGCTACTGCAAGTTGGAAGAAACATTGTAATCAACAGAAAGAAAAATCCCAAATGATGCATCACTTCAAAATTGCCACAAATGAAACAGAGCTAC
This sequence comes from Phaenicophaeus curvirostris, assembly GCF_032191515.1. Taxonomy (NCBI): domain Eukaryota; kingdom Metazoa; phylum Chordata; class Aves; order Cuculiformes; family Cuculidae; genus Phaenicophaeus; species Phaenicophaeus curvirostris. The sequence goes on from NC_091398.1 coordinate 32,039,561, forward strand.
ATGCAAGCTTCCAGATGCAGAGGGACCCGGAGAGCTACAGTTACAAGTTAAATTCTAAGGATGTATAGGAATCTAGAGGCCAAAGCGCTTCAGAATGGAAGTTCCAGTAGGGCTTTTTTTTCCTTAACGATCACGTAAGCTGCAGTTGTCTGGCTATGACATTAAGAGTACATTTAACACCAAGTTTTTACAAGCTATGTTTTCTCAAGACTACCTAAGGATTATGATTCAGCACAGAGAACAGGGGAGTTCTAGAGTGCAGACTACAAGGAAGTAGTATGAAATAATGCAAGTGTTCTCACCGATGCAATTTGCCACCATAGAAGGGCTTGGTGTGGAAGTTAACACTTGCAGAATACCCAGTCTTCGCACAGTTGATGTTGACTTTTCCTCCCAGTTCTACCCAGGGAACAGTTAAAATGGACCGAGCATATGCACAGGGCAGAGAAAACGTGTATTCTTCCCCATGTTCCAAGAGACTCAAGAGACCTGTGTGAAGAAATAAAAGAATCTCTGAATCAGTACCATTATAGAAAAGACCAAACAAGTTATTGAAACAGATATCCAATACTGCATCTGAATGCTTTTCCTCAACACATACCCCAAATCCATGGAAGTAACATTTATTATAGATTCCAGATACAAACATTTTCCTGAAGTTACTAACCTGACTAGCGTGCATTTACGTTTCTTTTGGGAAAGATACTTCTAATAATATTGCTCCATAAAGCACACCATTGTGCTATGCAACATACAATATGTAAAAAGGGCTGGTCACTTACGCCTCCAAAAGGAAATAATGAATCAACACCCCAAACTAATACTCCTGTTGTGTTTTCCATCCCCATAACACATCCTATCGTACCCAAGGCAGGTAGCAGAGACACACCTCTCTGCCAAGATATACCAAACCCTTTCCTGACAGTGGCTTTTGCACTACATGTCCTGAACTCTCAAAACCTACTTTTTTTCTTTGAGTTTTAACGTGTGTGGAAGTTTGGGGTTTTTCCTATTAAAAAATAGCACAAGACCTACCTCTGGCTGTTACAAGAGCATAACACAACACCTGACAGCTGCCTGCATTAACCCATGCCTCTGCAGCACATCATCACTGCACATCTGATGCAAGTATGAAAACACCTGGGAAATTCTGAAAAGTTATGGCATGACTGGAGAAATGCCCTAGAGGAGATATTAGTTTCAGTAACTACCCAGGACAGCTAGAACATTCAGATGTGCCTTTCAAATCCCCTGCCGTGCTTGCTCCGTTGTCATATATGCAAGTTCACGTGCAAGTAATTGGAACCCCCCATTACTGGGCAATACACTCAGAGGACACAGAATGGGAGATGCTGTCTCATCTCTTACAGTAAAAACTAAGGGAATTTACAGTTACCCTTCTCTGTCCCTAAAGAGTTTCTATAGTTAAAATTAGAACTTGCCTAGTAAGATGCATATGTGCAACATATGCGAATTGAACATTTTACTCAATAAATGCCTGATGCAAATCCATTTGCCCCATGCTTATAAACTGGTAAGTATGGATGTTTCCAATTACAGCAACTGCCCTTTAGTTTAAAAGTCAAACTTTTACTTCCAAATATGATCCTGATTTTTGTCAAACCATAAGCCTATCTATTTCTTTTCTCCCATATGAAAGCTTGCTGCCTACAATGAGAACTTGTAGTATCTTCTGTACTTTGTAAGCAGTGAAGTAAGAAATCACCGAATGATTGCACACTCAGTTTTACAAATCGGAGATTAGAGGGGGGAAAAAAACCCAACAGAAGTACATCAAAAAATATTAAAACCAATAACAGCAGCTGACATCTCTGCAAGCAAGTATTTTTTAAAGTGTCTTTCAGAGAAAACTACAAAGCAGCATTTATCTGTATTCCTGCCAGAGGCAAACAACATAAAATTTCCTCATTAACTAATAATTTAACAACTTTCTAATACAATTAAAAGGACAGAAGTTACACTTACCTTCACCCACCATTGTCACTCCTATTGACATCCCTAAGAATTTACTTTTTGTCCAGACATGGGCATTGACACACATCTTTCTCTCTACACATTCGGCATAAAACCCTGAGACAGGAGGATGGTGGGACACTTGCTCGGCTACAAATTTTACTGTATAGTAGTCCATCTCTGTTTGGCCTTCTAGATCTTTAGACAGAGTTACTTGCTCTGAAGGGGAGTGAGCAGAGAAGTTACTGCCAGCATCAGTGGCTACATTGCTCTTCGGTATCCTCCAGGAACAGCGAAATGTTTCCCCAATGATTGGATTGTATGGTTTCTTTGCAATAGCTCCTTTGCGACCTTCGTGAAATGAAGTGAGATAATACTCAACAAAGCGGATCATCCTCTCCTCAGGGGTAGTGCCATTTGTGATTGCAATGAAGAGATCTGGATGGGACATGAAGTCTGCGTACATCTCCAATAACGATCGCTTCTCTAAAATAAAAGTGGGAAGAACCACCTGAAATACAAGAAAACCCAGAAAGCTCTAGTAAATAAAACAAAGAGACAGGTTTTTTTATAAGGCAGGTTCTCAAATGGAAGATTCTGCCCTGTTCTGGACACTTTCAGACTGAAGTTTCTTCTCCCCCTTCTATGATGTAAGCAAAATTCAGAGGTCCCAGAAAAGCAATTTGCAAGGAGAAAAAACAAGCCAGTAAGCACTATTAGGACTAAAGAGGCTAAGCATCCCTCAAAAAACGTAAGAGCTGCAAAGATACATTCTACACATCAGTGGAAGAAAACAAGTAGAAGGAACTCAAACTACAGTAAGGAAGGTTCAGAGTAGAGGTTAGGAAAGATTATACCTAATGGAGGAAAAAAGCAGGCAAGCCATGCCAGTGCTCTTGATAGCCTGCAGAATCTCTCTCACCACAGCAACTACGATGGGCATTATGAGAAATAACATTGTATAGGTTGATCCTGCACTTCTGAGCAGAGGACCTTACACTTTCCCAGCTATATTTACCACTATACAAAGCAGAAGTCCTGTCTGTTGCTGGGCCCAGAGCAACACTGTAGAGTAAGAGGCTGTGGGTATCATCTCTCTTTTCCTTCACTGTAGAGACAACTAACCTCACACAACTAACTGCTGTGAAGAGCAACACGAAGTGTCTCAACCACAACATTAAGTCAGCAGCATTCAAAGAGGTAGAGCACAGGCATAAGACTCAACCATAGGAATGGTTGGACTCGATGATCCGGTGGGTCTCTTCCAACCTGGTTATTCTATGATTCTATGATTCTCAATACATAGACAAGTTAAGCTGAATACACCTGCCACATTGTTGCAACACCAACCTGGAATATTAAAGTTGCTTTTCATTTCAGTACCCTGATATTTAAGTTAAATACAATTCTAACAACTTCATTATCTGTTTTGAAGTCAGGCTTGTTGCATTTCAATGCTTTGCCCACTGTCAACTAAAAACAGTCCTATAAGCACTGTCAGAAGTCACAACTCCGAGACAGATCTGACAATTTGTTCCAATCAAGACAAAAGGATAAACCAAATCCAATCTTCAATTTAAGTGAGATTATGACTTAATGAATTCCCAATGAAGCAGCACAGTTTTAAGTTTGTCCCACAGGTTGTAGGGTCTGTTCATACCACCTTTTTTCTCCCGAAGTCATGTAATGTAAGCTCCACAATGTAAGTGTTTTTAGTGGCCAAGTAGCTCATGCTTGAAAACACACTGCATGGCAAAAAAAAATAATTACAATCCATAATGCCAAGACAGAGCACTTTTCTCATTCCATGCCACTGTAAAACACATTTTTTCTTTAAAAGCATCTTTACAGGAGAGAACTGAACATAAGCTGGTAGCAGACTGATTTTCCCAGATCCACTGCCCAAGCTGTCTCATAGCAACTGAGTGTTAATTTCTCAAAGAAGAAATTTCAGATCTGCACTGAAATACCAGACCCAATTCTCTCCAGTGTAACTTTGTTCCTGCTTGCTACAGCTGTAAGCAAACACAGAAATGAGAACGGGACCAAGAGGCATAAACAGATGCCTGAGGATCAATAATGGGGAACCAAAAGACAACTTCTTTTCAGAGGCAGCATGAATACGGGTGCAGCATTATGCAAGTTGTGTGTAAAAGCATTTGCAAGCAAGAAGAAAAGCAGGAAGACAAAAATACAAGAAGGCTGTAGAGAAAAGCACAGGAGTGAAGTGCAAACACATGAAAGAAGAGAGGTCACTATAGGGAAGCCAACTAAAACATAGTAGAAAACACAATGAAAATGAAATAGAAAAGACATAGCCAGTTGCATTAAAGAAAACTCACTCCCTCAGCACATTTCACTTAAGGCCTGCCTCAAACTGGGACACTGGATCTTGGGACCTGAAGTTGCTGCAGGGCACAATTTCACATTAAAGTCAACATTGTTCAACACAGGAGTTTAGTCTAAAATGGCACTTCACTTTTACTGCAGCCAGCCTTCATGCTTCAGGTACTTACTCTTGTTAAATCCATGCCGAGCTTCAGCTGAGACAAGAGATGCAAGATAACGCTACGCTGCTCTTCCACGGCTCCTAGGTCATCTTCTTTATCATCACAGACATCCTCCAGCTCCTCATCCGGATTTATTTCTTCAGGTTCCTGGGATGACAGCCATAAACATCAGCTCTACTGGCCAGACAATACCCAAAAAGAACTTCACGCTGTATTTGACTGTTCGTGCACGAAGAAAGACTAAATAAACCCCTGCAGAGGGCTACACAATGGAATCTATCCCCAAGATAAACAATAGTCAACTTAAAGGGACATTAAGATGACGCAGTGCTGATTTCAGCTAGAGGATTCAGGCTAAGATTTTGCACTATCTCTCACACAGGTCAAGGAGAAAAAGAAAAAAAAAAAAACCTCTTACAAGCAAGCATGACCTGTTTTCCTGTAAGTTCTGTAAGCTAAGAGGGTGGCAAGTACCTAACATGTACATGAAAATAGTGAAGCAAAAGCTAGCAGCCTTCAATAACACTCCTCCACCTCCACACTACTTCAAGGCTTTCCAGTGCTGCCATCATTACTCCAAAGACTGTGGCAAACAGTAGTTCCTAGCTATTTGCATACTGTCATGCCTGATGACAAGCAATAAATGTATCTACAGGCCAGTCTGCATTATGAACATTGCTGTTAGTGCCAATACTAACAAGAGAAAGAAAAAAAACGGGGGGGAAAGAGAAAGTAATTTGGGGTAGTTTTATAAAAAAACCCAAAAAAACATATATGCACACATCACACACACTGGTTGTAACTAAAGCACCCAGGCAGACTAGCAGAAATATTAGCACTGGCTTAATAACCACTACCCTGCAAGGAGAAAGTTGAGCACTTCAGGAGGATGGGGTGGCGATATTCCTAGGGCACTGAGCAGCTTCCTCCCAAGACAAAACAGCTGGAGGGAGGCAGATGTAGAGGGGATTGGCACTGAATGCCACAGGAGGGCAGCAATATGCAGCCGCCTAAGTGAAGCCCTTTGTCCTGGAGCAGCTGCCTTAGCTCCAGGCAAATTTATGAACACAGCCACCAAAACAAGGTGGTCAAGCTCTCACACAGAGCTCAAACCCTGGTGAAAACTGCAGTATCACACAAGTGACTCCCTTGCAAGGATGCTACGCTGCTCTGCTATCGTAAACAAGGGAGCTGAAAATATCAAAGAGAAGCAATAAGATTAGTCATATCCCAAATACAGAGAGTAAAACACATAAAGCACTTGAACTGTAACCTGCTTAATTACTAGGAGGAAGGAACTGAGCGATTTATTTGAAAGTTCCTGGTTCTTTTTTTTTTTGTTTAATTTAGTAGCTTAATTTACCAACTACCCAGATCCATTTTAAAAAGAAAATCTATAAGCTACAAGCAGCTGAAAAAAACACCTTTTTCCTTTTTGATTTTGCTACAAGATAGTACGGTGCTGTTGCAAAGATGTACAACACCACATTATCTTTTCACAGAAATAGTCTCATCCAAACAACTGAGTGAAACAAACTAGCATAAAAAGAATGTAATTATGGTTTTCTATCTTAGTTAGGAAAACATGTTCTTTATCGTAACCCCTGCTGTGTTGTGACTTTAATATTTCACACTTCAAATCAATTTTGAACGGTTACAATGATACAGATTGTAGTTGTATTTCAAATATGTTAAGCCATCCTGAAGTCAAGTGATGAGGGTTGCTTAGATTAAGAAAAACAGACGCAGCAAGAGCTAGAAAAGAAAGATAGGGAGATATAATAGCTGGAGACCAGCAATTCTGTCTTCCACCTCCTTAAGTAGTTCTTCTTGGGCCCATTTTGAGAGCATCATGAATTCCGGTCAGGTTTTTTGCATTACAATTTGCAAAAAATGCAAAGGAATACTGCCTATTTCAACACCCTACATCACCTGCCCAATTAGCTCCCTCCACTTGACAGCTGGTTATAGAAAGCAGCAAAATCTACTGAAGAGGCAATTAGAAAGTTTCATCTACCACAAATGCACACACTCTTCCTCCACATAGCCGATCAAAAAAGTGTAACAATTGTCATTAAATAATTTTCACATATTAGGATCGAAACATTTTCCAATATTCCTCAAAATAATTCCCCACAGAAACGGGATGTCACATTACCTTACCCTTGTTAGCTGGCAGGGCTCTGCAGCGGAGTGCTCTTCTCTGACAGAGGCTGGCTTGTTTATCTCTGCTGGGAAATTCTGAGCTGCTCCATTTTTGAAGTGGTTTGACAGAGATATCTTCGGTTCCAACCAACTGATCGTTGTCCCTGAAGCAAAAGAAAGTTTGCGCTGAAGCTTGCTCATCCTCTGGAAGGTGAGTAAACAGCGGTTTTCACAAAACAGCTAGTTTTTTGAAGGAATAAGCTGAAAGCAGACAATTCCTCCTGCAGCCAATCCCTTCAGCAGCCACTAAACAAAGGTGGTGCAATGAGACACCACCTTCAGCAGTCATTAGCACGAACACTGCAGCTGGGGAGCTGTAATACATGCAACTTGGACTGGAGAAACTAGTTAGTGTCATGAAAGGTGTAATCAGACACTACAAGAAGAACCCAGGATCACAGGAACGTTGATCAACCCTCACGATTCTAACTGGTATCAAAAAAAAGCCCAATACTCATCAGCTTCTCAAACCCATCCCAGTGCTAGGGTAAAAAGAGCTAAAGCAGCAAAAGTTTTGTTGCCAGTGTTTTCTCTGGAGAGGGTACTTGTCTTTCCCCAGCTGCAGAGACAGCAAGCACACACTGTTGAATAAATAATAGGTGCTAAAAAAAATAAAACGGCTGCAGGGCTTGGAAAGCTATTACCCACCTGATGATTCCAGCATCTCTAGTTACTCCCAGCTAATTTACCAGAACAGATCAGGTTCCTCATTAATAACACAAATGTTCCATTCTTTCTCAAAGGCTAATGAACATACAGGTGACTCCAATCAGTTTGTACTGAAGAATACACAAACTGGCCAACCACCTTGGCTGGGTTGCAGACACAGAAATTAAGAAACCTAAAATACTACCACCACACAGCAATCTCCTGCACTCAGGAACCTACGCTGATGTGTCTGCTGCCTCTTTCTATATAATTCACAAGTCTTTATTTCCAGGCATCTGTTACCTGGAACTAGTTCACATCTGCAACCTCCACAGTCAGAGTAAGCTTAGTTCAGATAAACAGCAGCATTTCCACCAGGAAAGTACTAGAGCAGGAGAGTCCAGCTTCGCTAATGTGACAAGACAACTTTTGCTGCAGCATCAGTTTATTTTTATCTAGTTTACTACTCATGAATCCCTCAACAGTTTAAGCTTTTTAAACAGAAATTTCAAAGTAGTATAATAAATAAGATGTCCAGAGAGTCACTGTCCCACTTACCTTCAGAAAAGGTTTCACACTTTTTAAAGATTAAAACCTCTTCATGCTACCTGCTTTCTGAGCTGCAACTTTCAACACCACCTCTAATTGTATTTTCTAGGCTGTACTTAATCCACACTCACTGCCTCTAGATTAGCCTGAATTTAACAAGTAGCCTATACTTCTACTCTTCTATACTCCCTATCAGCCACCTTTAAATAACCTTATTTACTATTATTAAATTCCATTTAATTTTTGCTGTTAAATTCTAGGCTTTTTTAAAACACAGCTGGTAGCCTTTTTCTCAGAAAAAAGCCACAAAGTAAACACATTAAAAAAATCACGATAAGATGCAAAAGAATTTACAAACAGCAACAAAGACATACTATTTCATACACTACATACAAATCAGGTGGAACGATTTTGGTAAGTACCTACCTGCACAGATCAATTGCGCAAACATAGAAGCATATTTGGCTGCTGTCTCTGAATGCCTGTTATTCCACACCCATTAACAGTAGAGTTTGGGATTTTTTTTATTCGCTGAGATGTTAACTCAAAATAAGAACACTGATATGTAAACAGTGTTAAGAACAAGCTCTGCAAGTGCAGAGCTTTGCATTTTAATGCTTAACTAGAAATGAAAGCTGAATATATGTAAATACTTATAATAGGTGTTCATAAAAAAAGCCAGAAAAGCATGACATTTGACAGAGCAGTACTGGACACCACATATCCTAGCATCTGCAGCCCGATAAAATTTCCCCTCTGTTCCTGAGCAGCCAGTGACATCCCAAAGGGAGCCGCCTCATGTACTTTATTCTGTTGCAAGATGCTCCACAACAGTCAGATGTCACATTTATGCAGCCATTGCCACAGACTACTTGACAGAATTATAAAATAAAAAAATATATACAATATGCATAGAGTTCTACATAACACCAGCAAGTCAGACTCAAAAGAAACCAGGCAGTCAGACATTTTCTCTGCCCATGTGAAACTGGATTTAGTGGAACAAATTTAGTGGAACAAGCATTCTTGCAAGCAGGGAAGGACTTGCATTCGTTAGAGCTCTGCTCTTTGTGAGCATCCATACCCACCTGCTGGTAAGGATCCCTTTTGCTGAGAAGCATGCTGTAACTGGAGAATATGGAAACAGTCATTTAAACAGTTCATGGTTGCCATGGAAGTTGCTTTGAGCATTAATAGGTCTTGATCCAAGGACGTAAGGTGACCGGAGGCAGGAAGGCATTCTATGCTCCTGATCAAGTCTCTCTGCTGGCCCTCAGCCTGAGACAACATCTGGCAAACAAAACAGTCATTTATCAGGCAATGGAAGTGTGTTGTGCAGTTTGTGCTTAGCTGTGCACACAGAGGATCCCAAATGATTTCATGGCGATAATAAAATTACAAGGTAATAGATGTGTGTAAAGTTATTTGTCCCTTTTTTTCTTGACACAGCTACTAAAGATTCGTTAAACGCATGATGAAATTCCCATGGCAATATATGGCATTTTATTAACAAGCAAAAGAATATGAAAGTGACTCCAAAAAATAAAAAACAAAGAGAAACTTGATACTTGCTGCACTAAGTATCAAACATTTTCATGCCTGGTTGACAGGGACGGTGGGGAGGACACACACACACGCTCACACTCTGTGTGAGGAGTAATTAAGCCATGTGCTTTGCACAGTCTGCAAGAGGATCTCTGAGGTACTATCCGTGGGTATCAAGATTTTTTTCACTCCCTACAAGAAGAGATCTAGCACTTCAAAGGAAGAGACCCATATCTCTCATTTTGGCTCAAGCCATACAGGATTCTCTCATTTACTGCCTGCACTGCCACCACGCTTAGGATTGCTATCTCACTGTTTACTTTGCAGAGTGGAGAAGAAAAACAGCAAGATTTTCACCTTCAATACGTGTTTAAATTACAGCTTTCCTGCTGTCAGCTTCCTTGCTCTCCTTCAAGCTCTTTTCACCCTTGACAGAGAGCTAAGCATCCCTACATCACAGAAACACCAACAGCACATTTGCTCGCAAAAGATATAGTGGCAACACACACCAGCCATCAAGCAGCACACCGTGGTCTTCCAAAAACCTATCTAATTTCCTCTTTGTACTCACAGAAGCAATATATTGCCGGATTTTAAATCAAAAGGATGAAAACAAACTTCTGTATGTGCCAGCGCTTTTTATGGGAAGGTACAACGAAGGGCAGCACCCATGCACTTTGTTACAGGATCAGGACAGGCTGGGCAATGAAGTTCAGACACACCTCCCCTTTCAAAGAACACACTTGGAACAGTGCTAGGTTTTTCCTGCTCACACCAGATTTGTAAGAAAAAAACAAACAGTGCTGGGGGAGGAAAAAGCACCGTGTTTAAAAACTCAGAATTTATCAGAAGTGCACAGGTACCTGCATTTAGTGCAAGTCAGCAAAGAGATCCTCTTAGATCTTCTGTCTTGCAAGGTATCCAAGTCAGCAGCATTACACACATCTGGCCAAGAATACACATGGAAGGGAAAGGGACTGACTGAAGGACCAGCTACAGGGCAATTCACAGGGAAACTGAAAAAATCACCATATGGCAGATCTTTTGAAACAGAAGCTATTTCTCCCACAGCTCCCCAAACTGAATTCACAAGTATCCCAGCTCTATTATGCTCAAGGCATGCACCTGCCCTTTGTTATTTAAAGCAGTTTGACTATATTTTTAAAAAAAAATGTAGATATTGTATCCAACAGACATCTTAGCTTAAAAATTTCAGCAAGGTGACATTCAGAAAAATCTACCATTCCTGATGTTTGGTCTGTACAGGTCAAAAAAAATTTAACTCGATAAATAACCATGCTGTGCCACTAACATCAGAAACAATTGAAAGAGAACATGAATAGCTTTCCGCTCTCTTTACAATGCTAAGAAAAATCACGCCACTTTACTTCCCACCCAGTAAAAATCCCAATTAGAGGATGCAAGCCAGCAGTTCAGTGCTCCACCTCACGCTCTCATCTTTCCTCCCTCAAAATTTGAATGCCACATTGAGATTTGAAAAGATAAAAAAGCAACTTCTGAAGCATTACCTCACTTACACAGGATAGTTTCTCAAACACCAACACACAGCACTGCTAAATATGAAAGCTAAACTGCTAAGATAGCTATAAGCATCAATTCTGCAATTAATGTCATTCTGTAGCGTCGCTGAAGTTCTCTTCTCAAACAGTACGTAGGAAAATGCAAATACTATTTAAATTTACCATATGTTTTAATCGCTGCACCACACTAGTAGGAAGTTCATCACAAGTAAGAGGTAATGAGCAACTATCTTTATAGCTTCGGTTTTAAAATGAAAGTAGAAGAACTTCTCTTCAGAGAATAAAGCAGGTGAACCAGCTCATTAAAAAAAGAAGCCACAGGATGCCAGCTGAAGTTTTCCTGTGTACCTGACAGGACTTCACAGGTCTTTGCATGAGGGCTATAGGAGACTTTAGCGCTATCAGAGGATATAAACAGGATGGCAGCAGTTACCCTTCTGCAAGATATCTGTGAGAACAGAATGCTGTGGCCAGATTCACAGATTCTCACGTCTGAAAGGACTGTCATCTTGTCCAGCTCACCAAATAATTATGGTCCAGAACTTGATTTAAATCAAGGAACAATAACAATGGAAGCACACCATACTAGGGAAAGTATTTTCAATACCAATTTACAGCCTCCCACTGATGAATCTACCACAATGCTCTGCCGCATATTTTAAGGTTAATGACACTCAATACAGACCACTTTTCTGTCCCAGTTTGTCTAAGTTCAGCTTCTAACTATTGGCGTTCCCTAGGTCCTTGTCCTTAGTGCTAAGTTCAAAAACCTCCATTAGAAACTTATTTTTGGCCAGAAATATATCACACTACACTAGGCACACTAACATTAAAATACTCATCGATATCAATACTACACCTAAGTAACACAGGCTTGTAATTCAGCAACTAATTCTGTTTTAGTGTTAACTTTAGATTTGCATAATCTATCCTCTAAATATTCAAAGTTCAATCAACCAGTGGTCAGTCCATTCTGTTAGTCAAAGCAAAGATATTATTTCTGATTCTTTCCAAACTACGCTATACCTGAACGTATAGTGAAAAAAGAATATTTCTGAATTACTTCTTTTATTTTGTTCCCTTTTCAATCACATCCATCCCTAGACAATTTGTCCACGTGAATTAACATGTCAAAAGCAGTATCATTCCTAAAGATCAATCATGAGAAAATTCTCCTAAGTCACAGGACGTAAAAGGGCAGCTTAGTCAATTCTTCTACAGCTTGACAAAGGAAGAAAGGAACGTATGTTATAATAGTATGATAGTATGGGATGCTGTACTTCGTTAAGAATATCCCCTTGTCACCTGCAGCGCTAGGACTCTCCAGGACGAAAACATGGAAAATTCTACCTTGAGCACCAGGATATTATTCCCGAGTACAAAAGCCACATATATACCACATACTTCTGCAATTGGCCAAGGATCTGTGATTCAAATTAGAGTAAATGAAGAACAACAGGTTTCTTCACAATCCTTAGAATAATAGGACAGCACTTTCAAATGATTATTAGATAATTTAAGGCATACAAACCTCTCTAACATCTACAAGGTGATCTGGCTGCATAATTGGAACTCTTTTTCCAGTTGGCAATCTGTGATGTCCAACACTGAAAAAGGAAACTGCATTTTGACTGGGTCGTCTCTGCACACCAGGGGAGTTGGCACTTCCTTGAGATGCAAGAGAGAAGCTGCGAGATTTCAGAGGAGGGTTGTTCTAGTGAATAAATAAGCAAATTGAGAAACATTTACAATTAATTCCTAAAAACCAGCAAATATTCTAATTTGAAGGGCACAGCAGAAGTTTAATTCTTATTGTTTTCACAGAGCAAGAAGAGATGACAAAGCCCTAATAAATTAGTCATAATTGCTAAATAAATATTTTGAGCTATCTGCTCACAGTTGTCCTGTTTTATAGTCTAATTATGAACAATCTGTGAAATGAGACAGATCAATATGTATCAATCACTTCTCTGACTTGAAAATTAGCCCTTGATCTCAATAGTACTAGAAACTGACTCCTAACAGATCCTGCAAGAATCATTTAAGAGAATGAGATGTTGTTTAGAACTATTCATTGAATTTCCATCTTGCAACAAAGCTACAAGATGTTGATCTTACCTTAAAAGCAAGGTTTTATTTGGGTATCAGATTTTATGATAAATCAGAGGTTCTATAAACTACACTATAATCACAACCACCATACGGTTAGCAAATGGAAGCAACAACACTCAGACATAGTGTTGAGGACTTGCATCACAAACATGGGAACAGACCCTAAAAGTATTTGTGGGCTATTGAGTGATTTTAGAAAAGGAAAGGTTTTAATAAAAAAAAAAAAAAGTAAAGTACTCAAAATGGAAACGTATCAGTAGCACGGAAAACCTTTGTCCTTATGCATTAAAAAAAATTCAAAACCACTGGAAACACTGGGCTGATACTCTGATCTTTCATCTCTGCCTTCTCTTCAAACACCTGCTCACCACTACCTGCTCAAGAAGGACCATTCAGCTCTTCAGAAGCAAACTGAATTCACTTTGTTCCATTCCTAAAGCATATTTCTATTACAAGTCAGCTATTACTCCGAAAAATGTTTCTTGACTTAAATCTCGAGCCCAACTACACACCCTTCTGTAGTATTTACCTTAAATAACAGAATAGCTGTATTTGCAACTACTTTTATTACCAGCCTAAATTATTTTTGCCCACAAATATATCAGTCATACGATACCTTTCCAATAGCTTCTGTGTGATGCTGTGTGCATATCTGTAGCCTGCTAACCCAGTGTTGCCGTTCTTTAGCATCAATAGCTAATAAAAGCAAACCAAGAGGATTACATAAATGAAGACGTTTTGAAGTACAGGTATAAGATTGCTTAATTCTTTGAAACAGACAGAAGGCTTAAACAGTACAAGGTATTTTTTTATCTAAAACTTTCTCAGCTAACCAGTAATTAGCTATAATATTGAAGTTCAACATCTCCTAACTGAGGAGTAGGATGAAAGTTCCACAAATAATTCTCATCACAATAGTCTGCCAGACAAGTTCTCTCACTTTGGCAACCCAGCCAACCCCAGCAGAGCAGCCACAGGTGAGAGCCAGGAGTGTCCCCTAGTGGAATAATCCCCTGCCCGAGGATCTAGGTCCTACCTCTGAGTTTATACTGCTCCCCGCTGGCAGCATTGACTGTAAAGGTGTGAGAGTCTTCATCACTGGGTGAAATCACAGCTCCAGCCAGCTGCAGGGTACCCCTGGGCTTTAGATGCCTAGACTGCTCATTCACAAAGTACTCCAGCAGGCCAGCATCATTGTTTAAAACAAAAAATCTGCAATGATAACAAAGCAAACACACTAAATTAAAGCAGCTCATTCTTTTCAGTTTTTCTGGGGTGAAGGGATGGTGGAGAGGCAGGCAGAAGAAGTCAAGACTTTTATTATAAGTTGGCCCATTAAAGACTTGAGTCAGTACAAGCCCAAACTTATGAATTATGTCCCAAACAAGACTGGACAAGAACTAAGTTCTTACAATTTTTTTTCTCAAGAGACCAGGGATTGCACAACAGAACAGCTGTGCCCACAGAAGAGCGTTGTTGCAAGTGTTTGAGAATTAGAAGAATATCCTGAATCTCTAAAGCTTAACGCATCCTTAAACTACTTAAGGGTAAAGCAGTCCCATGTATAAAACCGATGAGACAAAACTGTGAAACTGGAACAACTCCAGAATTAAAAAGAAATTACAGTGGACAATACGCTTCAACAATACAACAGAGTTTAGCGTTAAGTGGATTAAGACAAGTCCCTGCATGTCAGCAGCACCACAAAAATCTGGCCAGTGTAACATGCTGCTAAGGACTTGTCTCTCTGATACCAATCTGGTTGTGCTGTACTGATTTAGGAACACCAGCAACCAGAAAGCCTGACCAGAAAGCTTTACCTGTCAAAGAAAGTAAATTTATTCCATGGGAGACAGACATTCTGGAGAACCAAAGGGAAAAGCTTGCTCGAGTCTGGATTTTGAGTAAAGTTTTGGGTTTTTTTTAAAGCAATGGCATGATTTGGCATAAAGAGCAAGCACAGACAGCAAAGACAATATTTTTAACAGGAAATGGATGAAAAAAAATAATGCTGTACATGCTTTTCACGCACACCATCGTAGTTAGAGTGTAACTCGTGGTGGCTTGTATTTCCTGTGTATTCTTTTTTTGTTATTCCTGCCTTAAAATAAATATTTTGCATCTACACAGTAGCTTAATCTATACTGAGAAATGCATGGCTCTTCTATAAAGGCTGCCTAACAGAAAAAGGGAAATCAAGTATTATTAAAAAAAAATCTGGAGCATTCATTTAGATGCTGCAAAGATCAACAGTACTAAAAAAGCACCATAAAAGACTTACCTGTATTGCCAACCAGTGACGAGATTGGTATATTTCATTAAGTAGCCATAAATATTTTCCATGTGATCGCTATTAAAATAAATAGAGAAAAAAAGCAGTCAGAAAATACCAAACATTTTAGATCTTAACAGTTTTTGATGATCATTATCTATTCTCAGAAAATGAATGTTCACCTTCATTTTTAGAATGGCTCTCCAACTTTAACAAAACTACCAACACTTAAAAGATTTTCCAACTACATTCCTAAAACAGTTTCAAGACAGTCAAACCAGACTTACTGAACTCCAAATAATTTCAAGGTATAATTAGTTTCATCAATACCTGATGTTTTTTCAGCAGGCACTTCTGGACAGTTTTGTAGTGGTTTGGGGTAATTAAAGACTCGGTATCCACGCTGCTCCTGGTTCCTGCTCCCTCTGCTAAGCAAGCTTTGCATTTTGGGACTCTTGAACAAAATTACCTTTCCCTAGCTTATTAACACACACTCAATCGTGATCACCAACTGAAACCAGTCCCCTAGGTGCTCCTACACCAATATGGGTTTATTTGTCCTCGATCCCAGAGCCCTTCCTGACTCCACTAAAAGGCACGCTCTAGAGCAGATGTTCTACAGAACACAACAGGCAGGTGCAGGTATTCTGAAATGTAAAACAGGAGCCAAAACTTCTCCTCCTCTGTCCCAGCAGGAAAATCAGGTAGTTTCAAAACCTCAGCTTGCAACATCCACCAGAAACAAGAACCCACTAATAGGGGGTATTCGTTCACTTAGTATGACTACAGGCAAAATACATTGCTACTTCTGAAAACCAATTGTCCTAAATAAGGCTTCCAACTCTCATAGCTATGAGTGAATCATCTTAAAACCAAAATTTAAAGATCAACTTTATATTGCACATTCCAATACTTCTAGAAACGCCACTGTAATGCCCTCACCTCTTACACTTGGGCACAATCCTATATTGAAGAACATGTGACGGACAATTCAGGCCCATCATGATAAGAAAGTCCCAATTATTCCAGTGAAGAATGGAAACAATAACCCAAATAAAAGACACTACTTGCTTTTTAAATGAAATACGTATTTAAGCCATTTATTTAGTTTTTAAATTAGGATTTCTGTAGCTTGTAGTATGCTGAAGATTAAATGAAAATTATTCACAGTCCATTGGAGTAGCAGCCTGTGTTGGTCATCAAGAGGTGTAACTACCTCTGCTTCAGCAAGAGTGGAAAATGGGAGGAAAACTGGACTACTAGAGCCAAGGGACCATCTCCATGAGTGTATTTTGGTTGCAAACACAGTCACACCAATTACTGGGGTAAATTTTAAGTAACAGCTGAAGCTGCTGTCTGCAGCTCCTTTATAAACAGCATCAGTATCATCAGATTAGACACCGACAACTACAAATTACATTAAATTTCATCCTAAAGAGAGCTATTTACAGTGCCCCTAACAAAAATAAAATCAGAGTAAAACACTGCCATACAAATCAATGCCACATCACTACCATTCAGTAATACTATTCAAAGGAGAGATGCAAGAATGCATGTTTTTGAAGAAAAAACAAGTTCGCAAATTTTAACATCACATTTAAAACCAAAAATGTGTTCTAGGTATTACTGCAGCAATCCGTATTGCAGTAACATCCTGCAATGGAGAGCAGCCAGCAGGACTATCGAGGAATTTAATTTCTAATATCTTATTAAATGGTTCCACAGATAAAAATAAAACTGAGGAGAGCAGAGGGTATTCAGGCTATCATATGTTTTAACTGCACAAAAAGCTAAAGGAAATACAACCTAGCTCATCCTCTGCAGACGCCTCTCATTTGTTATTATTGGCATACAGGGGAAGTACAGTTAAGACCTGCTCGCTGTCTTAATTTAGCTGTAAATTAAGAGACTGCAAAGTCATAAAAATGTATGAGCTTGGGTTTTAATTGTCTGAAAATTGTTCCTAGTCACAGCTAATTGTTTTTCAGTTTTAGCGAATGCAAACTTCACCCTTGCTTTTCAGTTAGACATCGCGCAGAGCCCAGCTCACTCAGGGTAGAGCTGCTGTGCCCACATACTCCTCGCCACTCAGGTCTTCTCTTGGAGTAGGTCCAAACTTCTCCAAATGCCTCCTCTTGAACAATTCCTTTCTCTAGCCTCTGTAGTTGCAAAAGGTGATGATTTAACTGAAAAACCTGCAAACCTTGGCTGATATTTAAAACATTTGACCATATACAGGCCTAGAGGCAAACAAATAAGCAAATAAAAGAGTAAAAACATAGACCTTACAGGCACTAGTCACACCCTCCCAGCACAAATTCCTACACTGTATGGGCCAGGGAATTTACAACACTTGAACTAAAGCTTATTTTTAAATAACTAACAATTTTACACACTAAAAAATTAAACCCACTCTGGAAACAGCAATTCACAAAAGGTCAATCCCATAACTGTACAAATCCACTACAGAAAAAACAGCTAAACTCCTCATCTTCTTCTGGGTAAGCCCTAGTGCTTTCCTATGGATACAGAAAAACACATTCTCCGTATTGTTTATGAACAACAAGACGTGGTATTACAACTAGAGCTTTTTTTTCAATAATTTTAAGATGTAAAAGAGTTAAGATTTGGGGGAAAAGAAAAAGACAAAAAACCTACACAAATCACAAACCCCCAATAATATTTCATTAGTATGGAATTAAAAGCAAAGCTCTTCAGAGCACAACAGAGAGTCCTTAGATGGTAGGCTTTGAGAACAAGAGGCTGGGGTTCAGGCACTTGCTCTGCTCACAGTCACAGACAGTAAAATACGAGTAAGATCTCCCAGCACTGTTTCTAACAGAACAAGTTTTACTGTAATTTCACAAGTCATTTGTGTACCCAAGAAGCCCCCCCAGTTCCCCACATTGGGGTTTTTGACTTCTAGAAAACAGAATTTTCAGGAGTGAACTTTAGCCACTCAACAATTTATCTCAACATTGACAGTGAGATCTGGCTGCATCACGATCCTTTCCCACTTTAGCAAAACCTCTTCATTCATGCTGCTGGCTATGTGCCTGCACCTGGGTACCTGTAGCTTGTCATGGCCAAGATGCTGTTGTGGCTATTCTAAGTGCTCACAACAGCCTCGGATTGTCAAAAGAACAGCAGCAGCACAGCAACAATGAGTCAACAACCTCGAAGTCCTTATTTATATAGAAATTAGCACATCCTTTTACAGAATGACAAAAAAAAAAATTATTAAGTGTTGCAATAGACCTGTCAGGCCTTAAAGATGTAAAACCATTTCATTTTAATTTTTGTTGGACCACTTTAAGTGAGGGCACCTTGCAAAACAAAATCCAGGAAAAAATTATGCAGTAACTCACGGTACAACATCTTAACTCCAGCCCAGCACATTTACCACCACCCCCAGATGTCTGTGTTTTTTTCAAAGGCTGAACACCTCTGCACTTGGCTGCCCATTTATCACACTTCTTTAGTTTACCATATTGTGAGATAGATCCAAATTGTCCCTGTAAGCAAATAACTGAAGCCTATGAAAAACTACAAATCAATCCATATTTTTTCCAGAGAACTATCCCTCTATGAATTCCAAGGTGTTTACCACAAGCTGGATTTCTACATATCCACATGCTACTAAAATACGATAGGAAAAAAACATTCACGAAGGATTATTGTCAGTTTATTTCTTCTTTTCTAGTTTTATTTTCCTTTTCTAGTATACCTCAAATTTCAGCAGCTGTCAGTGCCTTGCAGGCTGGTCTCCTGTCCTGGGGGAGGAATGAGATCATGTTGGTCAGGCCCAATTCCCTCCTTATCCTGTTTACATGCCCAAGTCTTGAACACAGATGCTGAGGAACAGCAGTCCCAGAATGACGTCCTTCAAGAGCTTCAGCCAAGACACCCAGATTCACATCTGACAAGCACTGGGCCAACATTTTCCTCCAAGATGAAACACGGATGCAGAAGGCCTGCCCGCCCTTTTCTCCCACCCCTCATGGTGCAGCTCTCCCCAAAAGCCCATCACGAACAAACCACCACTAGCAGTGGCACAAAATTACACCCATCTGGAAAGCGATTACAGAAAGCTTCCAAGCCTGCCTTTCCGATGATTGTCATTTTGCTGAAACCCAGACAGCACCATGTGGGACGCTTGGAGCAGCCAGGTCTCTGAAGACCCAACAGCTGTTTGAAGAGCAAATGCAGCAGCCAAGTCTTGCCCACAGACTAGCATAAGGCCTGGCTTCAAGTGGTAGCTGAGTATGTATTGATTTTCTTCTAGCAGGAGGGACAATGAGGAGCATGGTGCCCATGCAGATGTCAGATAGGATTCTTGGAAGTGGGATCCAGCCTCCATAGCTGCCACCACAACTGTTATGACACTAGCCAAGGGAAGAGGCTCCTTTCTACTAAGCTCATAGCAAGATGCAAAAGAAAAAAATGGTGAAAAACAGCCTTCAGACTAAAAGCTAGCAAAGCATAAAGCAAAGAAAAGAAAGAAATCGGGACTGTCAGTGCAAACCAGTGAGTGGTTTTCTCTACATAGTTTGAAAAAAACAGTGACCATTTTCAAGGAACTGTTCATCTCTATCTGCCCACGGGTTTGCTGTCTGTAATAGCTTGCTTTTTTCTCACTGACCACTGCAAAGTGCTTATCTACAATGCACTCATTCCCCTTTTTTGTCAAATGGAGGGGAAGGGTGAGAGAGAAAAGAAAGAAATAAAAAGAAAACCCTACATCAGCAGCAGAAACTCTGGGCATATCTTCTGCAACTACAAAGATCACTTCCTCCCAAGAAGCCACCATCACATTAAGCACACTCCAGACCCACAGCTTGTTGATATAACTGTGAGTTCCCCTGTACACCCAGCAAGGCAGGGCAGAAGCCTCCATGCTGCTTACAGAGTATCTACATCAATAAATTAGCTCTGCTTTTCCAAACAGCTTTGGGAAGAAAACTCTGACCTTGCTGTGCAGCTCACCAGCAGTGCCCCATAGTGAACTGTGAAGTGGCAGCAAAGCTCCTGCTCTTCAGCTCAGGTGTTAAGACTATTTGACCGTATGTTCAAAAACCAACAAGTGCAACGAAAAATGGCCCAACAATACAAGAACGTTGACAGCAGACCCTGGGGATGCTTCAGAACACCACTTGGCCACAAGCATGCTGGCAACAGACACATCCTCATTAGATATAAAACCTTCTCTAAAGGTTTACTCCTGTAAACCCTTGAGTGCACAGGCACGCATTGGAAGATGTGCAGGCTTGCCACAAAGGAAGGGTGTGGCAGAGCTGAAATGAGCTGTCAGCTGTCCATGAGCCAGGCCTGACGCAGACCAGGTTTCCTATCCTAGGGTAGAAGCGCTCTCCCACCACCCAGCTCCCCAGCCCCCTGCTAGCAACACAGCGGTTGCACCTCAAGTTTCTATCAACACTGGTTCTCAACAAGAATGATAAATCAAGCTTACAGGGTTTTTTTAAAGCCACCCTAATTAAACTTGCATTTGATTCTCTTCTTTTGTGTACAAATGCCACAGGTCAACTACACACAAATGAAACTGCAGTGTAAAATTTTTGTAGGGCAGTAAAGGGAAGGATTTTATTTAATTAATAAGTAGCAAAATACTACTCTCACTGGGCCACTGCAAAGCTATTTAACTGCTTTATCATTCAGAGAGCTCTTCAGCTCTCAAAATACATCTGCCTGGAAAGAAAAAAAAAAAAACCTGCAGCAAATTTCAGCCGAGCAAGTTCTCCTGCATGTATACAAACAGCTCAAGTCAGCAAGAACTACACTCACGTACCTTTTATTTGCGCATTTGCATCAGCATAACACAACTGAAGCTGAACCCTAAAGCCAGTAGCCAACCCTGCAGATTTTTCTGCAGTAATTACTACTCCGGTTATCACTGGAAAAATAATTGTAAATGTAGCCACAACATTTTAGAGCTGAGCATACAAAAACCAGGAACCTCAAAAGGTCTAAACTCTCCACTTGAGAAGGACTATTGCCTGCAGCTTTGCTACCACATACGCTACCGGTGTGCATCAGCTCATCATAATGTACAGTTTCACATTATTGCTACCAAACCTCAAAACTTTCCCTTGAAGTATAGTTTCAGAAGACTCCAGCAGTCAAAGATAAGCTACTCTGCTTGGCTAACTGTACTGGCATAACACACGCCTAGGCAGACACACCAGTGGATGAGCACCGTGACAATTTTGGCCTCTCTACTATCTCCAGCATCTGAGAAAGCAGCAGACCCCAATAAGCACTGTCCACAGAAATAGGGGGAAGCAACCCCCTGAATCACCAAGTTATTCTAAGCGCAGTCCAGCATGGTTTAACTTGCCACAGGTTCTACCCCAAGGCATTTTGGTCAGCTTCTAGTCTAGTAACTCTCATCCTATCAGAAATATAAAGATACACCCTTCCTGGCTAAACACATATTTGTGATTCTCATAGGATGGTTTGGGTTGGAAGTGACCTTAAAGATCACCCAGTTCCACCCCACCTGCCATGGGCAGTGACACCTTCCACTGGATCAGGTTGCTCAACGCCCCATCCAAACTGGCCTTGAACACCTCCCGGGAGGGGGAATCCACAACTTCCCTGGGCAACCCGGGCCGATGTCTCATCACCCTCACTATAAAAGAATTATTCCTGATATCTAATATCCCCTCTTTCAGCTTAAAATTTTCAAGCTCATGACTTTCTTTTAGTTTATGATTTTAAAAAGGTTATATTGATACTTTGGTCTTTGCAGCAACAAAACACTCGTTATTAAATTGAAGGTAAATACATGGATCAGCTACTCTGGAGAAGTCTCTGACCTTTTTATTTTTAAAACATATTTGAAGCATTTCAGATTCAATGCAGAGGATAATTATCACCACCTTCCAAGCAATCAAGAACACACTTAAGTGACTCTGTTATCTTAATATTCAGAAAGATCATAAGCCTAGAGTACAACACAGGTAAAAACACCGTGTGGATCACCAGACTCAAGAAGCTATGGCCAACGGTTTGAAGTCTAACAGGCAAACAGTTACAAGCAGCACATTCAGGGGTCAATACCACTAAACGCCTCTGAGCCAGCTGATGGACAAGCATGTATTCTGCAACCTCTCAGGTAAGAGCAAACCTAGGGGGAGCAGCCAGGACACAGGAGGGCGGGCTGCCTTTCCACAGAATCCCAACAGTCCAGAGGAACAGGCTGAACAAGACCGTCTGAATTTCGACAAAAGCAATGCAAAGCCTTGCGCCTGGGATGGATTAATCCATGGAGCAGTGCAAGCTAGGCATGTCATGCCAGACAAGAAAAGGCTGAGGGACCTGGGTCTGTTTAGCCTCCTTCAGAGGAAGGGGGCTAGGGGGCAAAGGGAATCTCACCTACTCACGTAGCAGATGGAGACAGACCCTTTTCATAGATGCACAGCAGAAAGGCAAACAGTAATGGTCTCAAGTTTTAAGAAAAAAAATTTTGTTTGATACACAGAAAAAAAAAATCTTCACAATGAGGGTAAGCCCTGGGCCAGGATGCCAGAGAGGCTGTGGCATTTCCATCCTTGGCCCTCAACAATGAACTTGAACTTTGAATCTAGCCCTACCTGGAACAGAAGGCTGGACTAGAGATTTCCCAGGGTCCTTCCCAATCCAAATCACTGATTCTTAGCTACAGAGAAATTCAACAAAAATACTCCTATATTAAAACGTGGCCATAAAGCTCTCAGATGGTTTAAGCTTTAATTAAGAAAGTACATGTGTTAACTTAATCACCTATGATTATGACAATAATAGAAAGAGCAGGACTACTTTTGTTTCAGTGCTTTACATGGACAATGATTCCTAGGCAATGAATTATTCAAAACCGCTCTTATTCATTGTTCAGTGAGCATTAGGTATTATTCATTTGGCACTCATACACTGAAGCATTTCCTTATGGTTTTCTTCTCTTGTGCTCGTCAATGTTCATGAAGGAGTCAGATACCAATGAAAGACAAGGACATTTTAATCCTATGTTACTTATAGGGAACTGTTAAGCAGTGTATTTTCAGCCTCTCTGAGACAGAATAAAAATTGGACCACAGCTATTTTATTCCTACATTCAAATTACAGCTTCTGCTGATTTCAGCTGCAGCTGTGACCCTGCAAAAGTTCTGCAAAATCAGAGCAAACTGTTCTAAACAAGGCCCCTGAGAAAAAGAGGAACAAGCAGTTAGTGATTACAGGGGAAAAGTAGTTTAAACAATGACTGTTACCACAGAGGAAGTCAGAGCCAAGGTCAGAAACCAGCTCCTTAATAAAAAATCCTGCAGCTCTACCCAGCAGATCTCATGCTTTGTTACATCTCTACTGAAACTAAAGAAACTTCCCAACACAAACTGGGCTCTCCAGAAAACTGATCTGTCAATGCCTTAACATTACTCAAGATTTTAAAGATTTCCAGCCTCATCAAAACCTCAAGCATTTACACCTGGAAGGAAAAAGATGGATACCTACAACAAAAAACCTTCTCCCTGACAGCGACATTCATGCTTCAAAGCATGTTGTCAAATATAAGATTCTCAGCTTAACAAACGTGAAGAAACAGCATTTCTTCTGCCCCACTTCTGCCTGCCCTCCCCTCTCACGTCAGGACTAGACACAGCACAGAAAACCTGAAATGGTACAAGCTTTGCAAGCAGCCTACAGAGAAAGCTGTCCCACAGCATTACCCAGAGGCTGTGATCCACCGCAAGAATTCATCAGCACCAGCAGAGTGCACATCAAGGCAACATCCTTACGTAAAGCGGGGTCCTTGCACACATGCCTTAATTTTCACAGTGCAGTGAGTATAGTACAAGGACCTACCCAGGATAACTGAACAGCTGCAGCTGGCACTTTCTCCTGCTGCATTAAGCAACATGATTAGGTCAGCCACATGCAGTTTGTTTATCATCTTTCCTCTGGGGACAGAATGTGTGTGGCAGAGCAAGATGTTAAATGTTGTGGGTGATTTTAATTAACTTGCTACTAAACAACTACATTAGAAAAGGTGAAGTTGAAAAATACCCTGCACACTTAGAGAAAGACAAACATTTGTAAGAGCCATCACCTCCTGCAGAAGTCTATTCCACGGAAAGCACAAGTTATTTGATATTTAGAAGCTCCTCAAAAGTTTGTGCTTCTTTAGTTTCACCCTATTCCAACTATGAATATTCAGCATTAACACAAACATCCTGCTATACCTGAACCAACTCCCACATTTGTTGCTTCTGCCCCAGCAAGTTTTACAGCCTGCCCATTCAACACAGGGATGCTCCAGAAAAGAAGGACAAAGAGCTGGAGAAGGGAACACAGACCCTGCTGACCTGGTTCAGGAACTGGTTTCAGGTTCCCTAGTAGAACATCAGCCACCATGAAGCTCCTTTTCAAATCATCCAAATCTGTTTCCCCAACTCTAGTGGCTTCTTACCCTTCACATACTGATTTACTTCTTTAAATTTACAATGAATCTTAGCTTCCACCTGCTCCAACCCCATTCTTCCAGGCCACAAATAAACATGTGAATACGAATGGCTCACCTGCCTTTTGAGAAGTGCTTGAGGCTTCAGCAAGTGGTAAAATCAGCTTGATAAAAGATGACTTTAACATTTTAATAACATGGAATGGATCCTGAGGTGGATATAATCAGCTGACCATTTTAAACAGGTTCTTGTCTATACTAATGAGCAGATTATGCCAAGTGCAGCATTTCTTAAGTGGTGTTATGAACTAGTATATTCATTAATCAAACACTCAAATGAGGATAAATACATTCAGGCACCAGTTTTTTCAGCTGTTTCCATCCTGCATACAAAACAAATGTGACAGACCTCCTAATGTGATTTTTAGTAATGAAAAGGAACACAACACACAACCACAAAAATTCTGAATTTCAGAGTAACCATTTTAGAATTTTTTTTAGCACCTAGTTCATCACAGGTCAAAAAGCCAGTAGCAAGTCAGGAAGTGAGGGCTTTCTGAAGGCCACACTAGAAACAGAAGTAAGGAAGATGAGGGCTCACTTAGACACAAGTTTGACAGCAGAGCCACCAGCCAACCCAAAAGCTGTCAGCAAAAGCACAAGGGCAGGAGCAGCAGAAACCCCACCCCCATTGGTGGCTGATGCCTCAATGCCACAACGCGAGCAGGTTCTTCCAACAGCACAAAACCAAGAAAGCGTGGTAGGCTGTGAGAGGAGGGAAAAGTCAAAGCAAGCACAGCCCCTGCCAGACCTCCCAGGTAATACCACAAAATTACAGCCCCTCTCTCTTTGGTTGCACACAACGAGGAAGGAAGGGGTTTACAGTCATTGACTACGGAGGAACTCAAAAATCTTTGTTTCAAGCAGTGCAGAGAAAAAGCCCAGAAAAAGGGAGATGGATAATAAAAAGGAAGTACCAGAAGCATCAGCATTAGAGAGATCTGTCCTAGTATAACACCAACAGTTACATGAAGGCTTGGGTTTCATTTCTTCCATTTTTCAAGTGATAGAGACTTTTAAATTTTTGCCTGTCTCAGCATTCCAGAGTTAATTAGGTCAGCTAACACACACCACCACAGACTAAGCAAGAATTCGATGCTTACATTAATACTGTGGTAAGAAACATTAAGTTCAGAGACAAGAACAGAGGACCAGCAAGGAAGATGTTTGCCACAAGAAGCATAGTTAAAAACTGTGCTGCCATCACCTTCTGTATCCATTTCTACCAAGCTGGTTTCAGCTTTAATAGCCAAACAAATGAAATCTATCGTCCTGAGATCAAACATTCTTGGAATGTGACTAGAAACACATAGAAACTAGAAAGTCTCTAAGTTTTGTTGCAACCAAGACGAACATCAACATCACTCTCAATAAAACGCCTTCATAGCCACTCAAGAAAATTCTATTATTTTCAAGACACTTTCCTTTATTATTACTAATTAGATCCTTTTTGTAAGTTAGCACAAACAGAAATCATGAACACTTCCACAATCTAGCTCAGTCTCACACATTTTGCTTTTTATGTGTTTGAAGTGCAAAGGATTGTCAGTCACCCTCCCAGTTAATTTCAATCAAACTCAGAAACAAGCATTTCCTTTAGAACACATTTCCCAAGGGATCACTTCATGAAGAAGAAGAGTTCTTGAACATATCGAAATCCCAAATTAAAATCTACTCATGTGTTTCAGCTACGAGTTCTGCTACCTTATCACATGCTGACCTGCTCAAACACAGACTGAATTAAGGTCACTAATTGTTTACTTACTGGTTTTAGTATTTATGAAGAGTGGTTAAACAGTGACAACTGCAAAATAAACAAAGCCACGTGGTGTGAATTTTGGGCTTGTCCTATGCAGGGACAGGAGCTGGATCCCTGTGGGTCCCTTCTAACTCAGAAGATTGCAATTCTAAGCCCTTAAAAGACAGGTGACCATTTCAGTTGCTTTAAATTTATCTTTTTTTTCCCTTTTCTTTTCTCACTGTCAAATGCAAATCTAACTCTTTTTGCCAAAACCCTCTCTCTGCTGTTTGTCTGCATCTGTTTGCTTATGCTCAGCATCTCTTACTTCATCCAAAGCCACATGGAGCAATTCTGCAAGAGAATCTGCCTGCAGCTGATAACCTAATGACAAGCAGAAGCCACCCAGCATAAGGAACCCTCTTACCTGCCACTGACACTCCTAGCAAAATTAACACATAAATAAAGTAATATTAGTCTATCAAGTTGACTCCTTCTTCGAAGCTACTTTCATCTACATGTTTTTCTGCACTAATTCACAATCATCAGTAACCTCTCAGTAAACTTTCAGGAACAGCTAACCAAGTTAACGTTCTTCTTTCAAAAAAAAATTAAAAGACTTAATCTATAACATTTTATAAACATATATGGCTAAATCCATAGTGAGCAGATGCTAAAACCATTTCAGAAATAGGAAACAAAGGCAGTTACCTACAAAAACACATTTAACTTGTAAGGTTAAAAATCAGCAATCATTTGGGAAATTCACAAACAATTCACATGTATTTCTATCAGTCAGGGAATAAAGCTGGGAATCCTTTTAGAAGCTCAACTGATTTACATATTTGAGGGTAGAACCACTAAGAAAAACATAAGAGGGTGGCACATTAGCAAAGCTCCAACTTGAAAAGCCAATCTTGTTTCTCTAGTCAACCACACTGCTTTGAACTTTTAAATCTGTAGATAAATGAGAACCAGTTATTGCAAGTCATTTCTCTCAAAATTACCTGGAAGCCTCTCAAGCCAGCCTGAAATGACCTGGTTTACTTCTCTGGCACACATCCTGACCAGCTCTCTAGCTCACAGAGATTCTGCTTTCTAGTTGTGAAATTTTCATGTCATCTGAATGACTATGATTCATGTGCCACAGAAGCGCCTTCCAAACCTGTCTCCTTTCTCTCACTGCTTTGAAATTACTTTGCTCATTTAATCCAGAGCAAGGCAGACACCAAATGAAGATGGCTAAGAGAAAAAGCAGAATTGATGAATACGAAGAATTCTTTATACAGGCAATGCTGCACTTAACTTCCTAGCTTGCTCACTTCTGGGAAAAATTATTAAAAATTATTTTCAAGTAATCTTTTAATGATTTAAAGTTATTCAGAAGTCTCATCTCATAGTACCTGTTTCTCTAAAGGAAAATAGGGAGTTAGCATGCAGCACAGCCTCTCCAGCTCTCTTTAGCTACTTCACTGCAAGTTAACATTCGCGCTATTCCTGACCCCAGACAGGAAAATACATCGAGAGTTGGCTGCACTCAGACATGCTCTGACCTTCATCATATATTCATAAGCAAACAAGATAATTTCCTGACAGATGTCTAGAAGAGCAGTTTCTCAAGAACTCTTAACTTCTATTAAGCCAGAAAAAAAAAAAAACTGTCTTCCTGTCCTCTGAAGAAACTGAGCCCTTATGATCAGCAAAGGAGGCACTGATGTACTAGCTGCCTGAACTCACCAAACACAGGCTACAAAGAGAAAGTCTGCAAAGAGATTCCACTGGATCTCCACATTATCCAAAATGTCTGTCAGCCTCTGGTTGTCTCCTCTTCTCCACTGCAATAAGTGTTTGGTCTAACTCTATCACCACTATTTAAAAATCTCCCTATTATTCCCATACAAAAACATAGAGTTAGACTTCCTATTTAATTTATTTCACAGAATCACGATGTTGAAAAGACCTCCAGGATCATCAAGTCCAACCATTCCTATCAACCACTAAACCACGTCCCTGAGCACCTCATCCACTTGTCATTTAAATACCTCCAGGAATGGTGACTCAACCACCTCCCTGGGCAGCCTCTGCCAGTGTCCAATAACCCTTTCTGTGAAAAAATTATTTCTGATGTCCAGCTTGAACCTCCCTGGTGGAGATTGAGGCCATTCCCCTTTGTCCTGTCCCCTGTCACTTGGGAGAAGAAGCCAGCTCCCTCCTCTCTACAACCTCCTTTCAGGTAGGTATGCATTTCTAGACACGCACTTCACCACAAGTATTTGTGACCTTCCAGCTCCAAGTGATTAAGTCTTCATTATTTCAGGTTCCAGTAGCGTTGGTGACTTTCTTCTTCCATAGTTATAATTCCCCATTTAGAGCATTAAAGTACCAGGTACTTGTCATCCCATTTGTCTGATAACTCAGCTACAGGTGTTTTAACAAGATGCTTCACCAAACACAGAGCTGTACTTCTGCACCAGATGCAGCCTACCCTCAGTGAGTACTTCAGGACCCTGCTTTGTATGACCATGCACTGCTCACAGTCTGTGCTCCCAGCAAATCTGTTTCTAAAACACCTATTTTAGACACTGATTTATTATTAGAGGTG
The DNA here is from genome assembly GCF_032191515.1 of Phaenicophaeus curvirostris. NCBI lineage: Eukaryota > Metazoa > Chordata > Aves > Cuculiformes > Cuculidae > Phaenicophaeus > Phaenicophaeus curvirostris. Next base: position 32,068,768 of record NC_091398.1, read on the forward strand.
TCTTTATTTCATCAAATACATTTTAGAAAAAGAAGTAATCCACAAAGCAAGAACTAAACTACAGCATCCCATCCAGGAGAATTTCCTAGGGAGGCAAGGGGGAAAGGTGATATTTTGTGGGTAATTAGATATAGAGACAAATGTAGGAGTAAATAATTGATTCCCAAGAGAGCAGAGATTAACAGCAAGGTACCTCAAGTGTCCATAATAACACAATTAGTACATTAAACTTGTCTCAATGACCTAGAAACAAAAGAAAACATAGTTTGCAACAGAGTATTAGAACATATTAAACTGGATACTGGTAACTGAGACGAATAACATCAACAGTTCCCATTTATAACTCTCAAGCTGCCAAACTAGCTGTCACTCAGAGTGTTAGTTCAACTTTTGACCTGCAAGCCACAGCACTGAAAAGAAACAAAATACCTGGATTGATAATTCTAAAAAGTGGAATTTCACTGCATAGCACTAACCTGTGACCACCACTTCAAACATACCACAGCAAGAAGTGTGTCAGGCAAATCAGGCATTGTGCCCCTTCAAACACCTCCAATTCCACGTAAAAACATAAAATACTTCCATTTGGCTTGCATAAACAACTCCTGTTTCACAGGCAAAGCACATGGACAGTGAGTGCTCAGTCACAGTAACAGCAATTTTTGTTAGACAATTCAGAGTTATACTTGAATCCAGAGTTTTTTAAAAAAGAGTGCAGAAGCAACTAGAAACAATGGATAAGACAACCAACAACTGAATGCGACAAGAAGCTTTCCTTATTTAACAGCCTGAAATACCAGCTTGGAAATCACCACTTTGCTTTCTGGCACTAGTCACTGGAAAGGTGACTTACAACCCAGATTCTCAAGTGAGAACTGAGCTGTTTGCTCCCCACTAAAACCACTGGGAACCTACACAGTCCTGGTGCTCATTTGTCTATGCCATCCAACGGCCCTCCATCCCACGCCACACACAGATGCACCACACTCTAGGTTTGCTATCTCCACAGGCAGGAAACAGAAAGCCAGTCCATCTGGGCTGGCAGACGACAGCTTTGGAGAGTCTCCATTTGAAGGAGAAGTGTGCAAACTTCACATAACAGCACTACGTTCAACAGCAACACTGCAGAACTCCACCAGTCAAGGATGAGACCTAAAATACAAATTCTTAAATCTCTCAAGCGATGCCTTAGAGAGCCGGCTATCAATGTGAAGTGGAAACTCTTTTGACCAGAAAGCACATCAGAAAAAAGTAAATGAAAACCTCCAAATCCCTCAAATGTGCAGGCGAGCCATTTAAAGGAAGGACTTTAGTGAGAAGCCATTTCAAACCAATGCTCAGCTTCCCCTTCTTTCTCTGCTCTCTTCCACTGTATCTGCTATATCTGAGCAACTGTAGAATCATGGAATGGTTTGGGTTGGAAGGTACCTTTACAGGTCATCCAGGTCAACCCCCCTGCAGTGAGCAGGGACATCTTCAACTTGATCAGATTGCTCAGAGTCCCATCCGACCTGACCTTGAATGTTTCCAGGGATGGGGCATCTACCACCTCTCTGAGCAACCTGTGCCAGTGTTTCACCACCCTCAACATGAAATATTTCTTCCTAATATCCAGTCCAAACTTCTTGTAGTTTAAAACCATTACCCCTTGTCCTGTTGCTACCGGCCCTGTTAAAAAGATTTTCCCCATCTTTCCTACATGCCCCCTTTAAGTATTTAATCACCCCAATTTAGACTAACTGCAGCCTTTCTCAGAATAAGCCAGGCAGGGCAGAAACTCTAATTCATGTTAAGTACAGCCTTTCTTAAAATAAGCCAGGCAAGACAAAGTCCAATTTACACTAAGCACAGCCTTTCCTAAGGCAGGCAGGATAGAAACTCTGATTTACACTAAGGGCAGTCTTACTTAAAATAAGCCAAGCAGCACACAAACTCCAATTTATGCCAAGCGCAGCCCTTCTTAAGGCAGGCAGGATAGAAACTCTGATTTACACTAAGTGCAGCCTTTTTAAAAATAAGCCAGGCAAGACAGAATGTTCAATTTATACCAAGCACAGTCAGAAAGGCTAGAAATTCTGATTCACGCTAAGCGTAGCCTTTCTTAAGCCAAGCAGAGTAGAAACCCCAATTTACACTAAGCACAACCTTTCTCAAAATAAGCCAGGCAGGACAGAAACTGCGATTTACACTAATTGCAGCCTTTCCTTAGGCAGGCAGGACAGAAACTCTGATTTACACTAAGTACAGTCTTACTTAAAACAAGCCAAGCAGGACACAAATCCCAACTTACGCTAAGCGCAGCCTTTGTTAAGGCAGGCAGGATAGAAACTCTGATTTACACTAAGGGCAGTTTTACTTAAAGTAAGCCAAGCAGGACAGAAACTCGGATTTACGCTAAGAACAGCCTTTCTTAAGCCAGGCAGGGCACAAACCCCGCTCTACACTAAGCACAGCCCTCCTTAAAATAAGCCAGGCAGGGCAGAAACTCGGATTTACGCTAAGAACAGCCTTTCTTAAGCCAGGCAGGGTAGAACCCCCGACCTACACTAAGCCCACCCTTCCTTAAAACAATCCAGGCAGGGCAGAAACTGGGATTCAGGCTCAGCGCAGCCTCCCCTAAGCCCGAGGACCCACACGCTCCCTGCACGACCGGCTCCGCTCCCGAAAACGTCGATTCGAGGCTGCCAGGGAGCGCTCGGAGGAGACGCCGACCCACACACCCCCTGCCACGAAGTTCAGCTCCTCGGAGCGGCTGGAGAAGCACCGCAGCCCCTCCGGCGACCCCCGAACCGGCTCCCGCCTTCCCAGAGCGGGGGAAAAGAAGAGCCGCGAAAGCAGAAGCGCGTCAGCCCCGCCTTGCCCACCTGTACTGCCAGCCCTTGGCCCCGCGGCCGCTCCTGCCCGGCGGCTCCGCTTTGCCCTCGCCCTCCGGCCCCTTCATGGCCGGCTCAGCGCCCTGCATGGCGCACGCGGCCCCCCGATGGCGGCGGCGGCCCCCGCGCCGCGCCCCTTCCGGGTCAGCGCCGCCATCTTTAGTGCGGGCAGCGCGCCATCTTTAGGGCGGGCAGGCGCCCCGCCTCACGGCCCGGGACGAGGAGGAGGGAGGACGGGGCAGGCGTGCTCACCCCTCACAAAATGAAGAGGAATAACAAGGGAGAAGGAGTTTGCACCTGCAAGCGTCCTTGCCCCCTCCCAAAATAAAGAGCAATAAGAAAAGTGTGGGATTTTGCACCGGCAAGCATCCTCCTGCCCTCCCAGGTGTCCCCGTGTCCCCCCCCAAAGAAAAAGAGAGGAATAAGAAGAGTGCAGAATTTAGCATCTGCAAGCATCCTTACTCTTCCCTCAAAATGGAGAGGAATAGTCTGGGGTTTTGCAACTGCAACCATCCTTGCCCCCTCACAAAATAAAGAGGAATAAGAAGAGAGAAGGATTTTCCACCCGCAAGCATCCTCATCCCTCTCCCCAAAAAAGAGAGAGGAATAAGAAGAGTGTGGGATTTTGCACCTGGGACACAGCTTATTCTCAGCCCCTCCTATTCCACCCAAAGCCACATGGAGTAATTCCACAAGAGAATCTGCCTGCTGCTGATAACCTAATGACAAGCAGAAGCCACCCAGCATAAGGAACCCTCTTACCTGACACTGCCACCCTAGCAAAAAATAACAAAATAAAATTTTTAAAAAAAAGTTATATTATCAGTCTACCAGGTTGATTCCTTTTCTTAGAAGCTCCCTTCATCCAAATCACAGAATCATAATGGTTTGGGTTGGAAGGGACCTTAAAGCCCATCCAGTTCTACCTCCCACCAGATCAGGCTGCCCGAGGTCCCCTATTATACAAAAGATGCTAAAAATACCCTATATGAGAATTCACATAGAAGCAGAAATATAAAGTAGAATGTATTTCAGATAAATACTTTATTTAGCCTGAACATTGCCCCTGGTAGCAGCTTCCTAACTCATCAAGGCTGCTCTGGCTTTCCTATCTCCTACAAGCAAGATTCCACCTTCCCAGTGACATTCAAAATGTCTTTGCCTTTGCCAATCAAACAAGGATAGCACATGGCAAACATCATGTCTTAAAAACATCTTTATAACCTTTAATCTGGCTCTGAATTGGCCCATATCCACCCCTTCTTGCCAAGTGCACACACATAAACTCAGCTACCAGCCCCCAGGTGAAGTCTGCCTGTTGCACCTGCACCAATTATTTCTCCTACAGAGACATAATATATTACCACTGCACAGGCATAAAATCTCCCACTTCTGCCTTTTTAGAAGCACACTTGTCATTGCAGGAAAAAAAAGGGGGGGGGGGGGGGGGCGCGCTTTTTCAGCTGCATTTTTCTCCTGCAGAACTACAGGCAATATGGAGCAGGAAAGCGTGAAAAGGATAACATACATTTATCAACATTGTTCAGATCAAATCCTTGTAGGTCCGGTTATGGCTACAAACTGGAGTGTATTTTATTATAACTTATACTGAAGCAAGTTTGCCAAGTTTGCCATGATTTATCGTTCTGTAATTTTAAGAAATTGTCCAGGATATGATAAAAAATACGTATGTACCATTTCTTCTGAAGCTTATAGTCCAACTATACATGCTTAGCATCTCTTCAGATCAGTATCATTTTTTCAGAGCAGCAAGATCTATCTACGCTCAAAGAGTAAAACTAAAATCCAGCATATTTTTCATCATCTTGTGCTTAAAATATATTATTTAAAATAAAAATTAGGATACAATTTCGCTACCAGTCTCTTGTTGGTCAGACGGGATTTTTTTCCTGACCTAAGAAGTATCTTTGGATGAGTCCAAGTTTAACGTAGTTTTAAATCTACCTCCTCCTCTGGCAGCTTCTCCACAGAAAATAAGCAATTGCTGCTCCTCTCTGCTAAGGGAATTGCATCCTCTACAGTCAGGAGAAGGAATGACAACTCTCCTGGGAAGGGAAAGCCAGAAGTGCAGCCGCTATCACACGAGTGCGATTTTTTTTGTAATCATTGCTGAACTGTGGAAGCTGCTGGCTAGAGAGAAAACGACCAGAGAAGTAACTTTGCTAACAGCAGTTCACACCTGCATTTTTTAATTGTGCAATCAACGGTTCTTAGGGTTAGACTTTTTTCTCCAAGCAATTGATACTTGAGTTTATTAATAATGTGGGAAACATTTTATGTTTCCCCAGCACTTCTAGATAATTAACATGAAAGAATTTCCTATTCCTACTAAGAATAAAAGTACCTGCCTACTAAAACTGTAGATGCATGATACAAGAATAAGAAAGGAAATTTGGTTAAAAGAACAGCCTTCCTCCTTCAACATACTGAGTGTATGGCTGTATTCTCCTGACCATAGGTGAAAAGGGCCAGTAAGGCTACAAAAATGAAAATGTGCTACAAATTACTTCAGCCTCCTGAGTATTTTACACAGAAGTGATCATTTGAAAGAAGGTCTTGATTTTGGAACTTTGGAGGTACCACTGAGTTACTGAGTCTGTGGCTTTGCTGCACTTAACATGTGCATGAAACAGTGTTCTGCTTGACACTCAGGATCTCTGGTGCTTGTGTATAATGACTACTCATCTGTCCTTCTGTAGTCTTAATGAGTCAAAACTTTTTTTCATTTGAGCTTTTCAGTCACTGTCAGTCATCTCCTAATTTCTTTGCCCTTCTCTATCAATTGCTATGCATTGTATTCTCCTGTGATGCAGGTCCAGCTGAAAGGACCAGAATCGCAGACAGTAGCAGCTCACGTTGCCTACAAAGTTTCTTTCTCCATCCACAACCCATTTGTGTCCTTCACAGTCACATTTGGCACCATTTCCAGTTCCGCTCAGCATGACTTTGCATTGAGTCATGCTCTGGGCTCCTGCATTACATCACCCCAACACGATCCAGAACTGGAAATGTAAATTGGGGCAGCAGTGAAGGCTCTGGCTGGCTGGAAGCTGGGAGTGTAATCCCAGTAGCTTCCCTACTGTGAGGCACCCTCTGAGGAAAGAACCATGCCCTGGTAGCTCAGTGAAGAACAGGACTGACGGACCTTGTGTCTGCCTCCAGAGCAGCTTTTTTGGAGCTATTGCCTGTGTATGGCTATTTTCTTTAATACTGCTGTGTGGAGAGAGGCTTGCCACAGCAGTCATTACACGAGATCAGAGTCCACGGCAACCTCATGCCTCTCCGTACGACAGATCACAGAGATCACCCTCACATTGGCTTTTATCTTTAGACCACGATACCCTATGGTTCTGCCCACCACCCAGCCCCAGCTCTTGGCAACAGTAAAGCCCTTACACCCAGCTGTGGCAGGGACTTCCAAGTTCTGGCACAAACTAAAGCATATCCCAGAGAGAAATCTCATCAGCGGGAGATAAGTGTGTCATGAGCCAAGTCTAAGACATTTCTGTAGCCACAGCACTGAAAAGCACTTCAGCTCAATTCCTTTGCCCACGCTTGCACAGCAGCAGGGTTTCTGGAAGCAGGCAGTCTGCTGGAGCTGCTGCTGACAGTTGGATGTGCATCTTGGTTCTTCCCTCAGCACTGGCCCTCTGCTTGCCCAAGATCCACAGGGGTGCCTCCCTGCCCTTTACTCTCAAAGCTGTGAGCAAGCAGAGCGCTCAGAGTATTGCCTCACTGCCCACTGCATGTGCAAGCTGTTCTAGCACAAAGGGTGCTGGTCTGGAGCCCATCACCTTTGCCTGGTCCTCCTGAACCACAGGAAGCTTTGCCTTCTTCTTCGCCTCCACAGCCCCATAGGTGACTCCGCTTCCTGAGCTCAAGGGGATCTTTTCCATCCTATTATTACTTGCCTCAACAGAGTGTGAATCAGAAACTTCCTCCAGACACCCCCCTACTCAAGTCCTTTGTGCTGGGAATTCAAAATCACACGTTTATCTCACAGGTCCTGAGTTTTCAATAAACGTAGCACCTGCGAGTCCACCACTAAGGAGTCAGCTCTGTGGCACCGTGGCACAACCCAACAGGTTCTCTGCATGGGGAAAGTGAGCATGTACCAAATAAGCTGGGCTGGGTCACCTCCCAAGCATATATGGGCTTGCTGCAGGGAGAGAAAAGGAGGCCAAGGAAAGTGCATTCCCTTACCACCAGCCCAGGCCTGGAGTGTGCTCAGCTGACACAAGGGAAGCACATGCTGTGGTTGAGAAGCTTCCCAGCTTTTTCATCTGCCTTGTGGCCAACTCCAGCCTTCCTTAAAAAACTTCTTCTGCCTTACCCTATGGCACAACATGGCACTGCTGCCTTCAGCGGTTCTGCGGCTCACCATTAGGACTCCCTTCTGCCTTGACTCGCAATTTCCTGATAAACTATATTTTTTTATTAATGTTTCAACTAATCTTAACATCTACTGAGTGAATTCAGTTCTTCAGTCTCTAGCCCCTTCTCCTAGAAGCTTTTCTGTGCCAGGCTTTACTCCTACACACTTTTCCTGCATGGTTTCTATGGCAACATGAGTATCTCTCCATCTGCTGTAGATCTCCATTATCATGTTTAGCTGCTTTTTATCTCAGTCAAATGCCATTTCTAGGTGTATTGTGATAACAAGATCGATTTGGAAACCAAGCCAAAGCACTTGGTAATTTTTGAAGGCAAACCTGTCCTTCATAATTTGACCACTGTTTTTATATAAGCTCTGTTTGTGGGATACTGATACTGAGCTATTCTTATTACTGGATCTCCAACTCCTGTCTGCATGCTCTGAACAATTCTGCATCCACTTCTTAATTTCCACATTACATCCTTTCTTCCCATTGCAGCCAGCACTGCCTACAGAGTAGGTATATTTGGATTATGGAAAGTCTTTTTAGGTCTGTTGCCTAGGGTTTGACATCTAGTTTATAGAAAATTAAGTTACCAACACTGTTTTTCTTCCAGCAAATGCATTTTTCAGTTCTGATATAGTCCTGTTGCTTCTCTTGAAAACCTACCCCATTGGATTACAGAAAGCCCTAAAGAGTACAGGTCGTTTACAATTGGCTTCTCAGTTTCTTCTGCTTGAATTCCATAAATTACTTGGAATTACGTAGCTTTCTATAGGGCAAAAATCCAACCTCATTTTCTGCTAAGTACCTTTTTTGGGAACTAATTTAAGTACAAAAAAAAAGGTCTTCCTATATAATCTGATCAGAACATAGAGCAGAGAACTCAGCTAAATAAAATGAGTGGAGTAAAAACCTCACTGTTTATTTGTTTTTCTAGATCCCATGAGTCAGTAAAAGCAGACTGCAAGAAGTCCATGTGGAAGATGTAAAGCTGTAAGTAATTTGAATTGTCAGCTCTTAGGGACGTCAACTGACATTATTTATTTGTACCTGACAACCTGGAAGAGCTACTTTGAGATACTGCATGCTACCTTAGTATAAGCGGTTATTATTTACTACCTGTAATTATGGGATGGTTTCTGTGGCAACTCATAGCACATGGGCTCCTCTCGCCCACCCAGGCTGAACTTGGAAGCCCTTGTTCTAAACTCCAGACCTACCCCAAACTTAACTCAAACCATGGCTCCACAGGTGCATGAGAAATCTGAATATTTGAGTCTTGCTGGCATCAGCCCTCAAGGTTTGGCAAAAAAAAAAACCAAACCTCTATTTTCAGCTCCTCTTTCCCTAAACTCTGAAGTCTGCATTCATAGCGATGATACAAAATTCGTATTCTGCTTTGCTTCCAAGTAGTCACAAGACAGAAGAGGCTCCCTAAATCTTACTTCTCTCTGAAGAGATCATACAAACTAAATTAGAATATTACCTGTAGCTTCATATGCCCACATAGGATGTGAACTGCGAGGCAGACAGTGCAGGACATCTTGGGAATAGTGAAAAAGGGAGAAGGGAGTGATGCACAGAGAAAACTATCTTTCAAAACGTCCAAAAATCAAGGTACAGCTCAAAATCAAAACAAATCAACCTGCACAGGGAAGAAAAACAAGAACAAAAGGATTTTAGCTGCATGATTACAAATGAAAGGTTCACTAAAAATAACAGCAGGGCAGAAACCTTAAAGCTAAAGGAATACATTGCTCCAGTTTCCCTAAGGAAGAAAATATAACCACAGAGAACAGAAGCAGCACAGTTAATCGGTAAAAGGGCACAGATATGGAAATCACTGCATGCAACACCACCACAAAACTCAAGAGCCCTTTCCCCTTCACTGCTGAAGACTGACTCATCTCCATCACTGAAATCTATAGGCTTTTTAGAGCAAATGGGTTAAAGTGCAAGCTGGGCATGCTGTATGTAGACTATCCCAATGTCTTTGATAAGATATTTGTATTTGCAGACAAAGGAAAACTAATAAATCTTATCAACCTGGACTTTGTTAAAGCATTTGGTTTGGCATTACATAGATTATTGTTAGTTAAACTCAAGGAGATGAGGATTAACATGATAAAATGCCAAAGGAATCTAGTATTGGGGGTGAAAAATGCTGATAGGGTTGATAGCAAAATTATGGGACTGGAGGAATCAGTCCTACTGAATAATTTCATCAGTTAGCTTGGCACAAAAAATGATGAGGGAGGTAAGGAAATTTGCTAATGACAAAGTCGGGAGACATTTTCAATAGAGAGAAAATCCTATAAGAAGAATTATATGATTGTTGTGCCTAGTAACTGACATGGGATGAAATGTAACAGTGTAAAATGCAAGGACCTGCACCGGGAGATCAATAAAATTTCTGCTGTAAATTGAAATTTATCCACTGTGAGCAACAGAAGAGGAAAAGCCTCATGCCTGATATAGTTCTTGAAAAGGTAAATGCAGACTTACATGTAGCAAGCCACATATTTCCAGAAACAATGAGTAAATATATACAAGGCAGTGGGTGAAATTCCACTGAGATTTTAGGACATCATTCAGGTTATCAGTGTTCAGGAAGCCTGAATTTCTGCTGGAACAGGTACAGAGAAGTGCCTTCAAGATAATCAGAGGAAGGGAAAAGAGGAGATAAGAGTGTGTCATGCTGAGCTTGGCAAAGTGAAGGGATCCGATTCCTCTCTATAATGCATTTGGAGTTCAAGGTGGGCAAAGGGGGAGAATAACCACCAGGAAAGAAGAAATCACTCACATTTATAGGCAGTGCTTGTGCTAAAGCAGATAGCAGCAAGTTGGATATGGGAATAAATTGGATATGAAATGAGGAGAAAGGCTCTCACTGTGAGAGGAGCCATAGTCCCAAAAAGCTTCTAAGTAGGAGAAGTGGTGGCAAAAAATTGAAAAGATGGAGTATTGTAAGGCTGTGAGCTGGCAGCAATAACTGGGTGAAGTGTCCTTCCAGGCCCACTCACCCAGGGAAGGAGACAGAGGACTGGCCCTATCCCATATTCACCCAGTTTACCCTATGCACACAATAGCATACAGTGCCAAGACATCACAGTGGCCAAGGAAGCAAATCATGTAAAGGCTGTATTTGTACCATAGGACAGAGCTTACTGCCCTTTACCTAGCCCTCAGGTCCTTCTCTACAGAACACCTGGCCCCATCTCTCCTCCCTGTCCATCCTCTGCCTTCCAGGTTTGGCATTTCACACTCACATTTGTTGGGATGTTCGAAGACCATATTGACAGCATAGAACGAGTCATACCTGGCTCAGACAACAAAATGCTTGTCAGCTGCCCTGGCTTTGCAGCACTGACAGAGGCTTTTCAGTTTGCAGCAGCTGCTAGGCAAAGGAAAACCATTCAGCTGTGTAGTATCTGGCTGCTGACACGTGCACAACCATTATGTGTGGAAGATCAGGTGAGCTTGGGTGGGGGTGGCCTTGAGAGGGTTATCTTTTTCTTCCTGATTAAGCAGACTGAGTTTTTATGTCTGTTATGTACAAATGACTCACACTTGAGAGGTAGTGCTCGTGGGCTTATGTGGAAAACAAACATTGTGCCCTTGTGGGAAAGAGCAAATCCTTCTCCCTGCCTGATAAAACAACAGTCATCGGCGTCCACCAGTGTGTGCTGTAAGGCTCCAAGTCTCTGAAATCTGCCAAAAGACCTATTCCTCAGGGCCATTTTGTGTCCCTCCACAACATTGAGAGAACCTTTATGTCTGAACCTGCCTACAGACCTCCTGGAAGAGTTCTTTCTGCATGAACGCTCTCCTATCCATCTCCATGGAGCATGACTGCACAAATCCAGAGGACAGTTCATCAACAGCACAAGTTATCTACTTCCACAGCCAATTAGTGCCACAGATGTACAAGCTAATGCGTGCACTTGCAGTCCCAGGCTGTGCTCTCTGCTCCTCACAAATGCTGCCATATCCATCTGTCTTCTCATCCTCTGCCAATCTCACCCCTGCCAGCTTCTGGCAGGGTCAGTGGAACCTTAATGTGGAGGTAACATAAATCCTCAGTCCAGAGGACACTGAACTAATACAGTTCCCCTTTGTAATGAAAAGCTTCTACATCAATTTGGATGAAACCGTTATAGTTTACAATACTTGTGCACTATATAAACTAAGGACATGTTCTGTTGCATGAATTATCTGCAGAAGCCAGTGGTTCAGAGATGTGTCCTCCCCTTGGGGCCTAGGCACTCACCAGGACAGAAGAACTTTCAACAAGCAGAGAATTCTTGAGAGCTGAACAGGGCAAGAATGGTGGCTCCTCCTCACCTCCACAGTACATGTTCTTCACAGAAAATTAAAGGGAGTAGAGACCTAAGAGGATCTATACAGCCAGGGAAAGAGCAAATCATGGTGAACAAGCAGGAAACTGTAGGAAATGCACCTGGAACTGGAGAAAGGCTCTCACACTTTGGCTATGCCCATGCTGTGTATGTGGGTAATGCCTCTTCTCACAGAGCTCCCCATCAGGCTTTACACGTGCCCAGGGCCCCAGCTACACTTTCCTTTTCAGTAACCCATTTTCTCAAGATACCATTTTGCAGGATTTTGCCCTAGTTTGTTTGTTATGGCCCCAAACACTCTCACTGCCATCAGGATGCACCGAAGAGCTGAGCCGACAAAGCTGACAGCAGGCGAGCTGAACATACGGACACCTCAGACAACACCCACAGGCTCCAGAAAGGCTGGCAGTCAGCCTCTCTCTATGAATCAGGGGGTCAGGCATCCTTGTCACACGAAGCCAGGAACCCAGTGAGCCAAGCTCCAGTGCGAGGGCAGCAGATGTGGTCACTGCTGAGCCTACAGTCCTCCAGCAGGGAAGGAGCCTGGGCAGGCAGGATGAGGGGAAGCAGGAAGGCAAGAGGAGGGAAGGTAGCAAATGCAGCATTTTGGCTCAAAACCAAGAGAGAAGGCTGCTTTGGAGAGGACATAGGGTGTAGTAGAGGTAAAATGTGGCGATCTGTGGGGCTTTACGCATGATTAGAATCATAGAATCATGGAATACTTAGGGTTGGAATACTTAAAGGTCATCTAGTTCCAGCCATCCTGCCATGGGCAGGGACATGCCACTAGATCAGGTTACCCAAGGCCCCATCCAACCTGGCCTTGAACACCTCCAGCGATGGGGCAGCCACAGCTTCCCTGGGCAACTTGGCCAGTGCCTCCTACTCTCATGGTGAAGAAATTCTTCCATGTGTCTAGTCTAAATCTGCCCCTCTCCAGTTTATATCCATTACCCCTGTTCTATCACCACAAGTCTTTATGAACAGTTCTTCTCCAGCTTTCTTGTAGCCCCTTTCAGGTACTGGAAGGTCACTATAAGATCTCCTCGGAGCCTGCTCTTCTCCAGGCTGGACAACCCCAACTCTCTCAGCCTGCCCCCATAGGGAAGGTGCTCCGGCCCTCTGATCATCCTTCTTGTGTTGAGGATTCCAGAACTGGTCACAATACTCCAGATGAGGGCTCACAAGAGAGGAACAGAGGGGCAGAGTCACTTCCCTCGCCCTGCTGGCCGCGCTTCTTTCGATGCAGCCCAGGACACGTTTGGCCTTCTGGGCTGCGAGCGCACATTGCCGGCTCGTGTCCAGCTTCTCATTGACCAGCACCCCAAGTCCTTCTCTGCAGGGCAGCTCTCGATCACATCACCCCCCATCCTGTACTGAAATCGGGGATTGCCCCGACCCAGGTGTAGGACGTTGCCCTTGGCCCTGTTGAACCTCATGAGGCTCTCACAGCCCCACTGCTCCAGCCTGTAACCACGCAAGGAGAGAGGAACCGCGTTCTGTTTTGTCATTCCTTGCAGGTGACTTTTATTTGATGTCCAATATTAAGAACTGCAATATAAGAGCTGTTCTTGATTTATCAGCTGAATGTGGCCGTGCAAATGCACTTGTAACCTTTCCCTGGCGTGCTCCTCATCCATTGGAAGAACCTGGCGGGACAGGTGGGACCTCGGGATGCTTCCCACTGCCTGCATCCCTCCCAGCCTCCGCCACCCTGCTGCGGGAGGGTCCCACTCCGCGAGCGGTGCCGGGTCCCCGCAGCTACTCGTTCCCGGGAGAGGCACCGTCTCCCCGGGACACCGAGTCGCAGGGACCGCCCGGGGCTCCCGCTCCGCCCGCAGCGCCGGGGGCGGGGCCGGGCCGAGCCCAGCGGGGCCGAACCCAGCGGGGCCGAGCCGAGCCGAGCCGAACGGGCCCGAGCAGAGCCGAACGGACCCGAGCCAAGCCCAGTGAAGCCTAACGGACCCGAGCCGAGCCGAACAGACCCGAGCCGAGCGGAGCCGAACGGACCCGAGGCGAGCGGAGCCGAACGGAGCCGCCGAGCGCAGCCCGCAGGATGTCGCCGCTCCGCGTCTGCATCATCGGCTCCGGGAACTGGTGAGCGCCGCGGCCCCTCCGCCTGCCCCCCGCCCGCTCCTCTCCTCTCCATCTCCCCTTCCCCCGTCGCTGCCCCGCAACAGGTCCGGAGCGGCTCCGCGGTCCCGACCCCGGCGTCGAGGGGGGAGTTTGCGCTCGGAGCGGAGCCGCAGCTCCGGGGGAAGCGTTCGGAGAGCGTCTGCGCTCGAGGAAAGGCTGGGAGAGCCGGGTCTCTTCAGCCTGGAGAAGGCTGAGAGGGGAACGGCGGTGCCGCTGGGTGCCTAACGCGCGGGGGTCCAGCCGGTGGGGCAGGGGGGGTCGGGGAACGGGCACAGCCCAGCCTCAGCCGTGCCCGGGCTGCGGCCGGAGCAGCGCGGCGGGGAGGGGACCCGGCCCCTCTGCCCCTCCCCTGAGAGCCCTCATCCGGAGCGCTGTGGCCAGTTCTGGGATCCCCAACATAAGGAGATGGAGCTGTTAGAACAGGTCCAGAGAAGGGCTGCAAACATGATACGAGGGCTGGAGCACCTTCCCTATGAGGACAGGCTGAGAGAGTTGGGATTGTTCAGCCTGGAGAAGAGCAGGCTCTGAGGAGATCTTATAGTGACCTTCCAGTACCTGAAAAGAGTCTACAAGAAAGCTGGAGAGGGACTGTTCATAAAGGCTTGCGGTGATAGGACAAGAGGGAACGAGTATAAACTGCAGGGTGGCAGATTTAGACTAGACATAAGGAGGAATTTCTTCACAATGAGAGTGCTGAGGCCCTGGCACAGGTTGCCCAGGGAAGCTGTGGCTGCCCCATCCCTGGAGGTGTCCAAGGCCAGGTTGGATGGGGCCTTGGGCAGCCTGATCCAGTGGTAGGTGTCCCTACCCGTGGCAGGGGGGTTGGAACTAGATGATCATGAAGGTCTCTTCCAACCCAAACTATTCTGTGATTCTAGGAGAAAACGCTTCTTTCCTGTGAGGGTGATGGAGCAGTGGAACAGGCTGCCCAGGGAGGGTTTGAAGTCTCCTTCTCTGGAGATCTTCAAAGCCCATTTGGACTTAAGGGTTGGACTGCGTGATCTCCAGAGCTCCCTCTCAACCCCAACCAGTTTGTGCCAGTCTCTGATGCCATTTGTATTTCTGTCAAGGAACCGGGAAACAGGCTTCATTTAAAGCCACAACTTATTGACACGTTTCACTTCCATCCTCCTCTGCATGTTGCTTTGCGTCTGGGTGCAGATGCAGCCTTGTACAAGCACTGTGTTCAGCGTCCCCCACCCCCGCCTCCCAGTTTATCCTTATCTCCATTTATAAAAATACGTTTGCTGCTGCTCAGCCCTTTCTAGCCTAGCAAAAGCATGGCTCTCCAGAGCTCCTTGGGTCTGGCAGACCCCTCAAAAGTCAGTAAACCCTATCTCACTGGACTTTACATCTTACTTTTCTTATGGTTTATGTAAGCTGAGCACAAACAAACAGACCAATATGTATGTGCATGGATTGGGGATTAGCAAACGCAGCCTCCAGGTAGTTCTGTGGATTGTTTTTGTGCAAGGAGGGCGAAGTCCTTAAGATTTTTAAAATATCTGACAGCTAAGCAGAAGCAAATGCCAAAAAAATCAATAGTTGAGGGAGTGGTTGCTTGTGAGCTGCTGAGAACAAGGCATGGTTTAAGCACGTCTCTCTACCTTTCTGCCTTGTAAAACCAGTCCCCCTGCACTGCTTTCTGAGCCCCCACATGCATGTTCTTTCTGGATCACAGGCTCTTTGTGCGCGACATCTCTTAGATACAGCTGTTCACAAGTAACTGCACGGCTAAGTTGCCTTCGGGAACTCATCATCATGCATCTGGCTTTCTCTGGCCCTGATGGAAACAGTCCTGCCCTGTCATTTCTGCACCAACATTTCCCCGACTGCCGCTTTCAACGTGTCATTCTAGTGTCACCTTAACCACAGGCATCCGAACTTGTGCAATGTACTTACTCATAGCTGGCGGCCTTCTTGGGCTCATCTCTTGCTTTCTACCGTATACATAGAATATAAAAATCTTTGGAGAAGCGATAAACATTGTGCTCTGATGTTTAAATCACATTTATTCACAGCCTCTGTGGCAGAACAGGTTGTCTTAGCACAACATAGGAATATGATGTTTATCTTTGGCAAACATTTTTTATATTCCTCCTGTGTAGTGGGTGACAGTTCAGGTAACTGCTCTGGAGTCTTTCCTGCAGTTCAGAAACATGGTTGACACGTGACACAGCGTGTTGTAATAGCTGGTGTCAGCTGCAGAAGTTCAGCAGGTCACGGGGACTTACCGAGTCAACACTGCTAGGAGACTCATGAGGGATGCGGTTAAGTCAAGTAAGTGCTGCAGGGCATTTTGTGGTTGCCAGCCAGGTGCAGGAGGATCTGTGTTTACATTAATCAGAGTTCAGTTATACGTTTTTAAAAAGAGAAGCTTAATTCACTGTCTGGCCCTCTAGAATCTAAAAGCTGTCCTGGGCTTTTTAGATTCATTTGGATTGTAGAGACCTCTGTGAAGAACCAGTTTGAACTCGGTATTTGTCTTCAACATGGACAGATGGCCAGGCTTTTTACAGAGGTGCACAGAAGGAAAACAGGAGTCAGTGGCTATAAATTGAACCAGAGTAGGTTCTGACTCAGTATATAGAGAATAATAAGGCACTGGGGCAGGTTGCCCAGAGAGGAGGTGGTCCTTGTAGAGTTTTCAAGACTCAGCTGAACAAAGCCCTCAGCAACCCATCTGAACTCAGTTTTGTCCCCACTTTGGAGACGTATCATGGTCCCATCCAACCTGAGCAAAACTGCAATTTAAAAAATGTGGGCTGGCTGGCTAAGAAAGAAGACTGGAGGAAGACATGGTCATCTTCAAGCATCTAAATGACAAAAACAGTGTTCCACCTTTCTAGAAAAGAAATGGGCTTAAACTGCAGTAAGAAACGCTTAGGTTAAATTTGAGAATGATCTTTCTGATGCTAAAGATAGCAAAGTCCTGGGATAGGCTGTTTGGGGAAGGAAAGAGATCTTCAACCGCTGAGGTCTTTAAGACCTCCTTAGAAAAACTATTAGGAATGACATAATTGTATTTGACTGCCCTTTGTACAGGGAAGAAACAAGCTTCTTCATGGGGTTTGTTAAATTCTGTTTTTCACCAGATCTGACATATGCCACCCACACTTTCATATTCACATCTGTAAATAATTGGTCTTATTTGAGTTATTCTACATCAAAGCTTTCTCATTACACTGATAGGAGCCTATCTCCAGATAAAAGCTTTCTTTTTCTTAGCAATATGTAAATCACTTCCAACGTGAACTAACCTAATTGGAGGAAAAAACCCTGATTGGCAGGTTTTGCTTATTTTTAGGTGGAGTTCTCTGCCTTCTATTAATCTTCACAAAAGTGAGTTTGGGAGAAAATAAAACCGTGGCAAAATCTTTATGTGTGAGCGTCCTTGGGTTTGTTTGCATATGCAGCCCTCTTCTGCCAGGCCTACCTAGCCTAACAAACACCTTCACAGACAAAGCGATTCTTCTTCCCAGGGCTGATCAGTGGTGCCTGAATTTTAAATGGACATCAGGTTTTTTGAACTGTTTGATTGTTTCGTGCTGAGGTATTTTCCCTGATGACTACTTAATGCCTTTTAAATGTTAAACCTTTTCTCTCCCAACTCCTCATTCCTCTAAAGAGAAACCAAACAAAAATACCGTAATTTATGGAAATACCTTTATGCCTGAGATACCTTCACTGATATCTTGTCAACAGGAAAATACTTGGGTGGCAACATCCTAGCATGGTGGCAATGACAGCTCTGTGGGAAGATCAGATTTATTTACTGAGATTTGCGAGTCCCATTCAGGGATTTTGGACGTTAGAGCATCTTTTAAGAGAAAATCAGATGAACTTGGTACACAGATAGAAAAGTTATTTTTATGGATAGGTTTGAGGTTGAAGTTCATCATCCAGATTGTGCTAGGGGCTCCAATCAGAGTCTCCAGCACAACCTGGACAATTAATTTAGATCTCAGCTTTATTCATAGTAAGAACTTCTTCTTAATATGCATTTCTTGTCCTGAGCCACAATTCTTCCTCAGCTTAAGCTCCAATTGTGGTTTCTGTTGGTAGCAGGGCAAGAGAACCAGAATATAATAATTTTAAAAATAATACTTCTCTTAGAGTAAAGGTTCACCCCTAAAATAATTCACCCCTAAAACATTTCCCTACCTTTTTAAAAGAAAGCATTACAGCAGCTCAGGATACAGTATAGAGTCAGCACTGATTGAAGTAAAACCTCATCTCAGTAGGATTTATTGTTAAAGATTAAGTTGAAGCCCTTATTCTTTTATTAGTTATTGAGCAATTCAGCCTTGTGCAAATCTGTTACATCAAAAATACAGTTCAGCCAAGGAGAACCACTTACAACATCGTTTCCCTTTGAACCATCAACCTACCTGGACTTCGTCTTGAATGTACTCAAGACCTTTATCAGTTCCAGAAAACAGCTAAATCCTGTTCACAGTCCTTGTTGCAGGTATGCTACGAGCAGACAAGAGTGTTGCAACTGGAGCTCCTCTGGCTTGAAAGATTAGAGTAGCATTAAACTGGAAAAAATGAACAGGGGAGTAAAAATAATCATCCCTCCTCCTCATATAATTTAAAAAGCATTAAGCAATGCTTCCAATATTTTCTGTGGGGTTTTTAATTCTCTCTTGCCAAAAAAATAAGTGAATGTTTGCAAGGCTACAGTGGTGATGGGGAAATAAAATTATTGTCTGAACTAAGATTAAAAAATGCTCAGCCTGACTGAAAAAAAGTAAACTGGAGGGGTAAAATATCCTCAGGCTGCAAGCATTACAGATCCTGTTACAGTGCTAATTAGACCAAAAACTAAAGAGCAGGTTAAAGATTTCGGTTTTTTCTTTAAAAGAAGAACAGTTTCTGAGGATTTAGGTCTTACATAAAATCCTTATTGCAACTGTTTGGTTATTGGCAGGAAAGTGGGATGCATCTATTTTAGATGAGATGCACAAAGACTGTCACAGCAAGATCACTCAGCACGGCTTTACCTTCTGGATTATGTTACATTTGTTGCTCTTCAGAAAAAAAATTATCCAAGGAGCAAGAGAGATTTTAATACCAGCTATGGCATTTTTAGTGCTCTATAATCTTTGATATCACTTCAGATCCTGTATTACAGTTGTGTTTTCTCTGGTTCTACTTCCTGTGTTTTTAAACTGAGGGAGTTTTGATGGGGGATAGTGGATAAAGCTTTCTGATAAATGAACAGCTTTACAGATGATAGAACCATGGAATTATTAAGGTTGGAAAAGACCTATAAGATCATAAAGTCCAACCATTAGCCCAACACCATGGTGTCTACTGAACCATGTCCCAAAGTCCCGTGTCTACATGTTTTTTTTAACACCCCCAGGGATGGTGACTCCACCACTTCCCTGAGCAGCCGGTCCAGTCCCTGACAACCCTTTCAGCTAAATTATTTTTCCTAATAACCAATCTAAACCTCCCCCGGCACAACCTGAGGCCATTTCCTCTCATCCTATCACTTGTTACTTGGGAAAAGAGATCAACACCCAACAACCATCGCACTACCACCTCCTTTCAGGCAGTTGTAGAGTGTGATAAGATCCCAGGTCCTTTTCTGCCAGGCAGCTTTCCAGCACAGGCCTTTTATAAATTATTATGTTTAAAGTAATTTGTTTCCATTTCACACTAAAACTATTTGTTTCCTATTAGTTATTGCAAATTTTATCTTTTTAAAGGGGATCAGCCATAGCAAGAATCATTGGCAAAAATGTCCAGAAGTCCAACAGATTTGATCCTACTGTCAAGATATGGGTATTTGAAGAGAACATCAATGGAAGGAAACTCTCAGAAATAATCAACCAGGAACATGAAAATGTTAAATATCTGCCTGGATACAAGATACCCAAAAATGTGGTAAGTTGGAAAAAAATATTACTGAAATATTTTCTTTTTTTTTTTAATAAGGGAGGCAACATCTGGCAAAATTTAAACTAGGAAGTAGTTCACTGCTTCATTCTGGTTTGTCACCTGACTTACTCCAATATTGATATATAACTCAACTCATTGCAATATAACTCGCTTCTGTGACTCCTGCTTGTGTTGTATGTCAGATGCGACTTCAAACATCCAGTTGTGCCAGGTGCTGCTAACACACCCTCCTCCTCTCTGGCAGAAATCAGCATAACTCTAGAAATGGCAGGCTGAGATCTGTCCCCCCAAAGCTGAGATATTTCAAACCCACAACATCTTCTAGGGTAAAAAAAAAAAAAAAAAAGGAGAGCTACTGCTCTCCCTTCTTCTAAAAATGAAATCAGCAGCCCACCTAACAGCTGTGGTTTACGCAGAAATGAATAATGAGCTATCGGCTCATGGGTGATTTCAGGATAGCAGTGCAGTACTATAATTATTAATGCTGTAACTTCCACCAAATATATAAGGTATTTAATTTTCATGAACTTTTAAAATACCAAGTTATGCATCTCTACTTAAATTAATTAGCTTGGATAATTTACTGCTACTGAAGCAAGCAAGGTGAGGGGTTTTGGCTGTTAAAGATTTTGCCAAATGCCACTGTTTTGTGAATTAAAGAAAGTAGCACTGCATTTCTGGAACAGCTGCAGTTGTAAAAGGAAGTTAAGATGCTGCACGTGGTGGTCTCCCTGGGTGGAGAGTGGTTATGTTTAGTACTCCATTTACTGCTGCGATTGCATATTTGCACTCTTGTGGCATGAACTTAGCACACAATTCTCCTGGGTTACAGTTGACTTGTCACTGTGATTTTTACAGCCGACTAGCAGAGCAACAGGCTTGTCATCATCGCTTGACATCAGTTTCATCCTGTCTGTGGCAAAGCCTGAGACTTTACTAGCAGAAATCAGCTGCCTCCAGTAAAGCCTTTGAGGGGCCCCTCACACCTTTGTCTCCGACTAAACAACTAATTCTTGTTCCAGCAGAACCATACGGTCTTGCTCAATATCTTCAGGAACTACCTGAAGAAGCTGAACCAGCAAAGTCTTCCCAGGATAATGCAAGTTTAGAAATTGTATCATCTTCAGATTATCCAAACAGGGATGGGATGGGAGGCAAGTTAAAAACAAAGTTATAAAAAAATCCAAACCTGAGATCATAGAGTCTTTTGGATTGGAAGGGACCTTAAAGATCATGCAGTTCCATCCCCTCTGCCATGGGCAGGGACACCTCCCACTGGATAAGGTTGCTTAAAGCCTCATCCAGCTTGCTCTTGAACACCTCCAGGGATGGAGCATCTGATTTCTCTGGGAAACCCATGGCAGCGCCTCACCATCCTCGCAGTAAAAAAATTTCCTAATATCTAATCTAAATGTACCCTCTTTCAGCTGAAGCTGGGCCGCTTTGGATATTTCAGAATAGAGACAGCTCTATTCTGTTGCATGCATGAAGAGCTAGGTGCTTTGCCACTCTACCAGTTAAAATTAAGGACACTTGTGACACATCTCCAGTCGCTTTGGCACCCTGGTATCTTCCAGGGTTTGAGGATTCCTACCTGGCATGATTGGGCTCATTTTGGTTGTCGCTTTTGTTCCAGGTGGCTGTACCAGATGTGGTTGAAGCCACAAACGGGGCAGACATTTTAGTGTTTGTTCTGCCACATCAGTTCATTGGACGAATCTGCGAGCAGATCGCAGACCAGATAAAACCTGGGACTTTTGGGATTTCCCTGATCAAGGTAAGTCACAAGACTCGATCTGTACAGAGTAAATAATTAACTGCCTTCAACTTAAGGGTAGGAGCTCCAGTCCTCAGTTGCGTGCTCTGCATAACGATGAGCAACTCTGCAAGAGTTAAAGTTTAGCCAGCCTTCTAGTGCTCACATGGCCACGATATGAAAAGGATGGAGCAACCCAGCCTGGCTAAGAGCAACTGTCTTTACCAGACAGCTTTAGCCTGGATCAGTTCCCACTTAGACCAGCACAGAGGTGAAAATGGGCAGAGGGAGGGCTGTATAAGCTAGTGCTGCTGCCAGAAAAAAAAAAAAAACCTCATTAGACTACAGCCTCAATTAACTCTTAACTGGAAAGAGTGCTGGGTCAAAGTGCCTCTTCCAAGTACATGCTAAAGCTGTTCCTGGCAGCATTAAACAGCACAATAACACTAATGATTTTGCAGAACTGAAGCAATTTCAATCCTTATTGAACTGAGAAGTCTTTTTTAAAAGATTAGAGGTACCAGATTATCATAATCTTAGATGGAATTAATATTTTAAGAGAATCTCAATCTGAAAGCCAGAGGCAAGGTGTAGGAATATGGTCCACTGCTTCTGCTATTGCTTGCCTTGTAGGAAATGGCCAAAAGCAACGTAATTCAAGTTTGCAAACTGCAATACGAGCTCTTCCCTCTTTTTTACCCCTGTAGAAGTTATTTCACAAGCAGCAGTAGACAGAGGAGAGGAGGATGGGATAGGAAAGAAATTTCTGCATATTTACTTCTTTATCTTAACTATCCCCTTGAGACAGTTCAGTACACTCCGTAATACCAAGGAAGCAAGATTAATACTTATATCTTGTAAAAAAGCCACTGCTTGTAGACCTAATCAAAAAGTCTGATTATGTACTACAGGAGTTTAATACAAAGGGAAAATACAGCATCAAAGAAAGCCTCAGGACAGCAGCACTGGATGTGAGGCCCCTTGCTGGGTTACCTTGATTGTCGCTACTCTCTCCCTGAACTTGCAGTTATCAAACTACAAACCCAGAGCATTTGTATTAGTGGCTAATGCTAGGGAATGTAAGACCCAGATCTTCCCAATTAAAACCAGAGAGCTGCAGGCAATAGGACACCTTCTGCTTTACTAGCGCTCTGCTGCTGTCACTTTCCTATTCTAATAACTTGGCTTTGACTATCGTCTTTTATTCAGGGGATTGATGAAGGTCCTGAAGGCCTGAAGCTCATATCTGACCTCATTCGAGAGAAACTGAAGATAGAAATCAGTGTGCTTATGGGAGCCAACATAGCCAAAGAAGTGGCCGATGAGCAGTTCTGTGAAACCACTATTGGTAACTATTGCAAAGAGCAAATTAAAGTTGCCAGCTGTGGTTTAATGTCACGGGTGGCTGGGCAACAGGATAACCTCTGGAGGGAGCAGGAGGGTGCAGTGGGTCCCATGTGGTTCCTGAGTGGTGTGGGGGGCACAGTGCCTGCTGAGCTTGTTCAGGGAGGAAATATTATTCCCAGGCAGTTCGGTGCTGGTAGGATAAGATCCAAACTGACAATTGGTTTCAGTGCTGAGAGCTAACTTAATCCATTAAAAATTACAGCTTAATCCTGTTTCTGTAAGAGCTGGCAAGAGCCACCTTTTATATACTCAGTGTTGAGCTGTACAGACACCAGCAGTTGATACACCATAGAGTCTAGACAGAGAAGTGTAATCAGAAGCTGGTGTGTGCTCAGGCTCCCTGAGGTGTATTCCTCCATCTTCAAATTTCTTTGTTTGAAAAAAAAAACGAAAAAACAACCCAAACCCCAGTAATGTTCTGTTCCTCCCTCCCAGTCAGACTCTTTGCCAAGACAGAGCCTCGAATCCTCCCAGAACTGGGTCTGACCTGACTTGGAAAGTTCATCCATTGAATTTTAGAGTCAGCCAAAATTAAACTTTCATCCTTCCGTAGCTAGGGAAGGCAAAAGAAAAACAAATCACTGTTGCAATACTGTTCCTTTGCCTTGGAAATGTTGCAGTAATAGTGAAAACTGCACCAACTGGGCATTTGTTGCTGACAGAGCAATTGGGCACAAATAGGACAGACACAATTAGGAGAGCTGAGCAATATTAATTTTCTTGGCGGAATTTAACTTCTGCTGGCCCTGTTTGAAGCCGTGCTGTGATGACAACTGTGCAAAGAGCTTTGCCACTTGCTTTTGTCCTCATGGAAAGCCACATAGCTTAGAAACAGCCACCTCAGAGACCGGGTATCCCCCAACGTTAGTTATTGTGAAGAAAGAGATACAAATCCAAAGTTTCACATAAGACAGGGCAGAAACCCCACAGCTACCAGAGTGCAGCGCCCCAACTAATACAAACTCATTGCCGAGCAACTCCTGAAGGAAACCAATCTGCCTCATATGAAAATTAAATGAAAGTCCATTGAATATTCTTTGCCCAGCTGGCCAAAGGCTCTCTGGACAAAAGCAAACCTCAGCGCCTGCGCTGCTGAGGGCTCTCTACCATTCTTCCCATTTCCTCAGGCGAGCACTGTAATGACAATACATGAGCTCTTTAGAATCGCTAACAAAAATGTTCCACCACTGCCAACGTTCAGCTTCATCATCTGTGGCTCTCCCTCTAATTGGGAATTAATTGGGCATTAATCATTTGTGCCCCATAATACTATCTATCCATTACACTGGTTTGCATTTTCAAAGCAGAAATTACACCCTTGCACTGTACAAAGCAATTTGTAAATATTTTCTTTTGTGAGGTTTGTGGTAACAGAAGCTTTCTCAGGCAGAAAGCTGCATGAGAGGCTATCTACTTTTAAGCTCGTTGAAGTGTTATTAAGTGATGCTTACTCAATACCCTGGGACTTGCATACATTTAACACTAGTTTCCAGCAGCAGGAACATCTGTCACCCAAATCTCTTGTTTAGTAACATCCAGTTGCTGAGACCACAAAACATAAAGTGGTCCTTGAGACCTTCTTTCAGGTTTCGGTTAATTGTATGTGCTCTGAAACATCACAAAACCCCTCTAACCTTCATCCTTCCTTCCCACAGGGTGCAAAAACAAGAAACAAGGGGAAATCTTTAAAGAATTAATGCAGACCCCCAATTTCAGGATCACCGTGGTGCCTGACTGTGATACAGTGGAGATTTGTGGAGCCTTAAAAGTGAGTGATTTCAAACCAAAAATGTTTTTATTAGGACCAAATTCTACACTCACCTGAGTCTTCTAAAAGCCACAGGGTCTAATATGAGTCCTGTCATCCTGTGATTGAATGAGCACAGACAAGATGTGTAGTTCGTGTGCCGGTTTTCCAACCTGTAAAAAATGGAAAATTTATTTAATAATCTACCTGCTGGCAAAACATTTCAGAATAGTTGTATTTTTACCCTTGTTTTCTCAAGAGGCACCTCTGCTTCTAAGGGCAGAATTTAGTCCCCTGTATTTCCTTGTCTGCCCATTGTAAGCACGTGAAACAAAAGACTTTTACTACATCTATGTGATTGATAGGAATGGTTGGACTCAGTGATCCAGTGGGTCCTTTCCAAAATGGCGATTCCATGATTTAGCAGCTCCCGCTAATAGCTGATTTCCATGGTTCAAGTAGTAACCTGCTAGCAAGTGGGCATCAGAGGCGATGCCTGTGCTGCTTTCAGTGATGCCCATGTTGAGATCCCAGGCTGAAACAGAAATGATACCAAAATCACCAAGTTTCCAAAGAGGGGGGCACTTAACTGAGACTTGGAGTTTGCTTTTAAATGTGCAGAAAGTGGCTCCAGCCTATGATCCTTTGTACTTTTTTATACATTCAATCATTTGTACTTCTGTAATTCACTTATCCGAGGAGGAGGGGGAAATAGTGACTAGGATATAATGGGTCCTGTTTAATATTCCATACAAAAAGAAAAGTCTATTTACATACAAAATCAAATACCCCCAGGTTTTGCTTCAGCCGCAGTCTGGAACCGGGGGCTAGCACAGTAGGGGAGAGAAAGGTTGGTTGATCTTTGTGGGAAATGTTTGCTCTTCTTGAAATCATTCCTTTTGCGTTGTCTTTGCTAAAGACTGGGCCATGTGCCTGTCTGGAGCAAACACATCAACGGCAGCGCTGGGTGACATCATCTACAGTGATGGACTTATTTAGGAGCCGAGAATTGGGAGGTGGGAAAGGGGGTGTGCAGGAGTTGTGAAGGTATTTAGGATCCTGAGGGATTTGCTTAGAGGTGTAGAACATGGCAATTCTACTGTTTTTGCAGGTGAACCCAAAATTTCATCTGCTGCAGCATCTGTACATGGACCCCATGCCTGTTTAAATTAGAGACCCACAGAGAAAACCTAGAAAGGCAAAAGTCCTTATGGGATATTTTAAATAGGTAAAACAGAAAGGTCAGCGAGTCTCAACGAGGAACTAACAGAAAACAAAATATTCATTGCATACACACTGTGTGATTACAATATTACCATATTTAACAAGTGCTTTGATTTTTGCTCATGGAGTAACATTGGATACATTATAAGAATATTCTAGAATCCCAGCTACTTTTGTAGCTTCTTCATAAGATAAACTCATGACCATTGGAAATTGAACCACATTCTGGTGGAGACAGATTTGTGGGATTTTCTTAAAGCTGATGAACCACATGGCTTGCCTGACTGTTTTCTGTCCTCCTCTATGTTTCCCACTTAATTGGTTTTAGAACATAGTAGCAGTAGGAGCTGGGTTCTGCGACGGACTGAAATTTGGCGATAATACCAAGGCGGCAGTTATACGTTTGGGCCTTATGGAGATGGTGGCCTTTGCCAAGCTGTTCTGCAGGGGAACCGTATCAATAGCCACATTTCTGGAAAGCTGCGGCGTCGCCGACCTCATCACTACCTGCTACGGGGGACGCAACAGAAAAGTAGCAGAAGCCTTTGCTCGCACAGGAAAAGTAAGGAGGATTTTGAAATACTTTACACTAACACATGAAGAATTCCTTCTGTGTTTTACAAAGGCATCATTAGTTGTTTACCTTCTTGACAACTGCTGGTATCCCCTCTGCTCCAAGTAATCAGTCTCCTCTCTTCTAGTCCATTGAGGAGCTGGAAGAGGAGATGCTGAATGGACAAAAGCTGCAAGGTCCTCAGACCTCAGCCGAAGTCTACAAGATTCTGAAACAGAAAAATATGCTCGATAAGTAAGTGCTTTTATTTAAAAACAATGGAAATGACAACAAATGATGAGTGATTCATAACTTCATTAACAGTGCTTGTGTTTAATAATCTTGTTCATTTCCGCAACAACTACTTTCTACGTTTTGGACCACCATTAAGGCTCAGCTTACCCTGACCACAGTCAGTAGGACGGGATGAAAGCTAAATAGTGTTAGAAAAAACAAGCCACAGCCATATAGGAAACCAAAACTATAATAATAATCCAGAGGAGCTACCCAGACACTCCCGTTCCCCTAGACAGGATTGAAGGCAGTCAGCTTGCAAACATGATCTGTGGGTTAAAGGGTTTCTTCTTCTCATTATGTAACCATCACAGCTTGCAGCTGCTCTCAGTCCAAACGTTAACTAGGTTGTCTCAGTATAAAATTCAAGCGTATATTCCTAATCAAAAAGTTTTATGCGCATTGAATAATATCTGCCAATATCAGTGCTTTAGTGTGGCAAGTAAGAAGTACTTCCCATTGTTCGAGGTAATGTAAGATTATTTATAATTTGAAACCTTTTTCTCAGCTTACATGATAGAGGAGCTGAACTTCCCTCCATCTCATTCCCTGTCCTACATTAGCAGTGCTTAGAGGTCAAATGCTGCTAAAGGAATACTTTAAAATAATCCCATTAGAATTCTAACAGATATAGAAGATTTCAGTGGCATTATCTTTCAAAATGGGAGAGAGAAAAGAAAAGCTCATTTTGACAGGACGTGAACTTTAGATCCAACCTTGATCTAATAACTATCCCTGTAATTACACTTAGTTAGCTCCAGTCAGCTCCAAGTCATTCAGTGGACTCATTTTTTTTACCACGTAATTACTAAGACAGCTTGCAAAAGGAAAAGAACTCTTTAAGCCAGGAAGAGAAAAATCATTAGACATTTTCATTCTCTTTGGTCTTTCAACTATCAGTGATGAGTACAAACAATACATGCATTTTGCTCACAGGAGGAAAAAGAGGATACACAATTCAGGATTTTTCAGTAAATTAAATCATTGATAGGAATTTTAGCACCAAAACAGCTCTTCTCTGCTTTCATCCCCCAGAGTTGCCCCTATCTCCTCTTAACTGCCCTAACTTCATTCCTGCTGCTTTGTCTTCACACTGGTCATTTACAGTTGTCAGTAAAGGTATCTCCGAATTAAAATTATATTGTAAAGAGAAACAAAAGTTTTCAATTTTTAATGTAACATAAAAGAGAGAAAGATTTTTTTTCCATTATAAATGGAATGAAATGTTTATATAAATTTTAAAAACCATTTTCATTGCTGTACACTTCTTTCAGGTTTCCATTATTTACAACCATCTACAAGATCTGCTATGAGGGTCAGTCAATCCAGGAGTTCATCACGTGCCTGCAGAACCACCCAGAGCACATTTAGAGAGCACACTGCTCTCCTCACCTGGTCTCACCTCATCTTTCCAGGACTTCCGTACACTCCAGAGCAAATAAAGCAGAGCAACACCTGCTGTTAAAGCAACAGAGAATGTATTTCAGTACCCTCCTTCTGGGGGTAAAAATCTGCCTTTAATTTCAACGTTATACCCAAGGAAAAGGAAATGAATGTACAATTTAAGATTTGATTTGAATTAGTAATGCAGGCATTTGCCTAGAACTGCCTTCTTGTTGATTGAACACAGTTCTCATAATTTCCACAGCAAGAGCTCAGTCTAGCTCACACAAACCTCAACATTTTGCCTACTAATATTGCTTACAGACAGCAGAAAACAGAAAAATTGAAGAACTCATCCAAATAGAACTATTTTAATATTAAAAAAAAAAAAAGTCATGTGGGCAAATATTGCATTTCTACAATTCCCCTCAAACACAAATAACATTTTGTGGTTTGGGACATTGATCTTGTTTCCCGGCACAAGCCTCTTTGGAAAAACAGGTGGTGTCACTGTGCTCAGACACGTGAATGTTCAGCAGATGTGTAAATAAAACGGTTTAAGGGGCAGAGGAAGGAGAAAGAAGGGGGTTGGGGAGGAGGTTGATTGTTTCAAGCAGTTAACAGTGAAAACCACTTCTGTGATATTTGACTTCTATACATGCATTAACACAACCGCTACAGACGCACAGAAATGCTGTAAAAATGCATTTGAGACCGGGCTGCATTTTAACTGCACCAGCAAACTCTGCTGGACTGACAGCAATGCAACCACCTGCATCCTTCCAAGACTGCAGGCTAACCTGATGTAGCTTCAGCAACGCACCCGACACTCTGGAAGAAAGATTTGTATGTACTTCTGAATTTTAAACACAAACTGGTTTGTGTTCCGTGTTTTTCATTTTGCTGCCAATGGTGTTAATTTTAAAAACATACAAGTTTTTAAAACCTCACAGCTGTACTTGGTAAGTTTACCTACCTGATGGTTTTCAGAGTTAAAGCCATCTATGAAGTGATCCACGGCACATTTTATAAGCTTTAATACCATTTTCAGAGACTCCTATTTAGGGACAGAGCAAACAAAAAGGAAAAGTAACCTACTTTTGCTTTGCATTATCCGATTTTCCAAAATAGCAGAGACAAAGGCAAGTGGATTTTTTAATCTCTCTCTATATTCTCTGACATATTGCTTGGGGTGGGGTGAAAGGAGCTAGATCACAAAATCGTTTTCACTCTGCATTTTGGAGTATTGTTGTCTTTCGCATTTATCAGAGTACTATATATATTAAAAATAATGTTTTACTTGTAATTATAAATCTATTGTAACAGTCTCAGTCGTACAGCTTGCCAAGCTGGCTCAGGTACCAGAAACAGTGGCCGTGGCGTCACTGATCCCTGCAGAACAGAGCAGCAGAGGTGGTGAGTCACCTCCTCCTGCTCCGAGGCCGGTCACGGCTCCTCAGGGCAACACCAACATTCCTTCTGCTGAAATGGGAATCATGTGGCCAAATGCCTTATACAAAACAGGGAGCTGTGATATTCCACAGCAGAAAGAGACTTAAAAGATTGCATAATTTTTAAGTATTAAATACAGCGGGTGGGACAGAGAATTCAGGAGCCTCCTTACTTCACCAAGGAGGCGAAGCTTCTGATAAGTCATGTACAAGCCAGTAATAGCACAGAACATTTCACATTCCCAGTGTATTCATTTTTCAAAATTTTCACAAATAAAACACTGTTGTCATGCTGGTCCTTTATGGCGCATATTCTTATAGTTAATAATGTCAGCTCTCAAAGAAAAGGACAAGAAAAATCAATTTTCTACAGACATTTTATTGATGAAAGTTTTTTTCTGCTTTTGTACGACATACTTCCTTTACATGGTAAAATAAGGAAATTTTTACTCCATAAATAACAAAAAATAGCCCTTAAATCTCAATCCAATCAAAATCTACGCAAAATAGCTTGTTCTATATTTACATTCGGTACCAAAATAGGAAACACATGTTCAAGGTCAGCTAGTTCCATCAAGACAGTTGTTTTATCTCCAAGATAAGCTTCACATTAAAAAGGCAATGTTTGCACCTTGGAAGTGTGGGAGCATAAGCTCCCTTTAGTCAGTGTACAAAGACACCCAAACCCCGCAGACGGATACATTCAGCCAGGTGAAAGCTGGTGGTTAAATCCTGACCGGCTCAGCTAGCTGGAAGCCATTCGTAGGAAGGGCAGGGAAGAAGGGGTATATACCTGCCCCCCTCTACTGAAATATATTCAAGCAGAAAGCTCTGCAGGACAGGAGGGTTTAAAAAAACACTGGCCCTCGTAAGGGACTATGGATATGACACCAGTCCTCCCAGTTTTACTAGTGCACAGCAGAAAGAATGAGCTGTGTTGCACCGACAGTCCATTAATGTGGGTGAAAAATGTTCTTTCAGTAATGAACGTACATCCAAGGCTGTAATGGTCTCCTCCAAGAGGAATTAATTGCCTGCTTTTCAAGTGTCATGTTACTTGCTGGATACTCCAACCAAAAGCAATTCCTCCTCTCCAAGACAAATGTGTTCCTGAAGCACAACTTGCCTCGACTTCTAATTGGATTATTACAGATTTGAACTACTACAAGGACGACTGCAAGACTAATTTACTTCCATAGTCAAACATGGAATGTTCTTAAAAATTAAATCTGTGGACATTACATACTGCAAATGTTTCAGCTACAGCCAAGCTAACTCATTTCTCTCTCAACACCATTTCACAGAATGACTTCAGGTGGTAAAGATCTTCAAGATCGTTGAGTCCAACCATCGATCCAGCCCTAAGTCCACCAGTAGACCACGGCCCCAGGCACAACATCTACTTGTCTTTGAAACACCTCCAGGGATGGTGACTCAACCACCTCCCTGAGCAGCCTGTGCCAGTGCTTGACAATCCTTTCAGTGAAGAAATTCCTCCTAATAGCCAACCTAAATCTCCCCCCCGTGCATCTTGAGGCCATTATTTCCAGGGCTTCTGTTGCCCTGCCCTGCCTACCCTGGTGAAAACACAAACGCTTATCTGGGCTCTATTTTCAAGTTTTCACATCTTAAGTGATGCAACAGGATGGACTCACCACAATTATGTTCAGGACACCTAAACCAGCTGCCCTCAAACCAATACTGACTTCCAGGGTGGGGAAGGTGGCTACTACACTTAAGGCTACATAACTGAATTGTTTAAGCTACAATTTTAGCTGTGTTCTGCACTCAGAAATGGCTTATGCTTCCTACTGTATTTATTTTGCTCTTAAAAACCTGAGACATGTTTTTACTTAATTCATCTTAAGATTCGGGAAGTTCACAGCAGGCCAGAAGCTTAACTTAAAGACAAACAGAACTGAGGTAGGTAGTTTTACTCAAATATGCTTTTAGACAAGTCACCAATGCATTGTCACTTTAAAGTGACACATTTCTTGGCAGTTCCAACACAGCTACAGCCGCTAACGCACTGATAGCACATAACGTGTTGGGGTTTGCTCACTAAAGTACCTTCCCTCCCCGACTCCCCAAAGTCCTGTTCAGTTCTGCAGTTCACAGCCAGCTGAAGGGCTGCAAGAAATTACAACTGAAATCTCAGATTATTAAGGCAGCAATAGTTTTACTTCACTGGATCCACTGATGCGGCTACTCAGCAGGTACTGGTGAATCTGACCACAAGAGCTCTGACAGCAAACAGATTTTTCCCTGTAGGTGCGACACACTACAGCCTCTTTAATTAATGCATACAATTCAGAAGTAGGTAAGCATCGACTTTTAAGCCATCTTTCCATGAATTCTCAGGAAAAGAGAATGAAAGAAGAAAAGCCCTCAAGATAAACAACTGTGTAGAAGATAAGAATACTCAATTAAATATGACAAATCCCACACTTACACAGACAGGAGACCAACGTATCAAATACCAAGCACAATAAATTAACATCAGTAAAAAAGTTTAACAGTTATAAAGTTAACCAGAGAGTTCAGACAGTGCAAATATTTCACGGTAAGAAAAAATAACCAATAATTTCTTTTCAAGTATCAAAAGCATGGTTGTTGAGTGATGCAATTTAAACTGTATTATTGCACAAGAGACAAAAAATACAATATCAACCTCTGGGACTTCAGACGTATTCTCAAACCTTTACATCTTCAAGGAATCAATTTACACCATCTGTTGATCATGCATATATTAAAATATTCCGTGTTCACTTATTAATCTGAGTGTTTCTTAATTCGAACTTGTACATGTTTAAAGCGTTTGACTCCTAATTTGTATTGCTTCTCAAACTCCTATTTAAGGCTAGCCTAGGCCTTGTGTAATTCAAAGCCAACTTAACCTGCAGTTAAGAAGGGAAACTAGCTCAGTGCAAGTTACTCTCTCACCTGTGATGCCTGCAGACAGTTCTAGGTTGCAGCTAATCACCTCAGCAGTGTTGTAAGAGTTTCTTTTTAAATAAAATCCAAACAACTCCAGTAGGCACAAAGATTTTCTTACAATTACAATGGAAGTCCTATTATTAAACAAGTTCAATTGTAGCTAAAGAAATTTTACTCTCTACCCTTTTCATTCCTCCACCTTTTATTTCAGACAGTCACTGACAATTCTAACATCACAGCACATGTCAAAATGAGAGTAACGACACCTTTCTCTCTGTATTTTCACTCTTCAGTGCACTGGGCACATCTGCTTCCTGCAGTTTAACACTTTTCCGAAAATGAAAACTATCCTAACAGGACAGACAATAGATTGGACCCCACAAGAGTTTCTGTTAGTCCAAACAAGATTCTTTGTAACACATTAAAGAGTCAGAAACAAATAAAAACATCCTTACAAGTGTCCTATAGAGCAGCTGTCCTTACCTAGACTGATCTTGCCCATTTCCTTCCTCATGTATTTTATCCATCAATCTATTTTGTACCCAAGTGTGCCCTCATGTGGTTCAAAACGTCCGATTCTCTAATTTATTACTACGGATTATTTGAGGATTTGTATTTGCAAGTCCAAGAAAAAGCAGGGGTGGGGAGAGAAGAAAGAGATAGATTAGACTTTTTTTTTTTTTCACATTCAATATAGGTTTTGGTCTACAGAAGTCAAATATGGTCCTATAAGATTATAGCTGCCATTGCTACTGGTTTGCCCTTCAACAAAAAGTGGGAATAGCTGCATTTGTGTTCATATTAGTTAATAAATAACAATGCTATTATTTAATAAACAAACCAACAAAATTAAAAATAATCAGAAAACCTATCCCAGTTTTACAGACTGGGTGTCAGTACTGAAATGCATCCGCCTAGGAAATGACTCTGAGAATACTCAAATGCTTGATGCATTAAATTTCACAGTAGAACTGGCACATGTTAAATGCGAATGGGGTTTCTAGACAGTTGTCTTGGTTACCAGTCTGAAACTACTTTGTGCATGTAGGAAGGTTTAAGCAAACCCCAAGAATCAGCTGCTTTACTGCAAACTCCTGTGAATTCCAAGAACCTCAAAGCTGCAGAATCCAGTAATGGAGACAACTGCCAAACACTGGTCTACCCTTCTTCCACCCATAAATTACAAGAATTCAGAAAAAAACCCCAAACATTCCCACACCTGTTTAGGCCTGGGTTATTCGCAGCGATGATGACCAATTTTCACATGGCTTTTGACTAAACCACTGAGGTATATTTCCAGTTTGAGGATGTTTTGCTACCAGTCACACAGAGGACATAACAAAAAAGCAACTCTCAGCTCTGTTACAGAAGAGTTCTCATTTCGAATCTTGACCAAGTTACCAGGTAGTCTAACCCAGTTAGCATAGTGGATCTCGTAACTGCATCAAAAAAAATCAAAGGTTGCACAATTCGGGAAAATACTGGCACTTATTGAGATGACAAAGTAAATATCTCTCCTCAAATTCTGGCTCCTTTTCTCAGTACCTCCCTGACTGCTCTCCGCACCAATACTTGCCAGGAGAGACGAGGCGCAGCGGAAGACGAGCTGCCTGCTCCACAGTAAGGAGTGCAACATGATGGTAAATCATCTTGGAACACCTTCTTGTCCCATGCTTAACTCTATGCGCAGAGAAATAGTCCTGTTAGCAGGGGAATTAAGTTAGCCATCAATAGCCAAAGGGTTACAACCAGGCTGGACGAGCAGGAGCATAGGTCTAAAATAAAAAGCAAAATACCATAAGGCTTATAAATTTTATATTTAAAGAAAAGATAAAATAACAGAACACTAAAATGCATGGAAGAACAAAAGCATATTTGCAGTGATTTGCACTGATTTATTCTAGCTTTCAAGGCTAGGAATTCCAAACAACCAAACAACATTATTTACTTGTAAAAGGAACAATCAATTTCTGCATTCTTTCACTAATAGCATACAAGAAGAAATGATAAAAACATATCCATATCGCTTAGGGATCTGGTTTAGTACTGGACAGGTAGACTCGATTTGGTCTTTTCCAACCAAACTAATCTATGATTCTAAGAAAGGAGCAGGAGGCTTCCTGTGGCATAACGGGGGAGAAGCAGCATTTCAAAAACCACAGACTCTGAAAAGATTGTTTTATGAACAGAATCACACAATTCTTTCAATCTGCATGGCTGTAAGTTCTGTAAAAACCTAAGCCACAAAACACCAAGCTGAAGAGGAAAAAAAAAAAAAATGGGGGGAGAAACCCAGTACATGAGTTGGGGAGTTTCATCTGTACATGAGGCTTAGGAAAAAGATGGAGACTAAAATAAACCTTTTTATACACACATGCACACACATGAGAAGTACTAAGCATGAATTTAAATAGATGCTAGAAGATGCAAATCTCCTAGGTTACAGCTTTCTCATGCTAAAATCTGATCTACAAGAGTCACTCCACCAACCACTAAAATGTTGCCATCTCTGAGACACATTATTTGAAATGGTACAACCCAATCCAAGTACATCAGTCTAAGAAAAGAATCGAGTATTCAGGTAAACAGATTTCTCTTTTTCTTGTAAACTGCAGTAGAGCCAGCATACGCAACAATTAAAGAACTGGGTAAAGGCTTAAGAATAAGCCACTTCTGTGAAATACTGTCAAGGCTGTGCTCCTTAATCCACTGGCTTTTTAGAAAGTGATCTGTTCTTGACAAAACACTAATTGAATTAATTAATTGATTTTAATCAATTAATTTTTTAATCAATTAATTGAATTAATTAATTGATTAATTGAATCAGTGAATTGAGCTTTTTTCACCTCTCTCAAAAAACAGACCAACACCCAACTTTCACATTCTGGATTGCAGATTTAACACTGTCAATGGGACGTTATACAAGTGAGTACTCACTTTCCAATAATATGATGATTTTGGAGGTTTTAAAAAACCTGTACGGCCTTCAGATTTTCTGGTAAGCTGCTATGCTAAAGCTAGATCTCTGGGAAGATTACCAGAAGAAGACATGATGTGAAGCGGTCCATTTCAGACATCTTTCTCTCCTACATTAGTCCCTACCCTGATCCCAGAAACAACAGCATGACTGCACACCGAAATGAGGGGCACTTTTTTCATCTTCTTTTGACACCTATGCCTAAGAGCTCAGAATAGCCAGGCCATGGCTCTCCTTTCTTATACCCCCGACAGTCAGGACTGACACAAAGCTTTAGCATTTTCAGACATTCTATACGAAGTTTCATTTCAGCAAATCATAAGGTAACCTACCGACTGGTGCAGCTCTTGTTATGTTCAGAGCCGGAGGATCCCGCTCTGGGGGACAGGAGTCACAGAAGTCCAAACACACCGGGCAAATTAGATTTCCAACATGTATCCAGCCATTCATCTGAATGCTCACAGTTAACACCTGTCCTGAGCGGCTGCACAAGTATGCAACGTCCTTAACCCAAACATGCAGTCCTTGTGGAGAACAAGAAACCTTGAAATAAAAGAATAGAAGTCAAGCCTGTGTCATGATTTTATCAGAAATACATGTTTTGGGGTTTCAAGGTTCTTTCAGTAAGTACATGCTACATTTCAGTAAGCGTCCGGTTACTGAAATAACAGCAAAGATTAACTGCAAGTATTTTAATGCACTCAGAGCAACTATTTGGTTCAAGAATGCTTTAAAGCACTGACTGTACTTTTTTTATGCAATTATGTAGATCATCAACTAAGAACAAGTACAACTCAGCTTCTGCTAATGACTACTTTTTTAGAGTTAAGCTGTTGCTGGAAGTGACACCTTTAGTGAGACAGTCCCAAGGACAAGGATAATGAAAAGCAAGTGACATGCACAATGCCTTCCACCTTGAAAAATTAGAGTGACTAACTAAGGTTAAGCTTCAACAACAGAAGATTCCAATGTAAGCATTTCTAGTTAGCTACAGAGAAAACATCACAGGGCTAAGACACATGAAGTCCCTAGCAAGCCTGGAAGTAACACACAAGCCTTCCCAGTGGGGCACACATTTAACTTGATGCGTGATCTAAACTACACCCTTATGGTTGGAAAACATTTATTTTCAAAGCATGCCGTATAATCTAGCGATTTAAGGCAGAGAAGATCACGGGCAGTGTCCAGGTGCAAAGCTCTAATAATTCTAACAGGCAGCCTCCATTTTATGCTGGGCTTTTTCCTTTGGTGTTATTTAAACAAAAATAACAACAAAAGCCCAAGATTGCTTACTTGGTAACATCCACTACCCCAGTCGGGGTAACTGAGTTTCCTCCTGCACTGTTCCATGACAAAAGCAGATTTCTGAATAAGACAGACAGAGTTCGGCCCATATTTCTCTGCACCATAGTTTTTGGTAGGATCTAGGATAGAAAGAATATAAGGAATTGCAACTTCCTACAGGAACAGAAATTCCACATCAACTTAATATGCCATAATTAGTCAATGCCTCCACATGCAATTCAAGGTTTACTTCTGGAATCTTGCAGATCATTAATCATTATCAATTTGGGAATTACACTGTCTTGAATATAAAGGGGGAAGAACCCCAGGATTAGAAAAAGAAAAAAGGCACTTTCCATCAGAACTCTGTGGATATGTTTGCCCCCAGGGAGTGCCATCTGTGATTGCCAGCTTAAGGGCAGACAGTGTTTATTCGTTTGTTTTTGAAATAACTGCACAGACAGGTAATACCCTACAGCATTCCTGAGCTCCACAATATTGAAAGTTCACGCACTGCCCTAGGAGACAAGCCCATGATCTGATAATTCACAAAGCTCCTTGCCTTGAACAAAAATCTACAGAAGCGGAAAGTGGAATTATTTTTCAGAGAGTCAAAAAGCAACCAAACAACCCAAATCCCACCCTTTGTCTTATATTTACATCATTTGAGGTTAATATCTGTTCAGCTTTAATGCAATTCTTGTATTAGATGCATGAGCTTCCTAGGTATACAAGGTAACTGTGTGGTGCTTCTGACACTAGCACAGCTTTTACACAGCTAGTACTATAAAACTAATTTCACATCCAGTTGGTTCAGATGTACAGCGAGTCCATTCCAGATTAACAGATGTCACCTCTCACACACCATACTGAAGAAATGAAAACTGACCTGGTTGGTTTTCAGTTATTCTACAGTCTGAGCTGCGCTGAAATTCACCACTTAAATGCCAACTGAATTCTTGACTAAAGGGACAATAGTCAGCAATTTCTACTGAGCCACCATAGTAAGGCAATTCCTCTGTTGGTACTCCATTAAGATTGTCAAAATACTGCAAAACAAAACAGGCAGTGAAGCAGTTTGTGCAAAGACAAGCTTACAAGTGTTTTGTAAATAAACACTACAGCTGTAAGAATGTCAGCTATTACTGCTCAGGAATGCTATTAACAGCAACTTACAATACCCATGAACCAGATAAGCCCCAAGTATTTAAGAATACTTAAATAAAGCAGAGAAATTCACGTTTGCATCTTCCCCTGCTCCCCACACCTTAGCAATCATGGCATTCTCTGGTATGAAACACAAAAACTTCTCAGTGTGCAGTGACACAAGGCAGCAGACTGTGTGAAGAAATACCTCAAACTAAACGTTCTGGGGAACTTCTGTTACACAACAGCTTTTCTGTTTGATATTTGGTTAGATGGCCAAGTGGTATATTATTGTTTTATTAAGATCACAAGGCTTTTTTTTCAGACTCCTATACTAAATTAAGCAGACATTTTTCACACTATCTGCTCTCATCTACTGGTTCATAAGGAAAAAATAAAATGCAACCAACTATAATGATCTGGCTGCAAAGTACAAGAATGCAAACAGTTATTTCATAAAGTGAGATCTGTTATACCTGATATTCCTGAGGTAACTGCTTTGGAAACTTCTGCAAGTTGCACACTGCTACTGCTCTTTGGTCCTGTCTGCAGGTTAACTGCAAAGGATTACTCCTCAAAGTGTCACAGTATGGACTTATTAATTGCCTCCTCAAAAAAAAAAAACAAAAACCACATTAACTTTAACCACATCACTTTAACTGCTTTTCATAATTTAACTAAGCAGTCTGTCAAGACTGCTTGTTCCCACTCTCCCCCACACTCAGTTAATCACACAAAGAAGCACCAACTTCTCTGGAGGCTACTTATTATTATTTGTCTGGTTATGACCTTCCTAAGTTAAAGAATATCAAGGCAGCAAACAAAGTTACAATTCACCCACCTATTTAGTTTTAATGACACAGCTTCGTAAACTTCAAGAAAGCAAGACCAGCCACTGTGCAGCTGTGTCCTAGAAATTTAGAAGCATTGTAGCACACACAAGGATGGCTCTGTTTTGACCATGGCTACCATCTCCTGTTGCTGTAAGTACAACCCAGTACCGCAAAATGATACCAGCTGCATCTTCAATTAAAAGACACAAAATAAGAAAGCAAACACTTTCCACCTAAGTCTCTCCTCTCTACAGCACAGCCCTCTTATAGTGTGAACCCATTCTACAACCTAAGATGTTTGGCTCTGTATGTGTTGGGTATGGTGCTTCCACTCTTAATAAATTCAGTGGGCTTCTTCTTGGGCATGTTCTTGTTAATCTGTACCTACCTCTGTTTCTTCTTACTTTTTTGCATTTGAAGGACAAGTGTGAATAAGCATCAGTGTTTCCCCTTTATTTTTAAAAAAGACTATATTCTTACTTTTGCTTCTTTTGGTCGATCCAGAATTTACAGCTCTTCATTACAAAGTCACACCCTTTATTGCGTCCCCAATCTAATTTCTCTGCCATGCTGTAATTTGCTTTATACCAGCTGCAAAAGTATTTCAAATTAGAATATAGTTACTTCAAAAAATAGTGTTCTGATTAATAAGACAGCAGTTCAAAGAATTTATGCTACGCCTTAAGGTCATCAAAAAGGAGAAAAAGGGAAACCGCATCCCTTTCTGCCTATATACCAAAATATATTACAATTCCATTTTTTTTCAAGTCACAATGAACCAAAAGGAAATCTCATTGCTTATCTGTTCAACAGCAATGTATTGTGATCTGCCAAGGAACAATGCATAAAGAAAGATGAAATTTTAGACACTTCTGCTTTTCTTCCCTGTGTGCTTTCTGTCTGCAAGACAGCTGAAAAACAAATTACTATGCACTGCACGCAACTGAGAGAAGAGTTATATTAAGAAAAAAAGGAAACAGACTCTAAAAATAGTACTACGCATACATATTTTTTTAAGGTTAGATTAAGAATGGACGGGTTTTGAAATACATGAAGAAAAATTAACACACCAGGTACAACTCCTTGCTTAATGTAATACTAATTATGCCGATTATCTACTGTTTTGTAGATGGATAAGCACAAGTGCATCAATTCCAAATAAAATCAAGTACAATGAAAACCAAACCACAAATGAACCACAAACCCCCCGTTCTTATGAATTCTTACCCTGTGTCTTCCATTAATGCTAAGGTGATCCTGGAAAAGACTCGATTCTGTGTGTGGGATCCAGTCATTGCTTCATTCTGAAAGGTACCAGTTAGTATTAGTGAGCCACTGATAATCATTGTTGTAAGAAAGTGCTTCCTATAAAAAAACATTTTATTTCCAGCTCCTTGTTACTATTGGCAATCAAATTCCAACCTCTTTCACAAAAGGGATCAAAAGTGCAACTCCCTTCCCCACTCCATCCTACAAAGCTTCAGAACTCTAGAAGTCAGAAATCTCATTCCAAATTTCAGCTAAATCTTATGACTAACATGGACTCATTCTTCTTTAGGTAAAATAAACCTCTTTCTTCTTCGAGCATTTTTATCAGTAGCAATCACACCCCTTCTTCTGTCTCCTTTTGGTAAGCTGAAAGCCAAGCTCACTTTACTGTCTTGTGCAAGACTTATTTTTTTATGACTCTAGATTTTTTTTAGTAGTCATTTGGAGGAGCAAGACACACAACTGAAAGAGCACAGCACTCCAAAGGAAGCTTTATTAGCGTGGTAGTGGAATTTTCCATCTTGTTTAAACACATCACCCTTAAAGAGCAACTCTGGTCACCTTGGAGTTCCCTAATCATCTTACAACTGGCAATTTTAACACCCATGTCTTTTTCCTGCTCAGTCATTTCCACCTGATGAACTTCAAGCTTACAGCAAAGGTCACTCACCCTTAATTACACAACTCTGGGATTTCTATTAGTGAACTTCATCTCATTTCTATCATTTCTTCAACATGTAATTTCCCAGCCTTTCCTCTCCATGAGTGTGATTAGGAGGAGTTTGCACCAGCAGATTCCTTAGCACCAAATTTGCTATCACTGCATGAGAGCTGGATTGAGACCAGAACCAAACTATATGAGTTACTTTCCAGACACAAACTTTCTCTGGAAAGTTGTAAATGAGACACTTAGTAATTATCTTTTTTTTTTAATTATCCTATTCAGCCCTTAAAATTATCCTAATTCTGACAGCAGTCTTTCCAGTTGGCTTTAAACTACTGTTCCACATCAGAGATTACTGAAAAACAGGAAAAGCTAACAATTTCAGTCTCAAGAAATATGCAGTTTTTAAGATTACTTCCACAATAAGATTTGTCCTGAAGCTTTTCCTTTCTTGTTTACCTCATACAACAGCAACTAGAAAGTGTACCTCTGCCAAAAATATCACACAGTGCAGAGTTATAAATAAAAATAAGCTTAAATGTCAGGAGGAAAATGTTTCCTTGATCAGATAAGGTTCCGGAGTAGAGATGGCAAAAGCTAACCTCAGGGCACATGAATAAAGATGAAGTTGAGCTAATGAATAAACAAAATGATCAAATATTTGATATATAAGAGGCAGATAGTGACAAAGTTGAATTGACTCACAGGAATACCCTTTTCCCCCTAAAAAGGGAACATATCTTCTTAAAAGAGTAATGGCATACAAGAGCAAGAGATAACCAGTTTCTCAGAAATCAGCTTATCACAAACTCATACTCTGAGACTTAGCAATAAGGTAAAAAGATAGATTCATCTAGAGATCGAGCATTTAAGTATTTGTAGTTTAGCACCGTTTGTGATGTACTTCAGTGGGGTTTGATATACTTGCATTTTCAGGACTCCAGCAGGTACCACTATAAACCTAGAAATAAAGCTGGGGGAGCAGACATACCCACATCCCCCTCATTCCTAATACCAGGACTAACCTCCAGCAATCTCTTCTCCCAGTGATTGAGCTCAGTACCCATGCCACCTTGATTTTCAAGCTCCATTCCCTCTAGAATTGGACAATTAAAATGTTTTCGAGCTTCTTCCTAGAAAGAAAACATTCCAACACAACTCTCACAATATTGAGACAGACGCCCACATGCACTCCTAATCTTCTAGAATTACCTTTTCAAAGTGTTTAAGCTTTTCTTTTTCTACCCTCTTGTTTTCCTCCAAATGCAAAACACTTCTCCTACTCAGAGGCTGACTAAGCCAATAAGCACTTCAACACAAGGCCTAACAATCTGCCTACTTACGTCCTGGAAATAAACCATGGACATTCACAAGAATAAAACAGCAAAAGGATTAGCTGAGAGCAGCATGCACAGACTAAAGACCATATTGAAAAAACAACAAAAACCCAGACAATGTAGGAACACTACAGTTCTGCTTCTGTCAAATGTTTCAGAGTAAATCACTTTTCCATTAGGAAGTTGTATCTGTCAACTAGTCCTGCGTGGGAAAGTGTTTTCTGCCAATTATTTGAAAATCTAAAAGGCATCACAATATCACTGTGTTCTCCCAGTCAGAGGCCCAGCTTTCACTTGTGTGGCATGACCCAGGAACACCTTTAATGCCCTGAACAGTTTGACCAGCATGACCAGTTTTAACAACAGGGGTAATTAAACCAGGTTTGCTCTATATACTCTGTTAGATTTAAAGTAAAAAAAAAATATTATTTAGGACCAAATATGATTAATGCTGTAACTTATTTCCAATACCAAATTATTACACTTAATCATACATTATGTTGGGGTCAGACCAGAGGGAGAGTCAGAGGCATAGGAAGCAAGAAAGGTTTCCAAGAATACTTGAGGAATTTCTTTTTAAACACGAACCTATCTTTTTTAACACAAAAAGTTAACTGCACTATTTTGTAATCAATAAAATTAGATAAAGATTGAAACAATGCTTATAAACAGAAAAGCAGGAAATAGGATGAACTTATAAATTAGAAAAGCAGTGACAAGACTATCCATTAAGGCAACGGGAGTACTAGGTGTCTACACCTGCAGGAAATCTTCTAAAGAGTAGGATTAGGGAGTATATTCAATATCAGTTTTCCTTAACCTTTTATAATTTACTTCCTAGTGCCTTCATTGTCTCTTACTATGTCAATCTATTTATTTCACACTGTCTGTCAATCATTTTCCACTTTATTTTGGATACACTCTCTCAAGTAATTACACTGTCTTAATTGCACAGTCTTTGGGTCATAATTAAGGAAAAAAGCATTCAATGTTAGGTTGTTATTTATTAAAGAATAATATGTTTATGGCTCGAGACTGTGATGGTAACCTTGGCATACGAAGTTTAAATTAATCCATACTTACAACTACACGAGGCGTTACCAGAAGATGAACAGCATGGCGCAGCATTTTGCCACCACGTACATCCCATAACCTCACAGCTTTCTGAACGACTTTATCGCTCCACTGATACAAACCTAGACTGTAAGAAGAACATTTTGGCTACAAATCTTTCCCACAAATAAACACAACACTACTGTGCGATCATTAAGAAATGGGATCAGTAATAATCTGTTCTTCCTCAAGCTTTCCGAAGTTTGAATTTATTGCACAACATTTTTCCTTTGTAAGACAGGCGTTCATTTTATACACAACTCTGATTTAATAAGCAAAAACATGAGTATTAAAAAGATACCTCTAGACTCGAGACATATTTTCTAGTTACCAAAAGTGTAAGAAATTAAAAATTCTCTGAATTCTATTATAATAATGAAGCCGAACAAACCCAAGAGTTCTCTACCCTTCAAAGTCAAAAAAAACCTCTTAGAGAACATTTCTATAATATCAATTAAATAGAATAGGGAATAAAAAGCTAACTTTTCATTGAATAACAAGTCAGAAAAACTACACAGCAGATTATACACAGCCAGTTTTGCATAACTATAAGTGCTGCACTAATTATTTCTTAAATAAAAATGAACTGCACTGACATTAGACAGAGCATAGAACATAGAAATCTCAATTTAGTAAGGTGCTCAGAAAGCATCAAAATTTAAGCCTGCGTAATTTTAAAGCTTGACTTCAAGCCTCTTGATAAATGAAATCCTGCCTTAGTTCGTAATAAACATGGATAAAACAAGAGCTTAATGACAATGTAAAGGAAGAATAAAAGAAACAACTTCACCACACACCAACATCTGAACATAATACAGGCAACACATTCCAATAAAGGAATCACGCTGGATTTTCAACAGGCTGACAGCACAAACACATCCTAAAAAGGCAACATGAAAACATCCTTCAATGGGAGTACCAAGAGGTCCAAACAAATAAAATACCTTTCGTTAAAAGGAGGGAGTCCATCTGCATGTCTTGCTGTCAAAGGTTTTCCATCATCATCACGGTAAAAGGCAAACAGGCCAGCAGAGAAACCCTTCAAGATAAAAACCAAGCACAGGGAAGCCATGGGTAAGAGAAGCATGTGCAAAGTCAAATGCCAGCCAAATGCTGTTGAAGAGTTACCACACCCGTTCCTGATATACTGGGAGTTTCGCACCTCAAGGCAATCAACTCACAAACTGAAGGAGGCAAAGCAAGAGCTTTCCTCCAGCAAACACCCTTCTTTTGCAACAAGCTGGAGATACGCAAGGAAGCAGGCACAAATTCCAGGGAAACATGTTTTATAAAACCAACCCTTACCAGCGCATGGATAATCTCATGTTTCACTGTAGACAACATGCCAACGAATTCTTGAGCTTGCGTGGAAATCATATTTGGACACAAGTTAGCATATCCTGCTATTGGCCTGGAAAACAGTTTTTAAATTAAACGTTTTTCAGTAAAATACTAGTAAATTCAAATCATATTCATTTGAACAGGCAGAATATCTAAAAGAAAATGGAGACTAAAGTAAAAATAAGCCCTTCCTAACCACTTCCCAATCATTTATGAACAGTGTGTTAAGAATACAGTTTACTGCTGGAATGGGGAGGGATGGATGGGATCAATCTCTACTCACTATTGTGCACAGGTGTTGGTGACAGCAGTACAGGAGATGTGAATTTTAGGTAAAATATCACAGAGGTATGAAGTTTTTGTTACAATGACTACAATCAAACTAGAAACAGAAGCC
This sequence comes from Phaenicophaeus curvirostris, assembly GCF_032191515.1. Classification (NCBI taxonomy): domain Eukaryota; kingdom Metazoa; phylum Chordata; class Aves; order Cuculiformes; family Cuculidae; genus Phaenicophaeus; species Phaenicophaeus curvirostris. Next base: position 32,113,561 of record NC_091398.1, read on the forward strand.
GCATAAGCGTGGCCTGTCTGCATTTTCCTTTAAATCTGTGAAAGTATGATATTCACTTCAACAGGAACAGGATCTTGAGAGAACGTGTAGATACTAACAGTAGAGGATTAGCTTTGACTTAAATGCCTCAGCTTTGCAAGTCAAGCACTATTTGATTGTTTTGTGGTTTTTACATTAATGCAGTGTTTGTCTTTAATCCAATGACTTCTACTTTGCTATACTACACACCCCAGGCAAGCAATTAAACCCCACAAATGAACAACTAAAACACTTGAGAGTTTAATTAAAGACTGAGTCTGTACCAGAGTGAATACTAACCTGTCCATTTCAGCCTCCAGTTGGCAGTAGGCTGCATATGCAATGATATTTTCATGGCCACACCTTTCAGTAGTGAGAGCACTAACGTAAAGGACAAAGTCAGCATCTCGAACCCCTTCTTGATCAGGTAAGCAGGTGGGTCCGTGGCATTTAGTCTCATTGTACACCCTGCATTGCTTTGTTCAAACGAACAATTAAAATACATTAGCTGTGACAGAAATTCTGCATGACGAAATTTAATTAGCTCGAAGCCAAGAATAAATCAAATTGTAAGACAGTGAGGGATGAGAAAACTCCCTATGAAGACAGTAAACAAAAGCCAGAGCCAAGGAATAACTTGCAGATGACTAGCTCATTCGATTTATTAGACACTAGGAAGTTGGTAGCTTTTGAAAAAAAACAAAGAGTCTGCCAAGCTAGATATCCAAAATTAGCAGCCTTTATCTCCTAAAAGTTAAAACTAAGGTTGGTTCACAGAAATAGCAAGCATAAGTAACAATTGCATTTCACATGTAATCTGGCACATTTTCAATACTGTAGTTGAAACTCCAGGCTGGGAGGAAGAAAAATCTACTGATCCCATACCACAGCTGAATCAAAAATTCATGCAAGAAAACAAGTTAGAAGCGTATCCTGCGTTGTGCTTCTGGTTCAGTGGATAATCTCATCAAACAAGGTCTTCAAAAAAATCAAAATGCATCATTAATCTTGTGAAAATCTGACTCATTAACCAAGGTGAATAACTAAGTACCTACTTGCAATTCAACAGGCTTTGAATCTCATCCTCTCTGTGCAGTTCTCAGAGAACAGTTAACAGTCCAGTTTTATTTGACTTTTGGTTCAACAGCCTAAGCTAAAGAAGCTCCCACTAACTAAAGTTGTTCTGTTCTGTTGCTCAAACCTGGCAATCTCCTGCAAACAGGTCACTTACACATAAGTTAGCAATATTAACTTTTTTTTTTGTCACTCCACAAACAATACTACTTCTAAGGATAATGAGCACTTGCCTTACCTGGAGGTGTTTCTCAGGAACTATAACTGGCCCACATCTTGTATGGTCTGCACAGGCTCTTAGGCAGTATCTGTGAGGGTCAGCTTTCCTCCTCAGATATTGGTTTGTTGCACACTGCCTTCAAACAAACAAGAAAAAGAGTCAACACTTTTATAATTAAAAAGAAACTGTACAACAGTACAGTATACAGTTACTCCATTTAAATTCCATGGCAAGAAATGTTATTTACCCTGCCCTGGAAGACACAATGCTTCTAGTTGTTAACGGAGTATCCACATGTTTGAAAAGAAGTTAGGAACAGGTTCATAAATGGGGGTACACATAAAAGGAAATAGGCAGTATGTACACCCTTTAAAATCTCTGACACAACAAATGCAGATGTTGCTCATGGAAGATCAACACATTTGTGTGTTCTCCCTAAATAACATCTGCTATCACCATTGGGACAGAGTTCACTGCTCTGATTCAGGAGGGCATTTCTTACACCCTTATTCTTTACAGCCCATACAAAACAATGTTAAATATCAAATATATCAGGAGTTTTTCAATAAACTTTCACATACCTGCTTAGTAATATAGTAGCCGTGGATTTGCGCACTTGAAATGTCTTCTCCAAATAAGATATAGCTTGCGGAAAAAGCTTGTTCTGAACAGAACAAGAACAAAAGTCACCCAGGGTCAGCGCAGCCATAACGCACCTCACAACGACTAACTACATGAAATTTGCCAAATGCTGTGGTATAGCAGAATAGCAGAAATCCAGACTTCCTAAGAAGTGCAACTGTTATCAATATATTTAGGAAATACGTTTCAGTATTCCCATATGTTATTATTGGAATGACAAAATGAGAAGAGAACCAGTATTAATCTAATGTACACCTTAAAAGGCTGAATTTATTTCAGCCCTGAACTTGCACTGGGAAGCATCCACCACAAATTTCCCAGGAACTCCTGTCTCTGCAATCCTCAAGCCTGACTGCTGCACTGCCTCTTAACGGTACCAAAAACCTTTAAAATTCACATATTGTATTGCTCAGGGAAGCTGTGGCTGCCCCATCACTGGAGGTGTTCAAGGCCAAGTTGGATGGGGCCTTTGGCAGCCTGGTCCGGTGGGAGGTGTCCCTGCCCATGGCAGGGTGGTTGGAATAAGATGTTCTTTAAGGTCACTTCCAATGCAAACTATTCTATGATTTTATGATTCTGTGTTGCTCACCAAATCCTCTCCACACTGGGATATGGTAAGCACTTGTCAAGCAATATTCATCAAAACAACGGAAATACTTGGCACAGAGTCATAATCCATACACAGAGCCTTAGATACCCTGACTAGAGGATATGAATTTACCAGTATTCAAAGCCTTTAATTAAAGCCTTTAATTAAAGCCTTTGACTTGGCAAAGCCTTAGCTTGATCCACATAATGAAGTGCATGCAAACAGAAGAGAGAGAGGGGTATACGCCGTACCTTGATGAGGTGCCTTTTCTCCGGCAGCAAACTGTGTTCAGAGCAAAGCAAAGAAGCTTTGGTTAATAGGATCGCGGTTCTCAGACACTTAGCGGGGGGGAAGCACCCAGCCCACCATACTCACTCCTCAACGCTCCTGTCATACACGATCTTAATCCGGAGCTGCTGATCCACATTTCTCTTTGAAACGTGGTTCTCCTTAAGGGGCACCTGATAGACGACCTGGCAGGGAGAGGCGCAACCTCAACATCCTCCTCACCCTTCTCCTCCTCCTCCCTGGCCTCATCCTCATCATCCCCTTCCTCATCCCCCTCCTCCCCTTCCTCATCCCCTTCCTCCTCCTCCTTATCCCTTTCCTCCTCCTCCTTATCCCTTTCCTCCTCCTCCTTATCCCTTTCCTCCACTCTGTCGTCCTCCTCCTCTTCTTCATCCTCATCATCCTCAACCCCCTCCCTCCTCCTCCTCCTCCTCCTCCCCTTCCTCATCCTCCTCAACCCCTCATCTTCCTCTTCTTCCTCCCCCCCTCCTCCCTTTCTTTATCTTCCTCAACCTCCCCCTCGTTGTCCTCATTGTCCTCATCCCCCCTCAACCCCCTCTTCACCGCCATCCTCTCCCTCCTCCTCTCCCCCCCTCCTCCCTTTCTTCATCTTCCTCAATCCCCGCCTCATCCTCCTCCCCTTCCTCAATCCCCTCATCGTCCTCATCCTCCTCAACACCCTCCTCATCCTCGTCACTCCCCTCATCGTCCTCATCCTCCTCAACCCTCCCCTCATCCTACTCACTCCCCTCATCCTCCCCTTCTTCATCTTCCTCACCCCCCTCATCTTCCTCTTCCTCCTCCTCCTCCCCCGCTTCTTCATCTTCCTCAATGCCCTCCTCATCCTCCTCACCCCCTTCCCCCTCAGCCCCCTCCTCCCCCTCCCGCCATTCCCAGCACCCGCTGACTCCCCGTTTCCCGGCCGCACCTCGTGGCCGCGGGGCGCTCGGTGCCGGCAGGGCTCGGCTCGGCTCGGGGCGCAGCCGAGCAGCAGCAGGAGCAGCGGGCAGAGCGCGGGCCGCCCGCCGCCCGGGCCACCCGCCATCTTCGCCCGCCGCGTCGCCATAGAGCGGCGCGTGGGCAGCCGCCCCGCCCCGGGACCCGCGGGGGCGGCGCTCAGTCAGCCCAGCCCAGGCGGGTGGTACGAGGAGCGGCTGAGGAGCCTGGAGGAGGCTGAGAGGGGACCTCATTGCTCTCTCCAACTACCTGAAAGGAGGTTGTGGAGAGGTGACCAGCAGGTCCACGGAGGTTCTTCTCCCTCTGTACTCGGCACTGGTGAGACCGCTCCTCGAATCCTGTGTTCAGTTCTGGGCCCCTCACCACAAGGAGGATGTTGAGGCTCTGGAGCGAGTCCAGAGAAGAGCAACAAAGCTGGTGAGGGGGCTGGAGAACAGGCCTTATGAGGAACGGCTGAGAGAGCTGGGGGTGTTTAGCCTGGAGAAGAGGAGGCTGAGGGGAGACCTCATTGCTCTCTACAACTACCTGAAAGGAGGTTGTGGAGAAGAGGGAGCTGGCCTTTCCTCCCAAGTGACAGGGGACAGGACAAGAGGGAATGGCCTCAAGCTCCGCCAGGGGAGGTTTAGGCTGGACATTAGGAAAAAATTCTTCACAGAAAGGGTCATTGGGCACTGGCAGAGGCTGCCCAGGGAGGGGGTTGAGTCACCTTCCCTGGAGGAGTTTAAGGCACGGGTGGACGAGGTGCTGAGGGGCATGGGTTAGTGTTTGATAGGAACGGTTGGACTCGATGATCCGGTGGGTCTCTTCCAACCTGGTTATTCTATGATTCTATGATTCTATGACAAGGTGCTGAGGGGAATGATTTAGCGACTAATAGGAATGGTTGGACTCGATGATCCTGTAATGAGTAACAGAAAATAATTTGCTGATCAAGCCAACTAAACGAGCAGCGGTCTTTCTGTTTCAAAGCACAGGAACATCTTGTTTGATAAGAAAGAGGAAGCCACAATGCTATCTTAATTAAAAGCTAAAGGTTACCGTGACAATATACATTTTGTATATAGATAGTACCTACTGAATTTTACAACTAAGCCTTTTGAAACCGCCTGAAGCAAGCGCCAAAAGCAACAAATCACCTCGGGCCCCAGCAGAGGTAGGTTAGCCAGCTCAAAGCTCCTTGTGCAATTAAGGAACAGGTTGCCCAGAGATAAGAAGGAAGAGGAGGTTTACCAGCTGCTTGACAAAACACAGAACTACAACCTTGAAGATTGCTGAACTAAGACAACTCTGTAAACTTAGCTGATTTATTATCTGACCATATGCAAACTGCATGTACCAGGAAGGAATCAAGGGGGCGTCTTCAAAGATGTTGAAACGAACTCAGGGTGGGGGGGATAAAAGGGGTTGCTCAGCTTACCTAACTTTACGAGCCTTGGTGGAGCTGCGACTCCCCCGGCCACCCAGTGCTGCTTTTGCTTTCCTATCTAAATAAATAGTAAATTGATCCACGTTTGGACTTTGTGTTGTTAACTCAACTATAACAATCCGGTGGGTCTTTTCCAACCTAGTGATTCTGTGATTCTGTGCCGTGCAATGCAATGAATGCCATGCCATGCCTTGCAGCATTGGCACTGCAGTGCTGTGCAGTTCAGCCTTCATTTTCCATATGCAAAACAGCCTTTTTCCAGCTTCTTCGTCTACAAACACCATGTGACTGAGTTTCCCCAAATGTCTAGTACAGAAACTAGTAAAGAAAGTTCTACCACCAGCAGCAATCAAAATTGTCTGGGTTTTTGTAGCAATTCTTGCACCTCCTGCTTCTTTCCAAGGCATTCGGTTATAACGAGAGCCACGCAAACAGAAAATGGTGTGTCCTGGCTCCCACAGCAGCTCAGTGACAGCAGATGCCTGGTGCCCTCAGTTAGAGCAGCTGCCCGGGTCACTCTGACTGTTGTAGTGTTTCTGCGATACAGAAAAGCACCCCAAAGATAAAGGAGAAAAGCATCCTCAACTTTTCACAGGGAGCAAAACCAGAAGTGGATCAAACTCTGTTTTGCTTTAGAATGGGAATTTACACAGGACATTCATCTGAAGTGTTGCACGGGCATCTGCTGTGAAAAGCAGAGATGTTTTTTACTGGCTTCTGCCATGTACAGAAACAGTAAGCACTTTTGCCATCTGCAGGCAATGAGAACGTTGCAGCGGGGCTTGAAGACGTCCTGGCAGGTATTTGCACAACAGGTCGCCTTTGGACTAAGGCAGAATAATTTCACCTGGAGTCTGTACGAACAAATCTGTCACAGAGACAACAGAAGAAAAAGAAAATCTCTTCTAAGTCTTTTCAGCTTGTTACTATATACAGCATCACCGAAACATAAAGATATTCAAATGTTAAGCAACACCTTCTGCTTGAAATTCCTGTGTGCAAACGACTAACACAATGAACCTCTTTGAAACTACTTCTGTTGAAACTGTGTGTATAGGGCTTTTGATAGGCAGTTGTAAGATTATCACTAATATGGCTTGCAAAGATGAACAAATACCATTATTTACTTGCTTCACAGGATTTTAAAAAATACAGTGTAAGTATGGTAACTTGAGTGTGTCCCTGTAGATGACTCTCTGCAAACCAGTAAATCTACAGAAGAGTTAATGTTTCAGTACTGACCAAAAGAAATTAAATCACTCTTTACAGTCTTGAAAATTCTAGAAGCAATGACTGGCTGTGGAAGTCGGATGTATGTAATATGAGGGACCATGGAAAAAGCTAAGAAACAGATACAAATATAGGAATTTATACCTAGGGAATAACAAAATATGCCACGACAGCATAAGGGAGGGTGAAACAATTAATGCAATGTGTATGTTCAATACTGGGGTTTTATTTCTTCAAGACTCTTAGCACCAACAAGGCTGAGTGGATGCCTGAGAATGAGTGAGAATTTTGCTGGTGAGAGAAGCCGTTTGTCCAACGTGAAGTGTTTTAAATAAATCCTCATGGGCAGCCAGCTACTTGGTGCTTTATGGTGAATACAGAAAATAGGAATGTGCATAGGTGCACTGACCTACCTGATACCTCTCACTGTAGGCCACAGGGAAGGCAGAGCAACTCCCTCTCCTATGAGTCCCCTCTGCCTTGCAAAGGAAAAGATTTGGGCTGTTCTCACCTCCGCATAACTGAATTTGAAATGTGAGTATTAAAATAACACATTCTAAAATATTTGCTTATCCTAGCCTCATTGTTTCATAACTTGAAGACATTTTTTTAGACAAATGACCACTTAAAGAAACCTAGATAGAAACAAAAATCAAGAATTACCCTGTTAATTCCCATATGTAAAAGGCGCTAAAATTTTCCAGACTGTTAAGAATATTCATTTTTTTTAAAGTTATAAGGTAGTCAGGATATGCCTGAATGTCATTAAAGATGACAAACATTGTTGGATAATTGACTTTATCGACCACACTGTTGTACAGGTCAGTGGGATCTGCTAGGCTTTTTGGTGGTGGGGTGACGAGTCCTTTTCTCCCTGCACAGTACCACCCACTGAGGACTTGAGCTAAGTACATGTATCTTCATCCTTTGATATCCAATCTGGAATAAGTACTCTGAGCAGAATAACTTGCATCAATAACAAAGTAGGTTCCATTTCCAATGGCTGCAGCTGTTTGGAAAGACACCATTTACAAATATAGTTAGTGTTTTTACTCCCATGAAAATCTCTAAGCCTCCCCCCTCTTTATTTTCTTTTACTCTGCAATAGTTATACCTTTGGTTAGAGTTTAAACAGCAAATTCTAGTAAAAATCTTTTGTATCAGAATCAAATATGAGTCCACTTAGATGTTGGGTATGTATCAACACTCAGGCCCTCCTCTGGGCCCGTTCCAACAGCTCCATATCCTTCTTATGTTGAGGATTCCAGAATTGGACACAATACTCCAGATGAGGTCTCACAAGAGAGGAACAGAGGGGTAGAACCTCCCTTGACCTCACAACTTGCACAATTTCCATGACCTCCTACTAACTTCCCAGGGAGGGTTACTGTATTAAAACCAAGCAAACCTGTATTTGAGATGTCAAGTTCATTGAAGTTCGTCGGTTGAAAACTGATAAATGTTCAGAGAGGTTTAGACAAACACAAGCCATTAACTACAATTAGTTTGTTTATTGAAAATCAGTGTGCCACTATTCATGATGCAGACTGGCATTTACAGATTAGAAGAAGCCATCAGAAATGCAACATCACGTGGTCAGTGGCTGAAAGATCCCTTTCAGTCCCCTGCCACCTTTTCCCATGTCCTAGTGCAACAAGGATGGCCATAAGGCTGCAGGAAAAGGCTAATGCAATATAAGGGCTAGATTTAATCTAACAATGGTTTTCAGTAGAATACTGAGCTCAAGCATTAAATATGCTCAGCTGCTCCAAGTGTAAACAAGCAATCCATTTCTGTGCTTCAAAAATTGGCAGAGGTTGCTTAAATGTAAAAGCTTTAAAAAACCCATTTGATAATACTATTTCTTTTCATTGTGTATTTTACTGTGTTTCTGTCCTTCAAAACGGCTGGAAGACAAGCAATCTCGCCTGCAATCAAAATGCTTATTTAGTGAAAGTGATAAGGTATTCTGGGTAAGCCTGAATATCATTAAATATGACAAACATGGAGGGTTGTTGCACATTATCAGTTGAACTATCAAATAGATCTATAGAGTTACTAGCATTTTTTACTGCTGGAGTAATTGATCCTTTTACCCCCTGAGAATATTCTCCAACTAGGACTCGAGCCAAGTACATGTACTTCTTCCCATCCACATCTGGTTTGGAGTAGTTGTTGCTGGCAGAATAGCTGGCATTAACAGCAAAGTACGTTCCATTTCCATAGTTTGCAGCTGTCATCAGGAAAACAAACATTTGTGAGTGTTGCATTAGCAGCAAATCATTTATCTGACATCTTCAAAGACTCTGAATATCTCAACAATTATGCTTTTTATTTGCATTAGGGAGATTTAACAAAAAAAACTATTTTGCATACAAGGTGGGGACTATGCAGACAGCATGGCAGGTAAGTCCTAGCCCTGTTCAGGAAAAGAAGAGTTATTTTGAAATACATATTACCGTGCCGTCCAGCATAGCTCCGGTTAAATCCCTGGTTATTAATTAAGGTTAACGACTCCTTATTTGTCCCATGAAACAGAAGCCTCTCATTATTGTTGTTGCCATTTTTTTTGTCCATTTCACACTTTTTTATTTGGTAGGCCTTCCAAATATACGGGTTCTGCACCCTTTCAATCTGCAAAGTTTGAAAGTAAGACACATTAATTTTCTTCAACGTGCTTCCAAGATTCTCCTCCCAGCTCCAAAGCACATATACCAGACTATGAAATAAGTTTGTCAAATCACTCCAAACTGTGGCACAATGGACAGAACTCAGCCCAAAACATGACAGAAACACTCTATAGGAAACAATATGGGACAGTTTTCCAGGCTCCCAGGGCACAGATGACATGCCTACTGCAAACTACACATGGCTTAAGTGAGCAAAAGCTGTGCTCTATTACAGCAGAAGCAATTTAAAGAAAGAATATTCTCCCTGGGTGCTGAAGAAGAGACTGCTTAAGACTCGTTTCAAATACTTCAACTGCAACAGTAAACCAATGTTGATTAAAGTTAGTGACATCCATAAAGACTTGTCCAACTTCAGAAATCCCAGTGGAATTTATTTTTCCGTTGTTACTAGTATTCTTCATCACTTGTTCTCAAAGCATATATGCTTAGGTACAATGACATGCTTTTACCTTTTCAATTTTTGATGAGCTACAGGTTTTCAGAAACTTTTCCTTCACATCTCTGTATTCTCTTGTTTCTGGTTTTAGTTCCACTATTTTGAGGCGCGCATTTTCCATATCATCCCACGTTGCAGGGAGCTTAACAGACTCTTGATGTGCAAAAGAAACATAGATCAAGCATGTTTAACCAAATCCTCTGCTTAAAATGAAATACACACTACTACAAACCCTTCTAAAAGCCCCTACATCTAGCTTATCACTAGTGCCTACTGGTCTTTGTCAGCCAAGGGTATTCTGCGAATCTTTTAACAAAGGATTAGGGCTTTGTAGATTCCAGTTTGCCACTACCCTGGTAACTGATGTGCCTGAATTGATAGTTCCTAGACAAATCTCTTCTTCATAGCTGAAGTAGGATCCTTTGCAACATCTTTTACCAGTAGCCTTCCCTGCAAATCAAGTTTTCAAGGACATGGAGCAAATGCAGAAATACAGATTAATTAATTCTCACCAACTAGAAGTCTCAGAATAAAGTCTCTGAATAGGGATGGTTTTAAATTAAAAAGTTCAAGAATGTACTCTCCATCTGAAAAGCAGAAATCTTCCCTTTCTTCCATACTCCCATTTCATGGGAGGCCTAGGATCTAGCTGCATTGTCAAACAGTAACACTAACTGATGCATATAATGCTGGATGTCTGTAGCATAGGTTCCCTCAATTAGAGGTGAAATATTTGGTGAGAGAACAGAAAACAAAAATCTGAAAATATGTGCAGGAGGCACTACTGAGGCACTGGGAGCTGCACAGTTCCTTAAACCTGTCCACTTCCACTTTCAAGTGTTAAGCAGACAAAAAAGTTGTTTCCATTAAGTTATAAAATGTGCCCGTGTAAAACTGAGTCACAGCAGGACAAAGAACAATAATACAATGGGAAAAGTCCTGTATGGATGAGTAAGAAAAAGGTAGTTCCTTATACTGTAAAGGACCAGAAATAAATGGAAGAGGACACATCTCAAGAACAGAAATTAGCTGAGATCTAGAATGACAGCTGCTACAAACATCTAATTATTGCTAGTAATCCTGTTAAGAATCTCAAAACACATTACCTACATTTAAAAATTTTTAAATAACTGCAGGATTCTTTTATTTTCATTTCCCAGTGTAGTTCCTTTCTATATTCTCCAGAAATGAACCAATAATACTTTGCATATTCTTACCATGTCTTCCTTTTACTAGGCTAGATGCAACCTGGTTTTAAGGTGGGAATATCAGTCTGTCAAGACGTTTTTACTTACCTTCAGATTTATCAACACGTCTAACAAGTCTTTGGTTTCCTTGCTCATCCACAGCATATCTACCTTCTATATTCACTATGTATTTTTTCTTATCAATGGTGACCATAACATCTTCTTGTTTGCTCAGGAAAGCATTTTCCAAGCGCATATTTGTGAGGCTGTCGAAGGGCACATATGAATCCTTTTCAAAATACTTCCACTCAGTTATGTTCTGTAGAAGTTCCGCACTGAACTCTTCCTGTTTAGCAGCTTTTACCCTGTGGGTCATTTCTTGAATAGCTGAATAAGCTATCCAGACATCTTTCTCAATACCTGAAATTTGAATAGAGGTACTACCCAAACGAAGATCAATTTTTAATTTCTCTCGTAGGTCATGCAGTTCTTCACTCTCTCTTTCACCAAAATGAGCAATAGATTCTTCTTTGATTTCCGTTTGAAACTGTTCCTTTAAAATTAAATTTTTCAACCATTTTTCAGCTTCTTCCACTTTCTTTTTGTTTTCACCACAAATCTGCACAACAGCCACATCAATTTTCTTTTCCAAAACTGGTTTGTTTTTTCCCTTTGGGGAACATTTCTCAGAATTCCACCATGCTACATTGAAATACACAAATATTGTAATTAATATTAACCATTATCAGCTAGTGCTAAACAGATTTATAACCTGTATTTAAGTGATGTCTACTTACACTTGAACTTCGAATACAATGATTTGGCTGTTGTTTTAGTAGAATGCCCTCTCTTCTGCATGCTTGTATGGAACACACTCAGCAGATGTGGCTGAAAGATGATAACTTTAACACGTTTCAGAGATGGAGCAGAGTTACTTTTTGCAAAGTCAGTTACTGCATCTATCATGTTGTCAGCTACTACAGCTGGATCACGGCCTGCCTCACCTGAAACAAAGTGTAAACATTTTACCTTTAAAAAGCTTTAATAGCTGTTACAAATGTTTAAAACGTATTTAGAAGAACACACCCGCAATCACAAACAAGTCTGAAATAACTTCAGGCTGGCAATTATGAAATATTTCTATTTATCAGGAAAAGGTGGTTTGAGACCACCTTTCCAGCAAGGGAAAAATGGAAGTTTACTTTTGTTGACATGGGGACTAATGAGGTTAAGATATAGAAGATATGGCTTGTTTATCTAACAGTGCGCAAGCCTGATGCTCAGCGGCCCAGTAACCAACAATTTGCTAAAAAACAAGTCTAGTTCTATTCATGCAAGACGTACCTGCATGAATGGGGCCCAGTACTGGATTCTCTGATTCTAGGGATCCAATTGAACATAACAAGGACAATCTGTCCTTTTTGACAGTCTACATTCCATGCCTCTCAACCCTGCTAGCCAGAGCTGCATCATCTATTGGTTTCAGCAACAGAGAAGTAGCTCCCTAGATATTCTCCCATGAGCTGCCCACACATACCAGGATGCTGTGATAATTATTTATGGTTCTCTAGACATATCTGATAGGTACATACAAAGGCAGACATACCTTTGAATCCCTGTTAGCAAGGAAGCAGTCGTAGACTCTACATATTAGCTGACTGCAAGGAGTGAAGCTTTCTAGGTCTTCATAAGCTTCTGATACCAGTTTTAAAGACTGTAGTTTCTGGACATATTTTCACCCAAAAAATAACCCCTTCAGATAAATCAAACTCCTTGCTTGAAACCCAGAGATCAGCAGAATCACAGGCACTAAACCCATTTCAAAGGGGAGACACAGACCTGTTCCAATTGCTGGGAAGGTGACAGAGGGGTACCGCTGCAATTCACACTCCTGAAGCACTTTGGAGACTAGCATCTTGATATCATCATTAGCAACACAATGAATTATTTTTTTGCATGGCAGTCTTCCTCCCTCAGTGGTGATATAGCCCTTGTTAGGTTGTAAGGCTGAAACATTAAGTAGGACATAATCAATCAACAATTACCCACAAAAGAGATGCGTATTAATCTTCATTAGGAGATAAGACATCATGACAAATATGCCCCAAGATAAGCTTCAAGTTTCCTTGCACAGACTGTGCGACCCCCTCCCTCTATTTACACTTTCAAGGCACAAGGATTCATTTTATGTTTGTAAAATATTTGCCTCATTTAGCAAATACACTTTGTGGGTCTTAATTTGTCAAGTTTGCTCTACAGACTTGAAGAACTTCATCTAGACTAGTACTACACTGCATCTTCACACGCACACAAGCATGCCATCTGCCCTCACACTGCTTATCCTCAATTACTCTCTTGGCCTGCACAACAGAGCTTTACCTCTTATCTCCTCCACATGATTCTTTTCCTTTTGTTCATCTTCCTCCATATCAGCCTCTTTCCCACCTCTCTGGTTTTGTGGGGTTTTAAACCATATACCTGTGCATGCCTATTCCCCATTCACTGTATCTACTGTTCACTAGCTAAATTTGGTCTACAAATAAATGCCTCTTCTGTGGCAGAAACCCAGCTTCACTAGTTTTCCCTCTTAGTCACACAGAGGATACAGCAGTGGGTTGCTAGTTAAGCCAACAGCAAACATATATCTTCTCACTCAAGCATGACAAAAGGAGTTGTAGGTAGACAGCTGCTTCCAGTGTCTGTTAATATTTATGCTAACGTTACCCCTTGCTTATGGCTCTGTTTGATGTAGACTTGATCTGTTTTTAGCATGGAAAGGTTTACTGGCATAAGGGATGCAATAGTGGATAAACATAGTTCTTTACATATGCTAGGAAGCTCTCTCTTCTTCAAGATTTTTCTTTTCCTTCTCTCATCAAATGTTTTACAAACATCACATTAACTGCTTAAAAACTAGGTGATGCAACAGAGTGCGTAATACAGATGGATGTACTCTAGGCACTGAGAAAGTATCCCGGCACATTCCCTGCCATGCATGAAGACCTTCAGAAAGGAGATCAGAAACATTGCACCATACCTAGTCGAGCACATTCATCATCAATTGCTTTTCCAGCACCACTCAAAATTGCTTTGGAGACACCTTAAATGAGAAGAGGCATGTGAATCCACTGTTACCACTGTATAATGTTAAAGTAAATGTTAAAGTCCTATTTGAGGCAGAACTGTGTACCACATAATATCTAAAAATACCTCAATCCTGGTAAGAGTAAAGGTTATAATTGAAAAGCCCTATTGCATAAATTTTAGGCTTATGCTTTTCAATTCAAACTGACATCTAAAGTACCTAACAAATTCCACTGAGGCCAAAATCTCATGGAGGTTTGTCTTCTCCTTTAGTCTGGCAGATTTTATAAAAAGATTCTATAAAAAAAAAAAAAAAAGATTAGTTTCCCTTTCTGCAAGAATCTTAAACGTGGCTTCCTGTAACATAGATCAATAAGGACAATTAAGCTTCAGACAATCCTTAACTGAACCTTTTTACTCTAAGAAGTGAAACAGAAACTACCCTGTGAAACAAAAAGGTTTTGAAACTTCCTGACTTCCTACTCCCCTCATCTAGCCCTTCCAACCACATATACTGTTTTCATACATAACAGCAACTAAAATACCTGTTCTGAGGTTGAAGGTTGAATTTGTTATGTTTACAATGACATCTCCATTTTCCTTGGTAATATCACCTTCCACCACCTGGAACAGGATGGAGCCAATCGTCATTTCATTTACATTCTGTGCTGGGGCTGAAGAGTCACCAGAGGAAGCTGCAGGAAAGAAATACAGACCCTGAGCAGAAAGAAGCAATGAGGTAACAGACTTGTGACAGGTACAATGCCTGTTGATGGGCGCAACACCTAAAAAGACCAGTTTGGCTCCAGACTCAGCCTGTGAATTTTAACCTGTCATATTAACCCAAAATCATTCCTTCTCACAGGAGTCTCTGAGCAACCCTTCATCTATTCCCACTATCGATACTCATGCTGAGTTGGCAGAATAAAACCTTGTTTTGCTGCACACCCCCTATACAGACACTACTTTGCAAAATCTTAAGCCTTTGCAAAACTCTAAGGTAAGACAGCAGCAAACATCTCAAGTCTCACAGAGTATACTATCTACTGCCTTTACAGCAGCCACTTTGACTGCCACTTGGACTTTGGGAATGACATGCTCAGCAAACAAAGAACTAAGCATCCATAATGAGTGCATTACCTGGAGTATTTAAAAGAATTTAAAAAATCCACTAGGCACACAACTTCCGTGGAAGTAGCTTACCTGCGCTAGCTGTATCTGTAGAAGTCTGCTGCACTTTAACACCACGTCTGTTCTCTAGTTCCTCTGAGAATTCCTAGAGAAGGACATGACAATGAAGCCCTCTAGAAGGCTTTAGATTACACAGTAGAAATAAAGGTTTGAAACGTAAAGTTAAAAAACATGTCCTGATGGAATTGGCCAATGTGGTTGCCGAAACACTCTCCATGATATTTGAAAAGTCATGGCAATCAGGAGAAGTCCCTGGTCACTGGAAGAAGGATGACATTGTGCCCATTTTCAAAAGGGGTAGAAGAGACGACCCTGGAAACTACCGACCTGTCAGCCTCACCTCTGTGCCTGGGAAGATCACGGAACAGATCCTCCTAGAAGACATGCTAAAGCACATGGAGGACAGGGAGGTGATTAATGGCAGACAGCATGAAGAATTTCTTCACCGTGAGAGTGGTGAGGCACTGGCACAGGTTGCCCAGGGAAGTTGTGACTGCCCCACCCCTGGAGGTGTTCAAGGCCAGGTTGGATGGGGCCTTGGCCAGCCTGATCCAGTGGGTGGTGACCCTGCCCATGGCAGGGAGGGTTGGAACTAGATGATCTTTAAGGTCCCTTCCAACCCTAACTATTCTATGATTCTATGTAGAAAGAGCTTAACACAGATTACTTCATACCATTTGCCATAATGATGATGTCAAGTTTTGACTGTTGTTCTCAGAAAGCAAGGTTATTTAGTGTAAGCAATAAACTGAACTGAAAAATAAGTAAGTTGCCAAGTTCCTGAATCCAATGCCACCCTTCTCTATGCACAGTAGCTCATGCTTTGGTGCACCTGCCTTCAAGTTTGGCTTTTCAAAATGTATAAAACAGCAGAAGTCAACACATGCAGAAAACACTTATTTGGACATTAAACACAGCACTCCCTCTTCTGAGAGATTCAGCATGGATACAGAGAATTTGTGCTAACATAATATTGAAGAAAGGGGGATGCAGAATGCCAGTATGTCTTCTGCCGGGGAAGTTAACCAGCACAGCAATCCTAGCTTAATTATTCTTCCTGAAAATACATTAGCACTCCACCGAAGGCACTCCTATTTCCAAGAGTGACGATATTTATGCAGTATTTGCAGCAAATTTATCTGTAGAGAAGTCCTACATACTGAAGAATTAGGCAAATTAATGAGATAAAGAGTAATTACACTTTCATCTGTATTACTACCAAGGAACAGAAAAGGACAAGGAGGAAGCAGGGCTGCACAAGACAGGTAGCTGACCACAAAGGGTAGAACCGAAAAAAAAGAAAACCTTCAGTACAGACAAGACAGAATGTCAGCAAACTTCTTTAGTATAAGAACAAGCACCCTGTGGATTCTTTGAAGATCATGAGATAGACCCAAACAAAAGAGCACGTAATAGAGATAGAAAAACATGGTAACTCACCCGAATATTAGCTGTGTCTTTTGGATGCAACAGAATGTGAACTTCCTGAAGAGATTTTACTCTGTTTTTGCTACTGAATTCAAACACTTTGTCAAACAGCAATTTAGCAACAACAGACCTTGGGAATTCTAAAATCCCCGTCCCAATCGCTGGGAAAGTAATCGTCTTTAAACCTAGCTCCTCAGCAATCTCCAGGCATTTTGTGATGACATTGCCCAAGACCTATAAACACAATAATTTTTTCAATTACCAAGAGTAACTTTTTCCAGTACATGCAATGTAGCACCATTGCTTTCTCTTGGTATTCAAATACAATAATTGCATACATCACAAGGAATATATTAGTCAACAAGTGATCAGTCATGCAGCCACACAGTTAAAAAAAAGGAAGAGGCCAAACTCTCTCATCTCCTGCCCTCCACATCAACGGAAAAGAGGCATTAAACCCACTACAAAGCCCAATCAAATTAGAGTTCAGGCAAATGGAAACCCTTATACCTTTTCAGATGTGTGTCCCTGAGACCATGAAGGTAGCAGGGCATGAAGAACAACGCTGCAATCTAGACTGTGCCCTTCTGTCTTCAACACAGATCCATCCTCAAGTGTTTTCCCTAGGCCTTCTTCCTTTAAGCTCATCTGAAGCACTGGCCCTGCCTTGCTTAGCAAAGCTTTAGCAAGGGGCCCTTTATTAAGCTGGAGATCTTTAGCAACACTGACGACAACAACGTCTGTCTGAAAAACACACAAGCAAAACCTCTAGTTTTTAGGTATCAAGTCTTTTAAATGTCAAGTTTAAATTTTGCACTGATTAATTAAATACAGGCTGCCTGCTGATTTACGAAGTAAACATTTGGAACAGAAATCCGAGAGTGAGCAAAACTTTGCCAAAACTCAGAAAAGTTATGCTCTGTTGCAATACCATGAGCCTGGCCATAGCAGCACAAAAACTGAGTTAACAGCAGAATTCATTTCAAGCCAACAGGAGAAAGTTCAAATTCTGCATTCCTGATCTACTTATTCTACCTCTATTTTGCAAATGTTTATGAAGTTCAGTCTTGGAGAATTCTCATTTATGAAGTTCAGTCTCATTTCTGTGAGAGAAACTCGCAGACCAAAAATCAGTGTTCACTAAGTTAAGCAGGACCTTCCATACAGGAGTGGTCTAGAGAAAAAGGAAAAACTGAAAACAGAGACTGAAATATATCTATGGAGAAAGACGTAATAGTAGTAAAAACTTAGAAAGGAGAGAAATACAAAGGGCTGTTAACATTGTGTCAAGCATTGCTTTCAGCTCCTCAGGAAGGACCTCTATACACATTTTAATGTATATTCTGCTTTGGCCAACTGGAGTTGCTGCATGCACAATCTGTGAGAGGCATCCACTCCTGAAAAGATTTGCTGGCCACTATGGAAAGGGTTCTGAAATGAATTGCTTTCAGTACCAGTGATCTCAGTGAAGAAGCTATCAGTCAACTAACTGTTAGCAATGCAATCCTAGAGGTAACTCGGAATTCATTAGTGAAGTTGTGTGCTTGTGTTCATCAATGACAAAATGCATAACAGTTCCCAGACCAATGTCCTACAGATGCAGAGAGAACCAGATTGGCTGTGGGCTCAGACATGCATGGCTGTGCCGCCTCAGGACCACAGTGGATCTGGAAGCAGCCCAGCCACTCTCACAGGGCAGGATATCCATGTTAACTGACACTGAGGACCTTCTTTTGCTTCTGTGCTAATACCACACTCTTGCAATCAGGAGTTCTGCAAAGGTCAATGCTACACGCAGGCGTTTCCTGCCCAGCAAGGTAGGGTCAGGGAGTTTAGGAGCCCAGAACCATTCATGGTCACCACAACTGCTTCTGCTAAACTGCAATGCACCACATACCATAGGGATCCATGTGCTTCTGTGCTATGTCAAAACATGATGCTGCGCAGCTATCTGTATCTATCATTCATGACAGTCATCTAACAGCAATTCTTATTATCAGCAGTAATAGCCAATTTCAGTAACATATCAAACCTGTTACACTGCTAACTACAAATGATGGTCTAAGGCTGTTTGGTTTTTGGGTTTGTGTTTGTTTTCTTTTAAACAAACAAAACCCCTCACTTGATATATTAAAGGTAGGTAATTTAAAACACTTACTGTAGCATCTTCAATGCTTCCTTTTTCCAGCACGATGTCAAGGCCTTCCTCAGTTTTTACCAGTGGGAAATCCTTGCTATTTTGAGAAATTTTGCTTTCCCTAGGCTGATGAACTGCACTAGTCTGATGCAGTGACCTGCTTGAAAGTGAGTAATCTGAAAACACTTCTTTTAGTGCCTTGCCGAAGGCCTTAGTTTTGTCCTGTGTAATATCCACAAGATGAATCTCCTTCAAGCTGCTGTCCCCCATGGATTCTTCCAAGGTCTCCTTGATGGAGGCTACAATTGAATACGTACACAGTTCCAGTGGGAAGCCAAAAATCCCTCCACTTATAGCAGGCAGGGCTATGGAACGATGATTGTATGTTTCAGCTAGTTGTAGAATATTCTTCACTGTCTTTCTTAACAAGCTTACACAATTTTCTGCATCGTCTTTCCTCCACCTGGGCCCAACAGCGTGAATGACGTTCTTGCAGGGCAGTTTCCCAGCACCCGTGATAACTGCGCACCCAGGCTGCAAGCTTCCATGCTTCTCCAACAGGTTGTCACACTCCTTTTGCAGCTCTGGGCCAGCTGCTTCTAACAGAGCTGCAGCAAGGCCACCACAGTGTATTAAGTCTTCATTAGATGCATTTACCACGACATCCACGGGGTAATTACACAAGCTACCCTTACTCACTGATATTACAATTCCACCTAAGGTCACCTGCCTATAAGGCTTGCCTATATTACCGAGTTCTTGCTGTTCTTCCTGCTGGACCTCTGATGGATCTTCCAGCCTGATCAGACACTTAAATTCCTGTTTTGCAGTAGCAGCAAAATAGTGTTCTCGCTCTTTGAAATATGACTTGGCTCCTGGTGCTTCAATTACCACACGCTTATAATGCAGGCCAGATAGAATTTCCTCAACTAAGGTGACCCCCTTCTGCACTTCTCTACTTGGTCCACTCAGGGATATAACTCTACATTTCCTCTGCATGATAAAGTCAACTTTCACACCCTTTTGTTGTAAATTGTCCCAAACACTGGCCTTCTCTTTCTCAAAAAACATTACAACTGCCATGGGCTTTCCTCCTATGATCTTTTGTTCTTGTGTGTTTTCATCTATAAAGTTAAGAAGTTCCTCATAGGTTTTTTCTACTGCTTGAGAACAACCTGCAATGATGACCTGCTTCTCTGCCTGAGAGATTGTTACAGCTTCATTAGAGCAGTTTTCCTTGGTTAGCATTTTCCATTCCGCCTTTTGGAGGACTGACTCGTCCTTTAAAGCAATGCATTTGTAGATCAGTTCCTTCTTTATTTCTTCTTCTGCTTTTTGGACATCTTCAGGAGAAGTCCCTTTCAAGATGATAGCTTCTGTGCCAAGCTCATAAAAGGCACTAATGTGTTTTGACATAAACAGGCTCTGTGAAAGAGTTTCATCATCAATATGCTCTAAAAACTGGAAAATATAAGGGTGGATATTAACTATTTTCTTTGTCATTCTGTGTATATTATCTAATATTTCTCCTTTTACTTTATAAACTTCCTCAGGCACTCCACACAGATTAATGATCTTCTGTGAATGATCATAAATTATCTGCAGGGCTGGAAACTCTGTGCGAATTTTTTCTTCAAGATCAATACTCTGTAAAATTGCATATTCCCCAGAATTCATTAACACTATTTCTTCAATTCTTTGCTTTTCTCTTTCAATTTCTCTGGTGGCCTTTTCTACTAGAAACTTCAATTCTTGTTCAACATTCTTCACAACTTCGTTTTCACCTACTAGAATAAGTGAATCATGGGAAATGTATGGGAGTATCAGAAGTTCATTGTGAGTAAAGCTGTTTCTAATGGCTTCCCAAACTTCTGCACTTACTTGACACCTAACTGCTTTGTACTTTGATATGCTATGTGAAAATGCTGTGTAAACAGTTTCATCCCACGTCTTGATCAATCGAGATACTAATCTCTTCTGCTCAGACAAAGCAGCTGAAGGATGCAAAATAACTTTTGGGTCCACACAGGAGGGTTCAGGCCATTCCAGCTCACAATTACATTTCGCCATTTCACAATTTATTGCCTCAATTAGTCTATTATTTTTGTGCAAGTAATCCCAGACATATGGATCCAGAGGCACCGTAATTGGATCTAGCTTCTTTATTTGTGGACCTTCCTTTCCATACAGAGCTGTTCCCAACGAGACGTAGTAAGGATAGACAGAGATTGGTGTTTTGTTGAGTGAATGCTGCTTTGCCAAGATATTGGTTACATCTAAAACAAACAAACCAAAACCCAAACAATTAATGCTAGCACTTCAAACCAAAGATCTTCTGGGATTTTTTTTTTAAACTTTGTTTTCTACATAATAATGTTTGCTATAGAATAGTTCCTCCATGAATTTCTCCCCATTCCCACACAGACATAATTCTAAATTATTGAAGAGTTGTTTTAAGTGCCAAAAACTAGGTTACAAAATGCCAGGTAAGAACTAACACCATCCTCCTCCAGGAGAAGACACACAGAGCAGTCTCTGTGCCCTGTTCTGTCATATGCTGTACTTGAACTGCCCAACTCAGCAGCTGTCTGGGCTATTAGCCAGCAGTATCAATTCACAGCTGCTCCACTTGCCCTAAAAAGATCGTCTATTTTCTTCAACGTCTCTTCAGATCCCCCCTTCCTTGCAATGCCTCCAGCTCTCCCTCTTGTCCTCCACCTTCCACAGATGCTCATGTTTCTGTGACTGGCTGGACAAGCCACAAGCACCTGCTTTCCAGCAGAATAATAAACTGGCCTCAGATGAGTCAGACAACACCCACTGCCACAAGGCAGCTAGTGGTGAAGGTGGGTTGGGAGGAAGTCTCCTGCAGTACATGGGGCTGCGCTTTCTCTATTGAAATCTAACTGTAGCCTGAACTCTGTAAGGATCAAGGCTTGGGTGAAATAAACCGTGCATGAAAAGCAAAAAATTCTATGCCTCATGCCCAGCTGGTCCAAAACTTGCACACCTGTTAGCAGAGACCTGCTGACAAAGCACCAGAGCTGTTGTTTTTTAGAGGGAAAAGCATCCATCTGTCTAGAAAATCCACATTTTGATCTTTAAGTGAACAGATCTCAGAGAAATAAAGACTATTTCAACATTACCTTTATGGTCACTGAATGTAATGATAGCTGCATCTTCATCAGGCAGCTGCTGAACATCCACCACCTGTGCATCTCCATTCTTCTTGTTTTCAAAGTAGACAGTTATATAGTCACTGGCTGTGTTAGGTGGGATATTTTCAGCTCTAACACTTCTTGTTAGCTCAAGGCAGCGTGCAGTAATATTTTGTTGCTTTGCTCTGTGATTTTGATTAAGCTTCTTAGCAAATTCTCCTGCAACTAGAAAGATAATGGAGAAGAAAAAAAAAACTAAAACCAAAAACCCAAACAAGATCAAATTAGCAGCTCACTTTTCTACTACAATGTTAGCAGCCTACTGCTGTGTGCATTGACCAAAGCACTGAATTATGGAGCATCTATCAACTTGGAGGTGTCCACAAAGCTACTTCTTTCCACATATTCAGAATCTGTTACCAAGTGTTCACCACATGCTTGATCACAACTGTTGACTGCAACTACCATAGTCAGAATTTGTCACTAGTTTTCCTACTGAGTAGCACCAGGTCTCTTCAACCCAAACAGAAAATAAGATCAGGTTCTGTTTTGGCCCACGGCTTTATACACAAGTAATCAGACATAAGTCAACAGTTCTAATTTGGTTTCTTTCACTTTTACAGTTATAGAATTGTGAAAGACCTTTGAGATCACTAAGTCCAACTAAGTCCAACTCTCCCCTACTAAACCATATCCCTTAGCACCTCACCTACTCGTCTTAAATACCTCCAGGGATGATGACTCAACCATATCCCTGGGCAGCCTCTGCCAGTGCCAGATAATCCTTTTGGTGAGGAAATTTTTCCTAATGTCTAATCTGAATCTCCCTTGGCACAACTTGAGGCCATTCCCTCTCACCGTATTACTTGCGAGAAGAGACCAGCACCCACCTCCCTACAACCTCCTTCCAGGTAGTTGTAGACAGCGATAAGGTCTCAGCCTCCTTTTCTCAAGGCTAGACAACCCCAGTTCCCTCAGCTGCCTCTCATAAGGCTTGTTCTCCAAGCCTTCTCACAGTTTCTATCTTCAGTTATTTTTTCCCTTGTTACCACCATGGTAAAAGACAGTCAAGTCACTTTTACATCTGTCAGGCAAACACGTGATTAAGTTTTTAAAGAATCTGCTTGTGTCCTAAAGGCTGCACCAAACATTTGGGAATGGACCACAAAATAAGAGACAAATGATTTCTCACTTCTAAAGTGGAAACGTGCCTTCTCACAAACTAAAAATTTCTTTGGTTTAGTTATAGCACTGACTAATCCCTTCACAACTTTCGATTTTGGAGCAACTTCAGTCTTACCTATTACATACTAGCAATACAACTATTTCACCACATTCTACCTCCTACAGAGATTTATAGTTTTCCACATGGAAGACCAAACTCTCCTTTCTCTCCTGTCCCAGCTCCTCACTCGGAATCAAGCACACATAAAATCACCTTATCCCTGAAAGGACTCAAGCACAGCGGCACTCAAAGAATCCTGGATCCAGTTCACTGCTGTTAAGATTTATTCAGTTCTCCTGGTAATGCAGTGCTGTTATCTCTACACCATCTACTATGGCAATGGCTTACACCACTGTGGTCTTATCACACCACTTACAGTTCACCGTGTCCTGGGATGGAATTTGTTAAAAATATCAACAGATCAGCTTCAAGAAGATGCTGCTTCCCCATTCCAATTATTTTTAGTACTATTTTTCAGCCTCCAATTATTTTTAAGCAAAACTGATTTCCCAAACCTGATGCAGTCTATTTAACAATCTTAAAAAGCCCCATTCCATGTAGTTGTTCAATTTTCTCTCAAATCTATACAAACTGACTACACACGTAACACCCTTCAGCAAGGGAAGTCTCTATCGTCAATCTGTTCTAAGACCAGTACAAATTCTTCTGTTGCTTGTTCGAAGTTATAGTCTGGTTTTAGTCCTACCTGTTCTGTTTACTACTGAAATCAAAGCTAGCCCTCTTCTGACTTACATTGGCCTCCATACCTTAGATAAAAGGTATGTCATTAACTTTAATAGGGTAAATCCTCATCTAAAATGATGCAATAGCAGATTAAACCTTAAACCGATGACAGAAAACATTCATTTCTTAGTCTCCTCCACATACACAAACAGCTAATAAAAAAGATCTGCAACTTTGACTCCTTCTTACCAATATTTCTAGTAAAAGTAACTACAGCAGCATGTATTTCAGGTATCATTTCCACATTGAAGTCACCCTCATCCTCTGACAAGCCACTGATGTTCTCTATCAGCATAATTAACATGGTATCTTTTACTGTCTCCTTCACATTTTCAAGCACAACTAGGTTGGAACACGGTGATTCCTGAGCGTTTTCCATTTGGCACAGCTCCTGGTGAGTCTCCACTTCCCATGGCTTCACACACAGCTTAATTTTCTTCAGAAAGTGATCCTTCCTTTGCAAAACATCTTGGGCATCTAGTTTGACAAGAAAACAAAGAAAGATGCGATCATGATCTACATGTCCCCTATCTCTTTAAGGAAAAAAAAAAGTTACTTTTTGAGGTAAGTGCCACCTCCTTTCTACCACTTCTTTTCCTCCCACTTCCCAAAACTCTGGTAATTGAAATGAATATGAAAGAAAATACAACAAAATAGTATTTACCCATGACCTGCCTTTAGTACTTTACTGTGTTTTACCCGGCCTCCAGAAGCAGAATTAAAGTTTATGTATTCTGCAGTGCTCCTGACATAGTTTCTCCTGCATTATTCTCTGTAAGCCTCAATCAAGCATTTTGGACAGGTGCAGAGAATCACTTCTTTCCCCGTGGGTATTATAAACACTGTCAGAACCCCATATCTGCATTGGATAGACAGGCATATCTGCTCCTTTTACCTCTTGTCACTCTTTGGGAGTATTATACTGTTTCTGCTGGAACAATGCCCACAAAGAGATTCAGCACTAGCGAACGTTTGTTTTTATAAGGGAACTTCAGTGATATAAGTAAGATACGATCATACCTTCCTCATTCTGAAAGGTGATGAACATTTGCTGATCCTTTTTGACATAGGACTTGATGAGTCCCCCACCAGACTTCTTTTTATTTTCAAAGTACATTTCCACAATCTCATCTTCTATTTCCTCCCCAGAGGCAGTGGTTACTACTATGACAGATTTCCTAGAGGCTGCTTTTTCTGCTTTCAGTTTCTCACAGGATTCTGAAACAAAAGATCACACCTTAATGCCTTAGGGTAAAGTTAAGAAAAAACCCAAGCTTATTATACTCCAAGTTTGCATGCCACTTTTTACACAAATAACAAATAAGATCAGGTAAAAGAACAGGCAAATAAACAGTAATTCAGGTGGTTGGTTGTGGTTTTGGTGGTTGGTTTTTTTTACAACAGCCTTTAAATCTCAAAGCTCAACAATCACTAGCGTGAGCTGTCATATCAAGAGGTAAGGAGAAAAGGCTTCCATTTATTGCCAGGCAAGGACAAAAGAAGTTACGGCCATGAAAGCTTCTTTGCAAATCCACAGTGAGGGGAACCATGACTTTTCTATGTACTCTCTCCATTTACAGTTCCAGCCACAGCTGTGGGTCACCATGGGTCTACACATGCTGGCTGCCAGCAAAGCTTAGCTGTACCTGGGGTACATGTCTACTGATTTTCTATCACAGGTCGCCCCAGCAGGGTGGGTGGCAGCTGGAAAGGGCTAGGGAGGGACAGGCTTAACCAGGACAAAGGTCAGTATCAACTACATACTCTCCCTAAAGAACTGGCCTGTCCCATTTATTTATTTTAGCCTGAGATCATGATTTCTACACTCCATTAGACACCTATCACAAGCCACTCAGGTGACCAGGGCACTATTGCAGCATAAAGGTCAAAGAAAACCAATGAAGCAATAAAACACTGGTCTTTTCTTGATAAGTGACATGCTTACCTGTCTTTTCCTGCTGAGTGCACACAGAAGCCTCCTTATTCTGGCAGGTGGGAAAAGACACCTGGGATTCATTAACTAGAGCTAAATGACAACACTTTCTGAGTTACTGCATACTTAAAGAAGAAAAAGGTCACACTCTTGTAGACCTAGGACCTAACACAGCTTGAATTTCATTTCATTTGACACTGCTAGAATCACAGATTTCCATATATTCCTTTTTCAAACCATATGTTGAATGTGGTTACACAAACACCCTTTAAGCTCAGAAAAGCCTCAGGCATAACGTCAAAAACCAAAATTGCACACGGTCCTGCAGTGTGAAGCGCTGCCAGCAGGTCCTCCCATGTATTACAGCACTGTCCTCACACAAAAACTGTGGCACTGAACAAGAGATTAGTCAAGGACATCCCTGCTATGGAGGGAAGCACCTTTGGAAACCGGGCACCTCTGCAAAACCATCTGTTGTGACGTATTTGGACTCTACACAACATTCCTCCCTACTAGTTTAAAACAATGAATAAAACAATAAATGGAAGGCAGAAGATCTAGATTGGACATTAGGAAGAAAATTCTTCACGATGAGGGTGCTGACACACTGGAACAAGTTGCCCAGAGAACCTGTGGATGTCCCATCCCTGGGAGTGTTCAAGGCCAGGCTGGATGGGGCTTTGAGCTGCCCAGTGGACTGGGAGTATCGCTGCTCATGGCAGGGGGGTTGGAATTGGATGACCTTTAAGGTTCCTTCCAATCCAAACCATTCTATGATTCTATGAAGTGGAAAGGTATGGATGGACTTGATGGTTGGAAAAGACCTTTGAGATCAAATGATTCTATGATTCAATGAATAAGGAACACAGATAAATTAAAAAACAAAAGGCAATGGCAACATCTGCCAGGCAGCTTTTCTGGTCTGTGCTCTCATCCCTCACAGGTTGCCCTTGTTGGCCAAACAAGTAACCCACACACGGACAGAAGCAGGCTGGGAATGACGGGCAGACTCTGCCTGCAGGGAGAATGCAGGCAGTGTCTGATGGAACCACAATAACTGCATGGGAAGTTAGTCCGATCAGCTTCTATGCATACCTGGGAGCTTACTTACAGTGCTTTATTAATTAAATTAATTGTGCGGTTCAAAACCTGAAGGAGAGTACTGGGGTGGGGGAATGGGGAAAGAAGAGTGCAGCCTGCACCAGCTCTCAGGGGAAGCCACCCCAGAGCCCCGCAGGGACAAGGTGGGCATTTCAGCCCTGCACTGTGCCAGACACGGATCCTACCTGGTACCTCAGCACCACCATCTGGTCCCAGATCCTGGAAGCAGAGGGAGAGGAGAGTGGTTACCTACGGTCCAGCTTGCCCCCACTTCCCACCCTGCACCTCCACCTTGATGCAAAAAGTAGTTGGATATTTTTTATTTCAGCTAAAGTTTCATCTAAGTAATTGTATTTTTCTGAAAGTTAGAGAGAATGCCCCTCTGACAGCATGTTTTCTTTCAGTGTTTTTCCAGACATTGTTCACTATTCAAAGACAATAACATCTTGTGTGAACTATGATCCGTGCTGAACAGATGCCTCTTCTTCTGCAATCACCTCTGTTAGAGTCTGTCCCTATCTCAAATGTAAGGCTAGAGAGCCAGAGCCAGCTCCAAATTAGAAAGAGTTTTGACAGTTCTGAAGTCCATTAAAATTAGTCCTTGGAAAGTAATAGAATATGCAAAAGATTTCTGGGAAAACTTATCCATGTGCCTGTAAGTGGGAAATACATCCTGTAACAGCTCTTGTCTCATTGCACGTTATCGATGGAAATCACCCCTCATGTTGCCCAGGCCTGATAAAGGGTGCTTGTTTTCTAAAACTCCAAAATGAGTCTCAAAGTGCTTATTCGCTGGCTTTTTCAGTATCAGCCTCACCTGAGCAGCATCCTCGTCATCGGGCGGCTCGGTGACCAGCAGCGACAGCCGCCCCCGCGGCCCCCACTCCAGCTCATGGAGGCGCCGGTCCAGCACCCGCTGCCGCACTGCAAACACGAGGGGAACCGGTCAGGGGAGGGAGAGAGGGAAGGGGGGAGGAAAAGGAAGGGGGAGAGGGAGGAGGAGGCCGGGGGAGAGGGAGGAGAAGAAGGGGGAGAGGGAGGAGAAGAAGGGGGAGAGGGAGGAGAAGCGGGGGAGGAGGGGAAGGGGGAGAGGGAGGAAAAGAAGGGGAGAGGGAGGAGAAGGGGGGGAGGGAGGAGAGGAAGGGGGAGAGGGAGGAGAGGAAGGGGGAGAGGGAGGAGAAGGGGAGAGGGAGGAGGAGAAGGGGGAGAGGGAGGAGAAGGGGAGAGGGAGGAGGAGAAGGGGGAGGGAGGAGAAGAAGGGGGAGAGGGAGGAAAAGAAGGGGGAGAGGGAGGAGAAGGGGAGAGGGAGGAGGAGAAGGGGGAGAGGGAGGAGAAGAAGGGGGAGAGGAAGAAGGGATTGAGGGAGAAAGAAGGGAGAGAGGAAGAAGGGATTGAGGGAGAAAGAAGGGAGAGAGGAAGAAGGGATTGAGGGAGAAAGAAGGGAGAGAGGAAGAAGGGAGAGAGGAAGAAGGGGAGGAGAAGGGGTTAAGGGAGAAAGAAGGGAGAGAGGGAGAAGGAAGGTAGAGAAAGAAGGAAGGAAAGGAAAGAGGACGAGAGGGAAGGAAGGGAGAAAAGGAAGGAAGGGAGGGAGAGAGGGAAAGGAGGGAAAGAGAAGGAAGGAAAGAAGGGAGGGAGAGAGGGGGAGAAGGAAAGAAGGGAGGGAGGGGAGAAAGGGAAGGGAAGGATGGAGGGAGAGAGGGCAGGATTGACAGCAGCCGCCGCCCCCCGCCCCGACCAGCGCCCCCCGCCGCCCCGCTACCCTCGGGCTGGGCGAAGCAGACGAGGACGCTCCCGGGGCCGGGGCCCGCCCGCAGCTCGCACTCGCCGCCCCCCGAGCGCTTCTGGCTCTGGAAGTAGCAGAGCAGCTTCTTGCCGAGGGCCGGGGGGGGCTCGGGGGAGCCCCAGTCGCCGCTCACCAGCACCGGGAAGGCGCCCCGGGGCCCCGACATCGCCGCAGCCCCGCTCTGTGCCCCGGCCCCGCTTTCGGTTTCGCTTCCCGAGGCTCCGGCCCCGCCCCAGGGCCGGGCAGGACGAGGGACCCGGCAAGGGCCGGCCGAAGGGACCTCGAAGACCACCCGGTTCCACCCCCTGCCCCGGGCAGGGACACCTCCCTCAGCCCGGGCCGCTCCAGCCCCATCCAGCCTGGTCTCGGACACCGCCAAACCTTCCCTGGGCAGCCTGGGCCGGGGCTTCCCCGCCCTCAGCGTGAACAGCCTCCTCCTTCTGTCTAGTCTAAATCTGCCCCGCTCCAGTTCATACCTGTTTCCCCTCGTCCTGTCACTACATGCCCTCTATAAACAATCCCTTTCCAGCTTTCTTGCAGCCCCTTCAGCCATTGTAAGGTCCCTATAACATCTCCTCGGAGCCTTCTCTTCTCCAGGCTGAACAAGCCCAACTCTCTCGGCCCGTCCTCATCATCCTTGTAGACTCCAGCTCTTGGATCGTCATTGTAGCCTCCTCTGGGCCCGTTCCAACAGCTCCATCTCCTTATGTCGGGGATTCCAGCACTGGACACAGCACTCCTGGTGGGTTCTCAAGATATCTTGGTGATGTCCCAGCCAGCACAGGGCTGGTGGTCCCTCACTGCTACCTAGTGACCCACACCTGGTCAGTGAAGGAAGAGGTTATTATAAGTTACTAATACTGCTATACGTTTGAAGATTGTATATAGTTTTAATGATTTTAGAACTAAAATATAGGATTAGCTTGAATAACAACTTTAGCTAGCCTGCACCTGGATACTTACACTCCTTACTTGAGGAGGCTGAGGGGAGACCTCATTGCTCTCTACAACTACCTGAAAGGAGGTTGTGGAGAGGAGGGTGCTGGCCTCTTCTCCCAAGTGACAGGGGACAGGACAAGAGGGAATGGCCTCAAGCTCCACCGGGGGGGGTCAGGCTGGACATTAGGAAAAGATTTTTCACAGAAAGGGTCATTGGGCACTGGCAGAGGCTGCCCAGGGAGGTGGTTGAGTCACCTTCCCTGGAGGGGTTTAAGGCACGGGTGGATGAGGTGCTAAGGGGCATGGTTCAGTGTTCGATAGGAATGGTTGAACTCGATGATCCGGTGAGTCTTTTCCAACCTGGTGATTCTATGATTCTATGATTCTATAAGGAATTTTAACTAGGCTGCAGTTAGGAAGAATAGGAAAGAACTTGGCTGTATCTAATTAAGCCAGTTAACAAGGACTAGCGCGATGATAAGAGAAAGGAGAACCAGCTAGGACCAGATGCAACCTTAAAGAGTGCCCAAGGAATCTAAGAGCGTGTACAAGAAAGAAAGTTTAAAAGTTTACTGCGAAGAAGGCTGCTAGCCTTCCTCCAGAATCCTCCAGACCAAGACCTCCAGAAGGCAGAGTGTGTGGCTCAAGGGGAGAAAACTTACATAACTAAATTCCGGGAACTGATTATAATAGACACACCTATTCCAGAAAAAGTGATGAATATCTATGACTTTATATATAGCCTTTGTGACTTGTGCTAGAAGTCGCACACACATTAGGTGGTGCTATCCCTTGCATGCCTGACATCGCGTAAAAGGATAGCTTAGTTAATAATCAAACTGACATTGATTATTGGGTCTGTCATTTCACGGCATCATCAGCCTACTAGACATGTCCTGTACAATGTTGTTGTACTCCTAAGCGAAACAATATGAACTGCTATGTAAACCAATGGATTTGATCTATGCAGGCTTCTGTAAAGCCCTTGACATGGTCTCGAAATTGGAGAGATATGGATTTGATGGGTGGGTGATTCGGTGGATAACAAACCAGTTAGATGATCGTATTCAGAGAGTAAAGGTAAATGACTTGAAGTCCAGATGGAGATTCGTGACACGTGGTGTCCTTCAGTGGTCTGTACTGGGACCGGTGGTGTTTAATGTCTTCATCAATTATATTGACAATGAGACTGAATGTAGCCTCAGCACGTTTGCAGATGACACCAAGCTGAGTGGGTGTAGTTGCCCCACCTGAAGGGCGGGATGTCATCCAGAGGGACCTGGACAGACTGGAGAAATGGGGCTGTGAGAACCTCATGAAACCAAGTGCAAAGTCCTACATCTGGATTGGGGCAATCCCCGGTTTCAGTACAGGATGGGGGATTATGTGATTGAGAGCAGCCCTGCAGAGAAGGACTTGGGGTGCTGGTCAATGAGAAGCTCGACATGAGCCAGCAATGTGCGCTTGCAGCCCAGAAGGCCAAACGTGTCCTGGGCTGCATCAAAAGAAGCGTGGCCAGCAGGGTGAGGGAAGTGACTCTGCCCCTCTGTTCCTCTCTTGTGAGCCCTCATCTGGTGTACTGTGTCCAGTTCTGGAATCCTCAACATAATAAGGATGTGGAACTGTTGGAACAGGTCCAGGGGAGGGCTACAAAGATGATCAGAGGGCTGGAGCACCTTCCATACAAGGACAGGCTGAGTGAGTTGGGGTTGTTCCGCCTGGAGAAGAGAAGGCTTCGGCGAGATCTTATAGCGACCTTCCAGTACCTGAAAGTGCTACAAGAAAGCTGGGGAGGGACTTTTTACAAAGTCTTCTGGTGATAGGACAGGGGGAATGGGTATAAACTTGAGAGGGGCAGATTTAGACTAGACATAAGGAAGAATTTCTTCACCATGAGAGTGGTGAAGCCCTGGCCCAGGTTGCCCAGGGAAGCTGTGGCTGCCCCATCCCTGGAGGTGTCCAAGGCCAGGTTGGATGGACCTTGGCCAGCCTCATCCGGTGGGAGGTGTCCCTGCCTATGGCAGGGGGATTGGAACTAGATGATCTTTAAGGTCCCTTCCAACCCAAACTATTCTATGATTCTATGATCTCCAAATCACTTCTGGACATAACAACACTTTCTACTCTCAGTCTTGCAGCCCCCTAAATGCTGCATCAAAACCCAAAGCTTCAATGTATTTGTACAATAAGTAATTATGAGCCACTCCTCCACATATGCCCGTGGTGCTTAAGTATGTGAGAGTTTACTTTTGGTGACTGCTTACCTGCTCTAGGAAAGCATTCCAGGGCTTGCATCCTACTGTGCTTGGAGATCATTGTGCTCCCAGAGTTGTGCAAGGAGCCTGCTTTGCAAATGCAGCTGTTTCCAACACCTGAGCTGCTGATGTCAGGCACAAGGTACCACTGACCTTGCTCTCCCTGTCACTTTGTTGTGATTTGAGCTAAATTATAATTAGTTTTGTGACTAACTCAGTAGCTGTAAGTAACTTCATTATCTGAAAGCTAACTGCATGTTCTTGAGACAGTGTCCTCCCAAACTGATAACACAGGGCACTGGTGTGCTCAAAGCCCAATGCTTATACTTATCCCTATAGTAACCAAGGCCATCGTCAAGCTGGTGGAAAAAGGCCACATCTGCGAGGAGGGACAAATAGGAGAGGTGACTCTAAACTGACCAACAGAGTATTCCATCCCATATAAATCATACTCAGTATAAAACTGAAAGATTACAAGGGTCTCATTCTTCTTTTGTGACAGCAGATGTCCAGTGAGGACTTCATTTGTCTGATTGCTCCTGATCCCAGATCTGTGCAGTCCTGAATCCAGTTCCTGAGCTCTCCTCCCTCCAAGCCGTGGACTTATTCTCTCATGTGTGCTCTGCAGTATTTGTGGTGACACACAGTTATTGACGGGTGGGGGCGCAATCTCATATATTGGTGATTATTTTCATCTTTGTAATTATTATCATCATTGTTATTATTACTATTATCACTTCGTTAAAGCTGTAGTTTTAATTTCCAATTTGTAAGTCTTTTTCCTCTCATTTTCCTCTCCCCTTTCCCTGGGTGGGGAGGGGAAGGGATTTGGGAGCCCAACTGCATGGTTTCAGCTGCCAAAATTTATCTGTGCTGGGGCTAAACTGTGACACACTTTCACACTGAGTTGTGACAAATGGTAAATTTGTTCATTTACATCATTCGCCACCAGAAATACTTCTACAGCTGTGCAGGGTTGCGAGGAAAGGGTGTTTTCCTCAAACTGATGTGTCAGCGAGCTGAGATATTTTCAGTGGAGTGCTTAGGACTTCCCCTCGTGGAGGCTGCAGTTCTCAGCTATTTTTTTGCTGTATGTTTGGCCAGTATCCCCAGACATGAGACACTTTGCCACAGGAAAAATGGGAGCGAGTGAGTTGTCAGATATGGGTCTGACATCAGTGAACTGGCTTCTTGGAACAGAAAGTGAAAATAGAAACTGCAGGAGGCTGGGGAGATTTGACCTTCACAGCTTGCTGCAGTGTGCAGGAAAACAGGGACAGGGACAACCAGGATGCTGGTATCCTACTGCACAAAAAACGGAAGAAACTGGAATAGTGTAAAATGTGAAAACAATTACAATGAAACAAAACCACAGTGGTAAAGTCATCCCAGCCCACACAGACCAAGCCATGGCCAAGACTAAGAAGTGTAAAAGTCAAGGTGGTAAAGCAGCACTGTCTATTCATAATGGGGAATCTTAAAAAAAAAATAATAGGAGGTGGCATGGGGTCCAAATTACCCCAAATCATGGCATTGCTGGGAAGCAGCTAAATGAAAGAAAAAACCCCAACAACTCTACATATCCAAAACAGGAGGAAAAATATATACAGAAGGCAGAAATGACCAGATGGTATTTTTATGCTTTATTTATTGATTATTTTCAACAGCCTAACAAAAATTACTTAACTCACTAACATTAATGGTTTCTTCAAGTGAAAGCTATTTGTTTCACACCACCACAAGGGTAATTAGCAAGCTATTTAGACAGCACAAAGTAGTAACAAAGTATCTTTATGATATAATTTAAACCATAAGTTGGAAGCAATGGGAAGAATATAGTTTTATAGTTTCAAAGCTGACTTAAAAGTTGTATTTAAGCTTAAACACAATATAAGACACAGAACCAGGACCCCATTATCAAGAGCTGGCCACAGGCACTCCTACTTCCCCTCTGCTCCAGCGTGGCTCTGAGTGTCTTCTGCAGGGTTAAAAAAAATATGACAGCATCCATGTTCCTTTTCATACATTATCCATCCTGATTTCATATTTAAAACCCCAAACACTAATGACATTTCTACCCTGAAAAGGAAAAGAAGGCAAAGATTGCAGCCTTATCATAGCTGTTATTGTAACAGCGGCATAAAAGCTTTCCAGCAGATGGTTACATGATGCTATCCATGATGAGAGATGTAATAACACAAAGCTAAAGTAAGTGTTTGGTCAAATAAAAGCTAGTAGTGGATCTACCAGTTTTGGGGATCAGACCGAAGACACGGGAAAAGTACAGACCAGATTAACTGGAAAAATTAGATACACAATCGGATAATTGACAACAAGTACAGGTGCTGCACTCCCAAGACCCAAATTCTGTAAAGGCTACACCTCTTCATGGCAGGAGGGTTGGAACTTTATGATCTTTAAGGTTCCTTCCAACCCAAACTATTCTATAATTCTATGATTCTATAGGGAAGCATTCGAGGAAGCAAATGATGTGCAAAAAGAACATAAACTGATGAAAAAAGATTACTTTCCTTAGCTGACTGACACAAAAGTGACTTAAATACAACAGCTAAACAAAATAACTTCTTTCTTCTAAGTGTTTGAATAGTAAATTAACTGATACATCTTCGGTTGTTAGACTTAACAGTTGACGGTTGATACATTTCTTTATTCAATTCCTTTTGCTTTCAATTCTGATCGAACCCGCCGTAGATACTCAGGATCAGGGTAACCAAAACTAGGAGGAGAAGAAAAGAATTGTTTGGACTACTTCTGCAATGAAGCACTCAACAGTTCTACAGAACTTTCTCATCAAAATCTCTTACACTGCTTCACAGATTTTATGCACTGACTTCTTACCCTGCAGAGAAAACAGACCCTATTTTGCAGGTCAGAAAGGTGGCACAGACAGAGTAAAGCTAAAAGCTTAAGGAGCTGCTGAATTTGATCATCCAAACTGACATTAAGAACTTGATTTTCAAAGCCGCCTGCTGTCTCACTTGAAAATGACAGGGCCTTCACGTTTTCTAAAAATCAGACCTGAAGCACATGTTAGTGAGCATTCAAGACACGACTATAATGGCACCTCTGGATTTTTAGTGAACCACCCAAAGTGTGTGTGAAGCAAGTGATAACTAGGGCGAGCATTAGGGCAGAGTCGGGGATAAAGGAAAACCAACACTTTTTGCTCTTTTATGATCAAGGAAGGAAGATCTAGACATCAATCTTTAGAGCTTGCAGGAGGACACCTACCCCTGAGAGGCTGCAACATGCTTAAAAGGATTGCTCTAAGCCTCCCTCTTGTCTCTGTAAGATTTTTTCCAGGAGCTAAACAGTTTACTGATATAACCTGTAATTAATCATACCTTTAAGAAAGGTCGATTGTATGTGCTAAACGGCTGCAATGTCCTGACCTTGACTGAAAGATCATTATACACTGAGGAATTAGTGACCCACATCACAGTTAACCTGGGCAGGCTCAGCCCTGTGCTGTGCTGCGATTCACCCAGCTCACTCTAACAGAGGAGGCAGCTCCCACTCAGGACTGCGGATTACGCCACCTGCGTGTTCTTGCCCTTGTCTAGAAGTGCAGCAATTCCTCAAGAAATGCTGAATGGATTTGCCTTCTACTAAGAAAATCCCGTAATAGCTTGAACGACTAAAATGGGGTAACCATTTCTAAGGACAGGGTCAGCATGGCATCCCATGCTGTGATCAGAGGCCCACCGAACGCTGCGCAATGTAGGGCTCCTAGCATCTAAAAGGACATAACTGTATCCATACTACAGTCTCTTTCTTCTTGCTGTTAGATCTAATAAGTAGAATTTTAAACTTTATTTTAGCGTCTGAGTCCAGTTTGCACTGGGATCATAATGGACCAGTGCCTCCTGGTGCAAAACAGCAGAATCAGAAGAGCTATCAAGAGTTTGCTGTCCTGTCCTGAACTAGAAGTAGTTTCTCATCCGGGTAGTTACTGACTGAGTAGGTACCTTCACAAAACTCAGTGGTGAATGAGGGGTCTGAGGGGCAACAGAAGACTAAGCTCATCCTTGTTCCCACTGTCCAAAATAGTAAAAATAATTCAAGTCCGCATCCTTAGAGCATTCCACAATCACTTTGTTAACAACAAAATCTGAAAGCTTTAATATGGAAAATATCCAGGGTAGCCTTCCTGGCACATCTGAGTAGCAATAAAATTACATAAAGGGAAGAATACTTACTTTGTGGGTCCTCCCACTATGGAAGTTTTGTGGTGAATATCATTCCATGTGATAACACCTTTTGCACCAGTGGTACGTGACTGCCCCACTGTGAAAATCAATTTCTGGTCAAAGGCTCTTCTGAGGAGCTGCAGAACTTCTCGCCCTTCCTTATTGTCAGGTAAATATGCTATTCGAGAAGTTGCACAATAAGGTTTTCCAGGGTCTGGATGGTTGCTCTGTTTTGTAGAAAAACAAAACAAAACCACGTTGTATAACAGAAATGCTCTGAATATGTGAAAATCACACACCTCAGCTTTTGTGACACTTTCCATCCTGTCTTCAGTTCAGAATGACATACCAGGACTGATGACAGATTTTGATTTTTTTCCTCATTATATAATTTCTTTCATATAAGTTTCATTCACATTTTCTCGTCATCATCATGCATCCATTGTTAATTTTTGTTTTTTCCTCTTTGCTCTCCCAAATGCATGTCATCCCACACTCAACTTTTTAACCTATCCCATTTTCAGTCCTAGTCATGACTCTAAGCACATAGCATAAGCTGATTTCTCACCTGGAAAGGTTACAAGCCAGCCAGCTATTCATTTTTGTCCATTGGGGTCAGCAGCTAACAGAAAGCCTCAGGGAATCCTCCTTATACTCACAACATTTTGTTTACATTATATCACTCCATAGATTTCAGTTCCAGTGTACAAATCAAAAACCTGGTGCTTGTAAAATGGAGGGCTACCATATGACTATTTAATTCCTTCTGTATTACTCAATCAGACCCAAAAATACTGAACTAAATACTTGCAGATCTGTACAGAACAAAGAAGTGCCTCTCCTGGTTATGCATTAAAATGCCGGAAAAATAGTTAATTTTATATTCAATATTGGTTTTGTTGCAGGAAAAATATCTTCTATAAATCTTTAAATATACTTACAGTTTGAATACCAGCATACATGTTATACGTAATCACAATAGTATTACAATGGGGATAACCAGGGAGAGCTGTAGGAATCGTTCTAGCTGACATTGCTCCCTCTGGTTGGTCTCCTTTCATGCTTCCATAGACAGTGTTACAAACAGGACAAGCTTGCTTGTAAGCCATGGCCCGATCAATGCAACTTTTGCAAAATGCATGATTGCACTTTTGCAGTATTTCTTTATTTTTAATTCCGTCCATGCAAATGGGACACACATCTTTGTCGCCTTCTTCTGTCTTTGCCTTAGCCTGCCCTTCAGAAGAAACACTATCCTTTTGCCTGCCATTATATTCCTTCTCAGATGCTCCTGTAGCTTCTTGATAGCCGAGATCAGAGGACAGACGTGTCTTATTTTCAGTTTGCATTGAGTTTTCAGTGTTAAGAAGACTCATAGTGTGGTTTCCAGCAGCATAAAGATAGTTCGGTAAACCACGTAAGATGGTTTTCTCTTCCTTCTTTTTAAGTTTTACATGCAGATCTTCCAATTGTTTTCCATTAAGTTCCATATTTAATTTTTTCTTCTGATCTTCTGAAAGCTTTGAGCTGATGCGTTTTCCTCTTAACATTGCAGACGCATGCTGAAAAGCATTGATGAAACTTTCAGCAGCATGTGAAGACATATCAAAAGTTTTGGTCCTAGGCCTAAATATTATGAGCGTCTTCTGCCCAACTGACCTGTCTTTCTTTTCTATTACCACATCAAATTTGTCTTCAATGTCTTCAACTTCTTTGGTCAACACTGTTTCCAACAATTTAAACACAGAAGTATCAACTTCAATTCCATTCTTGTATTTGTACAGTTCAGATGATATTTTCATATTCTTTTCAGCTTGGCTGTTCTCACGTTTCCCTGCTAGAAATTTTTTGGCAGCTGAAATCTCACTCGCTGGACCACGGAGTAGCAATTGATCCCCTTCCTCTTTGGCAAGAAGATTACTAAACCTAGCATTTAATTCCATTATTGTCTCAGTTAACGTGTAACTGTTTGTTATGGGAATCTTTTCCTGTTTCAGATCTTTTATCTTTTCCTGAAAAGTCCTGATAAAAAAATCGTTAGCTTTTTGTATTGATGCAGGACTTTTATCAGAAGTGAAGCACACTGATGTGTTTCCATCATAGCGATCTTTACTTCTTATGCACACTCCAAAGCTTTCACGTAATATCTTGATTTCTTCTTTGCAGGTATGATTGAAATATTCATATAGAGCTGACGGAACTGTGAACTCACTCGTATCTTCAGTATTCAGACCATTTTCATCTTCCAAACCCTTCTTACTTTCAGAATGTGAAAAATCATGGTTTGGGGCATTGCCTTCAAGGATATCCTTAAAGTAGTGATAAGCTTTTTCGATATCTGTAAAATCTCCCGTCAATTTCTCAGAGCCATTAACATCAGGATTTCCTTCTCTTTTTAAATTCGGACATATAATGGTAACTTTCTCCCTTTGCTGTTCAGTGAACATGCTGGTATTCAAAGTTGCAGATACGGTAAGAAATATCTAAAGAGAAGACAAGAAGATATCAGCATTAGGATTTTTTTCTAAGGTTTCTTGCTGCTTCTGTATTTTGAGTAAGAAAAAGCTCTACATGTCTCAGCAGGGCCAGATTTCTATGGACACATTTCTACACAGTGTCTCTTTTATGTCATGTATACTGACATTACACACATTTAAGTAAAGCAATCTGCTTCAGCGTCAGCAGCAGCAATGAAATTTGTTAACATCATCAGCATTGTGGGAACAAAGACAACAGCTTTGCTGCTTAGTTTGAGACTGTGACCATTACTCCTCCTGACCTCTGGTAATGCGAACACCTTTTTAGAAGGCTCACGGCCCTCCTCTGTGACCAAGCAAGTCACGTGTTGGTTCCTTTTCCCCCATTATGAGGCCCTGAAGGGGCCATGCAGACAAAACA
This sequence comes from Phaenicophaeus curvirostris, assembly GCF_032191515.1. Lineage (NCBI taxonomy): Eukaryota > Metazoa > Chordata > Aves > Cuculiformes > Cuculidae > Phaenicophaeus > Phaenicophaeus curvirostris. The sequence continues at coordinate 32,152,405 of NC_091398.1, forward strand.
AACAGATTTCTTCTTCCCCTCCCTGTTGTGCTCAAGATTCCTGGGCACTAGGCCGGTTACTGCTCTCCTCATTGGCCTTGAGGGTCCCAGGCATCCCGCCAAGCAGGTAGTGATGAGCCCACCACACAAGAGGGAAGCAGAACTGCATGCAGAGCACTGCCTACAAAAACAAGCAGTTATAAGTCCTAGGCAGGATCCTGGATGACAGCTGCTGCTGGACAGCGAGATCCGCGATCCACTGGTGGCCAGGGACACCTCCACCGTCCTCTGCTTCCTCCAAGGACAGAGTGAATGACTTGCATTCTTTTACATGTTTTTCAAGTCTAGATTATGATTGTTGTATTGATACAGCAGGCCAAGTATTACAATTTGATATGATCTACAGAGGGTCCAGGTGGTTCAAAAATATAAGCTGAGCTGTGCTATAAAATTTGGTGCTGTGCTACTTATAAAATTCTGCTACACTGAATCTGCTTGTAGAAATCCTGTGCTATTCTGACTGTTAATTCTATGAAAATCCTGTTAAAAAAAAGAAAGCTTTAATTGTAACTACAACATAGTGCCATCAACACTCTGCCATGGATCTCCGAAAGAATCTGTCTGTCCCCTTAGTGTTGGGTGGCAAAGACACAACCTATTTTAACAGCACATATAAGTTATATTACATTGTTCTTTAATTATATTAGACTTTAGAGCTTCCTCTTACTATCTTTTTTTTTTTTCCCAAAAATTCTCAAACCCCAGTAACTGAGGTTTAAGGCAGAAAACAGGACTCCGAGAAATGGCAACAAACATGTTCACATCTCTACTTTGCACAGACAGAAGGATGGGGAATTTTGCAGTATACAGCTACAGATGCACGGGACCTTCAGGGCCTGACAATGAGGGGAAAAAGCTAATACGTGTGGATATCCTGTGGTCAAACACTCAAAAGTTGCTCTTTGCCCCTGTTTTATTGACTATGACAACGTGACTGACATGTGCTTGGAAGGGAATATTGAAGTGCAAAACAAAGCAACACAAAGGACTCGTGGAATGACGAGCGGGGCAGGTTGTGACACTGCCTGTTGCCGCTTCTCCTGACGTACCTTTCTGGTAATGTCTGTGTCTCCATGGCCTTTGGCTGCTGGCTGCTCCTGCTGAGGTGGGGAAGAGCTGGAAGGGACGGAGTAGCTGGGGGAGGCCTGGTTCTTGCTCAGGTCCCCTTCTGGCAGGATAACTATCTTCACGTGTCTGGCACCAATTTCCAAGACGTGATCCGTGCGGGATTCCACATTTTTCTTATCTGCAGTAACGTGGAGGATAGGCAGGTAAGGCTGATAAAGCCTGCAGCCCAGAAGGCCAGCTGTGAGCTGCATCAAAAGAAGCGTGGCCAGCAGCTTGAGGGAAGGGACTCTGCCCTTCTACTCTGCTCTGGTGAGACCACACCTGGAATACCGTGTCCAGCTCCGGAGCCCTCAGCACAGGAGGGACATGGACCTTTGGATCAGGTCCAGGAGGGCCACTAAAACGATCCAAGGCCTGCAACACCTCCCCTAACAAGAGAAGCTGAGAGAGTTGGTGTTGTTCAGCTTGGAGAAGACTCCAAGGAGACCTTATTGCGGCCTGTCAATACTTAGCGGACTTATAAAAAAGATAGGGAAAGACTTTTTAGCAGGGCCTGTAGCAATAGGACCAGGGGTAATGGTTTTAAACTACAAGAAGAGAAGTTTTGACTAGAAATTAGGAAGAAATTTTTCATGCTGAGGGTGGTGAAACATGAGAACTGGTTCCCCAGAGAGGTAGGTCCCTAGAAACACACAAGTTCAGGTTGGATGGGGCTCTGACAACCTGATTGTGTTGAAGATGACCCTTCTCACTGCAGGCAAGTCAGACTAGACGACCTTCACGGTCCATTCCAACCCAAACCATTCCATGGTTCTATAATCCACCTGAAAGCTTGATGGCTGCAAGCACCCACAGAGATCACTTTGCCAGGCCTGGGGGTGCAGGATGAAGTCCCTGGCAGACCCCTCGGGTTGGGGGGCGGCCCCTCAGGGCGCTCTCACTCCTTGTCCCACTGCACCAGCAGCAGCTGAGCCCCTGAATTCCTGAGCCCTGAGTCCCGAGCCCTGAGCTCCTGAATTTCCAAGCCCTGAGCTCCTGAATTTCCAAGCCCTGAGCCTCCAAGCTCCCGAGCTCTGAGCCCCTGAGCTCATGAATTCCAGAGCCCTGAGACCCCAAGTTCCCAAGCCCTGAATCACCAAGTTCTCGAGCCCTGAGCCCCCAAGTTCCCGAGCCCTGAGCCCCTGAGCTCATGAATTCCCGAGCCTTAAGCTTCCAAGTTCCCGAGCCCTGAGTCCCTGAGCCCCAAACCCCCAGGTTCCCGAGGCCTGAGCCCCGCCGGGCCGTACCCCGCTCCTGCTGGAAGTCCACGCAGTAGGTGCCGGGCTCGGGTCCCCTCCGCACCTCGCACTCGCCTCCCCCCGAACGCTTCGCGGACTGAAAGTAGCTCTGGAGCTTGAGGATGGGCTTCTCGCCGGCGCCGGGCGCGGGGCTGAGCCGCACCAGCAGCGCCGCCGCCATCGTCCCCGTCAGCCTCTCGCTTTCGCTTTCGCTCCCCGGCCGCGCGCCGCTCCCCGCTCCACAGCCCGGGACCCGCTCCAGCTCCCGGGACCCGCTGCTGCCGCTAGTCTCGCTCCCAGCTCCCGATCCCAGATCCAGCTCCCGGTACCCGCTGCTGCTCCCGGTCCTAGCTCCAGCTCCCGGTCCCAGTCCCGGTCTCCGCTGCGGTTCCCGCTCTCGGTCTCGGTCCCAGCTCCTGGTCTCAGTCCCAGCTCCCGCTACCGGTCCCAGCTCCAGCTCCCGGTCCCCGTTGCGACTCCCGCTCTCGGTCCCAGCTCCCGGTCTCGATTCCAGCTCCCGGTCCCCGCTGCAGGTCCCGGTCTCGGTCTCGGTCTCGGTCTCGGTCTCGGTCTCGGTCTCGGTCTCGGTCTCGGTCCCGGTCCCCGCTGCGGGTCCCGGCGCGGAGGCAGCGCGGTCGTTCCCGGTAAGAGCGGGCCCGGGCTCAGCCCCCGGGGCTGGGGGGCGCTGCCCTGTGTCCCGGCGCTCGGGACAGGAGCTCCCCTTCACCCCTTCAGAGCCGCCCTCCGGCCGCAAGCGGCCCCCCCCCGGGGCTCACCGCGGCGTCCCGTGCTGCTCAATAGCACAGAATCCTAGAATGGTTGGGGTTGGGAGCGACCTTAGAGCCCGTCCAGTTCCAACCCCAGACATCTCCCACCGGGCCAGGCTGCTCCAAGCCCCGTCCGACCTGGCCGTGAACGCTCCTGGGAATAGGGCATCCAAAACTTCCCAGGGCAACCTGTGCCAGGGCCTCTCCGCCCTCACCGTGAAGAATGTTTTTACTAATGATCTGGACGAAGGGATTGAATGTACCCTTAGGAAGTTCACAGATGACACTAAGTTGGGAGAAAGTGTCGATCTCCCTCTGCAAAGGGATCTGAAGAGGCTGGGTTGACGGCCTGAGGCTCACACGATGAGGGTCAACAAGGCCAAGTGCCAAGTCCTGCACTCGGGACACAACAACCCTGTGCAGCTACAGGCTTGGGGAAGAGTGACTGGAGAGCTGCCTGGAGGAGAGGGACCTGGGGGTGTGGGTTGACAGGCAGCTGAACATGAGCCAGCAGTGGCCCAGGTGGCCAAGAAGGCCAATGGCATCTTGGCTTGTATTAGAAACGGCGTGACCAGCAGGTCCAGGGAGGTTATTCTCCCTCTGTACTTGGCACTGGTGAGACCGCTCCTCGAATTCTGAGGTCAGTTTTGGGCCCTCGCTACAAGAAGGATGTTGAGGCTCTGGAGCGAGTCCAGAGAAGAGCAACAAAGCTGGGGAAGGGGCTGGAGAACAGGCCTTATGAGGAGCGGCTGAGAGAGCTGGGGTTGTTTAGCCTGGAGAAGAGGAGGCTGAGGGGAGACCTCATTGCTCTCTACAACTACCTGAAAGGAGGTTGTGGAGAGGAGGGAGCTGGGCTCTTCTCCCAAGTGACAGGATGAGAGGAAATGGCCTCAAGTTGCACCAGGGGAGGTTCAGATTAGACATCAGGAAAAATTAATTCGCCAAAAGGGTTATTAGGCACTGGCAGAGGCTGCCCAGGGAGGTGGTTGAGTCACCATCCCTGGGGGTGTTTTAAAGATGGGTAGATGAAATGCTTAGGGATATGATTTAGGAGTGGACGGGTATGGTCGGGCTTGATGATCTCAAAGGTCTTTTCCAACTTAGTGATTCTATGATTTCCTGCTTCTCCCCACCTGCAGGCTTGCTGGAGGTGGAGGAAGCTGTGGTGGTTTTGCCCACAGCACCTGTTTACTGTGATTTCAGCTCTGAGCAGCGTTTGAGATATTAGAAAATCCACACTGGTGTCTGAAAAGGTGGTGCTGCCAGCACTGCTTGCAACAGGATTCCCGCTGTGGGAACACAGCCTGCCAGGTAGTACCACATGTTTTGGCTTCCTTGGGTTTTCACCATAAAGTTACAATCCAGAGAGCTCAAACTAGAGGAGCAGTTCAAGTAAGCCATCCCTTAGCCCTTCACAAAGCATGTTCCTGTATTTGAGTTGGACATTGCCAGCTACAGCCAGCAAACTGGAAAGCATTGACGTGGGATAGCCAGTAGCAAGCTGAAATGTATAAATTGGTTATGAATCAATGTTATTATCGATTACTTCAACAGCATTTGCTTGCATTTCTCCTTTCAAACTAAGAGCTCAGAAATGTTTTGATGAATCAGTGTGAATCCCTCATAAATGTAAAGCGTTACAGTCTTTTACAAGCAGGTAGCGTGCCCCGGAGGAAAGTTTCATTAAACTTGTGTAAATTGATTTACACTAATTAACATAACTACTGCATATGGTACTCCTGATATCTTCCAGGAGAGGGCTGTATGGCCACAGAGAAAATACAAAACCCGCACCACTCTTTAGCATTATTTTGGTACTCTTAAAAAACGTGTTTTAAAGAAACCTTCTGAATTTCTAAGTTCCTTACCAAGAAGGAACTTGCTTGTGGGCTTTAGGCGCAGACCAAAGAAGAGCCACAGAACTAAAGACAAAGTTCAGCATAGGATTTCTGTGGCACGGTTAAAGGAGTGCATCAGCAAGTTTGTCTTTGTGGATGTGGCTGTGTGTTGCTGACTCTGCAAACACTTGGGGTAATCGCCCTTGGACCTCGCTGGAAATCAGTAACAATGTGCTAAGAATGCCCGGGAGAGGGCAGGGGCAGGCTTCAGCCCTCTCAGCAAAACAAGTTCAGAGGGGGAGAAGTGGTGTTTTCTGCTTTTGCAAGCATTTTGAAGCTCTGATTATGGTGTGGCTTTTCACTTTTGGTTTCTCTGCTGGTGTTTTAGTGGCAAGTGCAGCACAGCATCACAACAAAGCCCTGTAGCATCCATTTCAAAGACGTTCCTCTTGTACTTGTCTGCACCATCTTCTTCCTTCTCACTATTTATTCTCAGCCAATTTAGTTGTGCTGCTGCATCAGTCTTCGAGGTTGGTGCTTTTACTTAAATTTCGTGTTTTGGCTTGGGATTATTTTAATCCGGATTATGTCACTGAATCATTTAGGAATATGTCTCTGACAATGGCTGTGTCAGCTTAATGGTGAGAGAATAAACAGTAAAAAGAGAGTGAGGGAGGAACGAGTAGCAGAAGGAGACACATCTTAACCAAGCTTCCTTCTCTGGTAAACACACAAACTCAAGCCCTCAAGTCACCACAGGCTCAGTGATACTGCTGTCATCTTTTACAGCCTTCGGAAGAAGTATAGGGAAAGAGAAGTCATCGGTCATTTCTAAGGAAAAGGTATTTACCCCAGGGACCTACAAGCCATATGCTGGTAATCCCTCTGCTGAAAGGACCCTGAGCAGGATGTTTAGGGGCTCAGGGCGTATTTCACCAGGTCTGACATCTGCTGGGTCACAAGAAGGGAATCAGAAGACAGACTGCTTCACAGGAGGGTGTGTGGTCTCTTGGAGGATGCTTATCAGCTGCTGGCCACTCCCATGTTGGCCCGTGTTCAGTTACGGGAAGGGAGCTGGTTGCTGATGGGAAAGACGTAACTCAAAGTATTCACGGGCTTACGGGGAACATGAACAGCATAATACTGTTTCTCAGAATCCAAATACCTTAAGCTGGCAGAGTGTGCTTTAACTTTTCACTTTCCTGAAACTCACGCTGCTGTGATTCATAAGGTATTGGAAAGAAAGAGGAGAAGGCCTTGAGGAAAGGTAGGAAAGGAGTTACTAGATGGGGAGGTTAATTTAAACATTATAATGAACAACACTCGAGGCCTTGATTTCTTTGCTTAGCTGAGGGTTCGAAGCCCATGAAAAGGGGAGAAGAGAGGATCAGACTATGCCAAAAAATATAGTATATAACAACAGTAGGATAAGATTGAGAGCTATAAACCACACTTCTATATAAAAAGCAATGTTTTTAGACAGTAGTGTCTTGGATTTCACTTTATATTATTCTGTATCCTAGGGCCAAGCATGGTGATGACTGACAACAGCTTGATGATCCCCATCAATAAAGATGCCTATGAAGTTCTTAAGAGAAGAGAGGACTGCCTAAGTAGTCTCATTTGCAAAATGTTTGCTTGCACATTGACATTTAAAAGTACAAAGTGCCCTGTTGAAGTATACAGGAAAAAACTAAAGCAGGGAGTCGACATTTGTGTTTGTAAGGATGATCTCACAAGATACAAGGCTGATGCTTTGGTGAATGCAGCTAATGAATATCTAGATCATAAAGGAGGCCTTGCTTTAGCCCTTGTGAAAGCTGGAGGGCCAGAAATACGAGAGCAAAGCGATTTTTATATTCAAAACTATGGAAGAGTCGCAACTGGCAAAATAGCAGTGACAGGTGGAGGGAAGCTGCCTTGTAAGAAAATTATTCATGCAGTTGGTCCAAGGTGGAACAATTATGAAAAGGAAAGATGTTGTGGCCTACTTAAGGAAGTTATTGTGAATGTTCTGAAGTATGCTAGTGCTCCAGAAAATACTATAAAGTCTGTGGCTATCCCAGCAGTGAGTTCAGGTACTTTTGGATTCCCGCTCGGTCTGTGCGCTCAAGTGATTGTAATGGCTATAAAGGAATTTATTGAGGCAAGTCCACCAAGCTGTCTCAGGGAAATCTGCCTGGTGAACATTAATGAGCCTGCAGTTGCAGAAATGAAGATGGCCTGTGAAAAATTCCTGGGTGATAACTCTTCACTTCAGGAAAATCTTCCAGCATCACAAGGCCAGACTTTAGTTTCCATCAAACACGGAGGCATTCGCTTGTACATCGTAAGAGGACTCCTTGAAGAGCAGAAGGTAAGCCTGTCCTGTAATATGTTGAACATGGAGTTGCCTCCAAGTCTTTGCAGGATTCGGAGCCCAAGAGTTTAGAACACATACTGTATTGGTCCACTAATTAGTCACCTTCTCTGCCTGAGAGAATTTACAAATGGTAAATCAATTATATCAGCAAGCAGTTGGCTTTTTACCCAAATGGGCATTAAACATTAGAACATTTTTGTTTCTTTTTTATATACATAGTGTTGTGGTAGTATAGGAAGCAGCTAAAGACTGGACGATTAATAATAAGTGAGAGCAAAGGATTGCAAAGTTGACAGCGTGGGGAATTTTGTTAACTGGTTCTACAGCACTGAAAGATACTGCATGCCTTCAAGACTGTGAGGAAAATATGCTCCAAAATCTTGTATATTTAGATAATCTTCAACAATTAAAGTTAGAACGATTAATGCTGTTATCAGCATTCTGTAAACAATTTTTTTTTTTGCATTTTGCATATTTAATTTGAAATACAGAAGACTTATGGGAATCTGCTGTTTCCTCTGGGAATTGGAAACAACCGTATTTTGTGACCCTGCCAGTTTGGTGACAAACTCTTGCTACCCTAACATGGGGAGCATCTGCGTGAGCTGGGATAACAGACATAGCCACAGTTCTCTCCTCCTCACTGATAACTGGCTGTGGAATTGCATTTGATGAGGCACATATGGGTCACTTCTATAGCTGTGGTAATAATTCTGTTGAATACACCCTGATGATTTGAACAGGTCTTACATACACTGTTGGCTTCTGAAAAAAATGTATGCATTTACTGCAGTAAATGTATTCCATGTATTTCAGTGCTGCCCTTAGTAAGAGAACCTTTCAAAGAGCTGGTCTGCAGCAGGCAGGTTTTTATAAGGGAATTGTTCCTAGGAAAAGCTCTCTTTATAGTAGCAGAGCTTGCAAACAGTAAACTTGGAGTATACTGAAACTTTGCACTCTTTTCTTCCAGACTACAGCTGTTGTTAATTTTGTGTCTGTGAATGGTGAGCCTTACTCTCCAGTTTCAAGAAAGCTGCTGCAGAAAGCGGGTTCAGCTCTTCAGAATACACTTAAGCCTCGTCTTAGATATTCTTCGACTAACAAGGATCTCATAGTAACAGAAGGGTATAATCTGCCCTGTGAGATTTTACTGCATGTTGTATGGCTGCTGTACGGCCACCAGAAGGTGCGAGGTGATGATTGCTTGGACTGCATTTTAATTGATTTTCGTGTTGAGTGATGCGAGGACTAAAACTCTTGTTTTCCCTGCAGGAATTAAAAGCTGCAGTGGCAAAATGCCTGTATTATTTAAAGGACAGGCAGTCTCCCTCAGTTTCCTTTCCCGGAAGCAAGGTGTGGTCATTAAACCTGCCAGCTGATACAGTGGCAGAGGTCATGATTGAAGAGATTCTAAATTTTGCTAAGGCACACCCTGACACGGAGATGGATGTGCAGTTTGTCTGTGACCCACATGACAACAATGCCTATCAGGTAACAAATTTCTTGTTAACTACCAATAAAGAAAATCCCAAACTGTAAAAATATTCCATAGATGATGACAAATCAAGATAATCTGAATTCCAAACTACTTATAACATTTGTGAGTGGCAGATCCCTTTATGAAACTATTAATCTCATTAACAGGTATTATTAATCTTACAAAACTTATTTTTCTCTTTACTAAAGCCAAACTCTTCACCTTGTGGCTTGATAGCAAGGGGAGGGAGCTCTGAAATTACCATGACTATCCGCAAATTTGTAAGAAAGAGTCTATGTTTAACTCATCAGGGAATAAGCTTATTCCTCCACAGGAAATTTATTTAACTTTTTTTTTTCAATGAAGTTCCTAAGGCTAAACACTATCAACACATTATATGACCTAACATCATAGCAGGATTTCAAGTGCAGTGTGCCATTTTCCACTTGGCCAATGCAATTAATACACAATTTTAGATAGCCACGTATTATAAAAGTACAGAGTTTGCTTTTATTCCCATTTAGCTTTAACCATCCATTCTTTCAACAGGTGCAAGACTTAGGTGGAGGGCAGTTGCAACTGGATGATCTTTAAGGTCTCTTCCAACTCAATCCATTCCATGATTCTAAGATCAGATCCAGTCCCGTAAATTTTAAAGGAAGTTGTGTGACAGCTATGTGTTCTTCACTTAATCCCTTGATAATAAGGACACAGCAGAAACTCTTTTTGATGAAAAAAATAAGGAAAGGCAATTGGCCAGATAGCAAATCTGCTACCTAGCAGAGTAGCACCGCTCAGAGGCTTTCCTTGTGTGGTCATGAAGATGAGCTTTGGGGTAAAGGCAGGGGAATAGTCAGGATTTAAAATTGAATGATTCATCAGCACTAAACTGCAGATAATGAACACCTTCATTTACTGTGGTTCCATGAGTTCTGGATATGCCACAACCACGAGGAGTTGGTAAAGTTGCCATTCAGTTTGTAAAGTGTCATACCTTGGGAAATGTACAAATTTTTTGTAGAAAGTTTTGAAGAAATGAATTGTATATTTGACAACAAAGATTGCAAACTGCTCTTAAACTTTTCCCTTTCAAGCTTTTCCAGAGAAAATGTTACTCAGCAGCACACAAACTGGAAAAAAAGTATTACAACAGAAGTGATCATTTGAGTAAGTAATGAGCAGCAGAGGCATTTAAAGTATGTGAGCACTCCAGATAGGAGAATCTGAAATTGCATTCCTTTAAAAAGAACCTAATATTTGCATATGTATCTTGGGGAAAGAGTGGGGCAAAAATATGTGAGTGCTTTGCATTTTCACATTAATAGGAACGGGACTGGGTACTCCCTTTTACATTTTCAAACATAAAAATTATCATCAGTGCCTGACTTGTTGGAAGTCATTTAGTGGAAGGCAAATAAATTCTGTATGTGTATGGTTGGGGTTTTTTTTTCCTGGAAACCTTCCCTGCTGGTATCTAATCCCTTTTTATGTTTGATCATACCAGAAGAGTAGTGTTTCTTGCACTGTACATCTTGGATTACCTATAGGGATTTGTGACAGTAATTGAAAGCTCTTCACTCTTCCAATTCACTTGTATAAAAGAAAAATCTTTCTTCCAGATACAGCATCAAACAGTCAAAGCGTAAAAGAGTCTGCAAACAATGAGCTAGCTGTTGAACTTAAAGGGGACAGAGATACAGCATTGGAAGCAGCAGAATCATGGATCCGAAGTGTGGTACAAATTCAGGAAAGACAATGTGCTGTTATTGAAAACAACTATATTTTTAGCTTTGGTAAAAACGAGTTTGCACAAATGTCTCAGATGCAGCATTCTGGTGTATGTGTATCAGAAGAAGTGAGAGGTGGTAAAGCAAGACTGAGATTTCAGGGCCCACCTGATGCTGTGATTGATGCAGTGCTTGCAACTGAAAAAATACTGCTTTGCATGCAAGAGAAGACTACAGATACACAAAAGGAATTGCTGTACTTAATGGGTATGTGAAGTAAATAAGTGACTAAGTAAATAAGTGCTTAAATAAGGTCAAATATGAAGCACCATATATCTGTGTATTGTGGAGAGTGGACAGAGGTGCATTCAGTTCACACACATACTGAGCGTTGCTTTAATCACTGATGTCATTGTACCTTTATCATATGAGCCCCTGAACAACCATTTGTTAGCTTTAGTTACTCACTTGGCAATATTCCCAGTAGGGCACACTTTACAGAGGCACTGGCTGTTGCTGTACAACCAGCTGTAATACTAGCTTCCCCCAGGACAGCTTAACTTTAAAACCTGGCCTCTGGAGATATACAAAATTTGCACTTAATTAATTAACACATACCTTTGCCAGTCTCCTTTGCTGGCTACAGCTGGATCACTGGTGCAGAATTCACCAATGGACTTGTTCTGCAGAGCCCCTGACTTCCATTAACAGCTCATAGAACTGGTGACATCACAAAAAGATACCAAGTGATCCACTTTTCCTTGTGCTTGTAATAGTCCTTCAATACAGATACCATTATATGAAAAATGGACTGTGGAGAGATGCAATGGAAGAGATAAATTGCTTTTCTGTGACTCTCTCTCTTGTTTCTTTAATAAACGTAGAAAAAAATTAAATGAATATATATGCACTAGTCCTCTGGCATTACTTTGGCAAATGTTTAATATTCTTTGTTCTTAGCTAAACTACTAAACCGAAGTGTTGGATCCCTCTTCCTTGCCTTTGCTTTAGATATCTTAATATAATGGAAATTTTACTCCCTTATTTGTATCCAGGCCAGTCAGAATCAGGTCAGCTTTCAGAAGGACACCTTCACAAGACAAATACTACTAAATGCTTTGAGATTTCACTGGTGGAACCGCACCTTCTTGAGTTTAAAGACCGACAGAAACAGTTTGAAAGAGCTGGGCTTCATGTACTCAAGGTAAAGAGGGTATTCATGGAAAAACTAAATTTCCAGTGATATATTTGAACTAATGTATAACAAATGCTTAAAAAATGGACATGAATTATTTCAATACATTACTTTTAAAAATTAAGATCAAATCAGCCTAATCCTTAAAGTATATGTAGTCTTTAAACATAACACAAGTAATCACTCAAAAAGCGTGGTTAAATTCTGAGAAGTCGTTTTAACTGTACTGTATATTCTGTCTCTTACTTCATGCTCCAAATGTTCCTTTATAGGACCTCTAGAGAAATTTGAGATTGCTATGTTAGAATGAGTACAATATTCCAAGACACTAATGCAGTGTCTCTGTTTTCTTCTCTTTTTTCCCCCTGAGAGCTGTAAAGCTTTGACCAGCAAGGGCCAAGGTTCTCCACACCTTGCAGGACACCTGCAGTTCTTTAGGCAATAAGCACTCACATAGTGGTTGATACTCAGTCTGTTCAGCACAACTCGAGCTCACTAGGATATATTCCCACAGATTTCAATGAGGCCTGGGACAGCGGCATGGTTCTTTTTCTGTGGATCAGCCACACACTTCAGATCTCTTATCTGCTACATGGTCAATGCGTATAAGTAAATCAAAGTTTCTTACATTGAAGAACATAGCCTGAACAAAAGTACTCATGGATTTCACAGATATTGTTCTCTGCTTGCTTAAACTACGCTATTATTTATGTTACAGATTGAAAAGATAAATAATCGTCTTTTATCTGATGCATTCCAACAAATGAAAAAAGTAGTAAAACCAGGTGCCTCCAAAATAACCCACAAGTTATACCAGGAAGTTCCCGCTCAGTTCTGTAGCTCAGTGTGCCAAACTGGATTCCACAGGATGTATTCTCCACCAACAGGTAATAATTTGCTTTGGCATCTTCAGTCAAAATGAACACTGACTGACTACTAAAGTTGGATTAAAATCAGAAAAAAAAAGGCATTCCTAGACAGGTTTCTTACCTGCATTTAGAGTCATATGAGCTTACTTTTTTTGTCTACAGTAAGATTTTCCTGTGTTTCCTTCCTGATACTGTGGAGTCAGTAAGGCTTTCGGAGGATAAGCCTGGATTCTGACACTGTTGTCAGAATTGTTAATATACGCATAACAGTATGTGCAGGTTTTATTTTGTGGCATCTCTCTGAAGAAAATCAGCATCCTTATTTACTTGCTGCAAACACACATTCAGCAGCTCTGATGCTTTAAAGCATGTTCAAAAGAACTGTTGAGTAAGTGAGGCTGGAAGGTACCTGTGAAAGGGCATCTGGGCTAACCCCTTACTCAGATCAGGTGTGATCAGAGACAACAGGTAATGTCCCTGAGCAAACTGCCATTCAAACCAGAGCAAACTGGGAAGAAAGCTGTGGTGCCTATGAAGTATTGTAGTAGACAAATGTTTTCAGAAATGGAAATAAAAAGCATTTAGTGCTTCGTCCTGCAATAGGTGAGGGGTGCGATACTTTGCTTGTTAAATGCAGAATTGTGATTTCAGACAATATGTTCAAAAAGTGGAGAATTGCCTATCCCTGTCCGTGCAGCGTGCATGGCACATTCTCACACTTTCAAAGTAATAAATAGGATTATGGTCCAATTTAATTTCTTTGCATTTTTCCATGTGTACTGTAATAGCATTTTTATGTAGCATTCTACTTATAAATTCCAAAGGGTTTTTTTGTAGATAGCATTATTAAAATCTTACCTCCTCTGGGGCTTATCAGAGTCCCTAGCATGTGATGACACAAGTGTTTATATAAATACATTGTACTTTGATGCTGTCACTGGATTAACGGCTGAGTCTGAACAGTCACCAGTGAAGCAGCAGCTAAATCAGAATGGCCTTCAGTGGTTATCGCTCCCAATTTCAATGGGAGGTCAGTGCTAGCATCAAAGCCACTTACAGCAAATTTACTTCCAAAAGGATGGCATGCACTGAGCAGTAACATAACACCTAATACTGAAGCAGTGTCTTTGTAATACCACCCCAAAAGAACCAATTGTTAAAGGCTTTTTTTTTTATTCTTCTAAAAATTCTTCTTTCTTTTTCCAGAACAAAAATACGGAGCTGGCATCTACTTTAAACAGAACCCAAAAAGCCTCATCAAGGATAAAGATGTGTGGGAAACAGACTCTAAACTCTACGTGTTCGAGGCTGAAGTACTAACAGGGTTGTACACTGAAGGCAAGCAGTCTTACATTGTGCCACCAGCAGTGGAGGGGGATGCCACTGAGTTCTATGACAGTTTAGTAGATGATGTAAACAATCCTGACACCTTTGTCATTTTCAACAGTGTTGGGGCCCTTCCACTGTATTTGTTGACTTGTTCCCCAGTGCAGAAGTATATGGCCCCCTGAGGGAACCAGCAGCATCCTGAATGAGAATTTACCAGAACCGTAGCTGCTGGGAAGACCCTCTCAGAACGCAGTCCAGTACTTAGATTTTTAAGAGGATGCTTTACCTTGTAACATGCTGTGATCAAAATACCTTGTGCTAAGTGCTCCGAAACATCTGTGAACAGAAATGCAATTCAATACTCTAGGGAGTTTAGAACAAAATTATCCATGAATAGAAATGGAACGGAAAATATTACAAAATACAGTTTAACGTTTATCTGGTCATTTACTTAATGCCTTAACATGTGCTGCGCATGCGACTATACACTTGATGTTTGCATAGGTTTTCATTCTTCCACTACATTTTCTTAATCTGAAACAGCGTATTTATTAGTGACACCCAAGAAATCTCGGTTGTGTCTTTGATTCTTAAATGTTCTTTTGACTTAAATGGGCAAATGTATCAGGTGAAAACTGTTTCCCACTTTAGGGACATGCTATTGAATACACACAGTTATGACAAATGTAAGGCAGTATTTAATGATTTCTAATGGTAGCTGCTGTTATGGTTTGTACTAGTTAAGAGATTCTGAGCATTGTAGATGCCTGTATTCAAAATAAAAAGCATGAACGACACAGTCAGCCAACCTGTTATTTTTTTTCATAGTCTTAAGAACTTGACTTGGACTGGATTTGAGCTTCATATTCCTCAGCAGAATTCAATCTCTTTGAAAGGCAACAAAATAGTACAGCACTGGTTCAAGCTACAGCTTGAAAATGCTCTGCGATTAATCTACCTTTACCAATATCTTTTAAAACTTAAGGAATTTTTTTTTTGGAAGGACAGTTTTCCTAGCACAGGATTTTAATACTATTACACAAGTACGGGTAACAATGTGTTTCATTAACATTTTTATTAACTTTGTAACTCTTCTTAACTGCATCAGAAAAACTTTAGAGTCAAGTTTAATAGAAAAAATATTAACTGAGAAAATTTTAACAACTTACTTAAATGCCCAGCACATTCTTCCTCCTCCTTCCACAGACACTCGTAGTTTATCAGGTTCAGTCTTAATGAATATTTATCTCGCACTTTATTATAGTGAGATTTTTGTCCAGTATATAGTATCTACTTATGTTTACTTGTGCCTGCTGCACTTAGTGATATAATATATATTCTATACATATAGTTTTTTAAAAACTGGTAGTGTAAGAGGTTTTATATGTTTCTTTTCATCTGGTCCCTCAAAAAGAATAATTTAATATACAGGAACTAGAAAATAAATCCAGCACAAACTAAATGTACTGAGGAGTACATATTAAAATAATTACCACAGTAATTAAAAATCCCTGATCTTAGTCCTACAACAATTGGTTAACTAGAGGCTACTCCACGGCTTCTGGGATTTCTCTGTCATCCACAATAAGGGTATGGATAATTCCCTCCTTTCGTTTGCCACTACTGACAGCCTTAATGCAACAGCTCTGATCACCAAGACTGAAGTGAGTTTCGGTCCCATCTTCTACAAATTCACCCTGGGGAAAATGAGACAAGAATAAAACCAGGCATGCTGCTGTGGTAAAATGAAAGTTTGAACGCATCATCCTGGGGAAAGCGGGAAAATCCGTGTGCTGCTCTGATGCAAGCACAGTTTGACAACCAAACCTGGACTTGTAGCTTACAAGAATCTCTCCTTGTGCATTTATTACATGGCTGAGAACCATCAAGAGCAGAAGTTCTGATTCACTGAGAGAAAGTTTGTTCCACTGATTACCCAAAAAACACTTGGTGAATATTTTTATCCTGTTCTCGAGTATAGCAATTTTACATTACAATTTGTAAATTTACTGCTTACTTGTGGCAGCAGTAATCACAGTGACAACTCTGGTGAGAAAGCACATCCTTCACGGTTGGGGAAGCCTACACAGTATTCACATTGAAACCCATCATAATATAAAAGATATCAAATAGATTAAGCCTTCTAGCTGTCAACCTGCTTTAAAAATTAATGCAGATGTGACTGAAAGACAAAAGATGTTCCAACAAAACTCTTAAATTGTAAGTGTTAGGGACTGTCTCTAGATTCAAAAAAATATGAGTCAGAACAGACTACAAGTGTTCAACTTCCAGTCACTACTAACATGTGCAGGTTCGGATAAGCTCTACGCTTTGCATCAAACTCAACTCTCTCCCACTCCTCTGAAAGTCTTCTCCCTAAAAAAACCACTGGACAATTGACCCAGAAGATTTATTCTGCTTATACACTTTTTGTGTAAAGAAAAGCATTGTTTATCTATAAATAGATAGATGTTTGACATCCTAACTGAAACAGTGCCAATCACAGAATACAATTAAAAATGTTTGGAACAAACCGCTAGTGTACTGTCTATCTTGGCATACATTCATACTCCGTGGCAAAGTGAGGTAATGTGCCTCCCTGTGGCTTATTCTGCTCAGCGCTGGTTATCTAGTCATACCCTTTGAAGAAGTTATGGAAATGATCACGTACCGCTGTTTCCAGTTTTTGACCATTGCACCACACATCCATAGTGTCCTTTTCTGTGAAGTAAAAAGAAAACAAAAGTAAAAAGAAAACAAAAGTAAAAAGAAAACAAAAGTAAAAAGAAAACAAAAGTAAAAAGAAAACAAAAGTAAAAAGAACAAGATTTTTGTTTCTCCCTACAGAGAAGGAAGATATAGGAATTTTTAAAATTTACTGTTGAATTTTACTTTTGGTTCCCCAAAGAAGTTCCTAATTCAACATAGTACCTGGGCTACAGGGTTTGTTCTTATACTGGAGAGATGGGAGGCTCTGTTATCAATGGGCAAACAACATTTGCTGTGAACATACATTTTCACCTCTCCCTGGCCTTCGCTATCAACACTGCGTTGTTCTGAATATTGTCAGATATTCTGACATTCTTAAATTGGTAAACTTGAAACCAGAAAAGTTATGTAGTTTCTGTTAATTATTTGAGTGCTGTTTATTCAATGAAGCCCTAACACTTTATCCAGGTCTGTTCAATTCAAAAGCAGCATTATTTAACATCCATCATAGAATCACAGAATGGTTTTGGTTGGAAGGGACCTGCAAGATCATCTAGTTCCAACCCCCTGCCATGGGCAGGGACACTTCCCACTAGATCGGGCCACCCAAGGCCCCATAAAACCATTTATTTTGTTAAAATCTCCTTAATAGCTCAAATATCACTTTAAATATAAACATTAGACTTTTTTTTCATTTGAAACAGAATATTCCTTTACTTCTTCCAACACTCCCTCCTTAAATTACTACTCTAGAAGTCACGTTACCAACACTGTCAGCCACAGTTCACCAGTAGAAACATGAACACTGCTTGCCTTTTAAGTAAGCAAAGGGAGATTAAAAGTCTGTAAGGAGACTAATCTGTTTCTGGCATTAAAATTGCCCTTATTTCCTGCTCCTCTTCATCTTAGGGCAGTTCACTCTGTCCTGAGGCTTCAGGAGAAATCATAGTCCATGATCTTGTCTCCAGGTGTAACCATACAGCAACACCCAAGTGCAAGTTTTCCCACTAGATGCCACAGACAAATTCCTCCAAAGATCCTTTCCACCCATCTGCTTGTAATGTATTTCAGGAAGAGGGGGCAGAACAGAAGAAATATATGGCCTTACTATTAAGAAAGTAAAAAACCTCATGTGAAGGTATCATTTCTTTACCTGCAGAATTGCCTTGCTCTGGCAGCTGTATGGATACAAAGCCATAACTCTTTCCAGCCTTTTCTTTTTTTCCTGTTTTAAATCTAGACCATGCTGCTGCAGAACAGAGCACTCTCAGCAGACTCACACAGATGTAGCAAGGCCATTATTTTTCAGATTAATTCCAAACTTCCAGACCACCCAGGATTTTACACTGCAAAAGCACCAGCCACTGAACTATGCTTTCTTTTAAATACCAGTTGCCAAATACATTAAAGCTTATTCAAAGTCAGCAACATGAAATTATTCAATGTTTGCTTACCTAGAACAACTCTATAGTCTGTACCACCCAAGTTGAGTAGCCATGTATTGGTTGTTTTTAACCTGTTCTCCATATGCTTCTTGAGGCTCTTTCCGTTGATCTCCAAAGTATATTCATATGCAAAGCCACTGACTGCATCAATGTTAATAGTAGCTTTTGTTTTTGATGCTCCCACAGTGAAAGTTTCTTTACCCACTAATTTAAACATCCATTCTTTTCTTATTTCTTCCTGTAGAATAAAACAAAGACAATGGGTATTAATACGTTTTAGTATAAAAAAAATGAACTAGAACTCAGGAAACAGCTCAGTATTTAACTATTATTTCAGAATGAACAAATACATGATACTTTGTGTGTCTATAGTGCTTCTGCCCAAGAACAGCACAGCACTTCATGAATACTCTTGTAACTGGCAAAAACCAGAATGATGCAGTTTATCAAGTTAGGTAAAGTTGATCGACTGAATATACCTAACTTGCATTTATTAGTCTTTTGTTTGTTCTGATGCCTGTTGCATGAAAGTGCACTTATATAATCTGTATCATAGCAAATTTTGAGCATATAACAATTTCACCTTTCCATCAACATAGACAACACGTTTTCCTGAAGTGGTCCCATGTTCAAATTCAATCTTATGAACACCATCACTTAAAGCTACTTCCCAAACAGCCACCAGATCTGTCATCTTCTCTAAGTAACTGTACCGAGACCTATGGAAACACCAACAAAGTAAATTAATTGCCGTTGAAAGAATTCAGTGACTGATGCCTGTAGTTCAAAGCTTTACAGCTTCAGGGAAAGTGACTTTTTACAAATGTAAAACAGGACTTCAAAGAATAAGCTTACAGAACTGCTTATATTTTTGTGTTTTTCAAATGTTAAAATGTGACAAAAAATCACAAAATATAAGCAGACAGTTAAACAGACTCACTTTGACAAACACCATATAAAATCATATAGCTATACACCTAACTTCTAAAACTTCCACATCAGTAGGTTACAAAATTATACTGGGAATTCAGATACTCCTAGACAGGACTGCAACTTCTTGGCAGGAGAATACAGTATTTGGATTGGTCTCTGTGAAAGTGATCTAGCCTTTTACACTTGAAAAATAGTCAGGACAACCAGTTTAGCTATGATCTGTTTTAGCAGATTTGTCTGTAATCTTTCTCATAAACATCACCTACATCATTCAGAAATGCAACTTTTCAGACACAAACACCCACAGGGGAGGAGATCTGGCAAGATATCCTTTCATTTATGTGATTTTAGAAGTTCAGATACAGCCATAAGTGACCTCTGGAACTGTGGATATCTTTCCAAACCTGCTCATACCGCAGTTCTGATTTTTTACCTTACTTCATCTTCACTGACAGTAATCTCCTCACGGGATGCCATAGTAACCAAAATGTCTTTTAATCCAATTAGCAGCAAGAAAAAAAGAAAAGCAAAATAGCAGCAGAGATGTGTTGAGGCCTAAATTTTCCACATTTTCTCCATTTAAGATAAAGGATATTTTTACAAGCGTCATCAACTACCACGCACTACTGTATATATGACAAAATACAAACACAATTTTTCTTCTATACAAAAAGGCAAATGTATTCTTTCACAAAATCAGTATGTGAAATTTATCCTAACTTTATTAGCACAACGTTTATTTTTTCATCACTTGATGGAAAAACAGCTTCCCTATCCTGTGAGCAAAAGCTCAGAAACTAACAACTTCACCAAAGCAGAAGCGAATCGACAGCTGCCCATCTCAGTCACAAACTGGAACGAACTAGAGACTACTGTCACCTCAGGGAAAGAAAAGCAGCACAGGCAACAACAATTTAAACCTACTTGGTTTCTAAACCACTGCAGTAGTTTTCAACAATCATATTAGCAATTTGACCTTGCAATTCAGTCATAAAGTCTAGGCAAACCACAAATAAATCACTTGTTTCTTACTTAGTTTTTGAGACCATGACTGTGTTTTACAACACTGCTGGCTTATTTTCAATTCATTATCTTCACTAAACAAATTAATTTGCGAAGAGCTATCTACATGGACTGTGCATATCCATAAGCACAATATAAGTGCAAATAAGTGAGTTGTTGATAAATTGTACTTTAAAAATACATTAAAAATTAATTAAAGGGAAGTCCTATGCTCTAGAGTCTTTCTTCAGCACAACAGAGGAGTGTGCAGTTAAAAATTAAACCTAATTCACTCTGACTAAAGATTCTGCTTTAAAAGATGCTCGGGTACACTGCTGTATCACTGTGCTGCTGTCAGTAACTACATACTTATCTATTAATAAACTGAAAAACAAGCTTTAAAAACAACGCAACCGCTTTAAGGATACAAGGATTTAATTCTCACAGTTGAGAGCAGGGCACACGCCCTAATAAATGCCGAGGAGGTGGGTTTTCCCTCAGGTTACAGGCTGACTTCTATGGAGGGTGGCATTCCTTGGCAAGTGGCGAACACCAGGCAGGCGTGTTTCTGTGCTTCCCCTCCTCGTCCAATAAGCAGGTGCCCGGGGCTCAGGATAGACCCATGCTCAACCCTATCATCGAAGGAACACAAGAAGTGGCCTCAGGCACACAGAGGAACACCAGAAACAGAACTGCAGCACATCGCCAGCTGATCCACAGAGACTGCACCATGGTATCCAGCTCTCCTGCATGGATTTGAGCAGATAATTTAGGATTGATGCTGAAAGGGTTTGGAAACAACCCAGAACATTTTTTTTTTAAAAAAAAAATTTGAGTCATACACCTTTTTTTTTTTAAAAAAATCAAGCTTAAGCACAAACCCCAGTCTCTAGGACAGCTTTGTTTACTTTAGGACAGCCGATAGCACCATTCCAAAAGGAAAGCCATGCTCTGCTGCAGGACCAGGAGATGCCCAAGCCAGTCTACCCTCAGACATTCCCTCATGAACTCGAATCCAAGGAAGCGGATTTGTGCTGACTGCCAACCACCTCAGTTCACTACGTTCTCTGTCAATCCAATCAGCAGCCCAAAAGCAGATTTACCTCTTTATACACAACGGCTTGCTCTGAAAACCAGGACAGGATTACCGCTCCACATGCACTTAATCCATGCCTGGCAGCAGGCAATGCGGGACAGTGCACTGAGAAGCACACGAATCCTAGACGGGTTTGGGTTGGAAGGGACTTTAAAGCCCACCTGGTTCCAACCCCTCTGCCACAGGCAGGGACACCTCCCAAGGTGGTGAATTTCTCCCCACCACCCGCGTTTATTCCTAGCAAAAAGGGTTTGCTTTTGAATGACGCCTCGAGAACGACATTCCTGGAGACATTCTCTGTGGGCTGCTGACCGTGCCACCTGCCCCAGAGCATCCCAACCCTCCTCGGCCAGCGCTGCAGCAACAGGCAGGATGCACTCTGCTGCCTCCTCCTCTCATTCTTCTCCTATTGTGCCTCCTTTTCTTCTTCTTCTCCCCCCTTCTTCTCCTATTCTTCCTTCTTCTTCTCCTCCTCTCCATCTCCGTCTCAGTTTCCACCTCTACCTCCTCCTCCTTTCTCCTCTTCCTCGCCTTCTTTTCCTCCGTGCCTTCTCCTAGTCCTCCTCCTCTTCGCCTTCCCTCCCTCCTCACCTTCTCCTATTCTTCTTTCTTCTCCTCCTCCCCTTCTACTCCTCCTCTTTCTCTCCTCTTCCTCCCTACCTCCTCCCTCCTCTTCCACCCTCTCTTGTCCTCTTCCTCCTCCCCACCTCTTCCCTCCCTCCTCCTCTTCCTCCCTCCTCCCCTCCCCTTCTCTTCTTCTCTCCTCTTCCTTCCTTCCTCCTCTCTCTTCTTCTTCCTCCCTCCCTTCCTCCTTCCCTTCCTCCTCCTCCTCCTCCCCCTCCTCCTCCCCTTGTCCCCTCACCCCATACCTGCCGGACTCTCTCCCCTCTCTCCAAGATGGCGCCGCTCCCCCCGCCCCTCGCTCCCGGCGTGCCCCGCGCCGCTCTTCCCGCCCGCCCCGCCATGGCCGAGGTACCGGTCGGTGCGGCCGCCGCTCGGGTCCAACGAGGCAGGGGGGAAAAGGACAAAAACCGACCCAAAAGCGCGGTCGGGGCGCGCTGGGGCTGCTGCCCCGGTGGGGGCAAAAGCGAATTTCATTCATTGCGCGTCACCCTGGCGCTGAGAGCCCTCGGCGCCCCTGCCCGGGCGGGAGGCGGTGTGGAGGGGGGTCATGGCTTCTCCCCGGGGCTAACGGCCTCCAGGGGCTCCTGGGGGGCCTTTGGGGTGGATATCGGGGGGAATTTCCTTATTGAAACCGTTGCCAAGTGCTGGAACCGGCTGCCCAGGGAGGTGGTTGAGCCACCGCCCCTGGAGGGGCTTAGGAAATGAGTGGGTGCTGTGCTCGGGGTATCCGTGGAATCATAGAATAGCTTGGGTTAGAAAGGAAATTAAAGATAATCTAGTTCCACCAGACCAGGCTGCCCAAGGCCCCGTCCAACCTGACCCTAAACACCTCCGGGCATGGGGCAGCCACAGCTTCTCAGGGCAACCTGTGCCAGTGCCTCACCAACCTCATGGTGAGTAAGTTCCTCCTTCTGTTTAGTCTAAACCTGCCCCTCTCCTGTTTATCCCCATTGCCCCATGTCCTGTCACTACATGCCTTTGGAAACAGTCCTTCCCCAGCTTTCCTGCAGGCCCCCTTCAGGTATTGGGAGGTCCCTATAAGGTCTCCTCAGAGCCTTCTCCATGTATTTGTCGAACATCATGTGATGTCGGACTTAGCAGTGCTGAACTGATGGTTGGACTTGATCTTAAAAGTCTTTTCCAACCAAAACCATTCTACGGTTCTGTGACAAGGATATGGAGCTGTCAGAAGCAGTCCAGAGGAGGGCTGGAGCACCTCCCATGCGAGGACAGGCTGAGAGGGTCAGGATTGTTCAGCCTGGAGAGGAGAAGGCTCCGGCGAGACCTTATAGTGACCTTCCAGTACCTGAAAGCGGCTGCAGGAAAGCTGGAGAGGGACTTCTTACAAAGGCTTGTAGTGATAGGACTAGGGGCAATGGGTATAAACTGGAGAGGGGCAGATTTAGACAAGGCACAAGGAAGAATTTCTTCACGCTGAGGGTAGTGAGGTGCTGGAACAGGTTGCCCACAGAAGTTGTGGCTGCCCCATCCCTGGAGGTGTTCAAGGCCAGGTTGGATGGGAACTTGAGCAGTGTGATCTAGTGGGAGGTGTCCCTGCCCATGGCAGGGGGATTGGAACTAGATGATCTTTAAGGTCCCTTCCAACCCAAGCTATTCTATGATTCTATTGTATTAAGTACACTCATTCCCAGTATCTCTTGCAGATCCTGTTGGGCACAAGCCTGCCTGTAGCGGTCAGGGCTTCTTGGGGATCTGGAGTTTGTTGTTATTTGGGGAAGATTTGGTATCCTCCACTGCCTGCACACCAGGAAGGGCAGGAGACTGTGAGCTGATATGGAGAACTCAGGTTTCTGACTCTTCTTTACCTTCTCCCAACTGCAGCAGGAGAAGGCAGAATGGGAGAACTTAAACCAGCTATTAAGGCACCATGGGTTGAAACCGGTGAGTCTTGCTGACCCCCAAAGCTACAGAGATACATCAGGTAAGGAAATGGTAGTTTTACAGGTGTTTGTATTTGAAAATATTAAGCTTAAGTTCATAATACATCTCTAAAGCCATCACTTCTAGATGGTAGCAGAGATGGTATCTCCTTCAGCTATTAAAAGCCTTTCATTATGACTGTTTATTTTCTGTATCATCAGATATGATTGTCTTAGACAGTCAGTCTTCTCTAGGAGTAAGATTTGCATTAAAAACACTGATGGAAGACATCGACCGACAGCAGAAAATGATGCAGGGGCTTATGGAGGCTAATCGTAATCTTAGGTAAGATCCAGTGGGATGATCTTCCTTAGTAATACAAAGTAGAAGTGTTATTAGTGTCTATCTCCTGCCAGGTAGAGCTTGTCATACCCAAGGTTTAAGACCCTTTCCCTGAGATTATTGTCCAATGTGGAGCAATGTTGGCTGAGTTCCTTTTAAGCTTCTCTGTTATTTCATCTGCTGCTGCTTCTCATACCAGTGTGCTTTCTGCCTGCTGCCACGGGCTATTATTCAGTGTTATCACATAATGTTTGTCAGGCCTGTGCTCTCTTCACTATATTTAGTGAGACAAGTTTAATTTAAATCAAGGAATCATTTATTTTTTTTCAGAAATGCGATACGACAGGAACGAGGACGGGCATCTCGGCAAGAACAACGGGCTAATGATTTGGAAAATGTGGTAAAAAACATTAAGTCCAAAATCTGTCAGTTGGAAGATGAGACAATAGCTAAAGTTTGCCAGCAACAAAATCAAGTCAAAGAACTTCAAAAAGATCAACAGGTTTCACAGGTAATTCAGATAGTGCTGTCTGAAGATTCAGACTTTTAACTTGCCCTAAGAGCTCTAAAAATATTTACATTGATCAAAATAAACATGAGTCATAGAGTTAGTACACAGCTTAGAGCTAATATTTTTCAATCTATACAGAATTTTCCCGCAATAACTTAGAAAAATATCTATATCTTTCTTCCATCGCCATTTCAGTATGGCTAAAACCCAAATACTAAGCTTCCTTGGGACCAAGGTGGATCCGTGGGCATGTACAGTGCAGTCTCCAATCTGTGGGTTAGTAAAATTTCATAATGCTGCTGTTATCTGTTCACAGGCGAAATATCAACAGCAGCAGGAAAAGCTGCAAGAGCAGGAAGAGGTGATTGCCCGTTTGCAGAAGGAGCTGTGCAAAATTGGGATGGAGGAGCAACAGCGTCTTGCCACTCAAAACAAAATGTTTTGTCGGTTTTGCAAAAGAGCTCCCAAGTCTCTTCTAGATCAGCAGTAAGTAATTTTCTTATATTGGTGAATTTTTGTAACGGTAAACAAGAAATGGATTTTAAAGTTACTGTTCTTGATATTTATATGAAAAATGACTGGAAATCAGGAGTGCAGGCTGAAATGGGAATTTTTGTGAAGATGCCTCAATGCAGTGATGTTATTTTATATAATGGAGTCTTCATAGAATGGTTTGGTTTGGAAGCGACCTTAAAGACCATCCAGTTCCAACCCCACTGCCATGGGCAGGGACACCTTCCACTGGATCAGGTTGCTCAAAGCCAGCCTGGCCTTGGACACCTCCAGGGATGGGGCATCCACGGCTTCTCTGGGCAGCCCGTGTCAGTGCCTCACCACCAACACAATAAAAAATTTCTTCCCAATATCTAATCTCAATCTCTGCTCTTTAACCTTAAAACTGTTCCACGTCGTCCTGTCCCTGCGCTCCCTGATAAAGAGCCTCTCCCCAGCTTTCCTTTAGGCCTCTTTAGGGACTGGAAGGCTGGATTAATCTATGGGAGAAATTAAGAATTTACCAGCCCCTGTAGACACTAGGTGTCAGCAAAGAGAAGGGAATGATTTCTCTGCTCTGGAACTGCCCTGTCTCTGAAGGTGATCCCATCCTGAGGTTCTGACATCTTAAAACTTAAATTAAAAACCAACAAGCTCCACCACTACTTACCCCCTCAGCCCAAAAGAGAAAGCCCTGTCCAGTTTGCAGTCAATCCTGAAGAGAAGCTTGTCTTTGCAACTTCTCGCTGTGTGCTTGCTCTAAAGCTTCCCAGGTACTTTAGTGACAGTGCTGAGAAAGTGTTCCAAGCCTGTGTTTCTGTGCTGTAAGATCTCTGTAGTTCTGCTATAGTCAGAGATTTGCCAGTTCTTACACCTCCAGTGGCCATCACTTTATTGTGCTGGTGTCACCTGGTTTTCCAGGCCTGTCTAGTGATCTTTACCCCTTTTGCATGCCCTTGTTGCATGAGAAGAACGATCACTGAATTTGGTTCCCTGTGCTTTCTCTTCTATCTCTTCAAAAGAGACAATCACAGAGAGCTTAAGAGGAAAGGTGGTTTCTTAGCTGTTCATTTTTTTGTGGCTGTATTTTTTGCAGCAGCTCACTTTGAAAGCACTTCTGGTTTCTTTGGAGTCAGGTGTTCCTGGGCTATGTGGGACGTGTTTTCTCTGCCTCCCACAGTGGTCACGGAGCCCTGGCACTTGAGGCTGTGCCGTGCTGTTAAGATTGCTGAGTAAATATAGTCACAAGATGAGGAGGCTGTCAGGAGGATTTAGCTTTTGTCTCCTCTTTAATAATTTTACCACTTTTAGTCTAGTACAGCTAATGTCTCTAATTTTCTATTCTGGAAAACTGTGTCTCTGTATTTGTGATATGAGAGGGAACTCACTATCTGATGCAGTCACTTCTGAAGTTCAGTGAAGCTCTGTAAGCTGGCCTGTTACTATGGGGTGATCACAGTGTCCTTCAGGCATGATTTTTTGAGAATATCTGAAATTCATAATTCCACTTTTCCTTTCTTTCAGGTTCCTTTGTCTAATTGATTATTATGAATCTCAAATTAGTCAAATTAAAAAGGAGCTAAGGTAGGTTTTTTCTAATGCCTTATGGCCCTACTGTTCAAAATTTTCCTCTTTGCTGTTCTTGAAGCTTATAATGGTAAATATTCAGTGTGCCAGATGCCACTGGCATGTAAGAAACAGCAAAGGATTATAATGGTTTTGGATTCATCCAGAGAACAGCTTTCAGTCAGGCTAAGCAGCTGCTTAGTCAGGAAGCCAGGACAACTAGGAACTAGGGGATATTTAGATGCTTGAGCTATAGTTCTTTCTTTTTTCTTTCTTTTTTTTTTCCTTCCCATCCACTTTTGCCATGGTTCACAGGCAGAAGAATTGCTGCATTAGCAGTGCTCAGCCACATGATCTCTCTAAACAAAAGGAGTATCAGCTTTTTGGCTCTGTTGTGGTGCTCACATGGTACAAAGCAATGAGCAGATACCCGAGACATTCCTATAATTTGAGACTATTATCTTGAAAACTGAAATGGGATTTGCTTGTACTGGAATTTCTTTTGAGGAATAACTGTACTTAGTTAGCTTATGAAACAGCTTCCCAGAAATCATAGAAAAGAGAAGTGGATCTCAGGGCAGAATTTCTATTCCATTTACTTTGAAGTTTATGGAAACATTATTATACATAACTGCTAGCCAAGCCAAGTTAGATCTTTGAAGTGATCAAATTACAGTTAAGCTGAAACAATTTATTTTTTCCAATAGGCAGTATAAAAAAGATGAAGACCAGGTACAGAGAGAAGTAAAAAGCAAAGAAGAGTTCTTAAGTCTAGATGCTACTCCTAATTATAGAGCACTGCTCACGGTATGGAACTGCTATGAATAAGTCAGTGCAGACCTCTAAATGGTAACCCTTCAAGAGCCGTATAGAAACATGTATGTGTTTGATTTCTGTCCCCTCCTTCTTACTGTGCCTTCTGAATTTGTAAGTTCCATGGGCAGGGTTTGCTGTCTTGATTCCAAGATTGTTTACTGTGTTTTGAGTTGTCTTTGCTGGGGACTACATAAACCTTAATCACAGCTTCTCCACCTCTGGTCTAATGCAGCAGGCTCTCGATCTTATGTAGGCTAATTCCTCGTCCGTGCTGTCTTGCTCTGTAGGCAAGTGGGAGCCCTTCTTAACATGCACGTTCTTTAAATTGCTCACGCTTGTTCACGGAATGAATGAAATAAAAGAAATAACACAGTCTATGTTACAGTCTTTCCAGAAACAACTTACTGAAACAAAAGCCAGGAATGAACAGCTTTTGCTTGAAAATATAAATCTCAAGAAAGATTTGGAAATAAGGTAAGAAAGGATAAGTATCATCCTTTGTAAGGGCACTTTGGTAGACTTTGCTCTACAAAGAAAGAAGCTGACAGCACCAGCAAGTGTACAAGTGTAGTATCAAATCTGCCCTTAAAAGCGATTTGTAGAAATGAGATCTGGCAGCAACAGCCAGCCTTCCCTCCCTATGCTGTTGATCACAACTGCTCATGGTTAGCTTGCTGTTGCTATGTAGAAACATTGCAGAATTTCATTTTCAGAATTGATTTTGTGGCACTGGCAAAGCTTTCTTATTTTTTCGCGTGGCTGAGTTTTATAGATGCCTTCAAATGCAAGATATTTGATATGGTACTTTTTCATTCTAACAGACCAACAGCACAGGAATTAAAACTTTACAAGCACCAAGTGAAGAAACTAGAGAAAACGTTAAAGAAAACTGTCCAGTGCGTATATTTCTTTGGTAATTTTCATGAATCCTCTGAACTTCTTAAGGCAAAGATACTCTGCAACCTGTAACGTAGATAGCAGCTTATAAAGCACGCACCTTATCAGTGTTCCTCACAGCCTGCTTATGGGCAGCAAATGCTACTGTTTCTGCAGAGTCACCCTGCAAATCTCTGATGATGGCATCGTCTCCAAATGGGGACACAGAAGTGTGTTGGTTTTATTTCATTTTATCTTTCTGGATGTGGGTGCTATCGCAGGCAATACGGACAGGACAAGACTGTATTGTTTGCCTCTCCCATGAGCTATAAAGAAAGCTACTGGGTACATTATGGATTATGAATGAGAAGTGAGTTGGCACAATGTCACAACTACTGAAGTTATGTCCATATTAATCTTAGAAATTGACTTGTTTTTTTTTCTGAAAAGTTGCTAAGAAAATGCATTGAAGGTTTAGAAATCCAGTATTGGGAAAGTGTTTTTATCTGTAGTTTCGCCTAATCATTTATGCATGTGTATACTGAATGCTAATATTTTATAACCTGAAAATAACATCACTTAAAGTTTAAAAATGTTTAGTTTTTCATTTCACATCGTGTATGTTTAAATGTTCTTTTCTCTTATGGCAGTGGGCATTATTTAGACGATAGTTTTAGAGAAAGTCATCTTAGATTTGACAAAAAGTATAGGGAGTTATATATAGTAAACCAGGAAAGATATTCAAGCAGAAACAGATAGACAGTGAGAATTTGACCCTTTTGAGTAAAATTCTGGATTTTAAGTCCTCATCCATGGTAGAACCTCTGGTAAGGGAACAACTGTACATTCAGTGGTGTCCCTTCTAAATTAGTGTGCAGTCTGGAATAACCTCTGGAAACTTGAGGTAAATTAATGATATTTACACTAGGTCTTAGATTCTTCAGCTAGTTCAGTTTGATGGAATTCTATTGGCAGGCATCATAAGGTGGAGATTTTACTTTGTAGGTATAAGTATGTGTGCTACACACCTGATTCTTTAATAAAGTTGAAAGTAACTCTCTATGTATTTGGTGTGTAGATCTTCGGGGAGCAGTACTGGAGAAAGAGCAGAGGAAAAGAAAGAACCCGAGACTGTCACAGGAGTAGATCAGTTGCAGGCAGTTTGCCAGCAATACTTAAAGGTATCCAAATTTCATCTGCGCTGTGTATATCTAGCACTGTTACAGTGAAATACAATACACGAGTTATGTGTAACTGTAAACTGAAGCACGCTGGTTTGAATCTAAGAGTTCACATCAAGTTCTTTACACAAGACATGTAATGTTCTGGATTTGGCAGTGAATGTAGGCTTGTTGTTAGTTGTTCTATCTTAGTGTAAACTACCTGAAAATACATCACAGAACCAGAGTCTAGGCTGGCAAACATCAGTTCTCAATGATTTAGCTGAAGTCTCTTCAGGACAGGGGATTTGTGCAAGGTCTTGGGCAAAACGGATCCTTATGTTATGGTTTTAAAGGTGCCTGAGGAGATAGTGGCTTTTATTTTTCTTTGAATAAAAAAAAAGCAAATATAATAAAATGTAGCAAAATGTAAACTGTGGGAGGAACAATGCCTGAAGTGGATAAATGTTAAATATTCCTCAAAGGGAAGTGTATTTGCATTACTTTTACATATCTTCTAGCTAGTATATTTTTAAGTCTTTGAATCTATTACATATTGAATGCATCTGTAGAACTCGTAAACAGTGGAGCTATTTATGATTTAAAGTTTAGGCAATCATGACTGCTGGAAAGGGATTTTGTTATAAAATGTCATACATATTTGAGCAATAACGTGTTATTTATTGTGGAAGGTTTTGTCCCATATTGATTCTATTCTGCAAAGTCCAAGAGCTCCTCCATTGATATACAGGCGCAATAAAGGGCCAGTGCAAAATTCCATTAAAGAGAATGGACAGGAATGTGGATTTGAGCACCTTCCGCTTACTATAGAAATGTGGGCAGATCAGCTAATGGCCCTAAAGGTAACGCATGGTTGTACTTGGCTTTATACTCTACCTCCAGTCTGCTGACCACCCCTCAGTCTCTCACTACATACAGGTTATTTGCTCTGTATGTAGCTTTTGTTGCCTGGCTTGTTGGTAAATAATTCTGCTGACCATTTATATTCACCATTTATATACTGCTTTAAAATCAGAGTAAAGTGAAAAATGTGTAGTGTGCCTACAGGCCAGAGATGTTCCTCTGTGTGTTGCCTAAATGTTTTTGTTCACTGTCTGAGTCCCTAAGAATACACTTATGCTTAGAGTCTATATACGCACACGTTAATAGTGATGCTTTCTCTCTCTTTCTTTTTCTTCCAAGTACGAGTGAAATAATTTTGTTTAAAACCAAACTCTATGACCAACACTTCTTATTGCACTGAAACTATAATATATCGGTGTTTTTAAATTGAAGAATGTAAGCAAGATACTGTGCTTAAATTCCATGAAAATTAAAACCTTACTGTCTCCAGTACTGTAATGTTTCTGCATGTAAGAAACAGAAGATCTGCCTGTTTCTATAATTAAAAATAAAAATAATAAGTTACTAAAATAATTTGTGTCCCCTCTCTTCTTTTAAAAAGGATTTGCACAGGTCCTTGAGAAAACTGTCTCTGGAACTGATGCCCTGGCACACTGCAGATCCGCAGGATAACAGGGAATCCATAAGAGTTGAAGACCTCCAGTTCACAGTAGATGCAATTTTGGAAGAAATAGAAAATAAGGAAAAGGTAATTCTTACCAGGGGTTTATAATCACAAACTACTGTGTAGTTCTTCAATGCGTACTTCACATGGTGATTAGACTTGCACATCTGAAAGCCTTGTGGGGTTTAAGAAACAGCTGTTTGAAGATATTCAATATTCAAAGACCATTTTAGCATAATAGATAAATTGACCTTGGGGAAGATTGCTTTGATTAAAGTCATTTGACCAACTATGAATTTGCATTGCCCTGTAGACTCAGGTGTTATCCTGTTCTGTCTGTTCCTCAGTCAGCGTTGGGAATACATAAAAGTGCTTACTAAGCAACACAGAAGAAAGTTTTCAAGAGCATTTTGGTTTGCTGGGTTTTGGTGTCTGAAAACTCTTCAAAATAGGTCTTCAGATTTAAAAATATTTGAAATGCTGTGATTTCATAGAGGAAGTTACACTTTTTTTTCTTCATTCACTAGTTTTAAGAATGTTTAACGGTTTAAAAGAGCTCTTGCTTTGTTAAGCAAGAACATTGATAAATTATTCTTTCTGCTTCCTACAGAACACCCAGGCTCCGTCCTTACCAACCTTGTTTGCAATAGTGTCACACTTCCAGAAGTTGTTTGATGTGAATTCTCTGAATGGGGTTTATCCGCGAATGAATGAGGTTTACACAAAGCTTGGGGAAATGACCAATGCTATGAGAAATCTCCATGAGCTTCTGCAACTAGGTAAAGACTTACCACCCACTCCTTAGCACTGGAAGGTCATGGATCTGTTAGACTGTGTCCAGAGGAGAGCCACAAAGGAGATCAGAGGGCTGGAGCACCTTCCATACAAGGAGAGGCTGAGAGAGCTGGGGTTGTTCAGCCTAGACAAGAGAAGGCTCTGGGGAGACCTTATAGCAGCCTTCCAGTACCTGAAGGGCCTACAGGAAAGCTGGGGAGGGTCTCTTCATTAGGGAGTGCAGCGGTAGAACAATGGGTAATAGTTTTAAGATGAAAGGGGAGATTTAGATTAGATGTTAGGAAGAAATATTTTACTGTGAGAGTTGTTAGGCACTGGCACAGCTTGCCTAGAGAAGCTTTGGACGCCCCATCCCTGGAGCTGTTCAAGGCCAGGTTGGATGAGGCTTTGGGCAACCTCATCCAGTGGGAGGTGTCCCAGCCCATGGCAGGAGATTTGGAACTGGAGGATCTCTAAGGTCCCTTCCAACCCAAACTGTTCTATGTTTTGTTCAGACTATTTCCAAAGGAAGAAGACAAGTGTAAGGCTGATTTCTTCCTGGGGAAAAAAGTTGCGCTGCTGAGAAATGAGTAAAGTAGGTATAATCTTCACTGGGAAGATAAAAATAGGTTGCTATCAGTTGGGAGTTTAAATAGCAAAGCCCCATTATTTGTAAGCCTTTAGCAGTTGCTGAGGCATACCAAGGAGGCACAAGAAAGGAATGACAGAGGAAATGGAATTTTAAATTTTTGTTTTCACAAAGCTTTGTTTCCTGTGGGCTGACTTTGTCATTCTTGACCATCTTTCATTCTGTACTTGAAAGTTAACAAGTTTAAGAAAAAAACAACTCAACCTTTGCTGTAGACTTCTACTTAGTAATTCATTCAAGTGTAATTATGTCCAGTCCACAGAAATTCCCTTCTTGTGCTCCTAAAGGTAAAAAAAAGTTGTTGAATGTCAAAACCTAAGTGCCAGTACTCAGAGGCATACTTAGTTACTTCCCAGTCTTCTAGCCAGGACAGGAGACGAGGAAACCTTGTGTTTCCCTAATAATTGCAAACCAGTGGAGTTGTGAGGATGTCTTCTCCAAACCTAGTTCTTCTGACATTGTGGGAGAACAGGACAAGGAGCCTGTTATGTTCAGTCACAGCAGTCAAAGCAAGTAAAATCCAATACCAAAACAAGTTCTGGCTGTTTAACGAAGTATTTATTGACCAGGTTCTTTGTTGGCCCAGCCCCTATACCGAGCTGTTGCTGCGTTACACAAACCTAATTGAATAACCCTCTATATTTAATTTCAATTGGCTGATTTCCACTGACACTGTAGGGTGCACTTCAGTCCCATCCTTGGTGTGAAAATATGCAGCTCTGATAAGTTTTAGTCGCTAAAGGCTTAATGATGCACCCCTCCTAGCTAACATTAGTTTATGTCTAACCATAGGCACTTTGTTTTCTGTGAATGGAGGAACTGTATACCTAGATGTGTGACAGGCAGATAAAAACTAGGCACCTGCAGGGACTGGACTGTGTCTAAAATACTTTCCTGTTACCACTGCTGTAAGAAACACAAAGTATTTGTTTTTTCACAGACAATTCGGCTCCACCCACTGTGGTAGTGGATACTGTTGGGAAACTGTGTGACATTGTTAATGAGAACGTGACTGAGCAGGTACAGCAGCTTCTGGGGACCCAAGACATCCATAGGTATGTGGGGCTGTTCCATTTATGACCAATCTCCAAGCATCGCATTTAGTAATTGAGAGTACCAGCTAAAACCAATACTGAAAGAAACTTTATTTGTTACAAGGTTGGTGAGCTGTGACAGAAATAGTGCTACTGCTATCCTACAGGAAACAAATCTTGAATACTTTAAAAAGGATAAAGCTGGCAAACAGAAAAATTAAGGCCAGAAGGTTCCAAAACACTCTGTTGGTTTGCACGGATAAGGTGATCAAATGAGCCTCAATAGGATGTGTGTTTCATAAGGAGACAAAGTGATACTGCATGTGGGAGGGGAGGAGAAAGGGTGGAAATTTTCAGCTGTGGAAGGGTGTGAGATGCAAGAACGTGTGCCTCAAGCTGCCTACAGCTGGTTTTGGGAACAAACCCTGTTGTATCTTCAACTGATGACATGTATGTACTCGGTAGCAGGCTAGAAGAGCTCACATTTGGTGTGGCCTCTGCAAACATACTAAAAATTAAGTCGCAGCAGGCAGCAAGCCTGACACACACTGAGTTAACAATACCAACTCCCTCAACCTTTCTGCACTCCTCAGAGTTCTAACTAAAGAACAGCTGCTTATAAAACATTCCTTGCTCCACCTCTGAGGCAGTTACATCAGCCACCCCCAGGCAGTATATTTAGCATACACAGATTAATGTTCCAGTCTAAAAATTACCTGGTGCCATGTAAGGAGGAAAGGAAGATTTGTATAGGGCATAAACAGTGAAATCGGAGATCCTCTTTTGACAGCTAACGCTTACTGGCTGTGGGTTCAGAACTTAAGGACACAGTTTTGGTGTAGATGGTTTCACATACTACCAAGTAGCAGTGTTGTCAGAAAGTCATGACATAGTATGACAAAACAGCCAAGGAGATGAACTTAAAATGCCATTGCACCTTTTATGTGACAGTCTCACTTGCATATTTCAGTATAATCAATAAGCTAGAAGAGCATGAGTGCTTCTTTCCACCATTTCAAGCTCTCATTCAAGATTTGCTCTGTCTTCTAGGTGAGTAATATTTGCAGCAGCTGTAATTATCTTCATGCCAAAGCTTCCTCTTAAAACTTTTAATAGCTAACACATACTTTGTTTCCTCCTGGAATGCTAAAACACAAGGAGGATGTGAAGGAAGGTGCTAACTTTTGCCTCATTCTCCTCCTCTTCCCATCTTTCCTTGGGAAGTGACCAAAATACTTTGTTTTCATTGAAAAAGGGGTTGCACTTGTTCAGTCATGTTTCTTCTAAGATAAGCTAACTTGATTTTTTTCCAAAAGCATTACTGGCTGTCAGGAGTTTATTATTTCCATCACTAGCTTCATTTCTAACATGTAATTTCTAATTTTGGCTGAATGTGAATATGTTCTTGGTACACATATCTTACTGGTTTTGCTTTCCATTCTGTTTCAGAGATCAGTAACTTGGATGATATTTTACCTACTGTGAGAAATTTGAAATTGGTTGCTAGAGAAGACCAGAGTAACTCTTAACTAGCTAGAGTTCTTACCTGTGAATGTACTTGTTGATGTATATGACGTTGCAGCTACCTCTAAACCCTGTTACCCTCAGCAACAGTTTCAGTTGTTTTGACATAAATAAAAAACTTCATTAATTTTTCTTCATTTTTGTTTCATGGTCAACTTAAGAAAAGCTTACTAAAACCACTATCAGCTGGTCTACTCCGTCCTCAAGAGAGAATTGATTAACTCTTTATCAGTCTCAGAAACTGAACCCTGCTTAAAGCCAAGGAGACTGTAACCACTAACCATTTTGAATGTTGCTGAGACATTAAGTATGGGAGAAAGGCATTCCAACTCCCTTAGCCATAACATTTTCATCCTTGGCCTATCTTGGTTTCCTGGAGTGCCTATTTTAAAATGCTGGTTAAATCTTCAGATAAGATTGGGATGAGAGCAAATTGTTATTCAGTGTGTATTCTTTCTGGCTATGGACCGAGATAGGCTCAATTTAACGTAACCCAGGCCAAAAGTAGTTGAAACTTGCGTCAAGTGGTGGATTACGGATTTCTGCGCAGCATGGAGTTGAAGTTACCGCAGTCATATTTCCCAAGTCAGTTTCAGAAAGGCATCGATTGAGTTTCTTATGCAAGACAGTTTATTGTACAGAAACAAGTACAGCAACCTTCCAAAAATATTCTGGTATATTTTGTTCTATTATATTAATATAGCTTAGTTTACAAAACTCTGCTGTTCCTCGGGCAGAACACTTTATGATCAAGGTTTACAAGGTGTGGAAATGTGGTGTAGCAAAGAACAAAACATTTTAAGGCATCACAAACTAAAACCTTGATGACATCTTAGTAAACTCATGTCCCTGCCTTTGGAAGCTCACTATGTACAGGCCTGCAGCCATACACTGCTAAGGTACTTTTGAACAGTGGAAAACCCATTCCTTAGTTTCTCAAAAAAACAATTGCTATTGGAGTCTTAAATAGTGCCTTTCAGCGGATGCCTGAAACCAGAGAAACCTTATTAAAAATGTATTCTTTTAAAAATACAATGCTTTCATGTTAAAAACCACATGAATAGGGTCCTGGGGAAATGAGACTGCCATGCCATGTAATGACACTTGGCTGACAGTCTAAAATATCTCCAGGTACACCACATCCTTATGAGAGTGTTCCTACTTATTAAAGGACTTATTATTTAGGGACAAATTATTCCCAATGTGTGCATTTGTTTGTTTGTTCTACTGCAGTAAGAACTAATCTCTGAGTAGCATCATTAAATTTACATGTCCTGAGCCAAAGACTGCTTCAAATTTGCAGTGACTGTTCAAAAGACATTCATTACAAAAGAGATATGTACATTCATATAAAGCTGAAAAATCAGGAACCTATGTACATGAGAAGAAATCAATTTTTCTTGCGTCTGCTCCTTGTCAGCTCATACCTGCAAGAGAAACAATCAATCATTACAGTAGTTCAAGACTTTCTTTAAAGTTTTAACTGGTGCGATGGAGAGAAGTGGGCCTGCTTTATTGCTTGTGCTTTGTAGGCAGCATGCAAAGGAGGCTTCAGAGATGGCCTCAAACTTCAGCTTCTTAGCAGGAACTTTGGGTGCGTAATTTTTCTGCTCCCATAATTGCTCTGTCCTTACATGAGTGACTGATGCAAGCTGGGCCATGGAAACTTGGTTTTCCTACCCCGCTGGCCTGGGTGGATGGCAAGCTCCTGGACTACCCACACCACATTCCTTGGGCTCCATTGAAGGAGAAAGAAGGAAGAACTGCTATTAACTACAGATGCAGAAGGAAAAAAGCCACCTTGGTTCTTAATCTTTGCCTCAGACCAATACTTAAAGTTTACATCTGCAGAAAGAACATACAAGCCAAACTCCAGGTGCTTTATTATAATAGTTTCTATAAATGCTTTGTAATTAAAGTTTTATCATATATATATATATAAATTGCTGATCAGAGCATTAATTTAGTTAAGATCTTTATCCAAGTTAAAATTTGTTGCAAGGTTACTTTAATAAACATAATCCTTTTACTCATGTGTCTCAGTGGCTTTCATGGTAACTTAAAATATGCTGAAGACTATAATTGATGTGCAGGCCTCTTATTAAAACTGTTTCACAGGGCAAGTATTGCACCAGCTACTGGATTAACACACAACTTAGATAAAACAACCAGATTAGTTCAAGTTAGTCCTGTGTTTGCAGGTCAAATAGTCTTGCTCACCAAAACACACAGCTCTTCAACAGCATCACACAATCTCCCAGCAAAGCAACAGGCAGAGTTTGAAGGGATGGAGATGAAAACTTACCATTGTGCAAACCCTTTTATTAAATCCTCCTGTGACAAGTCAATCCGCACCTTTAAAAAAGCAAATTTGATTTATTTATGTATTATTCGGTGTAAAAATCGATCAGCTAAGCTCACGCTCCTCCCAAATCAGACCTACTGTCAAGTTCCAGGGCTGCAGCTCGGTTTCCCAGCAGCACTACTTGGAAATTTATCTGTCACTGAAGAAGCGGTTCCAGTTTACTCTTCACATAAAGCTTACAGCAGCATTAGCAAAATCTGGGGTTTAATCACAGGCCTTTCTGAGCTCTGCGTCTGCACTATTGAAGCTATTCCCCAAACAAGCCACAGTGGGGCCCAGGAAACACTATTTCAGGAGTGCCCTTAGAATCATAGAATAACCAGGTTGGAAGAGACCCACCGGATCATCGAGTCCAACCATTCCTATCAAACACTAAACCATGCCCCTTAGCACCTCGTCCACCCGTGCCTTAAACACCTCCAGGGAAGGTGAAATGCTTCTGAAATGAAGCAGCATGGGACGTGAATCACAAGATCACACAAGCTTCCACATGGATACAGCCTGATGTCAGGTGAAAACTTGGCAGAAAAGGTTGATTCCAGATTGCTGGAACTATTACTGAGACTTGGTTAACAGAACCATGTTTCCGGACTACAGAAACCGCTCTGGCTGTTCGGCTCTATTAAGTCAGGAGAGTAGCTTCTTTAAACTTACTTTTCCCAGCTCTTTCCTCTCCTGTGAAATGAACGGCTTGCTGTTTTTCACCGCGATGTCCAGTGTCCTTTTCTTGACATCTTCCAAAGATTCAAAAAATTCAAACCTAAAAGTAAAGTTTTGAAAGGAGAGACTTAAGGCAAAAATTAAAATCCGGTAAGGATCGGTGGCCAGAATACAGTGGCAGAACACAGTGTCAGCAGCCAGAGCTTGAACAGAGAAAGAAGACACAGGAAAAGCAATTCTAGAGTTAGATGCTATTCACGTTGTAAGAAATCTCTTCCAGACCTCATGGAAGACAACAACGTTGTTCAGATAGAAGGGAAAACAAGCATCCATGACGAAATGCTATTTACCATCGTTTTCCCCCTTCATGGAAGGTCAGCATGTTTTCCATGCAAGCTTTATTACTCAGAGGAAATAGCTGAGCCAACCCCCCAAGTTTACAAACCAGTCTTGTACCACATTAAGAGAAGACAAAGGTTGAAACCTGTGGCAATTAAATTCTTAATGGCCCCAACTCATGCCTCTGGCACTCCTCACCCCGTGCCAAGTGAGTTTTGTCCATGCTGTCATTAAAGTTCTGCCCACTTGAATAGCTTTTCCTCAAGTCAGAGCTGTAAAACAGGTAATGTGTTTTGGAGCCACGTATTGCGCAGCCTGTTGCACTTAATTGAGGATGTACAGGACGCATCAATACCGAGGCTGAGGAAGAAGAGGTGCTGTTCCCAACAGCTCTGCTGGCACTAAATCAGTGGAGTGCACGAGAACAGGCAGAAGCAAAACGCACAGCGTTAGTGTTTTGAGTGCCAAGATGAAATATTTTGAAGTCTTTTCGCCATTTTTGACCTATACTGACATATACAGAAAGGATCTAATGTAGGAGAAAACTGAGTCACTCAGGATCACCCAGTATTGACCTATTTTCACATGAGTGTGCCTTCCTCTAAATACAGGATTAAAGCCGCCTCTCAAAAGAGCTCTATGTCTGAGCATTACTGTGTTTGGTTTTACACAAAACACATGGCACTGTCAGCAAAGAGATGACAGCATTTTACGCTGCTCCCACCAGGTCTCAGTGACAACAGCCACCCGTCCAAATGACATTAGGGAAACAAACGTAAAAACAATTGAAAATATGAATCAGATAATGCTGCTACAAACTCGCTAAGTTAGGTTAGCACCTGTTAATGATTTGTAGAAAGTATTTAAGCTTCCTTTGGGTATGGTAAATGAAAAGACCACGGAAGGCCTTTAATCAAGAGACCTATCTAAGCCAAGACCATCGTCTCAGCAAGGTCCCAAGCTGATGGTTTCCCAACTGATGTGACCTCAGCAGAATTTTTGAAGGAACTGGGACAAAGGTAATTTTGGTGAGGGACATCATGACCTCCACCTCACTGATGACCAACCCAAGAAACCCTCTGACCCAAAACCTGGACGCTAGAGGGCAGGTGCAGCTAATTTACATAGCAAGCGAGGACTGTAATAAGCCAGTAAGGCAGAGCATTAATTAATAAGATAGATAAGCAATAAATGCAAATCTGATGTAATTATGGGCAGTGCCTTGTAAATGAAGAATAGAATAAATACTGTGTGAAATGCTTTGGAGGTGTGCTAACTTTGTGAGATGACTTGCCCAGCATCCCACTTCACACCAGCTTCATAGGTCACCACTCTGTGTGTAAATGATCCCATGAGCTTCAGGACAACACGAACACTTTGTATTTCAGCCTTTCGCTTCTGGAAATGTGTCAGAACAAGCATCAGGCAAACAGAAGTTGGCTTTGTGAGGTACCCAAAGGGGAAGAAGGCCTCTGCAATAACAGGGAGTCAAACACAGGTAGGGGACTGTCTGTGTGCTAAGAAGCAAGGTAGCCTGCTTCTGCTAGGACCTGGGGAAGGGGTGTGAAGAAGATGTGGCCTCCTATGAGAGGACAGGCAGCACCATATGCAGAGCAAGGTCAGCCCTAAGTAGGGGCTGCAAATCCCAGTTAAAGTGTAATTTTTTCCATAAGACTTGCCAATGTTCACATGAGACAGTCCCTGGGTGCAACAGGAGTGTACCTTACGTGAGCCCTTTCAGTATACAGAGATCGTATCTATTTCAGCAGCAATCACAATTAACGTTTTCTTACTTCTCATCATATTGGGGGTTCAGAGTTTTTTTCTTCACAGAAGTCTTCTTCCTGCTCGTCCATCTTCTATCTGGAAGCAGGTATATACGAACGTATGGATCTACTCCACGATTGGAAGAGGGTACTAAGTTTCTGTTGAAAGAAATACAGAGTTGACAAGCAAGGCAGCTTCTCCCACTGACTCTCTTGGAACCAGACCCACCCCTACTGGGTTCATGGGCCAAAAGCTTTTATCTTGGGAGCTGGAATACAAGCAAATAAAACCTTAACGATGTGAAGTTAAACAAGATTTTCACTAGCGAGTGTGTGGCTACTTTCTGGATTTCCTAAATTAATAAATTCAGCCATAGGTGCCAATCCTTGTTATGATGCCCACCATGACATCTCCAGACACACATCAGTTGTAAGGCTGTTCAGAAGAAGTTTGAGTGGATGGAATTTAAGGGATCTCTGCTGCAGTGAGCACTTCTTGCCGGCCACTCTGGCAGACCTGCTACTGGCACTGGCCAGAGTTGGTTGGTGGTTTCCACCTGCTCGGGCTTAGCCAGGCT
Source organism: Phaenicophaeus curvirostris (assembly GCF_032191515.1). Lineage (NCBI taxonomy): Eukaryota > Metazoa > Chordata > Aves > Cuculiformes > Cuculidae > Phaenicophaeus > Phaenicophaeus curvirostris. Next base: position 32,193,023 of record NC_091398.1, read on the forward strand.
GCACAGATTGAAGTCAGTCAAAACTGAGGCAACTTAGGTGGGCAGCTTACGCCCATTCAGCTTTGCTGAATGTCCAACACAAGCTCAGAGAGCTCTTCCCCTTTCCTTTACAGATACACACCAGCAACCGTCAGCATTACCTGCAGCCATTCACCAGCACAACGAGGCTCTGCCGTATGGAAGCATATCGCACCGTGAGCTGAATCTCTCCCAAAGGCATTTCAGTCCCACTGTAAGACAGTTGCACAGTCAAAGCTTTTAAATCCAGCTATTTAACAGACCGCATGCACAGCGCTAGCAGGACAGAACAGGGCATGAGCTTCAGAAGTTGGTGATGCATTTTCAACTAAAACTGATTTTCAGGGAACTATTCCCCTTCCTTGCATCCTAATGTTTGCTTTCTAGAAAGCAGCTGGACCACAGAGGCTCAACTGAAACAACACTCCTGTTAGTGACAGGCACTGGCTTTCAGTCCCACATAAATGGCCAGAAAAGCAGCTACCTGGCCTGCTGTAGCTGGAGCAGCACAGTCCAGCTCAGCATGTTACACAGCTCCTTCAAAGATGTCTCTATATCCAAAATGAGACCTTTTTTATATCTCATTCCACAGTTAAAGTGGTTTCAAATCCAAAACACTGCTTAAAAATGCTTTTAAAATGGTTACTAAATAAAGCCCTGTTTAGAGCTAGAGAATTTACCAGCCCAGAAGTACTAGATTGAACAGCTGCAGCTGGGTTTGATATTTAAGTTGATATCTACTCTGATGCTCTCTCAATTGAGGCAGACTCTGTTCGCCACTGCAGTTCACTAAGGATTCTTCTAGCTCCACTCTAAGCCCCCAGAGTCAGACCCTGGCTCTCTGCCTTCCTCAGCAGAGCAGACTGCCTGCAGCCCCACACTCAGCACTGTGGGAAGGACAGACACATAAGCACACCTATCCACAAAACCTTTGCTCACAGCATTATGAGTCTCAAATTTGTTGGATAAAACACAGCATCCAAAGCTTTAGGTAGCCAGACACGCTTATCAGGAGCTTATATTTTACAGAAGTGGGATATTCATACTTCCAATATACTGTTGCTAAAATCACCAGTGTTATGGGACTCAAGATATTCTGTGTGAGTGGCTCTTAAACAATATAATGCCAACACACCTCTAAGGGAGCCAGAGGAGGAAATGCTTTCACTTTACACCTAATCTGGTAGTGACCCTGTAATTTACTTTGCCATTGACTGGAATACTTAGGTCAATTCTCTGTAAAGTGATTTGAGACCCAAGACCCCAAATTACTTAGTAGTCTTGAATTAAACTGTATGCAACAGGGATCTACACAACCTAAACCTTCCCAAGAGAAGAACAATTCAGCTGGAAGAACACCTACTTGTGAAGGTCCAGGTTGCTGCTACTTAATTCAAAGCAAGAAGAAGGCAGAGAACCCAGCGAAGTAATACTTGGCGCAAGCCTCAGTTCCTCTACAACCGGCAGTGAGGGCACGACCACTGCTCTCGTATGCAATGCTGATGACAGGCGATGCTCTGGATTTTGCTCATGGTCTTCTTCATTAAGGCCAGCAACAGTTTCACTTGGTGCAGGGGCTGCTGAACTGTCATCTGTGTCTAGGTCCTCTCTGCTGTCCTTTCTCAGCAGGGGTTCAAGAGCTGCAGAGTCTTTGTTCACAGAAGGTGCTTTTGAGACTTCTGGTTTTGGTGGGGAGACAAACTTCTGATGGTTTCCACCCTTCTCCATAACATACACAGGACCTTGCTTTGAGGCATTGACACAAGCCTTGACTCTTTGTGGATCAGGTTCTTCAATGTTGAAGGTCTAAAAATCACAAAGGAGAGAAATGTGCTAGGGTTAATCACAGCATTGCCACCTAGGATGAAATTTCACCACAAAACTGTAACAGGAGGAATCTGTCATCAGAGATGAAAGAGGCTTATGGGATTGGAATCATAGAGTAGTTTGGGTTGGAACGGACCTTAAAAGATCATCCAGTTCTCCCTCCCAACATGGGCAGGGACAATTCCCACTTGATCAGGTTGCTCAAAGCCCCATCCAACCTGGCCTTGAACACCTCCAGGGATGGGGCATCCACAACATCTCTGAGCAACCTGGGCCAGTGCCTCACCATCCTCACAGCAAGATATTTCTTCCCGATATCCAAATCTCCCCTCTTTCAGCCTAAAACCATTCCCTCTCATCCAATCCCTGCACTCCCTGATATAGTGCCCCTCCCTGGCTTTCCTGTAGTTTCTGTTTAAGTACTGGAAGTCTGTTATAAGGTCTCCCTGGAGCCTTCTCTTCTCTAGGCTAAACAATCTCAACTCTCTCAGCTTGTCCTCGTAGGAGATTGGATGCTTCTGCTGGGGAAGCTGAGTGAATATGGCAAAGAACAACTTACCCGCAACACAAGTTTCATCTTAATGAAGCTGTCTGAGCTGGAATGATCCAGCTGAAATCTTTGATCCAAGGTCATGTTTGGGTCCTTAAGTACGTGGGACAGACATACCACTGCAGTTCCCAGGACACTATCGCGATCCTTGTCTCTTATCTGAAGAGGAGAAGCAAGTATTTATTAGATGGCAAACTGGAAACCATACCACTGTCAACTAGAAAGCAAGAAGGTATTTTAGACAGAGACCTTACTTACTTCAGGACATACTATCAAGTATGGTTACCTCCAAGTGTATGATACCAATATTTCAGGAGTGCAACAAACTACTGTGTTTGGAATAAAAATCCTATCTCTAACTACACAGAGAACGACTGACTTAGCAGAAGCACTATATCCTGGAATTTACTTTATTTTCCTTATTTGCTCTGGGGAAAATGTCCCAGGCATCTGGGCTTACAACTAGTCTAAACCTTTACAAGCTTTTTAGGTAATCGTTTAGCCTATTCAACCTCAACACAAATATACCTCTGTAGTGGAATGAACAGCCACAGAACTGGCTGTGACTGCCATGTACGGTAGTGAGATCCGGGATTTTTTAACAAGTCAAAATACCAAGGTGAAGAGATAGGAATCTGGTTGAGAAATATGACGGCTGTGATTTCTGACAGCAAAATATTCATAGCTTTGCTACACAAAGACCTGTATAAAACCTCCTTTGCAGCCAGAAATGTCCCATATTTTGAACTAAGATATTATGTGTTACACGATCCTAGAGCAAAGGTAGATATCAGCATCACCTAACAGAGAATTGCCTGTGCAACAACAGGCGCTTCTTCCACCTTTCAAGTAGGAGGACCCTGGTACAAGCACACAGAAACAATCAGCACTGAGATCACATCCACCATAAAAGAAGTTTCTTCTTATGGATGTGCCGTTGGTCTTCAAAGGAAAGGCTTTTCTCTCACCTCAATATGGAGTGACTGGGAATGAGCATTATGGACAAAGAAGGTGAAAGCCTGGCCCCATGTGGGATCTTTGCTGAAATTGCAGGTCTGCAACGAGAAGATTGTGGCACGTTAGCTTAGTCTGTAAGCAGCAAAAAAGACCATGACAATGATCACCAGGGAGGGTCCCGGTGACCCTCCTGTTTCATTCAGTGATGCTACACCCCACAAGTTTTCCAGGTCAGGAGCGTGCAGAAGCAAAGTCTCCGGCAAAACCAAAACAAGTTATGTGGGGTGTGGAAATGCTGAAGAACTAGTCTGGTGAGCTGCAGTTGGCCCCAACTAGTGTTGCTTGGACCAGCAGCCTGCCTCACCTGCAGCAAGGCACTGCTCCCTTCCTCCCACCTCTCCACCCAGGGAGAGCCAGAGTGCTGCTTCCAGCCCGCAGGCATCAGCTCACAAAGCTCCAGCGAGCTGGCAGGGAAGGGTAGGAAAGCTACAGGGGTAGGTTGGGAAGAGTAGGAGGGTTTAACTTCAGTGCCATCCAATTCAAGGATGAAAGAGCATGGGAAGCACCCGCGGGGGTTGTGGTTGGGATGGATCTGTAAACCTGCTGCTTCCACCAGGCCACGAGCGCTGGCAGCAAGGGGAAAGGAACAAGGGGAAGCTGGAAGTCTGACCTAGATTGGGAGAGGCAGGTGCTGTGGTGGGGAAAAGAGAAAGCCAAACAAAGTAAAAATATAAGCACAACACAAATTTCTGGATGAAGCAGGTTAAAGAAACAAAGGAAAACAGGTGCCAGTCTTTTATGCTCGTGTGCAGCCAACAGGCTTCATTCCTAGTTGTTGCGTGTCCAAAAGAACGTAGAGCTGCCCTCATTCACATCCAGTTAGAGGACAATAAACACAGCAGCTACTGAGAGGGAAGAGCTCAGCTGCTGCTCGTATTCATTGGGAAAAAGTAAATATTAAATAACAAAAAATGAACTGGAAGTGGAGGAGTCGAGGTCAAGAAAATCCTCAGTAAAACTGTGAAGCAAAGGAGCCAGGAGACTGATGAGGGAACAAACTCCAGTGGAATGCAAATGACACCTTGCCCTGAGAAGGCATGAGCCAGACTGGAGATCTGTCTTTTTTTCCTCTTCAGCTGTCACAGAACTAGAGTATCTTGACCAACATGACCTCATGGCCATAAGACAAACCCACACATCTGTACACTGGCTGATCAGACACCTACTAATCAAGTGACACGGTGCTTCTCCTACAGCCATAACGACAGCTCCTCACAACAGCTTCACTAGTCCTACCCTTCCTAGGGGCTACTTGGATACAGTCACCCATAAAATATAATAGAAAGCATTTAAGAAAAGCAGAAGAATCAAACGGCCTCACCTTGCTTTTCTGAGTCTTGTTTCCTACTGTGAGCAGGACAAAGGAGGAAGGTTCTCGTTCCATCTTCTGTGATTTAATACAAGGTAAAAAAGAAAGCAGGGAAAAAAGAAAGATACATTTATATTTTACAGGAAGCAATATCAAACTACTGCTTTTACTTGAAATAAGCTGCTGGAAAGCTGACTAGTTTTCAGATGCTGGACATCTGAAGTGTGCAGTTCACAGGAAAGGCTCCAGCCATAACACAGCACAGTCTTATCCTCTACCATCAAGAATATACACTTAAGCCAAAGTTTTATGTATTCAGGTTTCAATAGGTGAGAGGTTTTTATCATTCCTGAATGAAACAAGACTCTCAGAATTGGTTTCCATGGCTCAGAACTTGCTGTAAAGTAGCAAGAAGTGACTCTTCAGCATCAAGTAACAATTGCCTTCTAGAAGCAATTAATACTGAACCTCTTCTCTGCACTAAGCCTACAGGATCTGGTCTCAGCACAAGATTGTCTACAGAGTGGATACAATGAAGTCCAGAATTAAGAATTATTGAATGTGATGTGTAATTCATCTAAATTGTAAAGATTACATGTAGGAGGGGAGCTACTCAGAGAGAATGGGAAGCTTTATCCATTGCTCAGAGCTGTGGTTGTGTGTAGCTTGTTCAAGAAAGAAAAGGGAGAAAGACATTCTTCCCCATACCCAACATTTACACCACAGTAGCAAAAAGCAATACTTGGAGGAAAAAGTAAACAGAAGAGAAGAGAAGGCAGTATGAACGACAGAGTGGCTTCTGAATCCCCCTGAAACAGAGGGGGAAGGAATCTGGTGGTCAGGTCTCTAATGGACAGGAGGGTTATCACAAAAGAGCGTATTCCTCCAATCCCAATGTGGGAGGTCAAGCTGGAACAGCTCAGCACGGAAAGAACCCCTGCAGCACCAGAAAGGATAACGGGACTTGGTCCTACATCTGGAGGCTCTCTATCTGAAGTATAAAGTAAAAATAAAGACAAACGCACACTCCATCAAATATTTCTGTGCTGCCTTCCCCCTTGGATCTCCTAGACTGTCACTGGGGAGAGGGTGGGCTTCCAATCACTATTTTGAAAGTCTGGTCACTTCCATTCTGATGGTGGAGAGATTATTTCTTTTTAACCACAGCAAGTTTCAGTTGCTATGATACCACATAATCCAGGAAGCTGTTTTGCAAGCATGGGAGAAGAATATAAATTTTACCTTGAGGTACTTGTTATTTTTGATCTTCTTCGCTCCACATTCACCATTTGAATACTCAAAGTGGTTTTTCTGCATTAGTAAAAGAGTATTTCAAAACAATTAATTTGTAGGCTTTATAAAAAGGGTTAGGAGTGAAGGCTGCATGCGTGTGGTTTGTACTTACGGGAAGGTTGAAGGCGCTGTCCAAGTAGACTATCAGAATAGCAGTAGACAGACCCTTCTTATCCTGTGAAGGCCAGAAAAGATAAAACAAAACAGAACACAAGGTAGGCACGATCACCCATCAAGGACAATATAAAGCACAACAGAAATTCAAAGGACATTTTGTGAAAGCTAAGCAGCTCTTCACCTTTCTCCCAGAACTTGCAATTTAGAGGAGCACAAGCCAATACAGCGTAACAGCTTTAAATAGATCAGTAAGAAGCCATTTAAACCTTTTCAAGTTAATGCTCTTCAGACTTTCTAGTGCAGAACTGGTTGGACTGCCCAGTGCAGCAAGACACAAAACACACACAACCATCTACATCAACATCAGTAACTCAATGTTAGCAGAACAAAACCTGGAAACAAATTTTATCCCTTCAGTGGAACTCAAATGCTTTTGCTTGTTTCTGAAGAGACAGCATCGCTGGTAGATGGGCTTTATTCAAGCAGTTGTGCTGGACAAGTAAGACCCTGTTTGGAACCAGGGCCCTACCAAGCACCCGTGCTGGATATTTGTCTATGACCAGCACAGGTTACAGACAGGGGTCCCTCGCACACCCTAGATGAAGAGGGAAAGGAAATAATATCAAAGAACGGTATTGTGGGAGGACACTTCGCAGTGAGTCAAACAAAGCTTTGCTAATTCAAGCAAAAAGAGCTGCTAGATTTGAGTTACTCCTGAATTACCAAGGGACCTGCAGCAAGCAAATGTCCTCCCCTCTTCGGGAAGGCCAGGGAGGAATCACATCAAAACTTTGTCAGACAAAAACTACCATGAGTTTGCCTGGGGTTCCTGATTTTACACGCTCTTCTGTTGATCACTGAACAGGGATCAGAGTATCTGAATCCTTTAAGCAAATACACTCACCTCATGTAGCTTTTCTTGGTCATTCACTAGAGAAAGCCACTCCAGTTTTAAATGCAAGTGTCCGCTTGTTGTCTTACTTAAGGGAAACCACTAAATGGAGACAAAGAGTAACTTAAGAACTGTGAGGCAGAATAATTTTTATACATATGTTGTGGTCTGTGAAACTTATGTACAACAGACAATACAAACTGTACTTTGAGCACCTTCGCTTGCGTTTTTCACACCTAGGTTGTAGTATGTCCATCTACTTAGAAACAAGCCAGAAAAACCCAAAATAAGATGCCCATATACATGCGAAGCACACAGATATTCCCAGCCAGCAGCAGCACAAGACCGTTCGGCACACACTGAACTTTATCCATAGCCTTGTGCAAAACATTTGGTACATACAGGACACGAGATATCAACACAAAATACTCTCCTGCCGGCTCGGTGTAACCTCAGGGCTGTCTGAGGTTGCCAGCTTGATTGAGACAATTATTGTAATGGCTACTTTAAGTTTTCTGAGCAAAGGTATTTTCTTTTTGTGAAAATGCCACAGTGCAAATGTGCAAGGACACAACGTAGCAGCAGAGGGAGAGCACAAATAAACACATGCAAGTATACACCACCAAACACATTTAGAGAATAGCTGTGATCTTTACCTCATCAACAGTCCTGTCATTCATTACATCCACAAGGCTTATAAGCAAGCTGAAAGACAAAAACCCCAAATATTTCAGTGCATATTTAGCCATACAGCATACTGTTGTTGGGGGGTGAAGAAACCACCACCAAATAAGCCCATGCTCAAATATGTTCCAAGTAACAACTTCTCTGCACTACTTGCGTGTATGTGTGCTGGAACACACCTACGCTTCTGAAGTCTGCCCCTTGAAATGCTTCCAACACTAAAATAAATTTTAAGTAAATCTCAAGTCATGTAATAACTATAATTTCTAATGGCTTCCTAGGATTCCCTGCAGGAGTCTGGGACCATTCTCTACCTTGTTCAAAGTTAGTTACACTAGGAACTAATAACTTGGTATCAATAACTGGACAAAAGGGAATAGAATTATAGAATGGTTCTGGTTGGAAGGGACCTTAAAGATCATCCAGTTCCAACCACCCTGCCATGGGCAGGGACACCTCCCACTGGATCAGGCTGCTCAAAGCCTCATCCAACCTGCTCTTGAACAGCTCCAGGATGGGGCAGCCACCACTTCCCTGGGCAACCTAGGCCAGAGCCTCACCATCACAACAGGAAAAAAAATTCTTCCTAAGATTAAACTGACCCTCTTTCAGCTTAAAAACATTACCCCTTGTCCTTCAGTATTAAATTTCTGGTATGCATAATCTGGGTATCCATAGCAGAGGCACTGGACCCCAAGCAAGGGTCATGCTAATTTACCTGCCCATAAAGTCATCTTTATCTGGATCTTCATCATACAAGTCCACTTCTAAGTCCTGACCAGGGACTTCATGAACAACAAACTGGAGGAAAAAGAGGTACTGATTAAAAACAGAAACCACTCACACAGGTTCATAAAGGCTTAGGCTGTGGATAAGAACATGACAGTGCACAGCTGTATAACACCGTAAGGACATTCCCTACTGTTTTGTGGCTAATTGAGTAACAAATAAAAATATTTCAAAACCAGTTTGCTTGTTTTTGACCTACGAGCTAAACCCCTCAAACTGGTATCCCTAATAAGCAGAGAAGAATCAATGCTAGAGCAAACTACAGCCGCAGAGACTGCTGCAACGATTGACATTTAAAGCAGTGCTTTGCGCCTCCTCCAAAAACCCACATATGTAAATCAGGTCAACCTGAATGTCATTTCAAGTTTGCAATGTAAATCTGAACTTGTTTAAGGGACAGAAATGTCTCAATCAAGTGACAAGGAAGTCCACATGCTCCAGTGCAGTCAGCTAAGAGATGGTTGTGCATCCTACAGGTGGAAAGATCAAAAGATTCAGTACCTCAAATATCTCGTTCCAAATGGGATTAAGGTCTCGGGAGACTGTCTTGCTTCGATACTGCACGGTGCCAACGCGAAGAAGAGCATACGGGTCAGACTTCCCCCTGATTGCACCAAGGAAACTGTCTTTCTGGACAAGGTTTTCAGCTTCTAGCAGATGAACCCTTATTACTCCCTGAATAAAATAAGACACACGGTTGGTCATGAAAATGTGATCTTTGGATAATTACAATATGCTCCCTCTTAAAACCAGTTATTTCAGGCAGCAAGGTTAGTCACCATGACAGAGTTGCAGAGACATGTATTTTGATGCAGTATGTTTCCAATGACAGCTGTATTAAAACACTTTTCCCACCATTTACCTAGGGGAAAAGAAAACCTTAAACAGATACACAGTCCAATCTAGGTAACTGTGTAGGAAATACTCTTCAATTTATTTTTCAATCATAAACATACATATGCACACACGATTACAGCCACAGTCAAATCAAGTGTAAAGACCAATTCTCATTGACTGAAGGGGGAACTGAGCACCAACTGGCTGGTTCTTGTTTTATTGCAGAATGGCCATTCAGCTTCAATTTGGCGATGGAAGTTTGTGATCCTTTTGTCATTTATTTATATTTGCCCTCAGCAATGAGTGTATTAGCTATCTGATGGATGAAGGACACTGAAGATGTGGATGTCAAGCATTTTGGGGGTTTGTTGTTGGGCTTTTTTCCTGCATTTGTTTTCTGTAACAAAGAGACGTCACCCTCTGAGCTCCCTATTTACACCCCTTCACAAAACCAGTAAAAATATGAAGTAGCATGACACCCATTGCTCTCTAATTGAATATCTGTGGTATTCTCAAATGAGACTAAAGGTTTGAATATATAAATGAGCTCTGTGTCTAAACAGACTTCCTATGCCACGTACAATGTGTAGGGCTCCCTGCTCCCCCTAAATCATGAACTATCCAGTATCAGCTTCTATATTTCTGAACTATTACTACAAAAATCCTACAACCCAGGTTGAAATAGCTGATGGAGGAATCTATGACACTAATCTTGCAAGCATCCACACTGTGGCAGATGCACACTCAGATAGATTAACACCCTCACCGAAAAAACACTCACATGTGGGATAGGGAACCTCAAGTGGGCAATGTTCATGTTCTTTTTCAGAGGCACTGTGATCCTGCTTGGTAGAACCAGCCGTGCAGCAATGAAGTCTTGAATTATCGAGTCTGACATTACACTGCAGGTGGGAGAAAACAAAACAACCTAAATCTCTACAATCAATCACAATATCCATTAGGATGAATAAATGAGGCAGAGCAAAAGAAATGGGCACTGCAAAATGAGTTATACTGACTACTTTTTTCCCCTGAAGAGCTACCATGCATTGGAACAGGCTTCCCAGGGAAGTTGCTGAGCCACCATCCCTGGAGGTATTTAAAAGGTGTGCAGAGGGACATGGTCTAGTGGTGGACTAATCATAGAATCATAGAATAACCAGGTTGGAAGAGACCCACCAGATCATCGAGTTCAACCATTCCTGTCAAACACTAAACCATGCCCCTTAGCACGTCGTCCACCCGTGCCTTAAACACCTCCAGGGAAGGTGACTCAACCACCTCCATGGGCAGCCTGTTCCAGTGCCCAATGACCCTTTCTGTGAAGAATTTTTTCCTAATGTCCAGCCTGAACCTCCCCTGGCGTAGCTTGAGGCCATTCCCTCTTGTCCTGTCCCCTGTCAATTGAGAGAAGAGGCCAGCATCCTCCTCTCTACAACCTCCTTTCAGGTAGTTGTAGAGAGCAATAAGGTCTTAATGTTAGCTTGAGGGTTGGACTCAATCTTAAAGGTCTTTTCCAATCTAAATGATGGTATGATTCTATGAAAGAGCTCCTACGTACAACTGCACACGGGCAGAAGAAATTCATGCCTGTGACATTTAGCTTAGACTGAAAGGAAATGGAGAGGCCAGTTCAGCACCAGAACCGACCACCAAGGATGGATGTGGATCACTGTGGAAGGTTAGGCTGCCTCCTGTCAATAATAAGCATCCTGTTGAGCTGTTGCAGAGGAGAATATGAACATGGGACAGCCTCTCAAGATTCCTTTCAATCCTATTCCCCATCATTCTGCACATAATCACCATTGCCTTGTAGCACACATGGTACAAGTGACTGCTCATGTACAGGGATGTTCTAGTCTAGGGTTGCTAGAGCTGGATGTGAACTTGGCTCTAGCAGGTTGTAAATGATGAATGGGAGCTTAAGCCATAGGATGAGATTGTCACACACCCAAACAAGTCATAGAAACTCATGTGCCTTCTGGGCTTCCTTGGGAATGCTAATATCATAGATGGACAAGATGAGGAGAGAATCAAGAATTTTCAGATTTTCAGCATTTAAAAGGTGGGGGCAAGACCTTGAGGCAGCTTGGTTTTAGATTTAGAATGTGGCCCCCACTGTCTTCTCTCGGACACATCCTGAGACCTTCCTGTGAAATGGAAAGAGAAGCCAGCCACATTCAAAACAAAACTAGTTTGGCTTTTTATTTTCACAGAGGACCAAGCAAAATATGAGATTCTGTATCTTGGTATATTTTGCACTACGAAGGAAAATCTTGTTCGGAAGAACTGGACTTTTGGCACACGCTGGCTGAAGAGAGGGTACTGCCTGTCTTGGAGTTCAGGCAATTTTCAAGTCTAATTAAAAATTAAACACTTTTAGCTTTTCAGTTTAAATATTTCCTTTAGAATTGCTCTCTTTGTTTGGTGGGGACAGCTAATTTGACCTATTTCTCGTAAGTAAGGAGGTAACGAATGACAGGATTTCAACATACTACAACAGCTCGGCATGAGCAAAGGACAGTATTGAGAGGAAAACCCCAAAGCACCAAATATCTGAAAGACTTTTATCCTTTTGATGAACCTAGAGCTCATAAGGCAGGTTCTCCAGTTTATCAGAGTAGGACCGTGTGGCAAAGTTGTCACAGTTCACAGATGGGGCTGGATTAACACAGAAGGAAAGTCCTCTCCTACTCTCCAAATGTGAAACCAGGAGAGTAAAAGCCCTTGGGGTCAGGCTGTTGGGTTTCCTGTCAAAAAAAACCCAGGGGAAGGTCACCGAACTGTCCCTCCTCTCAGGTCTCAGGGTACACCCAACTGACCACAGCTTGTACGTGAGGATAGACAACTACATCCAGTTTCTTTTACTCTCTTAAGTAAGCCCTATTCATTTCGAAGGGAGAGCTCTTGTTCAACCTGTACTTCAGTCTATTCATGGCCAAGCATGTTTTGCTCCTGGCTTTCATGTGTGATGCTGATGAACTAGCAAGGGTTTCTCCCTTCAAATCCTTGTGAGAGAATCAGGGAGTGAAAATTGAGGACACCAAATTTGCACTTAATTATATGAGAGGCTGTAGGTTGGAACACCTACGTACCTTCCCCCTTGCAAGTATTAAGGAAAGCTGTCTTAGAAAAGAACAGATTAATTCCTCTGATAAAAACTGGAGCTCTCAGGGCAAACTTCAGGGCAGAAGGCCACTATGCCTTCAAATTAAGAAAAACACTAGCGCTTCCTCTTACTCAACATCAAAGGTCTTCAGAAGCCCTTTAATGCTTAAACTGGCACCTAAAGTAGCCAGCCACTTCCTACAACACTGCAAACCTCGAACAGCAGGGGAAGAGAGTGGAGCAGAGGTATCTGCATTTGCATTTGAAAGGAGAAAGGCAATGGCTGAGTAACCAAATATATTTTTTTCTTGCATAACAGATTTTCTCCTTACTGAAAACCAAGGAAAAAGCAAATCTCCAATCTGGAGAAACAGTTTGGAACTTATAGTACTGAAAACTGCTAAGGTTTTCATCCTTGCTGTGCAAGTTTTATGTACAAGATCAGTCCAAGAGGCCTTGGGAAAGAGCTACGCTTTCCGAAGAACCTAAAAGGTGAGCAGATTACACAGAAAGAGAACATTTCTCCTTGTAGATATAGTGTGGATTCCTTTATCACGGATTGTGTTTCAGTTTGCCAGAGGGACTGCAACTCTGCAACAGCTTAACTTTTTTAACTTTAAGGTAAACATAAGCACAGACAGTCACCTAGATCTACCTGATCGGCCTTAGCAAGCAACTGGCACATGGGAAACAGAAGGGTTTGGTTTTGAGGTTGTAGTAAATCACCAAAACTACAATGGTCTATTTCCATCCTAAATCCCAAATGCAATTAAGTGATTGAAGCAATTTTGGCAAAACATAAAAAGCACCCTCCTCGGGTTTTGCAAACTCCACAGCCAGATACGATGGGATGAGCATCAGCACAACACCTTTTACACAATGCTCTGGAGAATAGCTTTGATGATTACTGAAGAATGCCATCCCAACTTCCAAATGCTTTTTAAAGAATAAAGTGAAGCAAAGCAAACACTCACTTAATCCCTGGAACATCCAGAAGGTTGCTCATGCCTGCCCAGTTGATTTCCAAGTGCTACAAAAGATAAGGGAGAAAAATGATACAGGACCATTAAAATTTATTTCAGAACAAATGTAGAATTTAAAGTGGAAACAAATGTTTTTAAAACAAAGTCAGTTGTTTACAGAAAGCAAAATTTGCATGAGTAAGTAACTGCATCAGTACATTAAAACCAACACCTGGTATCAATTCCCTTATTTATTTTACCTGCCATACCTGAAATGAGGGCATCACTGGGACTTAACCCTGCAAGCACGGGGAAAGGCAGCATTCAGCTCCTAGCAATGGCCATGGCAGGTGCTCTGGGGTCACGTATAGTAAATCTGACAGCTCTACCTAGACTTTGAAGTTGTTTCCTCACCCCTTCACTTAGGTGGTGGCCTAATCCCTGAGGTAGGGGGATTAACAAACACCACCTGACTTCAGGAGTCTTTATTTTGATTCAAACAATAAACAAATATTTTTTTCATGTGCTAAAGTAATGCTACTATATCTAAACCACCTCAACCAAGACAAAAAAAAAGTATGACTTCCATGAACCCAAGCAGAGCATAACCCACAAGCAAGCTAAGCGGTGTGCTATAACTGTTTCTTATAAGACTAGAAGGTATCTCATATTTTATTACACCACAATTCAACCACAAGGTATGAGACCTTAACCAGGCAAGTTTTCAAAGCACAACCATGACTGGTCTCCAAGATGGTCATCCGAAACCTAGGAATGGGAAGATTTAAAATCCACCTGCCAGGAACCTTGCAGCAAAGACCTGTGTTGTCACCATTGGAAAGTCCTCTCGTTCTTGGAGTGAAGTAAGTAACCTCTTAGGCACTGCTACAAAAGAATAGGGCAAATTCAATCCTGTCTTCTTGGAGCTCAAGAGAAGCACTGAACAATCAGGAATTTGCTATTCCAACACCTGCACTGTCAGGCATTCCCAGTGATGCAGTTTGGGTTACCAGCAATGGACATTTTGCGTCAGTCACTGATGATCTATCCATGCATGAAGACAGACAAAGAGCAAGAAGGTTGCAGAGTGCAGTTCACTCCTGACTCACCGGTCTCTGCATAAAAAACAAAGTCACTGCTCCAACAAAAGGCGCTTCGGATAGAAGAGGTTCCAGGATCACCCGCAACGTCCCGTACAGCTGCAAAAAGAACAGACCAAGGAAAACTGAGTCTCAGGATGAAGTTGATGAAAGCTCAAAACTGTGAGCTTTTCAGTGATGGAGATAATTTTAAAAATCCTACTCAAAGTAATTTTATTTAGTGTTTAACAACAACCACCTCCTCCCCCCCCAATTCATTGCTATTGATATCAGGCAAGTCCTTCTAAGTGTCTCTGCAATCCTGACTGCCATACAATGGAGCAATCTGCCTAGGGGCTTTCAACATTGTAAAAACAGGTTGTTGGTCTAATCTATACCAGTTTATGGATACCCTGGCAGAACTGCTTGTTTTGAAGTTCTCGACTGACATGAGCTCCTCTGAACTCTAGTGGCAGATGACGAGCACCGGATTTAAGAGTGAACCAAGAAGTTTAAAAGTGGTATTTACGTGCTTTCCATGGAAGGCATCATTTCCCCAGCCAAAACACAAGGTGATAAAGCCCATTCCAAGCCTGCTGGTTTGTTAAATGTCATGACCTCCCCACTGGGACATGCCACCTCCTGCCACACACAGCCTTGAAGAGATGTGAGCACTGCACGCACCTGCACACCTTTCACTCCAAGGTTAAATTTCGATATGTCCATGTGAATCTCACAGTCACCTACATAACTGAAAGAAAATTCTCACATTATTCCAGAGTTTGCATTAGTCCAATGAGAAATTTTCAGGTGTAAGGAGTATAAATGAGATGATTGACAACATGACACCATAGACAGAGATGGATTTTCAAGCAACTGAAAAGGGAAAGTTAAACATATTGAACAAGGGTCAGATCTTCACAAGAGAAGCCCTACAGTCAGCTGGGATATTGATCTACCTGCAAAATGTCAAAGCAACATCTGTATTCAAGGCTACTTTTCCATTCTTAGGACTGGCAGTTGACTGAGGCAAGCTTGCTCCGAGCAGGGGATTGACAGGCTCATTCAAAATTCGAAGTCACAGCAATTGCCCTCTTGCTCCTTTCTCTGCTGAAAGCCTGATCCCACCGCAACAACCTGGCGACCCAGCTCCCAGGCTGATGCAGAGCCATCTTGCCATTATATAGGGTCCTCACCTTGCCCACAACCCAAAAGTCCACATGAAGGACAAATTTATCACTAAATAGAACCAGGTTTCCTTGAGGCTGAACCAAAAGACAACTACTTGGACAGATTTTGGTCAGTTGCCATGGAGAACATTAGGCTTTAAATAAAATGAACACCAAGTGCAATACTGTCACAATTTGGAAACCACCTTAGACTCTAATAGAAGTACAAACATCACCTTATCCAGAAACCAATAGCCACTCCCCAGGAAGCAGAACCTAGCAGATTTGTTGAGCCCTCTGGCAGAAAACAATTAAAAGGAGCTACCAAGTTCTGTTTTGGTCCCCTGTGAAATAGCTCGCTCTGGATGCAGACAAACACCCTGCAGCTAAAGCAGGGGGTAAAAGTACCACAGCACAGTGAATGTGCTGTGCTCACCACCTGCATGCATAATTTCACCCCATAATCAAAGGAAAAGGACAAGATTTTTGCTCTGACCACATGTTTAGTGGCAAACAGTCCTGCAGTTGCCACTAACTCACACTGTAATTTGGACAGACAGATTCCCTCCCCACCAAAAAACCTGCCAAGAATGTGTAACCCTGTAAATCTGACTCCAAGTTATTGAATATTTGTTCACAGATCGTCACTTACCAGAATTTTAAAAGCTCATAACACACAAATTAAAGCCCTTAACGTTAGAACATTCTCATTTCTTAAATAACCAACCCCACAGGCCACGCCATAATTAACACATTCTTCCTTATAAGCTGGTCACATAATTAAACAAACTTATTTTTACATTTATTAATTTATACAAGTCTGACATTATCTTACAGCTCATTACACTGGGTGCTAGTAGAGTTTGTCACAATATAAATCTAAATGAGAACCTGAAATTAGTTCCTCAATTTGCAGTAATTTATCTGAGAGGATTTAATTCAGCTGTTGCCAGTGGCCCACACAACACATATTAGTTGTGGAGTTTCAATTCACAACATTACGACTTTCCACACAGTCAAAAACTCTTCCAACCCAGTCCTAGATGTCTCTTCCCCAGTAACACTTCAATACACGCAGTTGTGTTTTAGACTCTAGATGTCAGAGAAGTCTTTGCCCCTTTTATCAGAGCCTGAGCCTTTAATTATCCATAAGTCTGCTTCATACAGGCATCACCTCCGCATCAGGGTGCTTGGTAGGAAGGATGCACTTTTCCTCAATTAGTTTTACTCCTCATTTCCAGTCTAAGCTTCTCAGGCTCTTGTCTGCCTAACCTCACGGTGCTCTCTGCTGTCCTGCCCCAGACAGAGCACACCTGAGACAATTCAAGCCCTGATCCTCAGCACAAGGAGGACATGGATCTGTTGGAGCGAGTCCTGAGGAGCCCATGAAGATGATCCAAGGGCTGGAGCAACTCTCTTGCGAGGACAGGTTGAGAGAGTTGAGATTGTCCAGCCCGGAGAAGAGAAGGCTCCAGGGAGACCTTATAGCAACTTACTAGTACTTAAAGGCAGCCTACAGGAAAGATGGGGACAGACTTTTTAGCGAGGATTGCTGTGACAGGATAAGGGGTAATGGTTTCAAACTAAGGTGAGGTAGATTTAGGCTGGATACAAGGAAGGAATTTTGTACAATGAGGGTGGTGAAACACTGGCACAGGCTGCCCAGAGACATGGTAGATGCCCCATCCCTGGAAACATTCAAGGTCAGGCTGGATGGGGCTCTGAGCAACCTGATCCAGTTAAAGATGTCCCTGCCCCTGCAGAAGGATTGGACTGGATGACCTGTAAAGGTGTCTTCCAACACAACGCAGTCTATGATTCTATGAAAAGTGTGTAGGGCTGAGCCCCTCTGCCACTATCCACAGGACCAGCACCACACTGTAAGGAACGGAAGAAGAATGTGTTTCTCTCCTAAATCACATATTGCACAGGGAGATGCAGAGGAGAATGCCTGTGCCATGGATGAGAATTGGAGAAGCTTGTACAAGCACATGTATGTATATCTTTTCTGTACTGGGGTGGAAAAGCTGGGACCAGCGTTTACGATACAACGGCAACTCATTTACTGAAGGCAGGGACACTAGTTAGACCAGCACTTAGACAAGTTAGACTAATCTGTATATCCATATATCCCTTTGGAAAAGGCACATGCAATTCTGCCCCTGTAAAGTAACTCCTCATGCACTAGATGACACAGACTGTCTTTCCAGATTTGAAAACCCACCACTTAAGAAGCCTGGGGATTTTCCTTTAAGAGTAAATTGCAATGCATACGTATTTTTTAATATATACACTATTCTAGTATGACATCTCATGTACTGAAAATACAACAGAAGAGCATGGAAACGAAAATCCAAAACGCTTCCAACAAGAAATGATTATGAGCTCTAAGCCGGATTAACGAAATAGGAAGCAACTGGATTGCAAGATATTCTGGAAGGCAACAGTGCCTTCAAATACCTTGAACCTCTGATGATCACAGTCAATGATTACATGGCTACGCAGCAGCTCAGGCAATCGCAGAATTACTGGAAAGAAAAGTGGCTGTAGGAGGTCAAGCGGTTGCACTTGAAAAGTTCCCATTTAAAAAAGGTACTTGTAGAGAACATTTCTGGAATGCTTTGAGATTAATTCATTTGGAGAACGCATCTGTCAGATCCATATGTTCAGGGGACAGATTAATGATTTAGATCTAGGGCAAACTCTTTGGAGATCCCTGTGTATTGCCAGTTTATTTGCAGCCAGGATCTCATATTACAGATTTGGGGATTTCAGATCCCGGTCTGGCAGGGATCTCTTATTTCATTCAGCCACTGCAAGAACCCTGATGCTTCCTTATGTGTCAGGTGAAAGCTATAGATCAGGTATATTTGTCCAGAGGGGTGGACAGATGAACTGAATACAGACACCAGGACCTGCAGACAGATAAACGACAAACTTTGTCAGTACAGAAGACCTGAGGGTAAGCAGTGGTTATCTCAACATTTCTGCTCAGTCCTGTAAGCTGTGACAACATTTAAACAACTCAATTTACACCAATTGGGTGCATCATACCAGGGACCAAGCAAAAGGTTTTGAAAGACGACTTATGGCCTCCATCCTGTTTTTTTCCAAAAGGTCTCTGTGCCTCACAAGTAACCACCTCTGAGCCTTGGTTTCCCTGCCACAAACTCAAGTATAGTCCTTCCACATGGGACAGTCAAGACTGTAATGACACAGTGCTCTACATAACCATTTCCAATGCTCTGATGCTACAGACATGTAAGCTGTTGTTAACAGATTTAATTAAAGCAGCTTCTCAAGTTCCTTTTGTTAACTCTATGCAACACCAGATCACCTGCATCACTGACTCTGCTGACAGCTACTGCCCACGCAAGGAAGGGACCTCTAAGTGATATTTATCCACAGTCTCCAAGCAAAGGATGCAATTTGTGATATTGCATCACAATATATTACATCAATCATTACATCACAACATTTCATCGATAATTATACTATCAATAATTACATCACAATATTACATCAAACAAATTTAACACAGGGGAAAGGGAACTTTTCTTCACATGGCACAGACCTGAACCACAGCATTCAGTGCCACATCATGTTAAGGAGATCAGGAGCACAAACCAAATGAATAGAACACTTGATGAAGCATATGTCTACAAGCGGCTACTAAAACCACGCAAATGATTCCATATTGACCACAAAGGAAGGATGAGGGAAAGGCTTCTTCTACTTCTGCCCTTTTCCTGTGTTTTGCCCTGGCCAATCCAAAGACTCTGGGCTTCAGAGACTAGTTGCCTCCTTGATAAAACTAGAGGGGAAAAAAATTGTCCTCCTGCACTGCTGTGCGACTGAAAGCACAAAGCATTTCCAGACCATGCTGAGATTTGAGGATATAAGACACTGTCTAACACAAAGGGTAACTTGGCATTAGAAGCAGCTGCTCCGCATTCCCTGCCGCAGCCACCCTGGTCAGCGGAGCACGCAGCGGTGAGCCAGCCAACAAGCGATGCTCACACGGCTCCTAGCAAGCACCAAGGCGAAGGAGTCATGTTTATACCATGCAGACACATTCATCCTTTTATGTCCACTGCAACACAGCTACGAATCTTTGAAACCTAACCCAAGAGAGGGAAGTCAGTCACTGGGGTCTCAGGATTGCAAAGTGCATCACGTTGGCACCCCACTCTCTTCCCCAGAGCTGTGATGCCAGGGCGCAGCTCTGTGGACAGATCCAACAATTTAAATCTCACCAGCATGCAGTCACCAAGAGGCCGTGCAGTGAGTGGCAGCCTCAAAACAGGGCACTCAAAGTCCATCTTCTCTAAACAGATCTTCTCCCAACACCAGCTGCACTAGTGCTATTCATGTAGCTAAGAGAGCCTATTCTGTAACCGGGGTCTACCTCACACCAGAAAAGTGGAGATTGCCCATTTCCTTGATTAAAGAAAAGAAAACGAGCCACATTCCTTTGGCAATCCAGAAAAAGGAACCTATATAACATTGCTGCTCATAGATTTGCTTCTCCTCATTCCTGAAGTACAGTACCTCCTGTGGACACCGTACAATGCACAAATCCCAGCTTAAGAGCAGAAACTGATGCTAATATGTTAACATAAGAGAAACTGGGTCCTTAACACAGCCCAGGAGAAGAGATCTCCATCAGAGACAAGGTAGTCTGAACAGACCTGTGTGAATACAGAAAACACTTGGGTTATCAGATGACAGTTCAGGTCAGGATGAGGATCAGAAGTATTTGACCATCTTGGAGATGCTCATAGGTCTGCCAGAGGGACAGGAACGAGGAGGTGTGGGGAATCCCTCCACAGAGGGTTGTTAAAAGACAGTGAAAATGAATATGTGGGAGAAGCAGCCTGTAGAAGAAGCTTAACAGAGACTAGCAGCAACCTCCTGCAGAGTCTTAAAGGCATCAAATCCCTTTATTTCAACGCGGAAAGCACGAATGATTTGCCAAAGACCATAAAACTGGTCTGGCTATTACACTGACTGCACTGAAGCACAATGCATTGTGGCTGAAAATCAAACGTGTCATTTTGCAGGAGCTGAAGATGCTGCCGTGCCATTGCCACATTAAGCAGCAGGCACAGTTCTGAGCAGCTCTGCACTGTTGCCAAGACACTCTGTAACTTCATGCTGCTTTTTCCTGGCACTACCATGAAGAAAAGCCATTTAAATTAGGCAGCTCAATCACCCACTAAACTTAGAGAGCTACAGCAGCATGCAAGCAGTAATTCCCCCAGTAATTCCATTCTCCAGGCTAAACCAGGAGAGAGTTTAGGTCTAATGTTAACAAAACACAGCAGCTCATTCTAAACAGCCTGGAAGGTATCAAATGTCTTATCTAATTTTGTTGTGGTTGTTAGAGCCAAAGGCAGTTTTCTGCTCAGAGAACACCTGTAATCAAAAAAGCAAATGCATTGGGTGGCACATGGAACAAATGGTGAGTAAAACAAGAGCACTAATCTGGGGAAAGGAATTAAAAAATAAATAGAGCAGGTAGTTCTGGAAGAACTGGAGAGGTTGGACTGAACAGGAACCATAGTGGGGCAATAGGCAGACAAAGTACCACCATGCTTCAGAGCTGTTAGACTAGAAAATAGAGTTCCAAAACTTGGGTTTTTACTGCCGTGAATGGCAAATAAAAGGGTCACATTCTTATACTCAGAGCATCAGCGATGGGCCAGAGAAGGTAACACGTAGACCTGTGCAGGTGATGCTGCTTTCTGACTTCAAGACTGATGCCCAACATGCACCTCTAAGTACTGAGGACATCCAGCCTGGGACAGATTATCTCACATCACTCTAGGCTCATATAAGATAAGGACCTCTCACTTCATGCTGATCCTAGTAGACCACATGTCAGCATGACAACTCACACATGAGCAGTGAGTTGAGAACCATCTACATAATCAGTGATGCAACGTTACCATATCTGCAGATCTAAGATAATTTGTCTTCTATCAATTTCTTTGGTGTAGACTTTTATTCCATTGATTCTAGGACACTGAAATAAAGACAAACAAGATACAGCACAGTTAATATCTTTTAAGTTAAGCCCAAGTGAAAAGTCCTACTCACTTCAATCAATTTGAGTACAGAAGCATTCATTAAAGACTTTGCACAACTGCATGCAAAGCATGAGTAACCCACACAAGTTTTTCTCTTAAAGAGGTATTGTGAAGAGCCTTGGCAGTCCTCAAATACAGGACTGATTGCAAGCAACACATGCTGCAAGCCTTAGGATGCACTGAAAAATCCTTTCACAGGGGTGTAACAGAAAGAATTGTGGATACGTGCACCTTTTTCTATCTCCAGTCCCATGATAATGACAGCCAGTGGGAAGGGATGTGTCTCCTATATGACCGTTCCTCCACAGTAAAGACGCTCAGGTCAACATGAGGAAGGAACGAAGGAGGCAGCAGTGTTGTACCAATGCCATTTTGTTAAACACTCAGAGCTATTAAAGAACTGAATATCAGGCTCCTCCTACATCTGAGCTTTTCAGTGAAGACTGAACTGCGAGGGTTGCAAAGGATTCACATTACCTTCTCGCCAAAGTGGATCTTGGTAAAGGTGCATGTTTTCAGATGTACATTCTTTGCTCTGATTTTTGGTTCAAGAACGTCTTTAAATGCTTTTTCCATGATTGTCCCAAAGTATGGCCAGGCTTGTACAAGGACCTAAAGAAGAGCAGAAGCAGAAACACACTGAAGATCCTCTGTATAAGATACCTTTTTTTGAGAAGCAGATGCACACATCACAGAACACCTGGCTATTAACATCTGTCCTTTCAAAATATCAAGTCACATTTGTGCTCTTAAGTCATCCTTATGGAAAGATACAACTCAGTTCCTCAGAAAACGAATTTGGTTTAGGAACTGAAGAGTAAGTTTTCAGCATCCTAGAGTCTATTGACTGCTTCTAACTGCAGGGGCTGAGCCAGCAAATTTCAGGGTTAAAGGCTCCAAAGCACAATATTTCCTAATTACTTCAAAGCTCAGAAAGTTCCCTAGAGCTAGGTTTATTTAGAGAGGAGTGAAAAGAGCTTTAGAAAGTTTGCTAAAAAGAAAGTTTGCTTAAAAGAGAAAGAGGATAGCTACTGCGTGCTAATTTGCAAGTTCAGCTGTTTTGCTTTGAATCCCAGCATCTACTTCCAGTGAGAGCTTGACTATACCCGCAGATGGAACCCCTGCCTCGAAGCAATCTAGGAACCCCTCTGGTATGAGAAGATGTCACTACTATTGCTAAAATAACACATACACACGCATGTTTACATACATTATATACATATAGATGCATCTCTATATGTACACTATAAAAACACTGGCTTTTTTTTTTAAATCTCAGAATGAAACCCTGTGGTCAAATTAATCAAACCTGTATCAACTAGGCATGCATTTGGCTGTCACCAAAACCTCAGTGACAACTCTATATTAAGTGGCTCCAAGATTTAAGTACAGACACTGAAATGACTGAGCTGTATTGTAGTGATTGGATAACTTTCTCAGGCTTGACCCGCAGTTTGTGCTGCGATGCAGCTCAGAGCTCACAAACCAGAGCTCCTCACCTTGTTCAGCCACTCCACTCGTTCAACATCGGGGAAGTGAACCTGGATGCAGAGAAAAATAAAGTGAGTGCCACATGCCATCTGTTTCAGCATACTGCAACACATGTGAGAGATGCCACAGAGTGTGGAACAAGTTTTAGAGTAAGCTGAGATCCCTCTGCCCCCAGACATACACCCTTTATAATTCACTACATCCTTGAAAAATTGTAAAAGGCAAATAAAATATTAAAAAAAAAGTAGAAAGAACACACGTGCACTGACATACCAGTATGCCTCCAGGTACATTTATATGATTAAATCAAGCGTCATATCCTGTTTGTGATGTAAAACAGCATTAGATTTCACCTCCCTCTCTTGGTTATGTCATGGGAAGCCATGAGAACCTGTTTTCTTTCAAGATCACGAGCTGGGCAGGACCTGTTTGCTGTATTGGCTCACCTCAACCAGGACATCACACTTTGGAAAACAAGAACCTGCTTGGGAAACTGAGTTTATAGGCTGCAGCAGCATTTCTCCACTAATACTAACATAGGACCAATGGCTTCAGGGAAAAGAAGCACTCTAAGAGTTCAAGCCTATTACCACACACTATCATGTGTAACAGTCCAGTGTTTTCAACTCTCAGAGCCTTTCTTTTAAGCTGTTGAGGACAAACCAAACCGTAGCAGTCACTCCTGCATCATGTTTTCAAGTTGGACCCACCAAATACCAAGAAGAAAGGCATGTGCCCATTACAAAATCCCTCCAGCTCCCTGAAGCGATGACTTTTAAAATCACAATCAGGACAATTGTGGGCACTTTCAAGTAACCAACTGATCTCAGACCTCACCAAGAAGCTACTGAGCAAAGAGCCACTATCTCCTTGCTACAACCACACATTAAAGTCTCACAGATGTGATATTTTCAGGCAGGGCTACAAGCTGGTAGCAGGTCACTGCAGAGGGCAAGGATGGTATATCAGCCTCTCAGAATGGGCATTCAGGCCCTGCCCAGCTCTACAAGAGCACCAGAATACAAAGAGACTCAGTCCTTCAACTATCATCTAGCCTGACAATAGTAACTGGGTAGGACAATACATTAACTCCTCATATAAGAACTGTGAATTACCCTCTTCAGTCAAAAGCTTTCTGTTTAATTCAGCTCCTTACAGAGAAGCGCTCAGAGAAGTTTGGATGCAATGGACAGCAGCTTGCCTTTTATTCCAGCTTGATGATTTCACAGCCCACTTTCCTGGCTCAAATAATGCTTCAAATAATGCTTCAAATTATGCTTCAAATTATCTCCAATTATGACATTAAAAAAACCAAAGTGATATTACCATATTCTTTATAAGCAATTTCTTTTGATGCTCTAAATAGCAACTTTTCCATTAAAGAAGACAATGCAAGTTCACTGAAATGTCAGCCTACCCAGCCCTATTTGCATGATAAAGTGAGAATGCAGCACCAGAAGGGGCAATCTATACCGATAAAATGCAGCTGACATCTACAATAAGATGGATTATGTGGATCTGGGGACCTCCACCTGCCAGCCTTTCATCTTTCCCCAAATAGTCCTCCAGGAGGGCACATAAATCCTGGGTGACTTGAAGGCAGCTGGTTCTCAGCTCCAAAGCAACTGCCAAGTGCCAGGGTCCTGCTGCATTTGTGCCACAACTCTGGAACAGCCACAGGCAGAGTAAAGCATCCATGGAAAGAGCATGGTGAACCATCCTTCAAAAGACCTTACAGTGAGAAGAGGGATGTAACCCAAATGAAGGGACTCAGGGCAACAGTTAGGCCACCAGATCCCGATGAGAAAAATCACAGACCACACAAGACCTGCCAGCGCTAAGGGGAGAAATGCAGCACAATACAAACCTCTAAAGTTGGCTGAGATTATTCACTAGAACTAAAGCTGCTAGAGATGCAACTGCGAGAGGGATCCAAGAAGCGAGCTGGTGGCCAAGGAGAGCTGGAACAGCACACAGGAGCATCAGAAAACAGGCAAAAAACTGTGAGAAGGAGACAGCAGCTCGACCCACCTCAAGAAAATGTAAAATTGAATTAACTGACCCACAGACAGTCAAACTGGGCAGCCCAGTGCAAACTCCAAAAGCAACCACAATGAATCACATATCACTATGACACACCTGGGATTGCTGTGACAGGATGAGCAGCTGTTTGTGATCCAAACACCCCTTCATTCATGTGTCTGCCACACAGCTCCCACCCAGGCACGCTGTGCCTCAGTTTCCTCTGACAGACGAGGAAATAGCACTGTCATAGCTCAACGTTACCAAACACCACTGGGATCTCCTCAGCTAACAGAGCAGAGCTCCCCAAGAGGCAAGCACCGCAGAAACAGGACAACTACACATCTCTGGTGCAAAGAGCTTTCTGCCTATTATGAAAGGCCACCAGATTTCAGTGGGTTCCCAATACCAAAGCTCAGCTGCACTCAGTGGTACAAATACCATGAGCAGCTCTGCAGAAGAAGTAGAGCTTGACATCCAAGCACTGCATCTGGATTAGGAAGGCATAAGATCCAAGCAAAGCCTTTCCTACCCACAAAGTGTTCCCATAACATGCACATCCTGCTAACAGGAGACAAGTTCTGCTCTAGTTCTGTCCAGTGACACTACCAAACTCCCTTCCTCACCCAACAGCAAACACCAAGAACTTATTGTGTCCTAATACTTCAGAAAAAAAAGCCATCTGTGGTTCTGTAGTTTTTCACCACGTGCTCTGGACCCCAAACTCACTTTTGCCCCTTGTTACAGCAAAAGCCTTGGCAGCGGTCTCCTCCTTGAGTTTGTCACCAGTACAACACAGGCAAGAGAAGCACAAAACACTTCCTACCAAACCCAAACCATCCACCAAGATCTGCCAAAGTTAACGCTGTAAGACTTACTCCTGTAGCCTTGGGCAAGTCACGCTATCAAAATCAGTTTTCCCCATTCACAAAAGCAGGCATGTTTCCTGCCTGTATTTTGGGAATGCTGCAAAAATTACTTAGCATTTGAAAAGAGCTTTGAAGATCAAAAACACGAGGTAAGGGCCAATTACTAGTATGTAAGGAAAGCATAAGAGTTTCTGCATAGCTCCACCTTGCCCTGGAGCAGACTACAGGATTACAGCAACAGCAAAACCCATGACAATGACACAACAGTGGTTTTCCGTTCAACTACAACACAAGAATGTATCAGGGGTCTGTCTTTGTTTGGGGTATTTGTTGGGGGTTTTGTGGTTTTTTTGGTTTTTTAAGGGACAGGGTTTTAGCTCCCTGTGAGATGGGGAAAAAAGAAATGCTTAAACAAGCCTTTAGCATGAACAAGGAATCAACAGGCAAAGTTTTAAAGGGATTGTTCTGTACCCAGTAATATCATTTTTGCCTGGTAAAGGGAGTTAACATCAGGAAGAAACGCAACACACTTGCATGTTCTCACCTGGAACCTGCTTCAGCTGTGGAAGAACAGAGAAGTCCCTACCACTCCCAGGAGCCAGAATGAAGGTGGAAGCAGGGCCAACCTCTGCTTGGGCACTGACTGGTTTTCAAAGGTCAGGCTAAAGGCTGCACAGGCTTAAGTCAGAGAGTTTCACCTTTCCAAGACAAGTTTTAACCAAGTCATGCAATAAGTGACTGGTCTTAACTCCTCCGTGGACGGATCCTCAGGGTACGAGGAGACAGCTACACACCAGTCCCCAAAGACACTGCCATAGCTTCACACCTCCAGAACCTTTCCTAGGATCCAACCCAGGCTCTCCCAAACCTGAACTGTATTCCTACTCCCACCTCTGCGTGTCAGGAAAGAACAACACACGGGACATTTTTAAAGCTGTTTCAACTGAAGGCTCATGAACACTGAAAGGCAAAAAAGAAAGATAAAAAGGCAACATGGCAGAGAATAAACTGAATAGGCAGGAGGTGAGAAGCAACCTCTAAGACTGGCACAGAGAAATAGATCAAATTGAGGTAACGGAGTTAAAAAAAACATCCAGAACAAGCGTAGTGTGGAAACAAACACCAACCGATGAGGAGAAAAAGTTGCCAACACAGAAAAGTAAAGCAGTAGAAGTGGTAATATGGATAAAAGCTGAAACTAAAAGCACAGGCAGCAGCCCCTTTATCCTTAGGTTCTACATCTTGCCTTCCAGCAGCCAACTCCCAGAATTCACAAGCCTCTGAAGAGCACCTGACTCCAATTTCTCTTTAAGCATGTGCTAGGCAGCAGGAGACAGCGGAGAGATCCCCTGTAAGCCTCCCCTTCTCCTGAAGGAGGCTGAACAGCCCCAGCTCTATCAGCTTCTGCCCCAGCCCCTGACCACCTCGGTGGGCTCTGCTGGAGTCCCCTCGTTTGCCAAAACCTCTCCTGCATTGAGGACCACAGCGCTCCTGGTACAGCCTTGGGAGTGCTGAGTACAGGGGAATCAATAATCCCCTCCATCGACCTGCAGCCCACGCACTAATCATAGAATCTCTAGGTTGGAAAGGACCCACTGGATCATCAAGTCATAGAATCACCAGGTTGGAAAAGACCCACTGGATCATCGAGTCCAACCATTCCATTATGGGCTCATTGGTCCAAGCAACGAAGCCTGACACTACCAACCACAACCTCCAAGAACTTCTGAGATTGTGTGTGTGTGTGTGTGTTGGGGAGGCGATTCTGATATTTCAGTGGTGACTAAGAGACTCAATACCTCATTACCAAGGCTGAGGGCACTTCAGGATAAAACACACCACTATTCTCACCGCAACAGGGAAAGAGCTGACACCACCACACTCATTAATGCTGCGAGTCGTTTTAAACGCTCTTATCAATACAAACAAGCAGAAATCTCATTCAGAGAGAGGCTTCTGTGCCTGGCAGGAGGGAACATGTGCAGGGAGCTGCACCAGCTCTGCTAGGAGACCCTGGCCCCACTCCTCAGAAGCGCTGACTGCCTTCATTTCCCACAGTATTAAGAAGAGCCAAGTGCTGCAGGCTACAAAAAAAGTTCGCTGACTACAAATGCCACCATGCAACACTCCTTACAAACAGAGCTCTTTGACAGTCTCTTTCTTACAGGAGAAGACTCTTTCTTACATGGTTTTAAATGGTAAAGGAATGATGATGAAGGAAAAAAAAACCACCTCATAATCCTTTTCAATTAGCCAAGGCTACCCAGCAAACAACCACAGATGTAGAATAAAATGTGCCATTTGATTTTCAGTTTTCTTCACTTTAAAACCTAGACTGGCTAGGAACAAGTGTGGGGAACAAACAGGGGTTTGTTCAGGAGAAAACAAGAGATGGTTCTTTAAATATTTGGGCTGTAGTAGGCAGAGAATATTATTTTTATAGATTCTTTTTTTTTCAAAATGACACTGCAAAGAAGGGGAAAAAACTTTCTAGAAGGTCTAAAATAAGTAGCCCCTACACCAAAACACCTGCAATGCAACAGCACATGTCTGACAGGAGGTTTCTCTGGGGATACAGCAGTATTTCACAGGCACCTTCACACCAGCATCCCCATCCCTGGGACTAAAACGACTTCTAGTTCAGTACTCGCTTCCCTGGGCGAAGCTCGAAACCCAGGGCTGCTACCGCTCAGTCCAGGGCATCCCTTCACCCTTCTTCCTTCGCCCTTCGGCTGCTTGGTGCGGAAAACCCTGCTTTCCACGCTGCTCCCGCCGCTCCGCATCCCGCAGCATCCCTGCTCCCAGTCGCGCATCCCGCAGCATCCCCGGTCCCAGCGCCGCTCCGAGCTCCCTCCAGCCCCGCATCCCGCAGCATCCTTGCTCCTACTGCCGCTTCCCAGCCCCACATCCCGCAGCATTCCTGCTCCCAGCGCCGCTCCGGGCTCTCCTCAGCCCCGCACCCCGCAGCATCCCCGCTCCCAGCCCTACATGCCGCAGCATCCCCGCTCCGGGCTCTCCTCAGCCCCGCATCCCATAGCATCCCTGCTCCCAGTGCCGGTCCCCAGCCCCATATCCCGCACCATCCCTGATCCCAGTGACGCTCCAGGCGCTCCCCAGCCCCACATCCCGCACCATCCCTGTTCCCAGTGCCGCTCCAGGCGCTCCCCAGTCCCGCACCCCACACCATCCCTGTTCCCAGTGCCGCTCCAGGCGCTCCCCAGTCCCGCATCCCACACCATCCCTGTTCCCAGTGCCGCTCCAGGCGCTCCCCAGTCCCGCATCCCGCACCATCCCTGTTCCCAGTGCCGCTCCAGGCGCTCCCCAGTCCCGCATCCCGCACCATCCCTGTTTCCAGTGCCGCTCCAGGCGCTCCCCAGTTCCACATCCCGAACCATCCCTGTTCCCGGTGCCGCTCCAGGCGCTCCCCAGTCCCACATCCCGCAGCTTCCCCGCTCCCAGTGCCGCTCCCCAGCCCCACATCCCGCACCATCCCTGTTCCCAGTGCCGGTCCGGGGTCTCCCCAGTCCCACACCCCACAGCATCCCCGCTCCCAGCCCGGCACCCGCAGCATCCCCGCTGGCGGCGCCCCGTCCGCACTCACCCAGGCGGGCAGGTGCCGCGCCGCCAGCCCCCTCCGCACCGCCTCCCGCTCATCGTCCAGCAGCGCGAAGGCGGCGGCCAGGCGGTCGCGCTTCCCGCGGCGGTTGCGCGCCCAGCAGAGCCAGAGCGCCAGCGCCAGCAGCACCCAGCTGCCGCTCAGCCGCACGTACCCGGCCAGGTACACGGGGCCGAGCCACAGCAGGGCCCGCGCCGCCCACCGCAGCAGCAGCGCCGCGGGGCGCCGGGCGCCGGGGGGGGACGCGGCCGCGGGGCGCATCGTGCGCGCACGGACCCGCCGCTCCCGCTGCCGAGCGCGCCCCCGCCCCGCCCCGCCCCGCCGCACACGGCGCCCCCCGGCGGCCGCGCGGGGAAGGGCAGGAGGGGCCGCCCCCCTCACCTGGGTGACTGGGAGGGGACAGGAGCCAGAAGTGGCCCAGGTGGCCAAGAAGGCCAATGGCATCTTGGCTTGGATCAGAAACGGCGTGACCAGCAGGGCCAGGGAGGTTATTCTCCCTCTGTACTCGGCACTGGTGAGACCGCTCCTCGAATTCTGAGGTCAGTTTTGGGCCCTCGCTACAAGAAGGATGTTGAGGCTCTGGAGCGAGTCCAGAGAAGAGCAACAAAGCTGGTGAGGGGGCTGGAGAACAGGCCTTATGAGGAACGGCTGAGAGAGCTGGGGTTGTTTAGCCTGGAGAAGAGGAGGCTGAGGGGAGACCTCATTGCTCTCTACAACTACCTGAAAGGAGGTTGTGGAGAGGAGGGTGCTGGGCTCTTCTCCCAAGTGACAGGGGACAGGACAAGAGGGAATGGCCTCAAGCTCCGCCAGGGGAGGTTCAGGCTGGACATTAGGAAAAAATTCTTCACAGAAAGGGTCATTGGGCACTGGAACAGGCTGCCCAGGGAGGTGGTTGAGCCACCATCCCTGGAGAGGTTTAAAGGACAGCTGGATGAGGTGCTGAGGGACATGGTTTAGTGATTGATAGGAATGATTGGACTTGATGAACCAAGAGGTCTTTTCCTATTTAGTGATTCTATGATTCATGCCCTGTGGGCATCTCCAGCAACCATCTGGACAGGGCACAGGTGATCTGAGAAGTTCCTATTACGAAAGTGGGATATTTTTGATATAACTTAAAGTTTCATCTAAGTAATTGTATTCTTTTTTCTTTTTTTTTTTTTTGAAAGTTAGACAGAATGCCCCTCTGACAGCATGTTTTCTTTCAGTTTTTCCAGACCCTGTTCACTATTCAAAGACAATAATGTCTTGTGTGAACTATGATCTGTGCTGAACAGATGCCTCTTCTTCTGCAATCACCTCTGTTTGAGTCTCTCCCTACCTCAAATGCAAGGTCAAGCAGAGAGTTGGAGCTAACTCCAAATTAGAAAGAGTTTTGACTGTTGTGAAATTCATAATAACATTAAAATGAGTCCTTGGAAAGTAGTAGAATATGCATGAGATTTCTGGGAAATTTATCCATACGCCTGTAAGTGGGAAATACATCCTGTAACAGCTCTTGTCTCGCTGCACGTCATTGAAGGAGATCACTCCTCATGTTGCCCAGGCCTGATAAAGGATGCTTGCTTTCTAAAACTCCAAAATGAGTCTCAGTGTGTTTATTTGCTGGCATTTTCGGTATCATCGATGCCCCCCCCCCCCCAACCACCCACCTGGCCTCCCCTGGGGTCACCAGCCTGAGCTGGGACAGTCACTGCATCCCAGCAGGGAAAGAAGTGGGAGCACGGGGATTTACCCCACACACGGCAGGGCAGCTAGGGGACAGCTGACAAAAAGGGGTCACTCCCAGCCACCCAGGGGCAGCTCTGCTTCAGGGTGCCACACGGATTGAGAGCAGCCCCGAAGAGAAGGTCTCAGGGCTGCTGGTGGTTGGGAAGCTCAACGTGAGCCAGCAATGTGCGTTTGCAGCCCAGAAGGCCGATTGCTTGCTGCTTAACAGAGAAGAATATAAGGCAGAAGCAACCTGTTGGTTCTGGACACTTGCTGCTTGGAAGAATAAGAATACTGTCTTCTCCTCTTTTTGGTTTTGATAGAGATACTGTGGGGGTTTGGTTTTGAAATACTGAGAATTACACATTAGAGAAGGTGGTTTTATTTGGGAACCATAAGACACTTCTTGAGATGCTTTTGCTCCTAGCAATATGAATCCTGTACCTTTGTGTATCTGCCTTAAGAGACAGGCTGTAATCTTATGGCTCCACACTGTGTTTTCCACTGCAGTTTTCCCTGGATCAGGCAAATGCTCCTCTTTGTTCAGTGGATAAGTCGAGAACATCAGTGAATGATGCCAGCTTTTATTGTGGCCCCTTTTGGACACTGACTGCACAGGAAAACAAATGATGAGCCAGACACAAACCTCCAAGAGAAGGAAGTTGTCCATGACTGGGGAGATCAGGTATGACCTCTGCTTTGCCATGGAAGTGGTATTTAATTATGTATCAGTCAGTAAATCAAACAGTACTGACTGCGAGTGATCCTCATTTGTGTGTTAATCATTGCGCATGACTGATCTGGGATAGAAATCAGTTCAGGCATCTGAAAAAATCAAGCCTCAAATGCCTTGCATTAGGCAAACTCATGCATGAGACATCTACTGTTAACGAGCACTTTTGGAAACAACCCCCCTAATCTTCCCCTTCTGTCAAATGAGGATGATCATGCTCTTCTTTCTGGGGGTGTTGCAAAGATAAATCACCATAAGAATCACATATAAGAAAGTACTTTAGGGTGTGGGTAGTAAACCTCCAAAACCTGGAGGAGGCTGCAAGGCAGAAGGGTTTGAAAGGGATCAGACAAATTCTCAAACCACAAAGCCCATGAATGTTCTCCCTAAAATCCTGGTTACAATTGCTGTGGGTACTGGGAGAGGTTGAAAGGAAAGGGCTTCAGGAAGTGGCTGGGCTCATGCTCTCTCCTGAAACAGCAACTCCTACTGCCCCGGAGAGCAGGTGGAGCAGGAGTCTGACCCCAGAGGGTATTTCTGTTGGTAAAGCTGGGAACAAAGACCAGAAGCTGATGTATCTGACAGCTGAAGGAGTATCTGCCCTCTTGATATCATACATTAAAACCCACAAAAAGTTAGTTGACACATATATCAGGAGATACGTGTACATGCCAAAACACATCTGTTTTTGCTCTAAATGTGAACAAAGACTGAGGCTGATTTGTTACTTATTTGATCCCACTGCCATTTAAAGCTTTGAAAAACATTCTCAGTATGACATTTTGGCCATAGTGTAAAACTTCACGTGGATAATACCTCAGCCCCAAAGAGAATCTTTCAGAACAGCAGAAGCCTGTGAAAAAAAAGAGAAGGGGACTCTTTTAGTGCTTAGTAGATTAAAAGCTTTGCTTTTGCTATCAGGAGAAGCTATAGTAAAAGGTAGATCCACTAATTTGCTCCTTCGAATTACTGCTTTTATAGATTTTGAGATATTTATCTTGAACTCAGAGTGTTATGCCGTTTAGAAGCACCAACAGGTGGCAGCTTATTGAGCAGAAGAAACAGTTGGACTGCAGTGAAACAAATACTGACTAAATTAATAAATAAATTACATCTTTTGTTCTTAAATGAGCTACAATTTTTAATTTTTTTCTTATTCTTCACTCAGCTGATCACAAAAGCCTAGGTTCAGGTTAAAGGATAACAGAGCTCCCTCTGTCCAAATGAACGGAGAACACTTTCAGTCTTACAGGACTGCCTGCAGCTGATGATTAGTGAAGGAGATACTTCCCTGAAAGCAGAACTCCATGTCCCATCCTGCACTGTCCCAAAAGACCTCGAGCTCAGAAATAGCCACACTCTCTCGGGCACTGCTTGTTCCTTTGCTGCCAAATCTTTACCTTGTAAGGAGACAATTCCTTTCTAGATCTAAAGAGATTTTAAGAACTTTAAACAATAGCAACAGGTTACAGAGAGAGCTGTTCTCAAATCAAATACTACACTCATGAGAACAAGATAAATCAGTAGCCTTTGAGACCTCTATTATCTCTGTTTATGATGGACAGTAGTTACGCTTTAAAGAATAGTTGTTTCCTGTGGTTTTCTCAAATGTCAGAGGAAATACTGAATCACTGATCGAGAGGACAACTTAAGACTTATCAGTTTCCTACTGGGGAAAGTATGATCTTGGCTGCAGTAGACTGCTCTCAAGCAGGTTTTTTAGCCATTTGAAGCCAACCTTATGTTCAGTTACAGGGAAACTCTACAACTGTTTCTCCCAGTATACACAGAGCAGTCACTAAGGTGGTGACCCAAGGCACTTTTCTGTCCTGTGACAATCTTCACCTCTGATTTAACTTGGCTTGACATCATCGCTGTAGCTTAATGTGATGATTAAAGCATATGTTGTAGCTGATTATGATGCAGAGATTCTATAGAAACTGCAGAAATGGCTTTAAAAATGTATTAATACTAAATTTGCTGTCTTTCAAGCTGGCCATGGTAACTAAGGCAACCCGCTTTAAAGGTGGGGAGTTACGAAAAATCACTGCCAACGCCTTTTCTTTTAGCTATAGTGAATATACAAAGGAATTAATCTGAAATATCCATTTAAGTGCACACCAGTGTGATATCAGAGTTTACTGAAGATGACTTTGTAACTTTCTTGTGGCTTCAGGGTTTGACATCAGTGTGAAATTCCCACATTAATGTTAGCAAGTACTAGAGGTGCACTATGTCTTTTCCCTATGCATCCACAGCAAAACAGAACACACTTATGTAAGAATAAAACCTTACTCTTTGCATTAATAGAATGAGTCTGTATTAAGACCTGATTAAAGCAGTTGCCCGTTTTGGTGCTCCTTGTCACTTGACAAGGAATTATTGTTTAGTCTTCTCTGGGTTCACGCTCTCTGTCCATGCACTGTCCACCCTGTCAAGCAAACTTGCATCCAAACTCTGCCTATCATAGGGCAAACCCCTTGTATCTTGTTAATTCTCAAGTAAACATCCCACCAAGTCTCGAGTGCATTTCTCTAGGGAAAGCTGTAGCTCCTTCATTCTGTCCAGGAATTTATTATGCGCTGGACAGCTAAAATGAGCCCCACTGTGTAAAGTTGATCAGCCAGGTGCATTATTCTGGCTGGAGAAGTGTGATTTGATTATAAAAAGAATTATGTTTGTCCTGTTTTGGGAAGATTTTTATTGGCATAAACCAATACCAACCTCAAGCCAAGTTGTGGGAATACTTGACTAGCTAAACCATGCCAAATCTAGGACTAACTGGAACTATCTATAAACCTTGTCCGGACTGGTAAAGCCAATGAGACTTCTTCTCATGAGGAAAATAACCACATGCAGAAGACTGTAGCGCTTTAGTTGAGAGTATGTGCAAAGCTGGGCTGGGAATACATAACCCTGGTTTTCAAAGGCTCGGTTTCAGTGTGCTCACTCCCCCATGCTCTGCCTTGTGTTTGCCTTGTTCATAGCTTCTCACTGCTTTTGTACAAAGGGCAGTAAAGAGAGGCACAGAACAGCTGGGGCTTTTGGCAATGCAACAAACACAGTAACAGCAGTTTATTTCACACATCCACTTGTACTTTCTACAGAGAAAATTCATGGCCATTTATGTGGGGGCAGTGCAGCAGGATGCAGAGTATCCACCACAACAGGTCAAAGGGTGGTGTGGCTCGGTGCCCCTTGCCCAGCCTTTCCTTTCTTGCCAGCAAATCCCACCCTGCTCCAGCACTGCGAGTCACAGGGACATCTGGATTAGGAGAGCACTGAGAAAAGCTGTGTCTGGTATAAACAATTTCTATAGCTGCACATGTAAGGCATGAGGAAGTGGAAGAATACACAGCACAGTCTATGGCAGTAGGGGAGGGAAAGAAAAAAAATAAATTTCCCTTACAGTGAGAACAGCATTTTCCAGTGCTTCCAGAGAAAGCCTGTGAGTTGGAGCTGTCATTTTCCCCGGTGTGGGAAGGACTCAGATTTTCTCAGTAGATGCAATAGCACACATTTGTGCCGTCTCAGAGCCTGCATTGACCTGTGAGCAGTGGGTTCCACCTGCTGAACACAACAGCTTTGCCTTCAGGAGGGCAGGCTGCAGGAACCAGAGCTGGCACAGGGCTTGTCTGAGGGCAGCTAGGACCTGTCCGCACAGGACACATCCCTGGACACTGTCACAAGATGCTTCCATCACATCACTGATGTTAGCATGCAGAACAGATTCGGTAAGTGATTTATAATCCAGATTGAGGAAAAATAATTTCTCACCTGCGAAGTCAAATCTTGACAAATTTAGACCATGTTTCACATAGAATCAGCAGAGGACAGCAATGAGTCAGGGGAACTTCAGTCTATTTTTAAATGTCTTTGCCAAGTACAACTTCTATTATTGTACTACACATTTTAATCTCAGAAGCACAGACTCTTAAATATGATTGTTTTAAATTTTGCTCCTGTTGTAATGTGAATTTATTCCATTTTTCTGTTTCAACAATTGTATCTGCAACAGGATCTGTGAGCACAAGACACAATGACTTCAGCCTAAAAATAACACAACATATTTCTTGGAGGATGAAATATTTTATAGATTGTGTTATGTCAATCAGTGAAAGGCACACCAGAAAACCCTAGGAAAAAAATTTGTCTCCACACGCTTTTAAATCCTTCCCTGAGTTGCTGAGTGAAAGAGTATGCTGGTACAGTCTACCGACACATATTAGGCTGTAAAAATTGCCTTTCAAGCACATGGTGGAGTTCCAGAACAAGCTTATTAGTAATTTATGGCTTAATCTTTAATCTGTGCAACTTATATCTTGCTGTATTTTAAGTGCTTGACTGAGTTCACAGAAAGCTCTTCTCTAAGGGATTTAAGTGCTCCACCTTTGTGAAGCCACCAGTTAGAAGCCACTTTCCTGAAGCCAAATTATTGCAACAATGACAGCATCTTGCCTCTCTGCAAGGCTGCACCTCCCAGCTCCTGCTGAGTTTCTGCTTAGCGTACTTCACTTTTCTTTGAGAAAAGAAAACATGCAGCCTGACTGAAGAGCTCCCTCAGAAGAGCTCGTACCACCTGCTTTCAGGGTGAGCATCAGCAAAGAGATGATGCTCTAATATGAAGACTTGAATTTGGGGAAGTGCTGCCTTCAAAGTTCCAGAACGGTCACGGAACCAGCGCTGAATCCAATAGAGTCCTGAAACCTCTTCAAGCCAGCAGAACCACTATATAACACAGTTTTGCACTTGAAGATGTCCACTGAGTGAATTTTCAGATGACTTTTCTTAGCTCATTGTGAGCAGCTGCAGCACAGAAACAAGCTCAAGACTTAAAAGGAATTGCACAGTACTGTGGAAGTAGATTACTAAGCCAAAATTGGCTTCCTTTACCCAGTGCTTCTCCATTCTCAGCAGTGTGTACCCTAGAACTGAATGAACTTAGGCACAGACGACAAATTGTTTGGCGTGAGGAAAGATGTGATGGTATTAGGTAGGTTTTATAAAAACCCAAAGTGACTCAGAAAAACTTGAGGGAATAAGACAACTTTGGAGTAGGCTAACTCACAAACACAAAATCCCCATCAAGAGGAATGTGAGATTACAGTAAACTCAGCAGATTGAAAGACCACCTCAGCTACTACTCTGCGTCCCTGTGACACAGAGAGCTGGGCTCCATGGGCTACACCTGAGCTTTTACTGCCCTCCATCCAAAAGGGTTGACAGGTGACATCTCAGCTGGACTATTAAACCCTGACACAAGCATGCTGTCTGTCTGCCTTTGGTTAACTGTGTAGTTACAAAGTCCTCCCTGGCACTGTGCAAAAGTAGAAGAGTATCCTGCATCACTTTTTATAGAGTTTTCCCTCCGCACCTGCTCCAGCTCATCGCTGGCAAGGAGCAGCACACTCAGAGTGCAGACCAGCAGCAAAAGCACCATTCATCTCAAGGCTATTTTAAACATTTTGGAAAATTTGAAAATCCTCAGAAGATTCTTTCTTTTTAGTAAAAATCTCAACCCACAGCCCCGATGCTGTCTCTCCAGCAGAGAGCATTGTGAACAACAAGGCCTCCAGGACCTTCTACAGCAGCTCTTCTGCAATCTCTTAGTGGCCTCTGCTGGCCAAGACTGAGATCCTGGCATCTCTTTAAGTGTTAGCAGTGCTGACTCTAGCTAAGGTTTACATAGATGTTTTATTGGTAATAGCAGCAGAGGCACCATCTCCAGTGCTGAATTAATCTGTGAGCACCTTACCTAATGCTGAACATGTTGCTTAGGTCAGTCACTAGCAGCAGGTTCTTACAAAATAGCCTAGGTTTTCACAGTCTCCTATTTCATTTTTGTGTGGAGGTGCTGGTATTCTTGCTGGTATGGAAAGGTCTCTTAGCTATGTCCCAGAGAAAATTCTTACCAAGGACTTCTTCTGTCATCTGAATCAGGCCTAAGTGATAAAAGCACGTGAGTGGTATTTAAGAGCAGAAGAGCTGAGATTCGTACTCAAGGGTAGATGTTCTCCATTGTGGACGATAAGAAGCGTGCATAGGACAGTAAGCAAATGCTTAGCACTGAGGGCTATCAGAATAAGTGACTAGAAACACATCATTGACTGTTGCAAAATATTTTGGCTCCATTACACTTAATGGATCCAAATTAATACAGAGCAGCTGATCGCCTGACCTGCAGTTCAACATACATAACACTAATGGTATTGAAGCCCATTTTCAAGAGCAGAAACTGTGGTAGAGAAGTCAAAACAACTGGCTTGGTAACACAATAAGGAATCCTAGCCATTTCTGGCTTCCAAGCCAATGTTTCCTGTGTATTTGTGGCCCCGCTCCTATTCAGAAAGCAGGGGAGAGGGTGTTACTGAACCAGGGAAGCCAGTGCTACATCTGGTCTTGTGCTAACTGGAGTCATTGTTTACTGCTCCCATGCTTAGACTTCAGAGCTTTAAAAAATAGCCAGACATACCAACTCTAAATGACAATCATGTTTTTTGCTTTTGGAAAAAGGTAGCAGTTGGTGTAATTCTGCTTTTTTTTCTGATTTTCCTTTCAGGTTGCAAATATTTTCAGGTAAATTCGGTTGTTGCATATTAAATGCTCACAAACAGGTGTTTAGAATTGTAAGTATTTTGCTGTGACCACTTGGAGCTTTGGACATCAAATTCTTATGCTTTCACCATGTACTTGCACTAGAAAAAGCATTTGTCTGGAAAATTAGCTAACGTCTGCCACACACATTTCTAAAATTTCAGGCTCACTGCCTTCATTTACAACCGTCCCTTACCAGGTCAAATTTAATACACAGAAAATTTAAGGCATGGAACATTATTTTCTGCGGCAGTCTTCATCAATGAGAGATGAAATTCTCCCCCTGCAAAGAGAAGGCACAAGTGTCTGTAGTTTCCCACAAGCTGGGAAGAAAGGAAGGACACTTAACAGGCCAACAAAGTTTCCTTAGCCCAGACAAGGAATGCTATTAGCTGTACTCCACCGATTTTGTTGCACAATGCTGTCCTATTGTATATATTTTAGCAGAGTCTGAAAGGGCTTGTGAATGGGAAATAAAAT
This sequence comes from Phaenicophaeus curvirostris, assembly GCF_032191515.1. Classification (NCBI taxonomy): domain Eukaryota; kingdom Metazoa; phylum Chordata; class Aves; order Cuculiformes; family Cuculidae; genus Phaenicophaeus; species Phaenicophaeus curvirostris. Next base: position 32,232,281 of record NC_091398.1, read on the forward strand.
CCATAAAGAAACGAGCTACCTGATGTCCAGAAAATAGGAATTTGTATCACTGTGTTAAAGTACAGTGTGTTATGAAGGAACCATGGGGGAAAGGATGTTATATCCTTTGGTCCTGGTGTCCTCAGTTTTGTGGCTCGGAGCTGGGTTTGTTCACTATAGTCCCTTTTTGGCACAACTACTAAGGTACCAGTTTTTCACCTGCCTAGAGAGCAGCCGTCGTTTCTGATGAACTGCTTGTCACTATATACAGATTTAAAACCTAGCGGAGGTGAAGCTTCTCATATTAGCAAAGCAGTCAGCATTTTTTTCCTTTAAACAGAGGGTGTTTTCAGCGCAACCCATGTGCTGCTGCTGCTGACTGGCTCATGGTTGTTGTGGTCTACATGACACAACTTTATTTCCAAACTGTAGCAAGCAGTAAACTAAAAAGTAAAGAATTGATAGTCATCGCTTATATTTTCTTGAACTCATTTGTTTACATTCTTCCACCTGAAGAACTGAAGATCTAATTTAAAGACAGATGCAACAAGTGGGTTTGCAACAAGTGCACAAATAATTAAGTGGATTAAAGTATGTTTAATAGTAACCTCAGCCATGTGAGAGAGGTAGTTCACCTTCCTTTAAAAATACGTACACAATAAACATGAGTAATCCCAGCAAAATAGGTCTTGGGAACAAAAAGAGGAAGAGGATAAAATATCGTTACGAAATATCCTTGGGAAAGAATTTAAAGCCTAAAATGCTGTCAGGATCAGTGTAAGTGGCCTGGCGGTGGGCCAAGGGCAAGCATTCAGTCATGTTCTGGATGAACACTGAGCTACAAAAGCCCACAGACCGTTTCACATCTGTGTACCCAACAGGAACAATTTCAGTGGGAAACAGGAGTCAAAATGGTTCATGCTAGGACACTGTTCAGAAAAGTGGAAAAACAAGCAACTGAGGCTTGTACTGCTGGCAGACAGCACATGCAAGGTGTCAATGTAAGCTGGAAATAAGTTGAAACAAGAAAGCCATTATCAGCAAAGACAAAGAATGAAAAGTCACGTTTGTAAGTCAAGCATTTTGCATAGGAATATGACATGTAACAGAGCAGAACACACTGGGCTGGTGGAGAACCAACCTGTAGTCAAAAATATATCTGCTGGGAAATGTAAACAAAGACGAGGTGTGAGAGCATAATGTTTTAAAATTAAAGGAAAAAAAAAAGGAGAAAGAAGAATCAGAAAAACTCCAAGGCAGGAATGTTCCTACCGTTCTCTCCCACGTAAAAGAAAACTTGTGAATTTTGGGGAAAACACGAGAGAAGGTTATTTATGCTATGGTAACAGAACTCGGAGCCCCTTGCCAAAGGAAACTGGAATGGCAAAAAAAAATCACATGGGTTTCAAGGGGAGATTGGACAAATACTGAGAGAAAAGGTTTGTTGAACTTCAGCACATCAGGTTCAGGAAATCATTGAGATGAGAACAGTCGGAGGCTGTGAGAGTTTTGGGGGAGTATTTTAAGAGCCTGTCCTAACTTTCTCCTAAGTGGTTGCTAATGAATACTGGGAAAACTCTTGGCCTGAACGCTTATGTCCATTCTTATGTTCCCACGATGCAAGGCAAGAGGGTGGGGTGAGAAGACTCTCAATCCCCCTGCAGGATATGATCACGGCTTGGTGCTTTCATTATATATTGCTGAGGGGCTGGAAGACAGGAGTAAGGCAAGGATTAAATCCACCCCACTAGAGCATTCAGTACAGTGTGGGCTGTAGGGCAGTGACATCCCAGCTGTACATCCCGCTCCCTCACGCTCCCACTCACGGTGCCTCACCGTGCACTCACGGGGGGCAGATGCCAGACCGAGGCTATTTGTAGATCTCCATCAGCAGAACTGCTCTGCTGCCTTTTTCATGTGGTGGCGACAGAAATCACAGGTGAAAAATGAGTTCTGCATAATTGCTTTTTAGGTGAGGTCTTTCACAAAAGGCTAAAATATTCCATTTGTTTCAAACAAGGTGCCATCTGGGGATGCTTCTTCAATGCCAGGGTCAGGGTCGCAGTGTAGCCTGTAGGCCAATAGTAGTAACAAAAGCCTGTGCTACCCCATTTACTCATAAAATTTGGTGAGATGGGATATGACATTCACAACTGGGTGAGTGTGAAAAAGACAAACATTCTGTTTACTGTGAAAATGCTCCTCTTCTAAACACCGTGGCCAATAAAGTCACGATTGATTTCAAATTAGAAATACAATAGTAGCCCTGTTCCTTCTCTTTGTCCCAGCTCTTTTGCGTCTGTTTTCTTTCCAGAAATTAGCTTAAGCTGAAAAATACCTTTCTTTCCAGGTCCTACATTTGTTTCTAATATGTTTGTTGCCATAAAATCTTTTGTTTAAAGGAGCAGAGCTAAGGCCCACTAGACTTAATTATGTCCTTGGAAACTGGTCAGCTTTTCCAATGTGTGATTTTGGTTGGTAGTTTTCAGTAATGCTTTTCTTGCAGAAAATTTAAGTCAGATCAAAGCACAGAAAACACATTCACAGGAGGGCAGGCCTGACTCTGGCAGAACAGGTCTAGAAGGAATAATAATAAAGTTATGTTCTGCTGAATGTGAGGTGTCAAGAGTCAATCAGGTATCAACAGCCAAGAACTAAGAGACCATCTTTTTTTTTTCTGAATGAATATTTTCATGGCATCAGATGTATAGTCCATAAAACAAAGGCTTTAATAAGAAGGGTCTAATAAGAGTTCATGTTTAATAAGAAGGGCCCTAGATGAAGACCCTGACCTTGACTATAAGTAAAATAAACCTATCATGACAATTATTAATTAAAGTCAGCAAATCCCAACAGGACTGATCCCAAAGTGCTGATCTGACAACCACCAAATTAATTCAGTGGAGATGAATTCCAGGGCTGAACTTGGCCCACCGGCTTCATGCTTTCTCAGAGCAGCGTTATCGTCCAGCGTGGGCACTGGAGGATCAGACATCTAAGCTCCTTGGGCTGAAAGGAGCCTCACAGGCGGTCCTTTCTGTGCTTGTGGCCACAGTCCAGAGGCACATTTGATGTGAACAAGCAGAAGTGATGTCTGGCTCCACCTCAGATTCACAGCCACACCAGACCCTGGTCATGCTGAGGGAAGACCTGCTCTGGGTGGGCACCTGATGTTCCACTCCCTGGACTTGCAGTCTGCGAGCTCTCCACCACTAGGTCCCCCACTACTGTGGGGACGGCTCAGCCTGCATTAATTACATGTGAACAGATCAAATACTTCGTACTATACTTCTTTCTAGCAAGGGCTGAGTTTGCTGCAGCAGTTTTTGATGCTAGAGCTCTGACAATCCAGATATCATCTTTTGCTTTGAGTGCCATCAAATCAGAACAAGAGGAAAGAGTCTATGTCACGTGACAGCTGAAGATCCAGTTTTCTTTAAGACAAACTGAAAACTCAATTTTCTCTTTGCAGTTTTCATAGGAGCATACTAAATGAACTTCCTCCTTTCATTAGTGACTCACTCCTTGAAAGACTATTTCACAAATAGTATCTCCATTCCAAAGGAGACAAGATGTTCCCTCTCGTATTACTCAAGTAGCTACAAATAAACTAAAATACATTAAGTCAAAAGCTTTCAAAATGCATTAGATACATAGCTCAGAGTCAGTTAGCTTCTTATCAAATACTCTTCTGATATAAATCGCTGCCTTTTAATGAAATCTCAAACCAAATTCTAAAATTGACTAGAAATTCTCTGTGCCTGGCTGGAGACACCTTACAATCACATGGAGTCCATCAGTTCACATGCTTCTTGTGTTGTCTAATCTTGGTCATACAAAATATCTATTGCCTTTTTTTATAATCTTGCCCATGTAGAATGCAGCTAGTAAAGTTAGATAGAAACTAATACAGTGCTAAAGAAATTCTTTCAGTAATTGAAGGCTCTTCTGAATCGGGATCTAAATCAAAATTACTCCAATTAGAGATTGCCAACAGCTATTGAGACAGCTCAGCTGCAGGTTTGATGTGAATCAGTACCTGTTTCCTGTAATGTAAACTAAAGCTTTACCTGCAGGTGTGAATAAGGTGATGATATCCAGGAGCCTACAAGAGAGCTGAGGAGGGACTGTTCACAAAGGCTTGTAGTGATAGGACTAGGGAGAATGGGTATAAACTGGAGAGGGGAAGATTTAGACCAGACATAAGGAAGAATTTCTTCACAATGAGGGTGGTTAGACACTGGCACAGGCTGCCCAGGGAAGCTGTGGCTGCCCCATCCCTGGGGGTGTTCAAGGCCAGGTTGGATGGGGCCTTGGGCAGCCTGACCTAGTGGGAGGTGTCCCTCCCATGGCAGAGGGTGGAACTGGATGATCTTTAAGGTCCCTTCAACCCAAACTATTCCATGATTCTATGAGTCTATCCAGATATTTTCATTAGCAGTGAAAGTGATTTGTTTAGAGTTGAGCTGCTGCTGTTAATCTCAACAAAGAGAAGATGCTAAGAATTCTTCAAGCAAACAGTAAAGTCCCCAAATAAACAGTTGGAAACGGGCTATCTTGACCATGTGAGTCTGAGAAGCAGCCAGGCCTTTCTTGCTGAAGAAAACCAGAAGTATAATCATATCTTTAAGTAAAAAGAAAACAGAGAAAGACTCGTAAGAAATGAAGTATCTCCCTGGCAGCATCTGGTATAACATAAGAAAAACCAAAACTGTCATGTTACACCTCAGTCACAGGAAGAATGTATTTGAAAAAAGACTGTTTTGGGGAATATTTTTAAAAGGCAGCACTCCTTATGGCATTCAATGGTTCAAGTGTCATAAGTGACCAGGAATCTTGCCAGCTGAAGAAAAGTCCACTAGAGCCAAGTAGCTTTCTGAGATCTGGCTACCATGGGTGAAGACAAAGGACCAGTAACTCAAATATTAAAACATTATCAGGGTCTTCTCCATGAAACTCCAGGACTGTCCTGCTACTGGCAGTGTAAGGATTTACCTCTGGTATATTATCTGTAAATAGGCCTTCCAGGAGTGCTCCATGCCAAGAAGGTATTTCATTGGTATCAGTGGAAAGCTCTGTGTTAGACTTTGCTTGGTATTTATGAACACTGTTTCTGTTAGACATAGCAAGTGCAGCAAACACTCAAAGGGAAAAAGATAAGAGATAGGCAAATATAGATGTTACAAAACCAAACAAGAGCCAGGACACATGCAAAGCTTTCCAGTCATGAGCTCTATATAAATGATTTCAAACTGATCTGAGTTCTGCCTGCAGGTTAGACACATAATAGCTGATATAAATAGTTATTTTTGTCTCTGTGACATCGTGTCTGGATTTCTTTATTTTCAAGGGCCTGAAATCAGACTGCAAACATCTATTCCTCACATTTGCATACTTTAACAGAGGCAGACCAGTATATTCAGTTGTCTTAAGGATAAGAGAGACTATCATGACCTCTTGCATGGTCAATGTGTTCAGTTTCATCCAGTAACTTTTGCCTGAAGCCAAAAAAATCCAGTGATCAAGCACAGGCACCTCTTTCCATCACAGATGCCCTGCTTTGGTTTTGTTTAGCAACATTTTATCAGACTTGGATTGTTCTGAATTGATGAAGAGACTCTTTGGGAAAATATTTTTCAACTGGGCCACTCTCATGGACTTTATTTTTTCTCAATTCATTCTTTTGGGAAGCACTTTCTTCCACTATCTGTCGTCTCTGCCTTGAATATTTATTTTAATCTAAGACACAAAATACACTCAGCAGTGACATTCAATTGTACATCAATCTCCAACTGCTGGAACAGATACTCTCTTAAATAATAACGATAATCACAGTAATAATCCATCACTTCTTTCCTGAAAGTACATGAATAGCTTTACTTGTCCTGTGTGAGATGTCATCAATACACAGAGTAGGAATTTTTGCCATCTTTCAAGGTCCTTACAAAGTTATGTCACCATGTTTCATTAGAAAGGAAATTTTCACTGTGATCTCGTACGTTCGAGGGGTTGGAAGAGCTGATAGGGTAGTTGTGCTTTTCCATTGCCTCCTCCCTGATATATTTCTACAGTTTTTTGTGTTATTTTTGGAGTGATTAGTATAAATTAGTAATGTTGCTCTGACCCTGTGGGAGTCTAACGCACTCCAGAGCAATAAGTGCAAACAACCTGTGGGGTCTGAGAGACTGAGAGGAGGACTGTCCACAATCAGCAAGTTGCTGCAGTGCCTGTGGTTAAAGATTAATTTGTTTGCATTCTGGCATGGCTTTCTGGCTCAAATCTATGAAGATATTTGGATGCTTCACTGCCTGGGGCATCAAAGAGGGTAAGGTACTTGAATTCTGTGCCATCTGCTCCCTCTGTGATTCACAGCAGTATCTGATGCCGTTATAAACACACAGGATTTAACAGAGAACATTTAACAGCATTTAACAGCAGAACAAAGTAAAGGATTTCCAAGAAAAGCAGGCTAGTCAGGCCCCAGCACAGCAGGATGAAGTGGTCTCTAAGGCACTAAGTTCCAATCTATCAGCTTAAATATAGGATTATGTCAATGGAAAACGTTTAATGTAGCAAGAAACATCATTGCCTACAAAAGGGCTAATACTAATGTCGTTGATGTCAGTGACAAAGTGACTTTTCAGCCAAGGCCAAAACTCAAAACTTCAAAGAAAATTCAGTATGCCACTTCTGCAAAACTAACTTTGCTATTATCTGCTTATTGGTATAAACAGAGTCTTCTAAATTATACATCAGGATAATGAATCCAAAAATAGCTAGATATAGCCACAACTATCGCACCCAGCCCAGATGTGACCAGGAATTTCCGACCAACAGAACGTCTGAGTCTCCAAAGGAAATGGCACAAAAGTCATTTTAATGTTAACACAGACTCTGCTGTTTACAGTTTGATCCTTACAGAGGTATTCTGCGGAAGTTTTCTTGAGGGCTGCTAGTCCCTTATTGCACCCTCTTTGGACCAGAAAGCATCAAGGATGAGAGCCAGTGATTCCAAACAAGACTGGCAGCCAGAAAGAATCAAACGTATCTAAACTTGGTGACTTTTCAGAGGCTCAATTATTCCCTTAAAAACAGGACCAGATCCTAAACCAGTCTTCAGGTGAAGCTGATTCTTCTTTACTGATATGATTTAGGACACCAGCAGTAACAGCCTGGAGTCTCACTCTGATGCTGTTAGAAATGACAGTTTTGCGGATGATTAAGCAACATGATTTTTAACTTCATATATTTGAAATTAAGGTTCCAGCTTTCACAATTTCAGAAAAAGCTTGAGAATGTACTGTAAGCATAACCTAGAGCTCAGAAACTAGAAGAAAAAAGGGAAAGAAATGTAGATTGATCAAAAATAAGTCAGATATTCTGGAGATTTGTCTCAAGCTTTAAATGTCTGTGTTTGGCACAGTCTTGCCTTTTGACACTCATTCCCAGTGCTGAAATCGTATGAACCTCTTCTTCCCTCACTTCCTAAACATGAACTGCAAACAACACAACATTCAAAATTCTGTATGTTCTCAGGACACAGCTGGATCAGTTTACATCAGGTGAAGATTCATGCTGATACCCAAGGGTGCTTTTTGAGATCTCCACTGTTTTTCTGCTGGATAATTGAGTAATCAATCAGGATGATTTATTACATATAATTGTTATTTTTAGTCACTGGTAACTTTTAATTCTGAAGAAGCAGAGTTGCACTCTAAAATGCAGAATGTCTCTGCTGAGGTGGGAGCTTTGGTTGAAGCACAAAAAATCTGCCCATGCTAGTTTTAATCAAGGTTGATTTAGATGTGGGCACTGTGATTCTCCTTGGATGCCGGACATTGATGTCACTGATGAGTTTGCACTAACGCCTGCCTTTTCTGCTACCAGGATTTTAACTGTCCAGTTTAGCTTAAGTCACTCCTCCCTGCAACTGGGTGAACACCTGTATCAGTAGCATGAATAGAAGCTCACGGCTTTTTTATCACCTGCTTGTAGACTGTACTAAATTGACCAATAGCAAAATGATGGATAATGCACTGGAAATGGCACTGAAATTTCCCCGGTTCCATAAACCAGTATTTCTAGTGGCATAGATTAAAAGGAAAGGCTGTGGACAGGAAACCCTTGCTAGGCTAGAACCCCAGCGCTGTGTTTCTAGAAGGCAGATTTGAAAGACAATTCATTAGCAGGATCTTCAAGACTTTCCTGGAGGGAGGATCCACTGAGGAAGAATGTATACAAACAGCTGGAGAGGTGCTCGCAGAAAGGATAAACGAGTGACCAAGGTAGGTATTGCTGTCAGAGCAGATACAGTTGTTCTGTTCCTTTTCAGCTGTTCTACTGTGTGACCAAACAGCTACAGCAAATTATTCTGTGTTCCAACCGGGGATGGAAATACTTCTCGCATTGACATTGTGGGGTTATCAGCAGGAAGAGCTGAACTTCAGAAATTTGAGATTCCCCGTTCTGCTAGCTAGAAGGGGAATCGGAATCTTTTCAGCTACCAGCTCTGGTGCTGGACGTGGATCATCAGAAACACCCTGAGCAGTATCTGGCCTTCCTATACCAATATACATCCATCCGTGATCGCTGTCAGCACCTGCATGGGGACATCTGTGCCTACTGTGTTACCAAAGTAGCAAGTGTGTTGAAACACGATCCTGCCTGCAGGGAAAAGTGCTTCAGAGGCAGAGAGGCAAAGAGAGAATTGTTTGAAAGCAATTCTGTCTTGATACTTGCTGCCCATTTTCAGGGTAACACACAGAGAACTAATCATGCAAATCCAAACTCAAGGGAAATAAGCCTTGGTTTCTTCATCTGGTGCTCTGAAACTCAGCCAACAACGCATAAAACCAATATCCCTGAGGTGACAAAGTGCATTGTTGATTTTTAGGCAGCGCATATTGGATTACTGGAGACTCCACACTGTGAAATGATTATAAACCAGTAATTAGTTGGTGATGGAGGTGTAATTTGGTTCAGAATTCTGAAGCCAGACAAAATCAACTGATTAAAAATAATGCGCTGTTAACTCAGTCCCTTGTGCAATTAAAAACTCACAGAAGCTGAGTGAAATAGTTAGAAAAGCCACCTAACAGAAGCAAAAGCTGTAGCCATTGAAAAACGCTCTCAACCAACAGTAGAACTGGGTCGTGGAAAATTTATTTCTTTAAAGACAGAAGGACGTGCTATTGCTTTTCACCCTGGAGAGCCCTCTCTCACTTAAACACAGTTTAACCTTTGGATGGTAAAGCATGAACTGGAACTAAACTGTGCCTGGCACAATGAGCAGCTCATCAGAAGATGTTTTTCTGATGTATCAGTGCTTTGGAAAAAAACTTCCTCAGGTGTTCTGAAATCACCTGGAGTGTTTGAAGAGCTCCTTGATTTAATTTTCAAGTCCCTGCTGTGGTCATACAGACATAATCTGGGAAGTCCCTCACGACCAATTAGCTTCTGCAGGTGTTAAGTGGCACTGTACAAATTATGAACTTATTGATTGCACAAATTATGAACTTATTGTATACTTACAAATAAATTTACCCGCACCACTACACAGAGAAGTTCTCATTCTCTACCTTTATCCAGATTTCTAAGGAAATGACACTGTGTACATCTCAGCTGATAAATTCTAAACCTGCTGACTATTTCCAACCAAACTGAAGGAGCAGGAGAGGTCTCAGCATGAGTTAAAATCCTCCTTGGTTCAATAGCTGGAACAAGACTTCTCAGTATTTCCATAAGGCAAAGGATGCAGTGTGAGTCATGCAAGAAGTAGTTACTATTGCAAAAGTGGAATATCCTGGTTTGAGATAAAGTAGAATCAGTTCTCTAACTTCTTGCTTTCTAAAACTCCAGAATGGGTATTAGAGAGTTTATTTGCCAGTATTTTCAGTATCATGAGCGTAGCTCTTATTAGACACATGAAAACCTATGCAGGAGAGAGACCAAATAACTACTCAGATCACAAGAAAAACTTCAACTGGAGCTTGGAATTACTGAACCTTGCCTTACAAATCCAAAGGTAACAAGATTTCTTTAGTTTGGATTTATGGAACTATTCTTATGAAATGAAAATACAATTTCACCCATTTCCTTACATCAGGCGCATACTGCTATTTTTCTCCCAGACTGCTTATAAAATATAATTAATTTACATTTTAAAGACTATGATGGGTTTTGTCTCATCATGGAATGGTAAGTGAGATTAATAACCCAGTTACTGAGCACTTAAGCTCGTGGATCATTTCCATATAAAAACATTAACATTTCCTTCATTGTTAAAATGCATGTCTGATTTGATTTAGAGGTTAATGCTAATTTCTTGAGTAATAAAAGGGAGAAAAGCTTAAGTGTGAGTCAGTGTTTATTAACCTTGCTAATAAGACAGGCTTTTTCAGGCAAGGTGGATATATCTTAATTGGTAAAACTGTTGCGTCGTCATTTAGCCAATTAATCCTTTCCAAACAAGGGAAGCAGCAGTGATTTTATTTGCAGTGAATGGAAATTAACTTGTCACATTCTTCATATCAATTTACATATTCTTACTTTCTCACTTAAATCAGCAGAAATTCAACCCCTTGATTCACAAGAGAAAGCAATCCACAAAATAATATTAGAATGGAAATATGGTTATAAATAACATATTAATTGATCTTAGTTTGCAATTTGTATGTGTACTCGATCTGCATATTTGTGGATGTAATCTACATTTCCTTCAATGGGGTGTGATTTGCATCTTTAGAAGAGGCATAAAAAAACACACTAAAAGACGCCTTAATGAACTGTTTTCCACATAAAACAGTTTGTAAAAACATAACCTTAAGACTGAAGCTTGAACTAATGCTGTTTTAAGTAGCACTGAAGTTAAGTGTTGACATTTCACACAATTGCTACTAAATCCTGCCAGCTAATCTTTAAAAAAGACCCCTATAAAGCATCCAAGTGTTTATTAACAGGCATTAGCAGTCTGCTAGAGACAACTATATATGTCTTTTATACATAAAAGCACATTCCAAAATTTATTCTTTAGTTCAGTACATCATAAATAATAATCCAGATCCAAACAACTGTCAGAAATATTCCAGTGCACTCGGTAATGTTACACCGAAAGCACAATTTCCATTACATCGTTCCTTTTTATTCCAATTTATTTTCAGACATAGCCCAGTCCTTTTCATGAAACACTGAACAGGCACAGGACTGTGAATAACCACCAGGTGCAGGTTATAATTCTTATAGTTTATGTCCCAGTTCTGAAAGTGTTCTACAGTGAACCAGGAGAATACTTAAATGGCCTCATATATGAAAATGTAAGACGTCCAATTATTTAGCCAAATTTCATGTTCTCAGACACAGCTGGATTTCCTCTGATGACCTTGAGAAGAGTCGGCCTCATATTACAAGGTATTCTGGAGGGATATAATGCACAGAGATTTGTGCACTGCTAGCTGTTCCTTTGGATTTTAGGAACAATTTAGGGCTAGGTAATAGCTTTTCCTTCCCTTCTCTGCACATGGAAACCTGACCCATAAAACCCTTGAAACACAAAAAGGAGGATTACTTAAAATAGAAAGGAGGTTCATTTCATTGAAAGCTGATGTCTGCCACTGGAGAAGGGAGAAGAATGACCGATTTCCATTGGGATGACCAGGAAACTGTGCAGACGGCAAGAGGATACTGCTCTAAGAAAATGAGATCAACTTCCATTAATCTCCATTGTTTCTGAACTCTTACTCCAACTTTACTAGACACTAAAATTTAGCTGTTCCTAAGAATTATCTAAGTTTGATTTAACCTTAGCTGAAAAAAGCAATGTGTACTTGTTTAAGCAGTTGTTTGCAGTCAGAGAAACTCTGCAGATACCCAGACTGCATTCTGAACAATCTCTTGCCAATGAGACACTTCACAGAAACCTAACAGCTTTTTATTTATTTATTTATTTTCACCCTACTTTCCCACTTTCAGTGTTCCTGGGCTTTTTACAGTTTGTCTACATTGATTTCCTCTCCCTAAAATAAAATTCTTTTCTTAGGGGTTTTAAGTATGTCTGGAAAGAAGCGTGGCTCCTGGGAATGTAGTAAGTATTGCCACATTTCCCATGCTTTTTAGTATAGAAGATATGATCTTTTCACCACAAATTGCCTTGACCACTCTTCAAAATGAGCCATCAACTCACTATGGATAAAACCACATTTACCTGATGTCCAGCTTGCCCGCAAGAAAGGAGGAAACATCTCAGCTGAAAGGTGATATGCTGCAAAATCTCCTTTCCTAGGGAATACACCCCCAGCATTACACATCCCTCACAAGGCTCTGGAATTCATCAACCCAATTCATGCACCCTTTTGCCAAGAGAGCTATGCATTTAATTAACCCCCTGAACAGCTAATGAGATCTGCTTGGACATTCTCTTTGTGAACAGTAACTGTGTTCAAGTCTTACCTTTCATTAAAAATTTCAAGTGTGTCGTTTACAGTCAAGTCTGAGATTTAGTGACTTACCTGCAAAAAGTCAAGGACAGGTCATAACTGAAAAAACAAAATCAGAAGAATTTGGTCGTGAGGATTTTTCACATTTTATTTGAAAATAGTGGGCTGTATATTAATTTCCAAATTATGTACATTGGTAGTACCGTGCTTTTCTGGTCCTTCACTCCAGCACAAAACGAGGAGGTTGAGGATTCTCATTGGAGCAATGACTGTGTTCGAGGCAATGGTCACAGAGAGTCCTTGACAGAGGTGGCACTACTGGTGATTCTCTTCTCTTTGCATAAGAAGTCACTAACCTCACTGAACCTAAGTACATGTAGCTGGGACACAGAAGGCCTCATGCATTAAGAGGATAAGCAGTGCCAAGACATGGATTTTGTAAAATTATTCTTATCCCAGAATAAGGGTTTTATTTAGGGCTTTCAGCTTCATTTCTTCCACACGTTTTTGAACTTTCTCTCTGAGCTCGCTGGTCTGGAGTTGAAAACGTCCATCTGGATGGTTGTGCAGGTCTCTGCAAGGAGTTTAAAATGTTATTTGCATTCATAACAGCCAGGGGAGCTACTCAGGAACGCTGACCAAAACAAAGGAAGAGACACTTGCACATAATTTCTCTCTTTTTTATAATGAACACAGAGGGTATTCCACTACTTATGCAGAACTAGAAAAGCAGTGAGACTGAAAGAACATTCACTTTTGCCTTGGGCTGTTAGGAAAGGTAACCACCTGATAGGTAAACATACATTAGACTCAGTTTTACGTTTCATCCATGAAGGAACATATGCTGTGATGGCCAGAATGAGAGCATCTGCATGAAAAACTGATTTGCTTAAGGATAAAATTCTGAAAGTGCTGTACAGGAGCAATGTATTCTCTGTCATCTTCTGAAACACCGCCGCTTCAGTAACAACAAAGAACTTTCCAGTAACAGCATAAAGGATTGGGATATCATTGTTTGCTAATATCTTTTACCCCTTCTTTACAAAGCCAAACAAGTAGGGAGGCTTTCAACAAGTAACTGTCAATACCCACAGGTATTTTATATAGAAAAGTATTTTCATTTTTTAAGAAAACATCTAAAACTTGAAAAGCAAAGAACCTTATATTTATAAAAAACTACTTACCCAGGAAAAGCACCATCCAGCATTGTATCTCTGTGGAGAAAAAGGTCACTCTTTTTTAAACAAGCTATCCCGAATCCCGATGTTCTGACAAACAGATTGTCATAAAATGCAAAAGGCAGCACTGAATTCGACACACCTGTGTTTTTACAGCAAATTATTTTCAATCAATGCTGTAGTAATTACAATACAGCAGTCAGTGTTTTGTCAGACAGCTCATAATACACAGCACTGTTTTACAGTTTAATGGCTGATAGTTGCACAGGATTTCAATGTCAATCAGATAATTTCCCTCTAAAATTATAGAAAATGAGACATTCAAATCTCTTGATGTCTCTGAAAGTTTCAGGCTATTATACACATTCTGACATCTAGGTCACATCATGACTAAAGAGGGAGCAACTGCTGGACAGAAAGATTTGCTTGCTCCAAGTTTGCTCAGAGTACCAGATCTGCATCCCACTCATGATGGAGCCCCTAGAGCACCTCATTGGGACTTTCTATGCAACTCTGAAGGGGATGCTTGTCTTCAGTTTCCTTCCCATTCTTTCCCCATAATTTCAAATTATATCTACCTTTCTTCTTGTGCTGGTTTCTGTTTGTTTTCTTCTGAGAAAGCCTCTCCAATCTGTGGAAATTCAGCTCTCACCATCTCTGGAGTAAGAATCATTTCGAACTCAGTTTCATCTGTCTCACTAAAAATCAGTAAGACGAAAACCAATTGGACTTTATACTTTTAGAAGTATCTCTTAGCCAACAAAAACAGAAGTACATCTCATGCAAGAGGGATGTTGTGCTTTTGTCTTTGAGGCTCTCTTGGGACTGGTTTAGAGACATCCATGCACATGGTTAAGACACAATCAATCACACTGAATACAAAATAGAGGAGAAACTTACTCATCAATTATGTTCTCCCTGTCTCTCTCAGGTAAGTCATACAGCACTGGTGGAACATCTCTTGGAAGCATATCTAAACTGTACGGATCCCTGTGATGGAAACAGCATTAGTTTAAAATGGGCAGTGAATAACTGCACTCAATGCTTATATTTCGAAGCTTCACAGTAGTTGTAGTTACAATGAAGCTGATGCACTTTTAAATATTGTAGGAAGTCTGACTATAACAGAAACTGCTGTGATATGTGGGAATATGAGCCTGACAGCTACTGGCCACCACTGCGTGCAGGTGCCCATATGTTAAAGGTTTTATCATTCATATTTCTGTAGCATAGACAAAGTTTGTACCTCCCAGGGTCTCCCAGCAGTGAATGAAAAAGCATTCAGGAGAGATGTTTTTGAAAGTCCAGACTGAAACACTCCTTTTAGGGCTAGGTAGTCTCTCTAATGATATTGTTCTTAACTTGTCTTTCAAGAAGGTCAGTAGGGGTTTTCCCCATTGGTTTTGGATTTCTGAGCAGCAATTCATTCCACTCATAGGCCCAGTTTTATTTGTGGGACTAGTTACTGGCCACTGTAGTTACAGAGGACAAAAACTGGAGCAGGGTAGAGGTACTGTATATTCAAATTCTTTCTTACCTAGGTAGTGTACTTGTCAATGTGGGAGTGTTAGAAAAAGTGGAAAAAACCACTGGTAAGGATCTTCTCCATTCCATTACTCCACAGATCACTTCCTGAAATGACAAGTGCTACAGTGATCAGACCAAGAACACATAATGCAGTGGAGAGATGGGCTTGCAGGACAGAACATCTGACTTCTTGGCTGACAACTGAATCTGGGGAGCTGCAGTTCTCTGTATTTAAAAGATTCCTCCATTGCAAGGTCATGAAAATACAACAGACAATAAAAAGAAGGAGAGAACAGAGAAATACTCAGGAATAAATAAAAAACATGGATAAAGCCTAGGAAGAACAAGTTATTCTGATCCATGTACTGACTCCACTTAGGTGTCTGCATAATTTATCTTTGAAAATGTCTTCTATCTGGGATGATTCTTCATTTTTTTGATTCCTTGGAGCAAATGCTCTGCAAAGAACATCCCCAAGCCAGGTACTCACACAATAAACCCCAAAGGCCATACCTCATGATGCAGAAATTTCTTTTGTGTGACTGGAATACTGGATCCTTTGGGGCATTCCTTGGTAAAGGTGTATTTTGGATGAGGACAAAGATGATATTCAATATTTGTTTCACAATAGGCCAAAGGAGGTAAAAATGGAACTAATCCTGGAGTGGGGTTCTAAAAACAAAGATGACGCTATTTTTAGGAAATCATTCTGAGTACCACAAAGAGCTAAATTGATGAAAATTCAGTCCTTAAAATTAGTGTAGTCTCCCAGATTCACACCTTTGTCTCATTGTGACTGTTCTGTTCAGTGACCCTCCATTTCCTGTCTCTTCTCTCACCACAGAGCCATTATCTGACTGGTTTATTCATGCTCTCTGCTGTCTAAAATATAGCAATTTAGGTGTTGTTTACAAGTTTGGGAGAAGAAGCTATTGCCTGATTACTCCAAAATCCATTGCTGATTCTCCGAACAGTTCAGAATCCAAGAATGGGAACTGGCTGTGCTCTGGTGGAAGCTAGGGAGCATTTTGGCATCTATTTCACTGCATTAGCATCCATTTCTGAATGCAGCCTAATGCTGGGTAGTGTGGGATCAGGTTTTGCCTGATCTTAAGCTGACATGACAGGGGGATTAAAGAGATGCACAGAGGGTCTTATCAGTAAGTCCGCTGGAGCCCTGGCCATGTGCAGTGAAGACAAGTCTATGACATATATGTTATGCCAAGACCACCAGATGAGCTCATTGGGCTCAGGGCCATTGCAACTAAGTAATACTGAACGACAGAGCCACTCAGGTCAGGCTCAGGGCCATGCTGGCTTGGAGATGCTGTCTGTACCCATGCACAGCACTTCACTGAGCTACACAGCTGTCTGCTGGCTCTGGGACACCTCAGGGTCCTCCAGGCTGCGCTGCACTGTGTGGGAAATACCTTCTGTAGTTGGTGCCAAGCAGCATAATCTATGTGACAATTAAGTAATGCGTTTGTGATTTTTTTTTTAACCTCTGTGTCTATGATTCTATGATTCTATGATTCTATGATTCTATGATTCTAATAATTTGGAAGTGTGGTTTGGGGGTGCTGCGAGAACTACTGGAAAATCTAAGGCAGCAGAACAGAATGTAAGCAAAGAGTTTGACTTCACTTTTCTCAGTTTATCTAAGGATCACACAGAACTGCAATCCTCTAACTGAACATAAGAAAAGACTGCATCTGTCCTACCTACCTCTGGGAGAGCTGGAGGTTTTTAGAAGGGCCTCCCCTAAACTGATCAAATTCCACCTTAAAGTGAAATGATGCCACTCTCAGTGGTCTGAGCTCTGTGATTCCTACCTACCAGAGCTTGTACCTTGAACTCCGGATAGTTTTCGTCCGCTCAAGAAAACTGCCTGCCAATTCCACATTAGGCTCCTGATGAAACAAACACCTTTGCCCCTCTTTTCTTAGGTTCTTTGTGGAAATCAAGTTCTACTTACAAAAATGCGAAGCGGGTTGCTTTCTGTAGGGTCAACTAAAGCTTGGGGAGGAACCAGTTTTAAGAGGCTGATATCTCTTTCTGCTACTTCTTCTGGGGATGGTTTGTGAAAATCCATCCTCTGGGAGTCCAGGTTAAGCTGCCCCGCAGGAGAAGCAATTACTTGAATCAACTCATCCTTGAAAAACACAGACATCAAAGATTTTCAGAGTTTAGTAGGCCTTTTGCTGTAAAAAGCTGAGATAAGATCCATCAAATAATTGTAGGAATGTAGAGTTTGGAGTGACTTCATCAAAGTTTGTATTTGAGATGATTTGTTACCTGGGCTCCCTGCCGCAGTGGTCGGGAAATTTTTCGAGGTTTGTAACTTGTGGCTGCATGGTGTGTACAAAATGGCTCGTACTTCATAATGTTGAAATGCTGAGGAACCTAAGCGCAAAGAAAAAGGTTTGCTGCAGGAGGTAACAATAACCACTTTTGATTAACCCACAGATGGAATGGAACATTCCAGCTTTATCACAGACTGTTTACATCTCTGAAGTAAAAGATATTTGGATCACTATTCTGGAACATGGTATATGACCAAAACTTTGAGAAGCCATGCTTCACCAGGACAAGCTGAAGGAGTGCATAAAGTATTTCCAGCCTTGCTTTTCTCATTGATTTAACATTTTCTTGATCAAATACACCGAACTTAATGGGGTAGAGAAAAGCTATGTTAAGTAATACACATAACTGATAAATGAACCAATGTGTAATAAGGGGAAAAGATGCTACAAGAAAGTTTGTTACATCACCTGAAAAAAAATTAGAAATGAACGTTGAGCCAAAATCTGCACTGATTTGAACTCGAGGATATATTTTTACTTTGATGGGGTGCAGAATTTGATCTTTTGCTGTTCAAAAATTGGAAAGAAAAGGGTTTAAAAGCCAGGAGAAAAAAATGTTTCTATACTTACAAAGTTGAAAAAAAAACATTACATAATTCAAGAAGTGTTTGCATTTCCTTTTCGAGAATGAAGGAACACAGAATTGGATGCCAAATAAACATAAGACCTCCATTACTTTACAAAAGGAAGCCACTTCAATAATGTAACTCTTAGAAAACTGTGTGATACGCAAGGCTTGCAGTACCCTCATTCACAGAAAGATTTTGTTGTTTAAGATATAACGTTTTCAGCTGAGGTGATTCATCTCTCCCTGAAGAGAGGGGACCACTGTGGATTATAAGTTTATTAGTTGTGGAAACAGGTGAGATTTGTTTTTAATAAAAGCATGCTGATCTTACAGCCATATCAAGGCAACATTTCTACTGGGCTGCACGCTGAGGCCACTTAATCAGACAGAAAAAATGTCTAATGACTAGTGAATGACAGTAATGTGATACAGCTGAGGGAGCTGAACTGACTCACCTTCAAGTCGTAAAAAGGAAGAATGTGTCGGACTTTCACATCTACAGATTTGATAGGAACTAGGCCAAGAGCATCAGGTGCCTGTAAAAATACAGTATTAAAAACCTAGCTGTATGGTGAGCATTTTGTTCTGTTCCGGCAACAATCCATCGGCACAGCTACCTGAAAGCATATAGAAATAATCATGCAAACACCTTGTTTGATATTTCTCCTGTCCCTTCTTGGATTTTGGCATTTCAGTTCTTTTTCATTTTTTTTCTTCTGCAAAATTATGGATGGTATGTAACACTGTTCGCTTGTGTATTACTCAGAATTTTAGAATGCAGTTAAGAGAATGCAAAGATTTTTTTTTACTGTTTTTGGCAGCACTCTTAGCAAATCTGAAGTCCTGAATTAATGTGTCAGAACCCCAGAACACTGTTCACACTGTGAAAGTTTAATAAAGGCAGTATCAGGCTTGGGGCCAATGTCTTAGGCAGCATTCTATCTTGATGTTGGCCACCATTTCAGTGACTATACCTACCAAATCACGGTTCAATTCATGGGAACTGTAAAAGGGGAATTCAAAAGGCAATATACGATCTTCAGATATCCTGGAAGAAATGCTCTTATATTCTTCATTCTCCTTTGGTTTGCTGAAACTCCTGTTTTCTGTCATGAATGGAAAGCAAATATTAAGATTTTTGTAATGTATCTTAATATACTGTTTCAACAACAGAATCAAGCCACAAAATATCTTCCTAACATCTTCCTAAGACAGGTAGTATCTAGTCATTTTAATATAAAAAAAGTAAGATAATATTTCCTAAATGCTTTAAAGGCCACATCTACAAAACAGCAGGCATAATACCTTGACTAGCAGACATATCTAATTTCCTCTTTGCTAAAAGGACATTTACAGCCATCTCATTCCAGCGTGGACCTTTACCTCATTCTGCTCAGCAAGGCAGAGACAAGCAAGAGGGCCTCTCTTACAGTAAGTTCCATTATGCCTTCTACTTGAGGCATCCTTGCAACTCCTGCCTACTGGGAATTAAAAGCGCCCACTTGCAGAAGCAGGAAAAGACTTGATATGGAAAGGCATTTCATCAGTTGTCAAATCTGGGTATGAGGGGGTGGGAAATAAGAGACAAATTCTCTTCTGTCCTCAGTACACCCAAATGTGACTCCCATCCAAGGCACAACTAATGTTTCTAGGCCAGCACTTTCATTTCACCGTAGTGATTTCTTGAAAGCACTTGTAAGGGAAAATGATAAGGAGGAGAACTCATCCCAGTACTGGATACCTAGCAATGTATCTCATGGTTCCTGCCACCCCAGTTCACTGAGTTCAGATATCTTGCCTCATCACATTTGGGTGTCTTTCCCTCTTCCATCTCCCGTGTGATAAGCTCCTCTTATCTTCTGTCTCTAACCTCCTGGGCTCCACCTGGTCTGTTTACCCACCCGTGTTTCTCATACAGTCCCACCTGCCCTCTCCTTGTTCCTCAGGCCTATAGGCAGAAATACAGAAAGGTCTGGGTTGGAAGGGACCTTTAAAAGATCATCCAACTTGACCCTGAACATTTCCAATGACAGGGCATCCACAACTTCTGCCCTATTATTAGGTAGATAAACTGCAAGGCTCCTAGGAATACTTAATCACATTTTTTAACTGTGGTAAATAATGTGTGTGAAAAATAGATGTATTTTAAATACAGCTATTTCTACCTTGTCACACTTCTCTTCTTTACATGTACATGTCAATATATATGTAAAATACTTGACACACTGCAGTACAACCTGAAGTATCATAACTCATGGCCCAAATATCAACTTGTTCTTCTACTCCTTACCAGACACAGAGCCTTTCTCCAAACCTCTGGCTTCTCTGGTTAGCCCACGCAACAGAAGCAGCAAATGATTTAGCCGAATCTGCATCACAATCTGAGAGTATGATATTGAAGTTCAATATTAAGCTGAACACTCTAAGATTTACAGCCATTAAAACTGTATTTATTCTACACAGCTCACTCAGACATCTCTATTGCAGATTTTTTGCCTTGGATTTCCGTTTAGGAGAGAGAAAGTAGGGAAGGAGAGATGTAGAATAGATCTCAACTCTACAGTGACACTTCACAACAAAAACAGTTCAAATCTGCATTTAGTCTTAAAGGTTAATTAGATGGTTTTTGGCTAGGTCCTAATACTTCAGCTGTGTCTACTGGCATATACATATTCACCAATGGGTGAACAGCCACCTGATCAGAGCCATATGAATATTTGCAGCTCTGTGAAAGAGGAGAGTAAGTAGCAACAAATATCACAGGGTAACAGAGAAAAGTCCTAGGTTTTAATTCCGGAAGAGCCCATTTAGCCACCTCCTTGTTTGTGCAAAACAGGAACGACCATGTCATTTTACTGATTTAGTCTTTAGCTTCCAGGTTGGAAGGGATCTTAGAAGCTCTCAACCTCCTGCTCCAAGCAAGGTCAGTGATGAGTTCAGACCAGGTTGCTCAGAGCTTTATCCTGTCTGGGCTTGAAAATATCCAAGGATGCAGACTGTACAACCTCTCTGGGCAACCTGCTCCAGTGATTGACTGTTCTTGTGGTGAAGAACTCTTTTCTTATGAAAAGTCCACACCTCCCTTATTTGAATTTATGCCCACCGTTTCCCATGTTCCCATCATGTACCATTGCAAAGATCCTGGCTCCATCATCACTAACCTTCTCAGAGGTGCTGGAAGGTGCTGCTCTTCTTCCACTTTCCCTCTCCAGGCTGAGTGTCTCCTCACAGAGACCCCTCACAGAGTAAACACTCCAGACCTTGACCATCTTAGTGGCTCTACACTGAACTCACTCCAGTCTAGGGGCCCAAAATTGGGCACTGTATCCTATATGCATTTTGAAATCTTCTCTTTTTTGTGCAATAGTATTTTTTACTTTTTAAAAAATCTAAATTCATCTGCTTTTGTTTACTATTGACTGCATCACCAGAAGCACCAGCTGAAGCACCAGCTGAATACAAAACTTACTCTTTATTTTCTGGTGAAGTAAGGAAATATTTATTAAACTATCAAATCCCTGGATAGCTATGAAGACTCCTTACACACTAGTTTGCATGTTCGTTTACTCTGTTTCCAAAGCATCATGCAATCACACTGCATTCCTGTTATTCACAATACCTTGTATGCTGCTTGTTGGAATCGCCTCAACATCCTCTTTCTGTTGTCCCAAGGGTCATTATGGAACAAGTTAAATGTGGGATGGACACTTGGATGCTGCATGGTATGTTTTAAAAGAAAAAAAACAAAAAAGAAAAAGGACGTCCCTTTTATAACTAGGCGAGGGAGAAATTTCCTCCAGCCCAAGCCATTCCTTGGCGTGAATCCATGTTATTTCTAAACACTGAAATCACGTCAAAACGTCTGCAGTATTGGCATTTAACCAGAAATCCTTGCTGCAAAGCTTAATGGGAAGTAATCACCACATATTTGCAGATGCAATGTGGGGAATGCAGAGATAATGTAGCATGGTCTGCATTTACACAAATGACAACCATATACTAAGCGCAATACATGGGCAGTCAGACAGTGGAGAGGAAGGACTAGGTGTCTACCAAACATACATTTCAACTTGCACAGATGTGAAGTTGAAATAGCTCTATGGGCTCAAATCAAGGGCCCAGCAAAATGAATATTGTCTCCAATAATGGCTGATAGCACATACCTACAGAAGAAACTTACTAAAAGAGTGGTAATTCCCCAGAATAACCTCCCCACATCTAGTGATCTCTGGCTTCAGACTTCCTTGAGGCAGAGGTGATGTCTCTATAATTAATGGCTTAAATTGTCAGAATACTCTTTGAACATAAGTAAATCTCTTTCTTGATACATTAATCTCTTCTTCAGTTTTAATTTGATGTGACAGAAGAATGTGGCACTGGAAGAGACTCCAGTGGCCCCAGAGTGCATTACCTCTCAGCAGGAGGAAAGCCACTCAAACGCCATTTAGATTAGGAAGGTCCTCAGAACATCAGCTCTACACGACCTCATGCCATACCTCAACAAACAACTTTCAGCCCTTTGTTACAGGCATTAAGAGCACATAATAGCTCCCACAGCGATTATTTCCTCAAGAAGGAGGTAGTTTATGTTACTAATATTCAAAGTTCCTTCAGTATCTCTACCTATAGCAGGCTATCTATTAAAGAAAGCTTCCAATAATCCTAGGAAATGGATCTTAGGAAATACCGCACACCTCAGAGATGGACAAAACAATCTAAGTACCAGAAAGGTCTTGTAGGTAAAGGCTGCAAATCTTGTGATATGCTTAACCTTCTATTTAGGCATGAGAAGCTACTTCTGAGAGAACTTTCAGAAACAAGCAACATGAATCTGAGGAAAGGCCTGCAGATTTTTACTTTTTCTCTCCTTAGATCAGAACATCATAAGATGAGTTGTGCACAGCACTTGCCCTACTGCACTAAAAGTAAAAAGGCAAGCAAGACACTGACATAGAAGTAGGAATATTAGGAGGAAAAGTATTTAGTGCCAAATATCTACAGTGTTTGTTAGCTTAGTAGGTGATAATAACATATAGCAAGTGATAATAACATATAAACAAACCTGGTCAACAGGCTGGATAACACGCCTGAAAGAAACTTCTACTTCATTCCTTTGAAACTCCTGTTCTATGATAGGATCTCCTCTTTGGATCTAATTTGTCACCAGAAAGAACAATCACATTAGTATAAAACATTCAGTATACTCTTTCCTCCCTTACAATTAGTGGAACTCATTTACAGTGTAACATTCTGGAGGTGCTTAACAACACACTGACTTTATTCCCTTCAAAGAGTGTTTATTGCAACCCTTGAGCAAGTCAAACAAACTAAAATCATGTCTTTTGGGGTCTGAGTTTCAATCAGATATCAAATTTATAGAAAAATCAGTAAAGACTAACCTTGTATTGCTCTTCTTCCCTTTGTCGGTTTTCAATAATCTCTTTTTTACATTTCACAGAAATTGGATCTTTGCCCCTATGAACTTGCCTGCATTTACAGTGGAAGCAAAAAAAATGCTTTACTTAATATACGGTTTGCTTTATTTAAAGGCTAACAGACTTATTTTTTTTCTCCTAAGGTACCAAGGGGTCCATAATATTCAGCATAAGAGCAGATCTGTGGATTGCAAATGAAATCAAGCTGTCCTTACACACGACTATGGGTTTCGCTTTATTCTATTTGATGTTCCAATGCCATTCTGTTCACCCTGTTATATATTTTAGCCTTGATTTACAGACAACCATGACAAACGCTTCCTTTGCCCTTAAGGGCACAAGATGAGATGCCTGAGAACAAGGTTCGGCGAACAAAGTTTTCAGCAGGCTTCCTTCTGAATGCAAACATAAGACAGTCAAAGACCTCATTGGGTACTTCTATGGCTGACTACTGAGACTGTGCTCAGGGAGAAGAGAGAAAAATAAGAGCAAAACTACATTAACTCAGCTGAAAACCAAACCTATCAGGACATGCAAAGGCAGTGTTATGCACTAATGGACATTGCATACATCATTCATAGAGGCCTTAGTTAAGCAAACCCCAGAGCTGTTACTGTGGATAACTGACACTTACCGCTTCAGATTATTTGCTTCCTCTTCCTGAATATTTTGTTTAACTTTTAGTTGAAATATGGCTTCCTTCATCTGTCTTGTTTTTATCTCTTCACTGCCTTGGCAAAGGGCTGCAGGGATATCAGAAAGCCATATCACGCCTCCAAACAGATTGAATTTTTAATCGGGAAATCCACCCGCTATGACAACTGAACTTATTAATTCATAAAGCTAAGGTGAGATTTCTTACAGAAACTCTAGTCACATCAACTCAGCAATTCTGAAGCCAAGTTCCTCATCAGAAATCTACAACTAATGCTAAGACCAAGTTTATCCTGCTCAATTACATTACCTTCTTTCAAGTCCTTCATCTTCAGTTTGCCAGGTTCCTGGTTCAAAACAGTGGCAACAGCATACGGATTTGACAAGTCTGTGGGGAATCTGAGGTTCTGGTATTCAATTTCCTATGAGACATAAATTAATAGGAAGAAATAGAAACAAAGATTTTCAGCCCAGAAAAGTGATTATTATCTCTTCACACCTTTACTTTCTGAATAGGCCTCAGTCGTGGTTGGATGAACTGGTCTCTTCTCCACACCATGGATTTTCTTGCAGTTTTTTTCTCTAGAGTACTTCGTTGTTTGTCAAAATGTTCTTTTCTAGGTGTCAGAAAGACAGATGTTGCTCTCATAAGTACTCTGTAAATGGCACAGAAGTCTAGTACATGCATTAACATCCCCTTTAGATATACACGGAGACTGGACATTTCTCTCCCAAATTACAATTGGAACCAAACTTTCTAATCTTGCCAGCTTCACAGTTCATGAAAAACTAGGTACAGCCCAAAAGGCCTTAATGCTCAAAACATCCTGTATCGTGCAAAGCCTCAGCAACAAGAACAAAGAGGGCATGATAGAAGATCAGGATGTTCACTAATTCTTTAAGGATATGTAGCTTCTTCTTACTTTTACTTTGTTATGGTTTCACCTCATACAGATAAAGAGCATTCTGAGCAAATGATGGAAGAGAGCAGGTACATATATTAACACTTGAATGACATGAATGCGTTTTAAGTCTCCACAGATACAAATGTTTGAAACAATTACAGCAAATTGACATGAAATCCTATTACATCAGTACTTTATAGAAGTGGATAAGAACACTCAAAGATCAGTTGGAGGCACATACATTAGACCCAGATGTGGTGTTGATGTTCCTGTGAATACACATACATAGGGGTTTGAGTGAAACTGTGAAATCCATAACCGCATTGTCATTCGTGCTGTTCCATACTGAAGTGGGGAATATTTCACAGTGACTTCCACTTTCCCATTGCCTGGAATGATTCCTGTTATTAGAGGAGAAATATAATAAGAGTTCATCTAATGTTAGCCTGCTAAAGTATGCTGAAATTGATTCTGGAGTACATCTCTTTTAAACAACATTCATGTTTGAAGGGATGACAGTAGGCCTGGAAAATATTTCAGGTCTCAAAGTGTCTTTCAAGAACTTCTGGTTGCCAGATAATGGGAGATATTTTGCAAAAGAGGAGAGTGAACAGCAAGACTAAATATTTGCTACTGATGTGAAATAATTGACTGACTACATGTAGAAATTCTTCACTTGCACCTGCCAGTCTTAAGTCTCAGGCACCTCCTGCTTTCATGAGCAAAGCATTATAAACATATTCCTCTGTGCCTTTCCACGTTTGGGGAATCATCTGGGTTTGATGCAGTACTTATCTGTACTTGGTCTTATTTCCTTATTTACCTATTTGATTTTTTTTTTCAACCACTTTAGGACCCTTTATATCCCCAAATATTCAGTGCAATCCCAGGATACAGACCCTGATGCTCCTCACCATTTCTGCACCAAGAAGCTTATTCAACTCATCAGTAATATTAACTTCTTACCTCTGCCTGGTTTTCTGCAGTTTTAAGCAGCAGTTAGTTTCATTGAGGGTGCACTTTTTTCATGTGCGTAATTTGTTAATAGTATGTCATCATTACTGATCTCAGCGCATAATGGCTTGAGTAGGAGCTGAAACTTCTTGGTGCTTCTTAGATGGCCTTCAGTGACTCAGAGTTTCTAGCTGCCATGACTTCTGACTCAACTTTTACTGGGCTGATTTTTTTCTAGGGTATTTTTTCTCCACTCTCTCCCAGGAATGAAACCAACTTAGAAAGCATGAAATAGTACCAGCCACTTTGTCTATGACTGTGCAAATACCCAAAGGCTTCCTGATAAATTTTACACCTTCTTTGTAGTTTTACTCAATTGTAATATTGGTTCTTTCCTCTCCTGATATATCAAAACCTCTTTAAGCACAAAGTAAGAAAGAATATTATTATGAAAGAATAACCCAAATCAAGGCAGCAGCATGGTTCATCTCTGAGAACCACACATGTGAGAATCCAACTACTGTCTTGGAAGAATGAAAATTCAGCTGTCGAGACAGGGCAAATTCATATCATTGTACATATAGGAACAACAGGTACTTTTATCAAAGGGCATAAAAAATATCAAAGTTTAAATTCCAGTGAGACAAATGGCACTAAGCCGCAGATTTATGAAGGTTCTTATTTCTTTATTTAGATATTCATGTATTTACGTGGAATAATTCTGAGTCTCACTCACTCACATAATTTTATCAAAACACCTGGGCACACACAAGCTTCTGCTGGCATCTGGCAAATCATAGAATAACCAGGTTGGAAGAGACCCACCGGATCATCAAGTCCAACCATTCCTATCAATCACTAAACCATGCCCCTTAGCACTCCGTCCACCCGTGCCTTAAACCCCTCCAGGGAATGTGACTCAACCACCTCCCTGGGCAGCCTCTGCCAGTGCCCAATGACCCTTTCCGTGAAAAATTTTTTCCTAATGTCCAGCCTGAACCTCCTCTGGTGGAGCTTGAGACCATTTCCTCTTGCCCTGTCCCCTGTCCCTTGGGAGAAGAGCCCAGCTCCCTCCTCTCCACAACCTCCTTTCAGGTAGTTGTAGAGAGCAATGAGGTCTCCCCTGAGCCTCCTCTTCTTCAGGCTAAACAACCCCCGCTCTCTTAGCCAAAAGCAAACAAAAGTCCCTGCCTCCTGTAAACCCATACACAGAGGTCTAGACTAAATGTGACATCCACTGCTGCCCCTGACCTGTAGCACTGTGCTTTGTGCCCACGACTGTACCAGCTCCTCAACCAACAGACACAATTCTACCAAATTCTTCCAGACCATTAAGGAAAAACAGGGACAGAGTTACGTTTGATACAGCAGAAGCCATCTTTTATTTCCTCTGTGCTCTCAGTCAAGTAATATGATGCATATTTATTCCTCAAAGACAGATATCTGTTCCTTTAATCGGGCAGGAGCCAGACAGTCGGTGGGGAAATGTGTGATAAAGTGGTGAATCCTGGGCTTCCTCCCCCCTCTCATTTCCAAAGGGGAAGACAAACGCCAGGTGAGTTGTTTGGGGTGCCCAATATTTTGCCAGAGGTCTGCAGCTGAGCTTTGACCAAAGAAATCTATGAGCACAGAGGGCTATTTGCCATGACGCTGCATATGGCTAACATTTATCAGCCTGTGTTTACCTGCAAACACTCTGACGCAAAGGCTTTTTCTGCATAATACTGAATATACTGTCACAAATAACTACACTCAATAAATGCATATTTAATCCTTAAAATTTTAAATAAATTCAATCTACCAGATGTTGGCTGGACAGTGAAGGCTCTGTGAGGCTGAATAAAATCAATGTGGAATTCAAAATCTATTGGACAACTGCACTGCAACAGGATAACATACTCCTTACTGAAAAGAGAGAAAGGACAGAAGTTAATGAAACTACAGTTGATCATCAATTACAAGCTGGAAAATTATATTATACACAACATGCACTGAATTTATCTGCATTCAGAGGGATGGGTTATTTACTAATGTGAAAACAGTAATTTCTCATCATTCCAAAATAATATTTCAGATCTTCTGCGTGGTGAGGAAACGAGAGCTAAATCTTCATTTGAATGCTGGTTATTTCACATCTTGACTTACTTACTCCTACCCATACAAAAACTGATTACAGAAAAATTTATATAAACTGTGTTTTAGAAGTTGCTTTTCTATCCTCACATTCTTACCAACTGCAATATCGAGCAAGTACAAACAATCCAAACTGGAGGAACACTAAGTACAGCACCAATTATCAGCCTCCTCCTGTGGTCCTCCTCATAGAAGACAACAAGAAAAGACTGTGCAGTCTTCAGAAGTGTTGAAAATTCCAGCACACCAGAATGACTGGACATTACTGACTATAGAAATAATGATGTCGTGGCCTGATTTTCATAAAAACCCATTATGTCTCATGCCAGTTGTGTGAGGGGTATTAGCACGCATCTTTTCAAGCTGTCTTGCTTATGTATGCAGCTATTTTCACGTATCAAATTGAAACACAAAAGCATTGGTGTACCACCATCCATCATCGTACAAATCAAGACCAATTTACCCAAGCTTATTTCTGTTTTTTCTGTAAACTGTCTGACTGAAATCCTATCCCGCTGATTAGCAAAGAACGCATATTATACACAGTGTTCCTTTGGAAAGCACATTCTGAAATGCCTAAGGAAATAAACAATCATATCAAAGTCCTTTCCTCTCTGCTTTAATATGACCTGTTCATGAAGAAGATGTAACAGCAGACTGAGGAAGTAATTTGTTTTAAGGTATAGTGCAGCTTCCACAGTAACCACGGTGCCTTAAAAAACCCAGTTCCACCTATGTATGTTTAGCATGCACAACATTTAATTTCCTGTGAATGTGTGCTTCAAACAGTTCATATATGGAATTATTTTGCAGTCCAGATGGTAGCTCACTTCTTAAGCTTCTAAGATGTTAAGTTGCACAAATAGAGGAAAATGAGATATTTCAGTTTTTCTTACAAATGTGGACAAATGTCTGTCCTTAACTCACCTCTTACCAACTGGTACATCAGGTAGATTTATAAACGATGGAAATTCCACAACATTCACAGCAGGGTAAGCATGCAAAGGTACAACTAATGTATGT
Organism: Phaenicophaeus curvirostris; assembly: GCF_032191515.1. Taxonomy (NCBI): domain Eukaryota; kingdom Metazoa; phylum Chordata; class Aves; order Cuculiformes; family Cuculidae; genus Phaenicophaeus; species Phaenicophaeus curvirostris. Next base: position 32,261,431 of record NC_091398.1, read on the forward strand.
TCTCCCTGCAAAAAAAAGGGGGTAAATAGTTCTCTCTTACAATGGAGAAATGTTATGGAAAGAAGAAGTTTCTGTAGTAGCTGGCCAGTAAGTCGACATAAAACTAAGGTCATCACTGTGTCACCTCTTAAGATACTGATACTCTACCTGCTTTCAGTATCCATGTGTCTTTCCATACCCTCAGCAACTAGCTAGAGCTCTTCCCAGCCTGCTCAGCTATGACATTACATCAGTGTGGCACAAAGACTGATCTACTAGCAATGAATAACAGAATAAGGAAGATATTCTACCCACAGCTCCGAGATGTTGAATTTTAAATGCTTAAAGTGAAATACTCCAATCCAGACTTACTGGGAATAAACCCATGTGGCTCTAGGAGATTAACTGTACCTTTACAATTAGCATTCCACTTTCTTATCACAACAGGGCATGCTGTTCATATACTGGGCTTCACGTCTAATGTGTCGTTAAATTCAAGGAAAAGAAAAGTCTTACGTGAAAAACTTTCAAGGCTTTTTCAGTAACCAACATTACTTGGTGAGGAGTATACAGGTGTTTGAGCCCTGTGCGTTTGTTTGTCCAAGAGCTGAGGCAGCTCAGCACCTCTAAGGCCCTATGAGGAGACACTAGAGGAATTCAGTTATTGATCTCAAACGTGGTATCTGTAGCTTCTAGAGAAAAAAAAAATTTCACCGTGAGTGTAACTGAGCCCCAGCACAGGTTTCCAGAGAGGTTGTGAAATCTCCATCCTTTAGGTTATTTGAAAGCTGTCTGGATATGGTCCTGTGCAACTGGCTCTATGCAGCCCTGCTCGAGGAGGGAGTCAGACCAACTGACCTCCATAGATTCCCTCCAACTTCAGCCATTCTGTGATTTACTTTATCATTTATCATCATGTCCTAATAGTTATTTTCATTCCATTGTAACTGTAAAAATATTTTATAATAAATTCTCACCTGGCAGTGAATTCGAATGCAGTCATGGTAATACCGCCACTCATCGGGACAGAAATCAACACTAACTGCATATGATAAGCCAGGGACAAGCCGGTGCTGAAAAATGATCCAAAGTAAGATAGAATGTCTGTAAAAGCTGCTTATATGACACAAAAATCAGTGGTGCATGCAAAGAGCAGTGTGAAGGCTTTCTGACACTTACTGTCTTGTTGTATTTGATCTGAAAATACTTTGTCTGGGGTGGTATTATGTGAAGGTTTGCTACATCACCTGAAATGTTTATCAGCTTCTGTAGAACAAAAGAGAAGCAAAACCACAAAACATTTTGCAGTATAAGAGGTCAATTGAAAAGGCCGACTGTACTTTCTGTGTGACTATCCATAGCAAAGAAGCTGTTTGAAACAAGGAAGGAATAATTTTTACTTTAGTAGAAATAATTCTGAATATGTTCTGAGTTTAAAAGAAAATTACGTAAAACTTGCACTTTTATTCTTTGAAACAAAGTCTCAATTAATTCCTTAACTAGGAATAACAATCTTGCTAAAGAAGACACTACTGTTGAATCAAATTCTGTTTCTGTTTCTGTTTCGCTATTGTGCAAATGGAATAAAAGATGACACAATCTTTTGACTTAACTTTTACAGAGGTCTGACACAACAGGAATCATGAAATATTCCATGGGGTTTTTTTTTTTTGATCACAAGCAATAAACCCTTGATTGGTGGCAGTTCAACCTGTAAAGCCTCCTGTATCTTGTTTACATTACATTCTTATTTCATTACACCTGGAGGACCTAGTCCACCATAATCACCCAACCTCCACCTTAAAGCAATAAAGAATGCAGACAAAAGGAAAACAGAGGGAAGGAAAGGAAATACCCAAACTATTCACAAGGAAAAGTAATCAAACCTGTGACATGAATTGCTTTCCTTAGATCAAATTGCTCGTGGCAGAAGGCCAGAGGTGCTTTCAAAGTTTTCCAAACAGTGAACATGTTTGCAGACATAATGATGATCTTGGATCATTTTAAAAACAGTTTCTTAAGGAGTAAAAGCATGAATCCTTAGTTCATGACTTGCAAGCCGCATATCACTAACACTGCTCACCAACAGAAAAGTAAAACAGAGACTAAAGGACAGTGATGCACACAGCATGGTACTTGTCTGTTTTGGTACCACAGGGCCACTGGTTTTAAGTGCTGCTTTTTACAGCTCTCCACAGAGCAAAGGGCCTCAAGACCACAAGCAGTCTACTTAGCTTCTGTCGTCCACTTATGAGTCTCAGGAGGATCCCTGCTCTGACACTTACCAGTGTCTGTTGGTGATGTTTTCCAATCTCATATCCTCCAAAGTGTAACACAGCAGGCTCAGCCTGTATAACCTCGTTCCTCTGACGTTCTGAATAAATCTCTACAGAGACACATAATAAAACAGGGAGGCAAGGAGACCAGGTGAAACACACAAGATGGTTGTTTCTTACATTGATTAAGTGTATTTATGTTGCACCTAACATAATACAGAAAAATATATATATATATATATGAGACAGAGATTATTTCTCCTGTTAAGCAGACATGATTCTTTAAAAGGAAGGTTAAGGCAGCATCCACTACCCCAGCAGAGCCATGATCCTGTCACCACTTTATCTCTTGGCACATGGCTTCAACAAACCACCTCAAAACTTCAGAGCCATTCAGGAGCTGTACAGCCACTACTTCTTTCCCAACTACCTCTCCTAAAATTTGGGCTCACAGGAAGATGCAATTTAAGCAACATGATTGAAGTTTTGCCTCTGAGTTGTGAGGGGAAGAAAAAGAAAAGCAAGGTGCCTGCTAGGATTGCTCCAAGGTTGGGGAACAGTGAAAGAACAGAAACTTACTTGATTCCAGCAAGTGATGGGGGACATAATGTCTTTTTTTAGGTTCCTCCACTAGGCTGTCCAGAAGGACACTGGGTATTTTCTCGAAGGATTCATCACTGATCGTGACTTCTGTGGACGCTGATTGAACCATGTCCATGTTAGGAAAGAAATGTAGTCAGAACGGCACTAAAATTCCTCAGCACCTGGGGGCGAATCAAAATAAAATAACGATGATCAAAACATCTTCCCTTGTACTGGTAACGTCTGTTGAGTAATACTGCCTAAAAACATTTAGGAGAGGAAGATACCTTCTTTTCTTACTGAAACAGATTATTCACTGTGTGTGCTAAGTACAAGGACAAAGTGATTGCAGGAAACCTTGGTCCCACCACAAGCCCTAGAAGTCTGGGCATGTTCATCTGTTCTAGAGCTTACTGGGGACGTTTGTCTTTCAGGACCATGTAAAACATTTTTGTTTTCCTTCATGTCCCCCTGCACAGAGGAGAGAAAGTTCTTCTTATAACTACAGAATCACAGAATTATTGAGGTTGGAAAAGACCTTTAAGATCATCAACTCCAACCCTTAACCCAAGATTGCCAAGCTCACTACTAATTCATATCTCTAAGCACCACATCTACATGTCTTTTGAATACCTCCAGGGATGGTGACTCAACCTGGGCAGCTGGTTCCAATGCTTGACAATCCTTTTGGTGCAGTAATATTTCCCAATATCCAGTTTAAACCTCCCCAGTGCAACCTGAGGCCATTTCTTCTTGTCCCACCACTTGTTACTTGGAAGAAGAGGCCAACACCCACCTCACTACAACCTCCTTTTGGCTGGTTGTAGAGAGTCATAGGGTCTTCCCTCAGCCTCCATTTCTCCAGACTAAACAACCTGAGTTCCCTCTGCCTCTCTTCATGATGCATGTGTTCCAGACCCTTCACTAGCTCCCTTGCCCTTCTCTGGACAAGCTTCACCAGCTCAGCATCCTTCTTGTACTGAGGAGCTCAAAACTGAACACAAGATTTGAGGTGCGGCCTCACTGGCACTGAATGCAGGGGTACGATCATTTCCACACTCCTGCTGGCCACATCATTTCTGATACAAGTCAGGATGCTGTTGACATTCTTGGCCACCTGGGCCACTGCATGCTCACGTTCAGCCAGCTATTGACCAACACCCCCAGGTCCTTCTCTGCCAGGTAGCTTTCCAGCCATTCACTGCCAAGCCTGTAGCATTGCATCAGGTTGTTGTGACGGAAGTGCAAGACCCGGCACTTGGCCTTGTTGAATCTCATACAATTGGTGTCAGCCTGTTGATCCAGCCTGTTCAGATCCCCCTGCAGAACTTTCCTGACCTTAAGCTGATCAACACTTCCACACAACTTGGTGTCATCTGCAAATTCACTGAGGGACCACTTGATCCCCTCATCCAGATCACTGATAAAGACATCTAACAGAACCCGCTGCAACACTGAGCCCTGGGGAACACCACTTGTGACCGGCTGCCAACTGGATTTAACTCCACCTACCACCACTGTTTGGGCCTGTCCATCCTGACAGTGTTTTACCACTATCCAGACTGATTTCTGCAGAGATGTTCTTCTAATCTCTCCCAGTTGTTTGAATTGTTAACTTACAGATTTATCTTTAATTTTAAAATATTAATACGAGGGGTAAGAAAACTGGCATTTGAATCTTTTCTTTGGATAGCATCGTCTGGGTTATTTGTTTAGTGAAGATACCTGGAAACATACGCCATGGGTATTATAGGTCCTGTGTTAAGTAAGCACAGTTATCAGAACATAAACTTCTCTAATGACAAGTGCAAATATTACACAATAAAGACACCAGACAGAATCCACCCACAAGAAACAATCTTCATAAATATAGGACATAGTCCTTGGCTCTCCTATGAACCAGGCAACTGCATGGAGAAACAGGCAAGATACTTGTGGAAAAAGTACCAAGTTCAAAACCCATACTAGATTTTTCAGCCTTCAAGAAGAGGGATGAAAACACTTCATTTTGAACTTGTCCTTTTTGAATGGAAAAGTGGGCACACAGCTTAGGATGGTGTCACATTAATATCCATGCACATTTGAACTCACACAGTGCCAGACAACCACAGCACTCGGTCTTGTTAAACTTCATACAATTGATGTACACCCATGGATCCAGCCTGTCCAGATCAAACTGAGATTAACAATGATCAACAAAAGTTTGAGGGAATATATGTCTATCTTCAACATGACTTTTTTTTTTTTTTTTTTTTTTTGCAAAGCCACAAACAGGATAACTCTGGGGCTGTTAAATCCTGCTTCCATTGGAGGCAATGGCAAAACTCATCCCAAATCCCCTCAGGCCAGGGTATTACCCTTCTTTGGTCTGCACGTGGGCTTTCTGATCCCTTGGTGCCTCACAGCACTCCTAGCACACCTCATCACCAGTAAGAGATGTGCTACTATGCCATTACATACTGCATGAAATCTGCAACAGCATTGACGTGCTCTAGGAGCAATGGAAATTGTGCTTTTTTTCAGGTCCACTATGTGTTAATTAATGTAATTCCCACTCTACTGAGTGCTTGTCAGGCCACATCTAGAGTACTGCATTCACCTTTCATCCTCACGAGACAAAAAATATGTGGACAGGCTGGACAGGGCCCAGGGAAGGGCCACCAAGATGATCAGAGGACTGGGAAATCTACCATACAAAGTAAGTCTGAGAGAACTGGGTTTGTTCAGCCTGGAGAAGAGAGGGCTTAGGGGAGACCTTGTTACCATGTACCAGTACATAAAGGGTGTCTACAAAGAGGATGGAGACTCCCTTTTTACAAGAAGTCACATGGAAAAGACAAGTGGTAATGGGTATAAGTTGCTCCCAGGGAGATTCCGATTGGATCCCATAAGACAATTTTTCACTGTGAGAACAGCTAAACATTGGAACAACCTCCTCAAGGAAGTGGTAGATTCCTCTACACTGGACACTTTTACGACTCCTGGAATCTGTATCCAGTTCTCAAATCCCCGACATAAGAGGGATGTGGAACTATTGGAATGCGTCCGCGGGAAGGTCATGAAGATGATACGAGGGCTGGGGCACCTCTGCTCTGAGAAGAGTCTGAGAGAGCTGGGGTTGTTCAGCCTCGAGAAGAGAAGGCTCCGGGGAGACCTTAGAGCAGCCTCCAGTACCTGAAGGGGCTGCAGGAGCGCTGGGGAGGGGCTGTTTACAAGGACATGCACTGACAGGACCGGGGGAAATGACTTTAAATTGGAAGGGGGGAGATTTAGATTGGGCATCAGGAAGAAATTCTTGACGAAGAGGGCGGTGAGGCACTGGCACAGGCTGCCCAGGGAAGGTTTGGATGCCCCATCCCTGGTGGTGTTCGAGGCCAGGTTGGATGGGGCTTGGAGCAGCCTGGTCCAGTGGGAGGTGGTGGAACTGGATGGTCTTTGAGGTCCCTTCCAACCCGACCCATTCGGAGAGAGGAGAGGTTGAGAGGAGAGGTAGAGAGGAGGGAGCTGGCCTCTTCTCCCAAGTGACAGGGGACAGGACAAGAGGGAATGGCCTCAAGCTCTGCCAGGGGAGGTTTAGGCTGGACATTAGGAAAAAATTCTTCACAGAAAGGGTCATTGGGCACTGGCAGAGGCTGCCCAGGGAGGTGGTTGAGTCACCTTCCCTGGAGGTGTTTAAGGCACGGGTGGACGAGGTGCTAAGGGACATGGTTTAGTGTTTGATAGGAATGGTTGGACTCGATTATCCAGTGGGTCTCTTCCAACCTGGTTATTCTATGATTCTATGACCCCTGAGGACCCTTCCAACCCGGCATTCTACGTTTCTAACCCCGCTGACAGAGTTTCCCCACAGACCGCCCCCATCACCGCCCTTCGCCCCCTCCCCGCTGACCCCGCCGCTCCCGGACACCCCCCCACCCCCACCCACCGTGGTCCGGCCCGGCCTCACCTCAGCGCCACGGCGGCCGCGTCAGTTGCCGCGCAACGCGGCGGCCGGACCGGGCGGCACCACTCGCGACTCGGGGCGGGGGGGGGAGGATTCCCGCAGGGGCGGTGCGGGGGCATCGCTGCGGTTCAATGGGGGCTGGCTGCGAAAAGGACAAAAAGGAAGAAAAGAATACACTTTCCTTCCCCCCACTACGCTTCCTTTCCTTCCAGTGCTTAAAGAGGGCTGCGGGAAAGCTGGGGAGGGGCTCTTTATCAGGAGGGCAGGGGTAGAACAAGTGGTAATAGTTTTAAGCTGAAAGAGGGGAGGTTTGGATTAGATATTAGGAAGAAAATTTTTATTATGAGGGACTGGCACAGGTTGCCCAGAGAGGTTGTGGATGCCCCATCCCTGGAAGTGTTCAGACCAGGCTGGATGAGCAGCCTGACCCAGTGGGAGGTGTCCCTGCCCTTGGCAGGGGGCTTGGAACTGGGTGGGCTTCAATGTCCCTAAATAAAGACTGTGAACTAGCATTTAAATAGGTGAGTCTCACCTCGGTTTTGTCTCTGTTTTCCAAATATCAGGTGAAAAATGCTGATTGTCAAGCTGTAATAGAGACATTGCAAACATTTTAATGATTTAGCAAAGGAGGGAGAAAATCATTAGACTGAAGCACTGATGCGAAATTTAAGTATTACTAAATAAATTTCTAACATCAAAGTAAGTGTGCGATAAGTAAAAAAGCCTACAGAGTAATACAAAGCAAAGTAAGTTGCTTTATTTACTCCTAAAGTTACAAGTAAAATACTTTCAAGACTGCATGAATAAATTCTGATACCTCACTTCTGGTTTAGATTACAGACTCGAAAGAAATTCCAGCTGTGACAAATTTATATTGGATATACTGAGTAGGAATAAAGGCAGATAAACACAGCCAAGTGCAATGCGATGTTGTTTGATTAAACAGCTCATATAAGGATATGTGAATTCTTACTAATAATTCTTCATAGTCTGCTGGTGCTTTTAGCTTTCCTATCCCACAGTGTCCATCCTGCTTTGAACAGGTGAGAATTTCCCAGCTTCTATTTTGTGTCTTCTGCACATGAATATAATGGAAGGGTCACAAAATGTGAGGCTCTTCATTCACACCGTTGGTGTTTAAACCTTAACATCGTCTCTCCGAAACTCCTGGGCAACCACCACTTATTTAAGAAAATGCCTCACATTCAGAAATACGTTCAGGGGTGAAGCTCCCTTGATTACACAAACACAAGTAAGAGTGGTGGCTTTCAGGGGAAGCTGTTACGATGTGAGTGGAATAATAAAATATCCCTTCAGCCAAAGGAAGAGAGAGAGAGAGTGACTTGGCACCCCACTGAGATGGTGCAGCAGTGCCAATGTGGTTTCTTCAGACTACTGTAATGACGTTGTCTGGCTGTGTCTCAGACCCCGTTTTATGAATTTGTTTAACCCTTTGACCAATTTCAACCAAACTCTGTGGAAAAGCAGAGCTCTTCAAGAAAGAAAGTTACTACAAGTTTAGTGGAGACGGGGGCAGAGAAGACCGAACCTTCTGCCCTTTGCTAAGGGAAATGAAATGGCTGTGTGAGTGTGGCAGCTGGGCACTCAGCGTATGCGAACCGGGTAGGACAGACGTAGCATGGGGTTGGAGTAAATGCTGCTGCTTGCCTGGCTCCTGTACTGGGGAGGTGGGGAGAAACGAGGTGGGTGTGTATGGAAAGAGAGAGCGTTGCAATTCATCTGTCCTAAGGAACATATGTAGAGATGAACAGGAGTTACTGTGGTCAGACTGGGCACGGGAAAGGGCAGCATTCGCTAGCAAACCCGGATTCCTTCGTTGTGCTGTTCAGTGGCTGACTTGCTTAATCCAGTGGCTGGGTTTTCAGTGCACAGGTAACGAGCCGTATGTTTTATGGCCATAGTCATTGATTTTACTGGTAGATCTGGAGCACACCTGCATTCTGGGCATTCATATTTGATCTGTCTAGGGTGATGGGCTGTGGAAAGTTGGAATAGGTGGTAAAAGATGTTTTGAGACGCTTTGCCAAGCTGAGGACTGCAGTGCTTTGAGAAAGGGCACTAGTGCACAGAGCAAACTTCAGCTCTTTCTTGAAGCGATATTCGCTATTGTGCTACAAGTGAACTTGGTAAGCAGGCACCTGCTTGGCAGCTGGGAGCCCACACTCACGGTAAGCACATGGGCGCTTCCCAGGCTTGGTGTGAGGCACAGGTAGCCAGCTCTCCTGCAGCAGACTCTGCCAGCCTCCTGATTCCTGGCTTTCAGGAATGTTTACTTACTGTGGGAGGCATGTGCAGAACTATCGACAGCAGAAGCAGTGCAGGCAGCCCGAATCACATTCCTCCAATCCTGTTTCTCAGCAGGGCGCTTAGTCCAGGACTGTATTTCCCTTGATTGATTACCTGTGCCATTACGGGGCTGATGTCTTACGTAGGAGTCCTGCTTGGTCCTTTATCATGGGAGCATGAGGAATGATCATTCCCCAGGAACAGCCGTTGATAACAGTGAAAAATAGCCAGGAAGGGAGGCAGACAATAGTAGGAACATGCTCAACAGAGGTGCTGCTATTCTTGGGACAGGAGGTTTCTGCAGAGGAGGAGGAGAGCCTGGAGGATGGACAGGGGGTCCTGTCATTGCTGATGCTCTCTAGCGCTCAGCAGCTGGAAAGAAACATTGGCTAAGGACGGTCAAAGCTGGAAAGGAAAAAAAGTGAGGAGGGAACAGGATGAAGTGAAAAGAGCTAGGAGACACGCTGGAGAGCATACAGACAGCCTGGTGACCTCTGGTGCATGAGGATGAAGGAAACAGACTGTGACTGACTATGTGGACCATCTGGATGATCATCTTCTGGAATTCAACTGTCCTGGTAGGTGCACAGAGCTTTTTATTCTTAATGGCAAGGAATCACATGTTGCCTGAGTAAGCGCACCTCTATTCCATGAAGTCGTGGTGTCTTTGTTTAAAAAGCTGTGTGTAGAACCAGGGATTTTTTTATTTTATTCTTGCTTCTACGGCTTCCCGGACTAATTGACAGGTAGCTACATGCCTCAGTTTCCCCACTTAGATTATTCTGATTTTGAAAGCATATACAATTAAGATTGAACTGTGTCCAGCCTGGGTATGAGGAATTGGGAAAGGATCAAACTCGGCAAATGTAAAAACATTATTGTTTTATTGCAACTAAAGGAAAAATCAATGTATTTGTCCCAAGAGGCGATTTGGGACAAACTCTGAGAAAACCTGAGCTCTGCTTAGACATTTTAATCACAGAGTCAATGCGATCTGTAAACTTTTTTGCCTTTTGATCATCTTCCACAATAAAAAAATACCTTTGTGATGGATTTCTTGTCATTTTGGTTTCTTATTTTTATATATTACCTAATGGACTTTGTGAATAGATGTCATTGCTCAGGGTGCCACTGAGAGCATCTTCTTCCACTTTTCCTAATCCTTCAAAATACCTGTATTTTATTTTACCAGGCATCTTTCATTCTCCTTTAAATTCTCTAATTTAACTAAACCCACATACTTTCAAATTAAACGTCTCTGAATTCTGTGACTGCAAATATTATTTATATTATGTAGAGTTTAGACTCATTCATACATTCATATCACAGGTTAAAAACTGTAGTTGGCTGTTGCTATCAATACCACAAACTGCAGCTTTCTGCCCTTTCTGGGTAACTAGTTATCTCAACTATTTCTCGTTGGAATGGTTTTGGTGTCTTATATTTTCTTTAAACAAAGTATGAGGATGTCTTGCCCTCTCGTCAAAATCTGACATCCCGTGAGCTGGGAGCTGTTTCAGTGAACGGTTCAGGAAGAGACAAAGAAAACACACATGGAGGAGCCCGTTTTCCTCCTTGATTTAAAAGCGCGCAGGCAGGCTGTTTGCTCCCAGCTGTGGACGGTAAATATGAGCAAAACTGGGAGCGGGGTTATCTGGCTGTGGCATGGGAAGCAAAAGTTTCGCATTGCTCCATAAACAGCTGTGATGGACCCGTGGGCCTCGCTTGCACCAGCCTGCCCTGTTGGGTGCTAGTGTTGGCCAAGACCAACTAAGGGACAGTGTTTGTTGAAAACAAGGTCTTTAAACCATCACCTAGAGGCTCTCTGCTTTCCCTGAGTTGAAATCCCTTTTACCTGCATGTCTGTTACCAAGCAGTGGTAACTGTCTGATCAGAAGAGTAGGGTGGACGCCACTTGGTGAGGTAAAATAGTAATTGCAAGGCATAAACTATACCATATTCCTGCTTGAGCAGTGCATTTTATGTAAGTTAAGTAGTGCTGTATCAGATCATCAGGGCAGTTTCCACAGCTGAATGTTCTAAAACCATGTGGTCTCATCCTAGCCGTAAAGAAATAACGTAGCATTTAAATCTCTTTCTAGAACAAAAACTTTCTTAGGACCTACAAAGAAAACAATGCCTAAAGATGTATAGGCTTACTTAGGAGAAAGAATTTTTCTGTTTCTGAGGTCATTAGTAATGTGATTGCTACGATTTATTTTTACTTATGTTTTGTATCATTTTGAATGACCGGCATGCAAACCAGATCAGTTCTGCTGGTCACTTCAAATGCTCAGCACTAATACTGTTTCTTAACATTTTCAAGGCAACTTTTAGACAGAGATACCACAACAGAAGTATGTTGTAAGTCTTAACTGTCACATTTGTACTTGTGAACTCTGAAAATGTACTGAATTGCTTTACTTTTGGTACTCAAATAGATAACAACAGTGATAAATAAGGCACATTTTTAAAATCTGTCCATATTTAGAAATTACCATATTCGGCCTTCAGCTAACAACTGAAATCACTAAATGCAATTGTGTTTGTATGTCTTCGGACGTGTTGCTCTAGTTGGACATTTCTATTTTTTTCAAATATTAAATGGATTAAAAATGCATTTAATCCTGACATCAGATGATAGTTTATTTTGTCTGAATTCTTTTCATGTGTGAGTCCAGAAAATTCATTACAGCACATAAACAAAGATGGTTTTTAGTTTACTTAATTCATGATGCACAGAGATAAGGGAGAAAGATGCTGAAGTTAAACACAGCTAGATGAGGCATGATGAAAAGATCAAACTTAGTTCATAAATACAATACACAAAATACTTCCAGACAAAATGGGTGGGAGTGTAGTCACTGATGTCTGGTAGGCTAAAATTTAATTGTAGAAAAGTAATACTTGTCATTACAAGGTTTTCAGTGATCATTCTCCTAAATCTAATCTGAAAGTGATCAGCAATGTAACAAGATTGATGAGGTTGCGTAATAGTATGATGCTGTGGAGTTAACTTTTCCTGCACAAAGTATGTTAAAAAATTCTACCTAATGCTTCCTAAATAATACAACCTGATGAGTTGCTTTTCATCTTTTAAGTATGTGTGTGTATATACATATACATATACATATACGTATACATATACGTATACATATACACATATAAGTTTCATAGAGGTGTCCCTGCCCAACCCCATTCTATGAGCCTATGAATTTATAAAGATTTTTGGGTTTGTTCATGAGGGAGGAATTATCTAATTTGTTATAATGGGAACTTGCTTACATTCAGTATTTTTATTGTCAAAAAATAATAGAAACTGGTAAAATAATAGAAATGGTAAAAGTACTTTTTTTACTGCAAGTCATAACACCTTGTGAGGCAAATCATTTTGCAATGATTTTTTAATACATGCCATTTTAATGGTCAGTAGCCGTTTTGTACATTCATTTTGGTCCAGCGTCATATAACATGAACTGCACATTTAATTGCTACATAAGGATTCAGTTAAGACTAACATTTCCACACTGCATGGTGGGAAAGGTGTATGGGCCAAGATGGGAAGGTGAGAAAATGACCTTAGGACAAATTAACACTTAGATTGCTGCAAAAATCTAGGTGACATTCTGCTTTCAGGTTGGCTCCTGCAGCTTCCTGAACAGTAGCAGTGAAACAGGCTTGGGTGTTCTGCAACCAGTGGACATATTTAGATCACTTGTGCCTGGGAAAGTGGCCTGTCGGATCTATGGTTTATTTAACACTGCCACAGGCAAGTAATTAATTCTCTGCTGCTCTAGGAGAGTCCAGCAGTGTCCTGGATGCTTCTGCAGTCTTTTGGAGAAGCATCCTGCTCATGTACCTGATTTAGCAGAGCAACACATTCATTTTTCTCAGTAATAGTAATATCAGCAAAAGGGAGAAGGCAGAAACTTAGTCTATGCTTGCCTGCTGCTATCATAAAAAAGGCAGATTTAATTATGAAATTTGACTGTATTTCAAAGAAATTGGCTGTATTTCAGGGAAATATTGCCCATGATTAATTGATAGGGCTGTGTGGGGAATATGAGCATAAGAAGGGTAAATCCTGTCAAGGGGATGTAAGTTTTAAGAGGAAGTGATTCTACTGCTTTTGAAATTTGCAGATCAGAGCTGTCCCACCTGTCTGTGACCTCCTGAGCATCCTGAAAAAGGAGGAAGAAAACTGTACTGAGACTCTGTCCCTGGAGGCAAAGAACAGAACTCATGAAAACGATCTGTTCCTGAGTTCAGGTAAGGGCTGAATGAATGTGCACAATGAAAACTGCTCTCAAGTGAGCTGGGTGACCTCAAAATCAGACACTTCCACATTCCTTTCCGTAAGAGCCATGCACCTTGTATGCATCTCTCATTTAGGAGCAGAAAACTAGGTAAAATCTATTATAATGCTCCAAGAATGGGATTTTGACCTAACTGTGACAGCAGGAGTCATAGGAGCCTTCTAACTCAGCTGCTCAACTGCAGTTCTCAAAGCTAGGAAGCACATCAGAAACAAAATCTTGCAAACCGCACAGGATTTGGAGTTCTTCTCCTTTTAGATAAGGTTCTTTCATAAAGTCAGCCCATTATGTGCAAATTTACTTAACTGTATTTCCCTTCAAAATCAATGAATACCAGCAGCCAACATTTAAATCATGTGGCCTGAAGGTCCCCATTGCTTCCTCCTTGCTCTATCTTACTGTCACATAACAGAACAATTGTATTTCAGAGAGGGTTTATCATCATATAAAGGAGTTGTTTGGCTCGGAAGGCTTAGTGGTACTGAGTCCTTGTCATGTTGACAGCTTTCCTCTCACAGCTGAGCAAGTGTGTTCATGTGCAAGGAGTCTCTGAGAGGTCTCTGCAAGCAATTATTGAAGCTTGCCTATGAACTGAGTGTTAGTTCCCACCCTGGGCAGCTGCTGGGTCAGCATCTCACAGAGTATGGTGCATGGAGGCAACAGATGTGACTATTTTTTGTGTGTGACTAGCCATCACCACTAAGGACTAGGTTTGTGTCTTTCACATCTCACAGACTGAACTGTTTCTGGGTGACTTTTGAGGACCATGACATGGCAACGTCCTCACCAGTTTTGAATGTGAAGGAGTTGCTGTGAGCAGAGTGTCTGGCCAGAGATAAGCTACAGCAGGGAGCAAGAGTTGAGGCTTTTTCTTAGTTTCAAAGCCTTCCTCTCTAGCAGAGAGTATTGGAAATACAGAACTGTTTCACTACAACCTGGCCCTAGGGTAGGACTCAGAAGGGAGATGTCTGGTTGCTTAGCATGCCTAGCATTTTTCTCCATATCTGATTTATCCCTCTGAGCCTTGCAGACTGATGGGTGAGAGCACAGCTCCAGGACATTACACCCATGTAGAAGTGACAGGTTATACCTTATGGCAGGTTGCCAGATACTCTCATTGCATATAAGAAGTGTGATTATATGAGGAGTAAGTCAGTACTGTTTCCTTCCTTCCTCAGCGCCCTTCACAGAAGAGGAGGGTGGTTCAACAAGCTATCTGTTCTGCTTTGATCCTGTGACATGGCTCTAATGTTGAGTTCTGCATTCCCTTTGCACCAGGGCTCCAAAAATGCAAACAAGCTAAACTTCACAGGACTGTGCAGGTGTGGACCAGCACTAGCATGAGCAGGCAGTACCATTTTACAGATGGTCTCATTTTATCTCAAATAGTAGCTCCTCAACAGACTTAATCTAGTTTTAAGTTGGATTCAGATTTTAACACTCTCCCAAGGCCTTTTGTTACTGGAAATTTTTATACAGGATAATTCTACCCCCTGTGCCCCTCTCCACAAATCTACAAGAGAGAGACGTTAGAAGTATAGGATTGTGCTAAATCTTTGAGAAGAAAGCATTTCCAACGGCTGTCAAAATTGCCCTTTGAACACTACGAATCAGATCAAATCTGGCATACTGCCATGGACTCAAGGATTCCCAGGTAGCAGAAAGCTTGGAGTGACTAAACCCCTCTCTGTCTCTGTCTCTGTAACTCTGCAAACACACTTTCTCCTGGCAGTGAAACCCCAGAAAAATAAACAGCGGTAAATTGCACATCTTTCCGAAGTAATGTTTCCAAAACAGATAGCCTAGGAATTTCCTTCTGCTGGGTTTCACTCAAAGAGGGTTTGTTACCTTGGTAAATTATGGAGTAATGCTTTTATTCTGGGAAATAATGCACCTGAAAATATCTCCAGCCTTTGATTATCTGCATGTCTAAAGTCTGTATGCGGAAAATCCCATACAAGGGCTTTGGTTTGAAGAACAGAGAAAAAACCCTCTGGGGATTCAGTGCATGCCCTTGGTGGTTCATGCAGGGAGAGAGAAAGGTAGGTTTGCAGGTTTAGGTCACCTTCCTTACCCCATCCTTCCTGTACTGACCCCAGAAGCTTTGACTGCTGCAGGCAGGAAGAAGGGCAAAGCAAGGGGAATTCTTCCATGCCATGTCTGCTGTGGTGCCCACATCTCTTTGAAAATGAGTGAATCAGGTTACATTAATGTAACCCAGTCACAGTTATGTTCTTTTTTGTAAATGAGAAAAGCTGGGATAATTCTCTCAGGGGCAGGGAGCAGGGGAGGGAAGCCACTAGAGGTCTTTGACCTCTGGTCATGGTGACAGCATATATTGCTGTTACGATAGTGTTCTATTTACTACTTGAGGGAGGTCCCAAAAAATACAGGGATGTCAAGGAAGTGCTGCTGTGTTCTGCCTCCACCCAAGAGACTGTTTAGCTAGATAGGGGTGGGTGGCACTGTCTTTGCTCCATGAAAAATGACAAGACCACCTGCAGGAGGAATGGCTCGGCTGGTTTTCTCTCCCTGGGCGGACACCATCCCAACAAAGTAATTTTGCCAGGTTTTTCTGTGCACCAAGTCTGACTTGGAGCCTTTATGCCAGCAGTCTTGGCATAAAGGTTTGATAACTGAAAAAATGCAGCACAGCTAGGCATAAATATTGCCCAAGATGAGTTAAACTATTGCTTTGAAGTAAATGGTTACCAAGTCTATAAACATTGGCACAGGGAGGACACTAATGCTGAGGTGCCCTGGCTGTGAAAAGCTCTATATTTCCAGGCACTAGGACTGCTGTGCAGGGGGAAATCAATACATTTCCAGAAAAGTAAACATTTTTGTCAGGCTGATGGGGGGCTGGCCTTAAAAAGCATGAAGCGTTTGAAGAGAGTGCTCAGGATTTCCTCCCCTCCACATTCAGTGAGCGTACAGGGCATTCAGCACACACCAGGAACCACCAGGCATAAGGTGGTCCTGGCATGCTCCAGTGGTCTCTTTTTTGCTGTCATGTTACAAAACCCACAGAGGAAACTTTGCTAAAATGATTGAGAGTGAGTGGAGGCAAAAGGTAAGCAGACTAAATTATTTCAGCTTATGTCTGGAGAAGAGCAAAATAAAAGGCCAGGACTACAGTTTCTCTGTAGGTCTTCTCTATTAACACTCTGTACTTCAGGCTAAAATTCATCCACGTGAGCATCTGGTGCCTAAACAAGATGTCTAAGTTGAGATCACCATCATGCTGTGCTTCATTGACCATTGACTCCTTGATGCATCCCTACCAGCCCTGCTGGAAAGCAACATAGCTAAGGGCACAGATGGAAAACTCCCCTTCTACCCTGAATGTAGGACCGTGACAAGCTCAGCCTCACATATGTAGACCCTACACCGAACTGATGGAAACGGGGTGAATTTAGGTAGTATTGGTCAGCCCCTGAAGCTGATGGAGGCCTCAGGTGGCAGAAGATGCAGGGAGGGCAACTGAGCCACAGGCTTGTGCCTGCAGAGAGCCCAGCAGGACTCCAGGATCAATGGCTGCTCTGAGATGGGTCTTCTAACTGGTGTGTCACACTGTCAGAAGCCTGGTCTTGGAAAGAACAAAAGTACAGGCAGATTTTGCCAGCATCTGGTGTGTATCCATGTTTAGCCCTGGCCTGCAAATACGACAATCTTCTTTTACCACCCCAGGGACTGACAGAGATTGGCAAAGATTTGTTCTCCTGCAGCAAAGAATCACAGAATCACAGAATAACCAGGTTGGAAGAGACCCACCGGATCATCGAGTCCAACCGTTCCCATCAAACACTAAACCATGCCCCTTAGCACCTCGTCCACCCGTGCCTTAAACACCTCCAGGGAAGGTGACTCAACCACTTCCCTGGGCAGCCTGTTCCAGTGCCCAATGACCCTTTCTGTAAAGAATTTTTTCCTAACAACTAGCCTAAACCTCCCCTGGCGGAGCTTGAGGCCATTCCCTCTTGTCCTGTCCCCTGTCACTTGGGAGAAGAGGCCAGCACCCTCCTCTCTACAACGTCCTTTCAGGTAGTTGTAGAGAGCAATGAGGTCACTCCTCAGCCTCCTCTTCTCCAGGCTAAACAACCCCAGCTCTCTCAGCCGCTCCTCATAAGGCCTGTTCTCCAGCCCTTTCACCAGCTTTGTTGCTCTTCTCTGGACTCTCTCCAGAGCCTCAACATCCTTCTTGTGGTGAGGGGCCCAGAACTGAACACAGGATTCGAGGAGCGGTCTCACCAGTGCCGAGTACAGAGGGAGGATAACCTCCCTGGACCTGCTGGTCACGCCGTTTCTGATACAAGCCAAGATGCCATTGGCCTTCTTGGCCACCTGGGCACACTGCTGGCTCATATTCAGTCGGTTGTCAACCAACACCCCCAGGTCCCTCTCCTCCAGGCAGCTTTCTAGACAGACTTCTCCTAGTCTGTAGCACTGCATAGGGTTGTTGTGCCCCAAGTGCAGAAGAAGTTATTGAGACCTGCAGCCAAGCCCAGCGAGTGCTCTGTTGGTGCTACTCACTCCAGCACAGACTTGGCATAATGAGAGAGATTAACAAGCAGAGGAATATTCATGGTGGTACAAGGATGACATGGATACTATTCCTCTCTGCCCTTTCCCCAGTATTGTTTTGAAGCTCTTTAAACTCCTAGTCAAGTTGTATATTTTTCTGTTTACAAAAGGATTATGTAAGGAAAACATTAGAGTGACTCAAAATGAAAGCTTTAGAAAGACTGGAAAGTGAGCTAAAAAATTAACATCTGGTTTCCTTCATCTTTCCAGAGCCATTCATTCAATAGTTACCAGAAGACTGATGGGTAGCCAGGGACTTGATGCAAAGTTCATGATGGCCCAAGTTGTTCTTTGGCTGGCTGGTAGAGACCAGTGGAGTCAAGGACCAGAAGGGGATGTGCCTGGAGCTTGCTGGGGCTGAAGCAAGCAGGACCTGTTCTGTTCTGTCTGGGTCTCTAATGATCTCAGTAGGGCTTGCTCTGTCTCATCCAGCTTGCTTTTTGGAGTACTGAGCATCTTTATTCCCGTAGCTGCCTTGGTCCTTAGGAGATGTTTCATGGGGTTTCATTGCTTGGAGATGTTTCATAGTATTTTGTTGTTAGCATTTCATGGCGTTTCATCTCTGGGAGATGGTGCTTTGTGCTTCATGGTGTTTTGTTGTTGCTTCCCCAGGCAGATGCGCTGGAATGTGGGATAACATGAGCTGTTGGCCTTCGTCTGCTGTAGGACAGACTGTCAGTGCTCGCTGCTCTGAATTCTTTCAGATGCTGACTGGGAAAATAGGTAACACTAAAAATACTCTTTTCTTGCTCAAGTGATTTTATCAAATGTGTTGTTTACAAAGGTACCACTGTCAGGTTTGAACTCAAAGTGAAATTGTGTCCCTGCTTCTTTTAAGGACCAGTGGTCACTTAGCAGCATCAGTTCCAACACTAAGCTAAATGTGGGAAAGCCTGGAATTAAAGTAGCAAGATATTTTACATGCTTATTTTTCTAAGCAAGGTAGAGACAAGTGCAGCAAATAAATGCTAACCTGAAAAACAGGGTTTTTAAGCATCTTTTTTAGGGAAGTTTTCTCCACTCAGGCTCTGTGTTTATGTTTTTCTGTCTCTTTCCCCTTCTATGAACTCTTAAAGCCAGTGGCTGATCTCAGCTGAGTTTGGTGGAGACAAAAACTTCACACAGTGTTAAGTTCATACAAGTTTGGGCAAAAAAATGAGCCAGGTAGGGGGAAAGATCCTTTTTTTTTCTTCCATCAAGAGGAGATCTGCATTGGGGGTTCATCCCTTGGCTGTGACAGGCTCCACACAGGTGGCACAAATTCATGGGAACTCAGGTTTCATGGCTCATCAAGCAACTTACTCAAAAAGAGATAAGCTTAAGCAACATTTATTGTCCTTTCTCTGGGGTTTCTAAGATAGAAGTGAAGTGAAATTTATTCCCGGTAATTATGAGCCATTAACTAAGAGTTTCTGCCTGCTTTCTGTTCAGTTCTGCTTTTCAGCAGTGCTCAAGAAATCTGCTTACATTTCTCTTCAGCAAGTTAATGATTCAAATCAAAAGAGGGTTTTGCATTCTTCAGTTATAGGACACAGATTAACGAGGTCCAGCACTGACAGAGAAGCACACATTCATTTTATGGAGGGAGTAATGGGAGACAAAGCATTAGATTGTCTAATAAAGATTAGATAAGTCAGAGGAGAACAGTTAGTGCTCTTTAAATAAAATCAGACATGAGCCATTCAGATTAAAATAAATGCTGTACTACTTTCCGTACACACAAACTGTACCCACTGAATCCTATAATCTGGTTTAAAGACAGGGAATAAATTACACAAAGACACGGATCACTGAGGAAATAATCCGTCCCGCATGCACTCATGAATCTTCAGCATTGTGATACCAGCCTTTAAATGTATTAAATGAAATTCCTGCCGGTACAACCACTAGAGGGAACTGCTCCCGACCTCTGGCCTTTGTACCAGAACAAAACTAGGAATTTGTACATCCAAAGGTCATAATTACATCTTAAATGTTCATTACATTATCTTGGAGATAGTCTAAGAGCTTTAAACTTTAGTTGCCCTCCTTATCAAGCTGAGAGCTGAACCACTTCTGATAAGCAACAATCAGAGTGACTGTGTTCCAAACAGAAACTCAAGACGTAGTCCATTGGCATTTGCGTCTTATTTTGATCTGGCATTTTGAATCAAAGTCACCAATAGTTTCTTCTCATTCTCGTAGCCACATTCTGCTCTGATTTTATACTGCGGTTGGCTTGTGACTCTTGTTTAATTACTGCTACAGCCCTTGCTCTGTTTGAAGCAATTTTGCAAAGAAAAACAAAGATCTGTTTGCATAAAAAAAAGCAAAAGTTTTCTCTCCTCACCACTTACAAAGCAGATGGGCAGCCACAAATGCCAAACACATATACGTTAAGGAATGCAGATACTGAGCTCAGATACTCTGAGCTCTGACCAAACCCTGGTCTCTGTGCTGTTGAGCTTTGTGCTGACATCTAGGCTTGCATTTGCAGCCCAGACTGTCTGGCCCCTTTCAATACAGCAGACCAAAGAAACAAAATAATCTGGAAACTAGTAACCTAAATGCACATCCAGACCTGCCCATTGTGTCTCAGACAAGGAATGAGGAAAGGTGTAAGGACTGTATGGATTCAGAGGCAGTGGAGAAGGCCACATCGAATGTCCCCAGTTCCACAGCCTTTAGCCAGTGTTCCCCCTTGCCTAGGCAACTCTAAAAGACTCCTAGGCACCAGCAAACACCAAGCGCCTTAGACAGACTGCAGACCCTGAGTCTGCTCTGAGTGCACCATGCTGGACTTCCCCCAATGCCTGTGTCATCCATAGGCAAGCAGCGTTGTTAAAATTGTGCTCACATCCATCAATATAACATGCCCTGCATAATCTCCCATGCTTTGCATATAACTCAGTCGCATGCACACACCAACACAGAACTTCAGTTCTTCTTGTGTGATCTACTTTGACATAGAATCAGAGAATCATAGAATGGCTTGGGTTGGAAGGGACCTTAAAGATTATCCAGTTCCAACACCTTTCACTAGACCAAGTTGCTCAAAGCCTCATCCAGCCTGGCCTTGAACACCTCCAGGGATGGGGCATCCACAACTTCTCTGGACAATCTGTTCCAGTGCCTCACCACCCTCACAGTAAGAAATTTCTTCCTAATGCCTAATTTAAATCCACTCTCTTTCAGCATCCTCAGGAAAAAACTAGTTAAAGACATGTTTACAAGCACAACAGTCTGCTCTGAGTTAACTACTTGTGTCTTAATAATTGAAGCTGAAGTAGAGAATTTGCCACCGTACCTGTCCCTTGCTGGCTGCTGTGGCAGGTAGAGGAGAGCTGTTGGGGAAAGTTGTTTATCTCCTGTTGTTGCTGCACTGCAGCAAGGCATATAAAACCTGGCTTGAAAAGCAAGCCTAGCCCTTCCAAAGATGCTAAGCTGGAACAAGATGTTCATAAAAGCATCAGAATAATAGTCTGCTACTGACACACCCAGAGCTCTTCCCTCTTGAAGATCTCAGCATGTTTGCTGTGCCTTGCAGTTTTGCAGAGCTGAGTTCAAATCAAGTGCAGACATGCTGTCAGGTCATCAGAATTAGCCCAGAGATATCAGGAGTCAACTGTCTTGATGGTCCCAGCAGGGCTCCAAAGAACATAAACGAGTGCCAAACACTGTTCCATATGCATCTGCTTTGTTCCCTCTCCAAAACTGTGGCGACGTTTTCAGGAACTGGATGCCCTAGAGGCCCTGTTACTAAATGTGTGGGCAAAACTGGACTTTTATCATGCCCTCAAGGAAAACCTTCTACTAAGAAGGGCTGCTGATTTCATGTCCTCTCCAAGTCCTTGCTAGTATTGCTGTTACTGCAGCAAAAACTAGGTTTTCACTCCATGTTTCTGAAGCGTGCCTCCTACCTGACAGAGGAATGTGATTAGGGCAGTAGGCAGTGATTTTACCTCTTTGGAAAAGTTTCTCTCCAGCACATGCCTCCTAGGGTCATTTTCTTCCAGTGAGTTTGTAAGATGTATAGGGCAGGACTTCACTCATCCGCTTTAGTGCCAAACATGAACATGGACATGTTCAAACCTGTCCTGTTCAACCATGTGCAACTTGCTGGGGATCCATCTCACTCAGCTTTGGGAGTCTAAAAGTGAGACAGCCCAGCAGAAGTTGGTCAAACAAACTGCCCTCTGTGGATATCTGTCTGAAAATGAGTTGAATTCTGCAAATGACTCTTTCTCTACACTGACTAGAAAGACAGCCATGAGGGACATGGTTGGGCTCAAGCATTTAGCTTTCAGAAGGCTAACTTAAGTGAGGGGAATCCCACCCTAGCGTTTAATTTGCAAGTAAGCAAGGAAATCAACAGTGTAATATAATTCCCAGACCTAGCTGTTGCGACAAGCCTTTTAGTTTTCATTTAAATGTCACCAAAAATCTGTGACCATCTGAAGTTTTGTGTTCTCTTCAGACCATGACAAACCACGGTAAGGAGGGGGGAGCATTCAGGAAAGTATCAGGTTTGTATAGAATATGAATCCATGACTGAAAAAGTCCTGTGTTTGCTGATCTTGGAATATCGGCCAAGAAACACCAGATGTACCAAACAATATTATTTATGTTGCAATTAATAAAAACACATCCATCACAGTCATTCCTGAGTTGGCAAACAATACTATGACCCAAACAAGTACACTGGGCAAGTATCAACATAATTAGCTCAGCTGTATTTCACCTCCAGCTATGCAGATTGCACTGCCTGGGGAAAATATTCTTTTTGCTCTTGGAGCAACTCTACATATTGATGACTAAAGCCCCGAGGAAACCACAGATACAATTGGAAATGATCACATCTGGTTTTGTCTTTCTTGTTGTTTCCACACAGGTTTTGTTTACCGAAACTGTACAAGCAAGGGTTGGTCAGAGCCATATCCAAGACCAGATATCGCTTGTGGCTACAATATCAATGACACAAGCAACGAGGCAAGAGTGAGTCTGAGTGCCTGTGACCACAGGTCTGCTGGTCTGGGGCTCTGGGGGAGGAGCATGTTCAAGAGAGACTGAATGGTGGTGTGGGGTTATTGTTACAAGTGTTTTCAAGCATAAATGCTTCCTCCAAATGATCAGAAAGGGTTGTTCAGGGTAAAACTTCAGTAGCTGATTTTACAAGAAAATTTATTTGTTAAATAGGAGGAGACTTTTTTTTCTTGATATGGTCTGATTTCTAGCAGAGAGTCAATGGTAAAAATGTGAATATATGTTCCCTTACAGCGTTCCTATTTCATGACTCTGAAGACCATGTACACCATTGGATACTGCACCTCCCTTGTGACGCTCATCATTGCCTTAGTAGTCCTAGGCTCTTTTAGGTGAGGAGAAGCATCTCTGGTTTACTTTTGGCCAGGACTTCTAGTCATCTCAGCTGACACAGATCCTTCTGTTGGCTTTCAGGGCAAGTTAAAAATTGAAGTATTTATGAAAACCTTCACAAAAATTATCTCTGAGTCTTCTCTCCCAGAAAATATCAGGGCTGCTCCTCATATCATGCTCCCCTGTCCTTCCAAAATGTAGCTGGACATGTTTTGCAGTCTACTGTTTGCACCACCTCCCTGCTGAGGTCTTTCCATGACCTTCAGTGTCAGGGCAGAGTGTCTTTCCCCCTGCTGTTCTTTTCCCAACTTGAGACTGTGCCTAAAACTTTGCCCTAAGTGCTGCTGTACTGACTTCTGGGAAGGTGTTTCAGGTCTACAGCAGCAATCTGACAGCTTATCTTCATGTATTCTTATGATATGGTATTTGTACTTCGCTGCTTATTCAGCAAAAAGTATTTCCTTTACAGTGTCAGAGTGGCATCTCTGGGTAGAAGGAACCCAGCTACTTTGCAGATTCATCTTCAAGCTGCGCAGCCTCTGGACCCAGATGTTTAATACAGAAAATATTGCAGGCCCAAGTGCACTATTCAGGCAAAGCAAATAAATCCACCCAGGTGTGGATAAATACCATAGGTTTGTATTACTCCAGAAAGAGGGAGGGAGGCTAGACCAAGCATATTGGTGTGAAATCGCAGTTCTAGTGATGTTCAGCGTGTTTTAGCACCTGAGAGAAACAGATGTGACTGCAACTTTTTGAGGTCCTCTGTCCTCTCTGGAATATCCCTCTTTGGAAATGCATTAGTCTTCCTTTCACAGGCAGTAAAACAGTGTTCTTAATTTGTCAGTTTTGCATTAATAAGGGTTGAAATCTGCTGTTTGCAGCCGCAAGCTACCCACATTGGCTGGAAATGTAACTTCACAGGATCTCTCTCTCTTTTTGTAACAGAAGACTTCGCTGTACAAGGAACTACATCCACATGCATCTCTTCACATCATTCATTTTGCGAGCCTCATCCAACTTCATCAAGGATGCCGTTTTGTTTTCCTCTGAAGACACAAATTACTGTGGGGCATACACGGTAACTCTCTGCCTTCCAGCTTGCCCCACATTTCAAGTTTCCCAGCAGGATCTCAGCAGTAGTTAGTGTGCAGGAAAGAAAATCACTGTCTCAGCTTTCCATTCAGCACGAGGGGTTATAGGAGGGAAAGGTATACCTGGTTCCTTCTCCACTGCTTGATCCTGCGTGTTGGTTGTTCCTGGCTGAGAGGTTCCTGTTTGGGGGCATTCTGTGATAGTGACAACAGCATGAAGACACAAAAGCAGCCCAGGCTGGAGCATACACACAGAAACCCAGGTGCAGTTCCTCCCTGCTATAGATGCCCTTGTAAGTATTGGAGAAGAAGGCATCCAGATCAATCTGAAGTAGGTACTCGCATTCATCATCTTGATTGTGTTGACTAGATGGCCACAAAAGATACTAGGAGTTCAGCATAGCCCCAGAAATGCCTAAAAATGGGTGTCCCAGGCTGTGAACACAGGATAGGCCACCAGAGTGGAGATTCTTACATGGATTTTAGATCCTGTTAGGCATTTTTTTTTAACCCCCCAGTTTTGCTGGGGTTTTGTTACTGAACAAGAACATTTTAAGCAAATTTTAACTTGTCTTTATCAACCCTTTTTCTCAGGAAAAAAGACCAACAAACACATTCACATACTTCTCTAATATGATGTTAGTGCTACTGATACTAATAAGGTAGTAAAAGTGGAACTCCTTTAAGTGGGACAGTAAGCCAAACCCATATGTCCATGAAACATTTAGTTCTTGCTAGTGAGGCAGTTGATTACTGCATTTATGAAAGCCAGTCCTGTTTTCTTGTCACGTGAACACCTATCTCAAGGCCACCAGTTTAGTCCCCTAATTGTTATAAAATCTCTGTTTGCCAAGATTTATTGACAGCTCGCTCTCTGTTAGAAGGTAGATGCAAACTCAAGCAAAAGCTAATTATCTTCTCTTTCCTCAGGCTGGGTGTAAGCTCACCATGGTCTTCTTTCAGTATTGCATCTTGTCTAACTACAGCTGGCTCCTTGTAGAGGGACTGTACCTCCACACTCTGCTGGTTATTTCTTTCTTCTCGGAAAGGAAGTTCCTCTGGTGGTTCATCGCCCTTGGATGGGGTACTGGTTCTCCTTTCAGTAAGAATAACCACAGGTATGTTTTGCCTTTGGGATGGACTTGTGGAGAAGTAACCAGCTTTTCCAATTGCAGGTACCCCCACTGTGTTTGTGGCTGCATGGGCGACTGCTAGGCAACTCCATGAAAATATTGGGTAAGTTGCATGGAGGGGAGAAAAATCACATGCCAGGGGAAGCATGCAGCCCCCATGCAGGCTACTCCACAGGGTCCTGCTCATTCCTAACCACTAGCAGCCAAGCAAGGCAACCACCACGCTCCTGTGGTGCAAGCCTAGATCCTTGTGTGGGATCCAGCTAGTAGAGGTCCAGCTGAGCAATCTGAGCCTCAAATTTCATTTGAGCATTTTCAGGGGTAGGGAGTAGCCTTCAAGTATGAATTCAGACCATGATGTTTTCTGTATCTGACTTTCTGATCAGCGAAACTTTGTTCCTTCTCCTTTTCAAAATTTTGAACAGTGATTGTACATCAAGGGCAGGATCCACTTTTGTCCTGTGCAGGTGGGCAGGTTTCTGTCAGAAATGCTATGCAGCTAAGTGAGAACAGGAAATTAGTTTTGTAGAAGGGAATAGGGGGCCTATCTGAAGTGCAAAACACACTAAACTGCTTTGAAAATACACGAGTGTTTTGATAACTGACGGCGCCTTCTCTTCTATTTTTACAGGTGTTGGGACATTAATACTGATGCCAATACCTGGTGGATCATCAGAGGGCCTGTAGTTTTGTCTATTTTTGTAAGTCCTTTCTGCGACAAGCAGATTCAAACTGTATTTTCAAATATTGTGAAGTCAGAGATCGTCTACTCACCATGCCTTAGAAGTGTGTTAATGAACTGATCTTAGACATGTGCCTGAACTGGTGTGACACATGAATTACTGCTTAAGCAACTTCTGCTCAGCAGGATTTAGTCACTAGCTAATGCCCCGAAGCTAAATTCACAAGGAAAGCTAGAGTGTCCTCCCAAGAAGCAAGAGCCTGAAGAAGATCAGATTTCCGCATCCTGTTGATTTCATATGAACTTGGCTGGCTTGTGGAAGCTTGTTTTGGACTGTTTCAAGGAAGGCTGCAGAGGAGAAACAAAGTGGTTGTACATGTCAGTACAATCACTTTTGTGTCTCCCGGTCAATGCCCCTCTCAGCAAAGCCAAAAACAACTTGCCTTAGGTGACCATTAGCTTTTGTTTTCAGCAATGAAAGCAGCTCACAGGCTGCAGCATTGTATGTTTGTGGACTGCTATTACACGACTATGGTGTTGCTCACTCAAGTAAGGCGTAGGCATTGAAGCTCAGTGTGAATCTGCCCAGTACAAGGCAGCAGCAATGTAAAGTATGGTCTGGTACAAAGAATACTCAACAACTATGGTTTGAGCATTTGCTGGTGCTCACTTTCAGAGCCTTAGGTACCAAAGTGCCGGAGCTGCTTCTTGGAAACAGTTCTGCCCAACTGAGATGCTCAGGGGCAGCTCAGTCTGCAGTGGTCAAGCTGATACGTTAGTACAGAAACACTCGAGTGGCTCATTACTTTCAAATAACCTGCTGACACTCGGAGTGAGAGCCTAAGAGGGTGTTGAGGTTTTTGGTTTGCCAGTAGGAGCCATTATATTTGCAAAATACAAATTGCAACGCTTGCATGCTCTCTTGGAAACTCAAGTAGCAGAGGTGGTGGGTTAAAGTTCTGCTCCTGTTTATCACTGAGCAACCCCTCACCTCCTCAGGACAAGCAGAAGAACACACAAATGATTCATGATCAGCTTAATGAGGCCACAGCATTTATTTTTCTTACTGATTCAGCCCTTATGCTCCAGGAGCCACTCAGCAATATTTAAATGTCAACAAGGCCCAGGCATTCTGCAAGGTGGAAAGCAGGATCTTATCTTTTGAGGGCCACCCTCTATCTCCTTCCAAGTTTCCTCAAAATCCCGATCACATCCCGCTTAGCCAACTAAGGGCAGGAGCCGCCGGCGTGACTCTGCCTCTTTACCTAAAAGAGGCTTTTCTCAAGGCCGTAGCCACAGACAAACAAACAGCCAGCCCTTCAGAATTCAGATCTAATCTCTTTATCCCTCACAGCGCACAGTCTTTAGCAGTTCAAAGGGCCGAAAATCAACACCGATAAACTCTTTTGTGCTCCTAAACTAACACTGCTGTGCTGCCCTTGGGCAGGAATCCCCAGTAGTTCGCATCAGCAAGAAGTCCTGCTCAGCCTACGCTGCTCATGCCTTGCCTAGTGGGTTAATAAAACAGAATCCCCAGAGCTGAACCTCCTTTTCTCCTCACACACCCCAAATATTTCAGTCTTTCCTTCGTGTTTCTCATCCCTGGCTCCTCCCAGCTCTGCTCCTTCCCTCACCCTGCCCCAGCTCCCCAAATTTCCAGATACCCTCAGCAGCACAGACCACACAGCCACAGTCACTCCCTTTTCACCCAATAATTTAGGGAACCCAGGAACATCCTGGGTCTGACCCGCTTCTCTTAGGGAAGGCCACCCCCTCAGTGCCCTGCTCCAACACCCACAGGCACGGACAAGCCACCTTGAAGAGGGTGCATGGCTGCAATGGTGTTTCCAAGAGGTCTTTTCCAACCTGGTGATTATACGATTCTATTCCAGGTGCGGGGAAGGGCTAGGGGCTCATCATGGTGCAGGTGTTGGGGGTGTTGGCTGACAGCCGACTGAACATGAGCCAGCAGTGGCCCAGGTGGCCAAGAAGGCCAGTGGCATCTTGGCTTGTATCAGAAACGGCGTGACCAGCAGGTCCAGGGAGGTTATTCTCCCTCTGTACTCGGCACTGGTGAGACCGCTCCTCGAATCCTGTGTTCAGTTCTGGGCCCCTCACCCCAGGAAGGATGTTGAGGCTCTGGAGCGAGTCCAGAGAAGAGCAACGAAGCTGGTGAAGGTGCTGGAGAACAAGTCTTACAAGGAATGGCTGAACGCCCTGTGGTTGTTTAGCCTGGAGAAGAGGAGGCTGAGGGGACACCTTGCTGCTTTCTACAACTATCTGAAGGAAGGTTGTAGGGAGAAGGGAGCTGGCCTCTTCTCCAAAGTGTCAGGGAACAGGACGAGAGGGAATGGCCTCAAGCTCTGCCAGGGGAGGTTCCGGCTGGACATGAGGAAAAAATTTTTCATGGAGAGGGTCATTGGGCACTGGCAGAGGCTGCCCAGGGAGGTGGTTGAGTCACCTTCCCTGGAGGGGTTTAAAAGACGAGTGGATGAGGTGCTCAGGGACATGGTTTAGTGGCAGATAGGAATGGTTGGACTCGATGATCCAAGAGGTCTTTTCCAACCTAGTAATTCTATGAAAAGGACTGCGGGTGCAGGAGGAATGCAGGGTGATGTTGGGAGCCCTGATGCCAAGGGCAGATAAAACCAAGGTGGTTCCCCGGTGCTGTGCCCTGGCCGTGGGAGAGAGGCACGCTCAGGCCGGCTCTGCCTCCCATGCTTCTCCAACTCTGCCGGAGGGTAAAACGAGCAGAAACAGCTATTGCTTCACCTTGCCCAAACTGAGCAGCAGATCAGCATTTTTATCTGATATCCACCCTTGGAGAGGGGGAGAATGAGAAGAACTTCAGTGTAGACTTTCTCCTATCCCCACTTTTAACTACTTTGCCTCCATCATCCTAAACCATGCCGTGCTTTTTGGCAGGGAACAAACAGCATTTGCAGTCGTGTTTAGCAACTGGTAGCCCTTTTGCTGGCATCCAAATTGAGGCCAGACTGCGCAGAGCTGTCTGAACCCCACAGTCAGAAGGGGTGTTACCCATGCGCCTGGTCACCCTGCCCTTTTGTGATTGCCCAGATAATAAGCCTCGATCACCCCCATAACTAAAGCTGCCGCAAAATGGCAGGGAAAGCAGCCAGCACCCAAGCCCAGGGTGGCCAGGCAGGCTGCAAAGGCAGAGACAGAGACTGGGATGGGGACAGGAACTGAGGCAGGCCAGCCCAAGCTTGTCTATTCTTCCTGCTCAGCCAAATCCCCCAGACTGGCTCTGCTGATACCTGGCATTTATGCAAGTGGTTACTGGATATTTGGTCTTGTTATTTGCTTTTTTACTTCCTTTTTTTTTTGTTTGTTTGTTTTCCATGTCCTTACTTTTGGTTTTGTTTTTATTCTTTTCAGATTAATTTTATTCTTTTTGTCAACATTTTAAGAATCTTGATGAGGAAGCTTAGCTCGCCTGAAGGACGGAGCAGTGATTTCAATCAATACAAGTATGTCCCTTACGTTGTGACTTTATGGCACGTGAGCCCCCCCCAAGCTCCTCTTGCTTCTCTGCACCAGCTACACTCTTTTTTTTGCTATCAGGAGACTTGCAAAGTCAACGCTCCTCCTTATTCCTCTCTTTGGGATCCATTACATCATCTTCGCTTTTTTCCCCGAAGATGCAAGCAGTGGCACAATGGAAATTCAGCTGTTTTTTGAATTGGCTCTTGGATCATTCCAGGTAATATTTGACAAGCTCTAATTTCTTTAAAATAAGAAAAAAAGCTATAACTCTGTAAATGAGGCATAACTCTATAATCCAAAACTCTGCAACAGAACGGAGTCCCAATGGCAAAACCAACCTGTCTGATTTTTCTTGAGATGCTTCATTCCCATTCAAAAGCTGAAATTGCAGTTCTAATTCTGTGACCGCAGTTCTTTTATCTTTTAGGGCTTTGTCGTGGCTGTACTCTATTGTTTTCTTAATGGTGAGGTAAGTTTTGTGTATATAACATTCTTCTCTATTGCTCAAGCATGCCTCATTAATCAGTAGGATATGTTCTGCAATGAACTGCACATTTTATCTGAGGTTTTTTTTCTCAGTTACCTAACGTCACTCGTGAAATGTCCCCTAGACTTGGCAAGCCTGCGTAATTGTATGCCAGTTGCAAACTTCACCTCTCAACTGTTGCAGCCCTTTTATAAACCAGATAGAAGTATTACTGTCTGGGAATGGAGGGTGGGAGTACCATCCCACACAGGGTCACGCTGACAATCAGCTGGTTCTGACGTGTGGTGCTATTACCTGTCATCCTGTGGCTGGTTTCTTTGCTTGGTCCTTGGGAGGGAATTTATCAAAAGCTGTATCCAGTCCAAGTTTATTAGGACTTTCATAAGGCAAAGCTTTTTGAAGAGGGAACATTTCCTTTGTAGTTGTATAACTTCCAGGCTTTTGGGCTACAACTTGCTCTCTGAAACACTGCTGCTGGTAGAGGTGGCGGTGGAAATGCTGTTCAAACCTGGGAGATCCTGAGGTTATTGGAAGGAAAAAAACCCAAAACAGTAGTGCCTAAAGTTTGGAAGAAAAAGTCTCTTTGAAATGGAGGATGGCTTTGAAATACTTCTACTGATCCTTTAACAGGGTTCAGAAAAAGTTGTTTTGAAAAGAAAATCTGCATTTTTTTACATTAGAGTGCCAAAATGTCCCATTTTTATAACTAATATAAAAATTTAACCCAAACACTTACTAAGGCCAGCTAGACTCTGTGAAGAATTCCACTGCAATTAAACAGAAAAACAGGTTAACAGAAAATCGTGGGGCTGCAACAACAGTACAACTAGAAGTGACAAGAAACAGGCCCTACCCTAAACCCTTAAACTGAGGGTTAAATAAATAAATCTAAACCTTGGCAAAGGTAATCCGCTCTTCTTTTCCTGTTTTACCGCCCTCCACAATGCAGGGCTCCAAGATAAACTAGCTGAACTAAGTATTTTCTGACCTTTCTGCCTAGGTTCAGCTGGAAGTTCAGAGAAAATGGAGGCAGTGGCATTTAAGCAAACACTTTCATCGGCATCTCAGCACCTCAGCAAGTAATGGAGGAAGTGGCTTAACTCAAGAGATACATATGGTGAGGTCGAGTCCACCAGAGCACAGGAGAGGAACCCTCCAAAGATCAAGCATGCTTTAACGCTGTATGCCTGGAGGATACCTCCATGCTCAGATGCCCATGGCTAAGTCCCATGGTCCATGCTGGGAGTTTTGTGTATATATCCAAAAGCGAGACTTGGCTGTAGATCAATGGTTCTCGAAGCACATCTGTTTGTCTATATCCTGTGTAGCAGCAGAGCTATTTTGCAAGGCAAAATGGGCCAAAAAATTATGCTCTTCCTTGGGTTTCTGGCTACTGCCATTTGTGTTTCTTTCCACATCAGTATTTTTCAGCTGCTGTTTCTACCTTAAATGTGACCTTGTTTTCCAAATGGCTCTCCAACATGTTCCTGTCTCAACCAGGCTGGTAAGGAGGGTTTAGATGTTAGATTTAGATGTTCTCTATTTCTTCTGCTGTTGAAGCTGGGAAGACATTCAAATTCGTATGATGAAGGTTCTGTGCCATCCTTTAACACAACTCATGGATTTGAAATACAAAATTAATTCATCCCTAAAATTTACCAAGGGTCAAATTCTTTCTGTTGTGGTGATGGATGATGTACACTGAGAATATTAAGCATGGCTGAGCAAATGCTTCCTATCCAGCTGCATATCCATTGCTCAGGTATGCTCCAGTGATGGTGTCAGGTTCAGAGTTTTCTTCCTTTGCCTTTTCTAACAGTGGAGATCTCAGAGATAACAGTGGTCCAGTTTGGAGTTTGGTATGTTTTTTTGAAATTGTAATAAAAGCTATTACAGAGTATCCCAAGGGCGGCCAAGAAAACTCTAGTGTCTGTACTTCTGAGACTTTCCTACTTTGAAGGGAAGCAATGAAAACCCTTGGGACATTTAAAACTTAATTGAAGTGGATAGTACAAGGTATCTTGTCAAAAACAACACCATAGTGGCTGCGAAAATCTCTTTACAGTTGAAGATTGCTCAGTGTGCCTAAATCTGCAAGACTGTGCAGTATAATACACCGTCACAAGGTATCCGAGCTTCTTTTACAATTTTATGTTTTTAAAGATAGAATTGCTAAGCAAATATCTCTGGTTTGAGTTCAAAAAGAGATAAAATAATTCATTCCACAAATGCAATCAAGCCTCCTACTTGATTTTGTATCTGCATTTCCCCAGCTGGGGCAATTCTTGTCTGGTCTTCCTCAAGGGCAAATATGACTCAACAGAAAGCAAGTGTCGTTTATCACACTTCTCCCTCCTGCTGGTCAGCTACAAGACATTGGCAAACTGTGCTTGGTATGTCAAATGCTGACTGATCGGGCATTCCCCAACCACTCTGCCAAAACTGCTCTAAGGAGCTTTTACTCACAGCAGACCCTTATGATAGACTTCTACCATTTTACCAGAAGGCAAATGTGGAGAGGAATTCAAAGGATTCTTTGAAAGTTATATTCCCTGTGGAGAAGCAGGTTTTTGAGTGCTATTAGCGCTATTTCAAGCCCCAAGGTTCAGGAAAAATGCCTTTTTTCTCTGCCTGTGTCGAGGTGGGAGACCGATCTCCCCTGGTGATGCTGACATTGAGGGCAGCAGCACCACTCATGGCAAGCCAGGTGAGAAAGGGCACATTGTCAGGAGGTTCACTCTGGCCTCCCTTCCCCAGAGTCAGTTCTGTGTACTGATGCAGGTCACCCAGCAGTGGGAGAATTGAACCCCCATTCAACCATGCAAAAAAAAAAAAAAAAAAGGTGAACTGGTAAGCGTTTCCAGAAATTAATTTTAAACCTGTTTTTTAAAAATAGCAAGGTTTTGAGTTGCCTTTTTCCCATAAAAATCAGCTAAAGCAAGCAGAAGGAAGAGCAGAAGTAGGATCAGTCCCATAACCAAGGGAAGAGTGAAAGCCCCTCCATGTACATTTGGGTGAAAGATCTCACTTTTTGCCCACTTACCCAGGCCAAACAGCCTCCAACCTTCTCAGGGGATTCATTCTGTCCCAGTGCATTTGATAAGTCAGATACTTCCGAAAAAAATAACAACCATTAGCCTGATTTTCTCTATGGCCTACAAGTAAGACCGAGTGGAACAACTTGTATTTTCCCCATCTGAGAATTAAACATTTATCAGCCAAACCAAAGCAGCTGTGTTGTTTTAAATGCAAGTGCCTTCTTCCGGCATAAATGAAGAAATATAGATTCAGAGATGCAATAACATGGCATTAATTAGATCTAATGCAATTATTGGCTCTCCCACAAGTCAGTGTAAGAGCTCAGCCCTGCAGCGTGTAGTTAGGACAAGCATCGATGGTGCAAGGCTGGGTGGAGCCCAGGCTGAGCGTGATACCAATTTGTATAGGAGGCCTGTACAGGTGAAACAGGGGCAAACCACATGCTGTTTCTTGTATTTAAAAAAAATGTTTTACATGGCCGCATTGATTTTTTTTCTTGAAATAACAAAAAAAGTAACTATTCCCAGATTCTCTATTACATGTTTGTTTCAGGCATTGGGTACTGGCCTGGTTTGCATGAAGAGCTGAAGCTCTATTAAACCCCTCAGATGTCAGCTGGTGCTTGGAGTCCTCCACTCTTCGGGAAGAGCAAGGTCCCTAGGGCAGGTGTCAGAAGCAGGCAGCCCCAGGCACTGCAATGTTGTCACCTGGTCATAGAAAACTGCTGCCAAACACCAACATGATAGTGGGACGGGGTCTCACCTTGCCCATCTTCTGCACGGGTGATGCACCAGCACCCTTCCCTGCTGGGGATCTCTTTTGAGTAGCTGTACTGAAGAGAAGAGCTACTTAGCTCCAGGGACATTGACATGTTTATGAGCAGATGAACATGAACAGGGAAGTAAAGCTCAGCAAGCAATGCAAAAAAGCTGGAGCTGAATAGTCAGAAGGCACACGGAGTTGAGCACTGGTGGCCTGAAAATACTGACACAGGCAGAACACAAACTCCATAGCCAGAGTTCACCAACTTCTCCTTCTCTATGCTTGCTCCTCCATATTCAGTGTAAAGCAGGCATTTGTAATCAGTACACGGGACCTCATTACCATCTTTCAGATAAGTGGTCATCATTGTTCAGGGACACCGGTGACAGCTCCTGGCTATTCCCTCCAGGTCCCCAAGAAGCCAGCTGCAACTCTGCAATCCAGCAGTGCAGGCAGCAGCTCCTGCAGCCCAAACATCAGGGGTCTGAGACTTAAGGCTGAATTTAAGAGGAAGTGATTAATGGATTTTTCTCTCCCAACACAGCAACGAGGAAGTTCCCTGCAAAACGGTCAGAAGCAAAAAGCAGTACTGTTGAGCAGCGAATAATTACATTGGGCAATGCCTCACTGTGTGGTGCCAATTTAGAGGGGTTGCATCCATGTGAAGGAATCCAGCCAACACCATTTCCAGGACAGTACAGAGCTTTCCTTCACCCAGAAACATGCAAACTGAGGCTGGAAAGTTCAGAAGGGCCACTACTGACCTACCATAGGCTCCAGCAGAGGGAGAGAGAAGGCAGGTGAGGACAAACATCTTCCTGTAATCGTTCTCCTGACTGACAAAAGCAAGCAAAGCTTAGCCCCAAACCAGTGTCCCCGCAAGCACTGCTGTTGAAGGTTCTGTAGACTTAACAGTAAGTCCAGGACCTCTCCCTAGCTAGCATGCCCTGTACCATTATTTCCTTATTCTTATCCGCAAGCAATGGTTTGTGCACAAGTTTCCAATTAAAGTTAGTGACTGAGCAAGTCTAAACAGCTCATTAACAAGAGGTGATGTTCATTACCCTGCTTTTAAGAGATATTAAACCGTCTGAGACAGACCAATGACCTCTCCCATCAGAAAGAGAACACCAGGTGCTAATTAACTTACTTGAGATTACATAAACTAATTCAATGGTGAAGCTGGAAATCTGTTTTCCTGACATTTAACTAAAGCTTTTGGTACAGTGAGCTCAGGGGAAAAAACTGTATGAATAAGTTTGTACCCTTGCAAGCCAAATAAGCAAAGCTGAGGAAAATAGCAAGGATCCTTCAGACACAGGGTGTGGTGTGGGAAAAGGGAGATGAAGGACACAGGAAAGAGCTCTTTAGCTGGTAAACAGAACGCATGCAACAGCAGGAAATCATTAAGAACCTACAAGGTTATCTCTAATTCCCACCAAGCAGCACAGCTGACTGCCCCTCTTGTTTTGCAAGACAAGAAAGCTTGCTGGCTGCTGGGGCTGGTGTGGACTTGTCAGAGGGGAAAGGAGAGGGCAGTACGCAGTGGTTATACGGCCTCAGCTCCCTTGGTCAGAGCTTGGCAAAGCACCAAGCAGTCATTTCTTCATTGGTCTAGCTGGGTAAACACACAGAACCGGTGCCTGGGAGATTATGTAAACCCCACTCATCCCCTTAAACCAGCTCCCCAATATCTAAATATAAAATGAGAGAACTACACTTATTTGAAAGAAATTTATTTAACAAACTTAAGGAATATTGCTTGACACTTCCATAAGCTTCAGAAAGTAAGAGCTACCCATTGCTACACAGGCTGCTGTATATAAGGATGTCTCTGAGACAATCGACCTTGTTTTGTAGTGTTCAGCCATCAAACTCCATCCTCTCCCAGCATTAGTAGGTCAAGCAGTACTATACAAAGCCAGCTGGAAAAAAAAAGTGACTGTATTTTCCCTAGAGGATTCCCTAACCCCAACAAAGGGCCTCTTCTTCAGCTAGCAGAGGGCATCCCAAAATCATTCACAATTGCACCAAGTCTTGGTGAACTCAATGGCCAATTGTCCACTTCCTCTCTCTCACCCGAGCTGGAGGCCGAGCCTGGGACTCGGTCTGATTAGAGCTGCCTTCCCCCAGGGAAAGGGCTGGGGGCACAGCCTCCCGTTGGCATGAAGGGGAGTACATACGGAACCGATTTCCAGTTTTGGATGTCACCATGAAGGCACTCTGTAGTTAACACCCACATTTCTAAACAAGCTATGGACCCCCTTGGCCTCATGTAGGGAAACTGTCCTGCCTGGCACGGGCAGCCCTAGGCACCATAACCAATTTATTGGTTAGTTAAGGCACTCTACCATCAGGTAACACCAAAGTGCAACAGTTTGGGACTGGATCTTGCAGACTCTTTCTGGGCTAAGCGGCTCTGCTAAAGACAATAGCACCGTTCACACAAGCATCTGCAAGTCCAGCCCATCAGAACATCTTTGACAGTGCAATTCAGCAAATCAAAAGCACGAAGCACAATCACGCTACAGTTTTCCAGAGGCGTGTTAAGGGCGCAAGTCCTTGTCCTCAAAAAATGGTCAATAAACCCTAACAGAGCCCCACACGTTGCTTGAGGAGTTGGCTGGGTAGCACAGCTCCGTGCATTATCACACCAGAAAGATGGGCACCGTCCAGAGCAAGCCTGGTCTGGAGCTGCATCACAAAACAGGCACTTGGGAGCGTTATCTTAAAAAGTTATGGAAATCTGAGTGAGAATGGAAACTGTCCTTGTGAAGGCAAGTGAGTCCACAGCAGCACACTCAGCAAGCATGCCTGTATGATCAGGCAGGACTTGCAACTCTTAGCTTTCAAACACAAAGCTGTTTACTCGTGGCTCGCCTACACACCCTTCTTGGCCTTTGTGTTACGATGCTTTTGTTTCAGGTGAAAAATTGTGTTAAACTGGCTGCACAGGAAATGAAAGCCTTGCTCAATAGCTATCATACAAACTACAGAGATGAAACATGTACAAACATTTGTCCTAAAACAAAGAGACAAGCAGTTTTACCAGCAGATACATAACAAACATTACACCGCAAACCCTGAAATACCCTGAAAGACATTTTTATCTGTGGACAACTGAGTGCTTGTATGTTGGACACAGAGAATACACGTAGGACAATCAATCTCTGAGGTTTCCTGCTGAGGTTTTCTCTCTTTTTACACCAAACACAATGGGGGACTTCAAAGCTACAACAATTATAAAGATCTTGACTCGGGCATTGGCAGGAGGAAGACCAGCCTTAATAAAATTTCATCCAAGTCTCCATTTCCACCGCCTGGGACAGATCAGAGCTGCCGCATCAGCCCCTCCTTATGCAATCATGGGCGGCTTCTCCTTATAGGCCTACTGTTAATCCAGGGATGAAAACAACTTGGACTAGTCAGGAGGATTTCAAGCTTTCTCCTCCCAGAAGAAACGCTATAGGACACTCTCAGCAACAGGATGAGGAGATTTCCCATTGCCTCACCAGGAAACTTGGAAAAACCAAAACAAACCCTGGAAGGTACAGTTGTCTCAGCAAGGTCCACCCAGCTAAAATGCCCACCTAAAGCCCTGCAAGACCTTGTCCTTCTTGCCTCAATGGGGCAAAAAAAAGGAAACCTGGACAAGCAATTGCCCCACTATAGAGAACTTTGCAAGGGCTGCGAGGGAGGCAACTGGCATGTGTCCTGCCAGGGGGGGCAGCGGACAGGCAACAGCAGGGAGACACCACAGAAGTGCAGGAACACGCACTGCTACCCACAGACGGCATTACAACCCTTCCCTGTACACCAGCATCACCCAACACCCATCCCTGGCCCCAAGCAAGCTACATCTCCCTGTGCCTCTGTCAGGGAAGCCTCAGAAAAACTCACAGAAGAAAGGATGGGCCCAGGTAGCGTGCCAGCAGGAAATAGACCTGTGTGCCTTCTCTTCTGAAAGGGAAATAGGGGAGTGAGGTCCAGTAAGGACTTTCAGTACTCCATGACAGTGAGCATGGGCAGGTACAAATCATCTGTCCCTGAGACAGAGCAAAGCCATAAGACACACCAGAGTTACATCACTCTTCACAGGCTGCAAAGTACAGGGAAAAGCCCAGCAACGCCAAACTCACTGCAGTGCAGGCTTTGTGTAAGCCTCAAAACTGAGCTCCTGCATAGATCACAGTCACCCATCCCTTCACACATTTAACGGGATGCCCTCTTCTTTAATCCACTTCTCCAGAAAAACACATTCCAGCAGCAGTCAGCCTCAGTCTCTACTTTGCTTGTGTTCCACAGCTCTTTATGCTGACCGCTGGGTGGGTAGGTCTTCTACAGGAATCAAGACTGACTCATGCTTCCCCTCCTTGCACACAATTTAAGTCACGGTGTCCTGGTGTCCTTTTTAAACTTCATTAGACTCCCTTTTTCCAGTCTAATTGGCAAAGCTGATTACATAAAGGCAGAAGTACACTCTTTGCACTTAGATTTTGCCTACCCTGTTCCTGGGGTGCGTAAGGCTATTGATGTGAAGTCCACTGATCCCATTAAGGAAGAAGAGAAAGGCGGCAACGAACTCGCACCAGTACGTCAGCGTGAAGCCTGTGAAGCTGAGATGATCCTTCACGAGGATGGAGAAGCTTAGGACCCCGGTAGCCGAGAGCAAAAAGGAGACGAGGATGAGAATGGAACCCATAGACCATTTCCGCCTTGCGTTGGCGTCTTCGCAGACTTGGGACACCATCAGCAGCTCCAGGCCAAATATGGCGACCACAACAGCAAAGGACACCATGCTCCTTATGGGAATCACCCCTACGCTCAGCCCCTCCACCCGGGCCAGGCTGAGGTCGGTGACGCACTTGAGGACGCTGCCGTTGCTCACGGTGCAGAAGTGCCACAGTCCAAAGAGCTGCCCCCTCGCAAAGAGCCAGCGCCCATCGCAGATGGAGATGGACGACAAGACCACCGCGATCGCCACGCACAAGATGATCAGGCTCCTGATGAGCGTCTCGAAGAAAGATTTCCGCGGCCTCCGGTGCGCCAGCAGCCTTTGTGCCTTAAAACAGAGTCGGGGAGGGGGGAGAAAAAGATCCTGAGTTAGCAGCGTTACTTTAGGGTGAAATGAATCTAGGGGGACAAAGCCGGGGGACTGCAGTTTGAAGTCAGCTTGTGCAAATCGGGGGCCGTGGGATTTTCAAACGATCTGGATGATGTTTAAGGTCCCTTCCAACCCAAACCATTCTACGCTGAAGGGCTGGAACTCTTAGAGATGGTGAAGAGCTATTCAGCGCTTTAGATGTTCTGTGGAATCACAGAAAGAACAGCTCGGGACATTGACTGATACAGGCGGACTTTGAAACCATCTGGATGATCTTTAAGGCCCCTTCCAACCCAAACTACTCTACGAGTCTACAGTTCTAACTCAAAGCCCTCGTCGCAGGAGAAGGCGGCGGAGCCCCAGGCTGCGCCGAGGAGGGAAGGGGGGTTGGTGAAGCTCCCCGGCCCCTCGGCTGCAGCGACGGCGCCTCCGCGGCCGGGGCCGGGCTGGGCTGGGGGCGGCGCAGGCAGCACCCCCGCGGCTCAGCCCCCCGCTCGGGCAGGGCCGGGGGCAGCCGCAGCCCCCGTTCTCTTCAAAACCCTCCGAGAGCGCCTCGAGTCCAATTCCGAGGCGAGCCCCGGGCGGCCCCGCGGCGATGGGCGCGCACCTACCTGCGGCCCCGGGGCGGTCATCGCGGCGGCGGCGGCGGCGCCCCAAGGCTCGTCCCGGCTCCGGCCGCCGCGCTTTATCGGCCCCGAGGGCGGAGGGCGGAGGGCAGACCCGCCCCGGGCAGGGGCGCCCCCCGGGCTGAGTCAGCGCCGGGCGGAGCCGGGGCTGCCCGCCCCCTCGGGGGGTGATGCCGGCCGGGCTGCGCCCCTGGGGGTGCTCCGGCACGGGCTTCTCTGCAAGCCCCCAACCCCCCCCCCCCCCCCGCTCACCCCGGGGTTGCGCCCCCTGGCGCTGCTTTGCTTTTTCCCGAACTGTTCTGCTCTCCTCAAGGTTGCTCTGCTCCCTTCGGGGCTGCTTTGCCTTTCCTCGAGCTGCTTTCCTCCTCCCGGGGCTTCTGCCACCGAGGCTGCCCCTTCTTTGAGTTTCTTTGCTCCCCTACCAGCTGCTCTGCTTCTCCAAGGGCTGTTCTGCTTCCCCACCGGGGCGGCTTTGCTTTTCCCCGTGCTACTCGGCTCCCCCCGGGGGTGCTGCCAGCCAGGCTGCCCCGTCTTTGAGGTTCTTTGCGGTTCTTTGCTCCCCTACCAGCTGCTCTGTCTCTCCAAGGGCTGTTCTGCCCCCCCCTCACCCACCCACCCCGCCCCAAGCTGCTCCCCCGGGGGCTGCTGCCACCGAGGCTGCCCCTTCGTTGAGCTGCTTTGCTCCGCTAACAGCTGCTTTGCTTTTGCCCGAGCTGCTATGCTCCCCGCCCGGGGCTGCTCTGGTTTTCCCCAAGCTCTTCTGCTCCCTTCGGGGCTGCTTTGCTTTTCCCTGAACTGTTCTGCTCCCCCCGGGGCTTCTGCCACCCGGGCTGCTCCTTCTCTGAGCAGCTGCTCTGCCCCTCCAAGGGCTGTTCTGCTTCCCCGCCGGGGCTGCTCTGCTCCTCCCGGGGCTTCTGCCACCGAGGCTGCCCCTTCGTTGAGCTTCTTTGCTCTCCTGCCAGCTGCTTTGCCCCTCCAAGAATTGCTCCTTGCCCCTGGGGCTGCTCTGCTCCCCCCGGAGCTTCTGCCACCGAGGTTGCCCCTTCTTTGAGCTTCTGTGCTACCCTAGCAACTGCTTTGCCCGTCGAAGGGCTGTTCTGCTTCCCCTCAGGGCTGCTTTGCTTTCCCCCGAGCTGCTCTGCTCACCCCGGGGCTGCTGCTACCCAGGCTGTCCCCTCTTTGAGCTTCTTTGCTCCCCTCCCCGGGCTGCTCTGCTCCCCCGGGCTACCCCTTCTTTGAGATTATTTGCTCACCTACAAACTGCTCTGCCCCTCCAGGTGCTGTTCTGCTTCCCCACCGGGGCTGCCCTGCTCCCCAGTCGGGGCTGCTCTCCCCGGGGCTGCTCTGCTTTTCCCCGAGCTTCTTTGTTCCCCTCGGGGCTGCTTTGCTTTTCCTCGAACTGTCCTGCTCCCCCCTGGGGCTGCTGCCACCGAGGCTGCCCTTTCTTTGAGCTACTTTGCTCCCCTACCAGCTGCTCTGCCCCTCCAAGGGCTGTTCTGCTTCCCTACCGGGGCTGCTCTGCTTTCCCCCGAGTTTCTCCTCTCCCCCCGAGCTGCTCTGCTCCCGGTGTTTGTGTTCCGAAGCCCCTGGACACGGGCTCTCTCTCCCCCTGGGCTGCACCCCCTTATCTGGACCAGCGCCCGTAGCCTTAGGTATCACTCCTGTGCCATCAGTAGAAACCTCTGCTCATAAAGTTTTACGCCTTTTTTCTTTTCCTTGCTCATGTTTTGCCACTCTCTAATTAATTACCGATTGATTTAAAATTTTGGGTCATAAACAATTAAAAAAAAAAAAGCCCAAGGAAGCTGAGTTTTTCTGTGTCATCAAAAACTCTTGTTTCACTGCCAAATTCTGGTTTTGATTCCAGCGGCGAGGGCTGCAGTGACTCCACAGGCTCCAGTGGATGGACTCAGGGTGGTTGTTGCTGAGCCTCCCTGCTCTGTAGCCGGGCTCAGAACCGAATTGGTCCCTTTTGAGCCAAAAGGAATTGGGAGCATCTCCTTCTGCAACCTGGGGTAGCAGAAATTATCATAACTTTATCCTTCCTCCAGCTTCCATTTCTGAACAAATTGGTTGTCTGTACAGATTGTCTCATTATTTTAATCTCTAGGGGCTGTTACAAGGGCTTTCCATTTTTCCGTAAAGAATTTGTGCTTATCCATATCTGCTATGGTTTAGGGATGTTTTCTGCAATACTGGGTTTTGTATTTTTCTTCTAGAGAAGAGCAAGTTCTCCAAACAAAACAGTTATTTCAGTTTTCACGCTCTACGTTTTAACAATAAATTCTGACCTTTTTCTTTCTCTCCTCTTGCAAAGCCTTTTGCTTAATTGTTTCCCTTCGAAGTTGTATATATTATTAGATTATATTTCTATCAAACACTGAATTGGGATTTTCCATTTTTGCAACACATGGCAAATTTTTGCAAGATCTGTTGTTAAAACTTCATTTCTGGGTTTGTGGTCTGCAGCATTTATTTTTTTTATTTCTGAATATGTTATCCAAACTCACAAACTTGATGCTTGCGGTATTCCTTTCATTTTAGTTTTCTCAGATGATAGAATACTTCAATGAGCATTCCGGGGCTATTTATTCCATGGGTCGCATGGTATTTCTGTCTCACAGACTCATCACATGCATTTGCTGTTACACCCTTCCACTTCTAAGTTCCAAATTTAACAATATTTATGTATTTTTGGCTCAAAAAGCGCAAGCAGGTCTTGTTTTCTCATTTGCTGCTTGAACTGAACAAGGGCTTGCACCGTGCTGAGCAAACGTAGGCTCGGGCCAGACAAAATACACCAGCTCTTATCTGGCAAAAACCTCACATGACTTATGCTTTTCTCTAACATAGGCTCGGTTCTGCAAAGCATTAAGCAATTTGGCTCCCAATTAACAAAATTATTAAATGTGCATCTGCCTTTAAAATGTGAGTCACCCT
This sequence comes from Phaenicophaeus curvirostris, assembly GCF_032191515.1. Lineage (NCBI taxonomy): Eukaryota > Metazoa > Chordata > Aves > Cuculiformes > Cuculidae > Phaenicophaeus > Phaenicophaeus curvirostris. The sequence goes on from NC_091398.1 coordinate 32,304,147, forward strand.
AATGACCTCAGCGATTTGAAAAATGTGACTTTTGAAAGCGAGGTGTATCCTGCTGAACGAGATAATTTTTAAAAGCCTGTGGTAAGGCTCACGTGAGTAAACACGTGCATTAAAAAGCTTTGTAGAATGAGGAACTTAAAAGTGGTTACTTTTGAAAGCAAAACTGCTCCCTGCCACACTTGGATCCTTTAGCAGACACACAGTTATCTGCCAAGCGTGGAAAAGGATGGTTTGGGGACGGTAATTTTGCAGCAAATACAGTCGTTTTAATATTTTGTAGTTAATTTGCTTTTCCCAACTATAAAATATAAACCAGAATTAAACTTGACCCGTAATTAATACCAGAATTTAATTGATACTTTCAGATTTAAAGTCACAGAGGACGAACATAACCATTGTGCTAATCAACCAGTTACCCACAGTCTGTGAGCTCGTTGTTTCCACTGTTGCTTGGCCGGAGACACCTTCTGGTGAAGATGCCTGGATTTATGAAGTCTGTTAGAATTGTGCACGTCTTTTAAATAGAAAAATGAGTTTATCTTCACTGTCTCATAACAAAACAAGCCAAATATATTTTCTGTCTTTTCAATTTAAAATAACGTAATTGATTGAAGAAAAGACAAATTGTGGAAAAATGCCTCAAGATGATTATTATTTTGGAAAACTGTGTGAAAGCAGTGTTTTACAATAGAAAGCTCAGTACTTTAAAAGGAAAAATATGTGGGGCTTTTTGCCTGAAAAATGTTACCTACATCATAACAACATGGTAGCTGACCTTTGGAGCACTTCAGATGTATTTTTGGTTCAGCTGTGTTAATTCAGAGCTCTTGGTATATCGCCAGTTTCATTATTTTGTTTAGAAAGTCCCTTTTCTCTATTGTTTAAGTGGGTATTTAACATCCTATCCCTGGGGAGAATGTTTTCAAGGAAATGTGTTAATAAATAATGGAAATTACCAGAGATTGTTGTGAAACACAGGAATAGTTTCATGTGGTCCATTTAGAAATGTCAGAATTTTAGCACTGAAGAATTTGTTGCAGCTTTTCAGAAGGCCTGAGAAGGCTCAGGACTGAAGTCTGAGAGTCACCTGGGGCTTAGGGAACAGTTACGGGATGAAGTATTTCAGTTTGAGGTAAAGCAGAACAAATGAGAGTCATCACCAGTCCAGGTTTATCGAATCTCGAAGTTGATTACTTCTGGAAATGCATTTGTCTGTTGAACAGATTTCTTTCTGATCACATCTTTAACTCTGGGCATCCCAACTCATCTGGCTAGGCAATTAAACCCTCATTTTTATCAGATCCCTGTTTCAAGGTGGCTTTCCAGACAGAAGTTGACCTGATTTTGGAGACAAACAGATCTTCAGCATCTTGCAGATTGAGACTTTGGGAGGTGCTCAAGGCCTGCGTGAGAGGGAAAATGGTTTTCTTTGTGTCTTCCCCCAGTATTGAGCACATAGAAAATCTAATGAGGAAGGGGCTAGTTGTCTCACGTCAGTGTTCTCTGACAGTTTGTGGGGTTTTTTTTCTAGCAGTGGATTGAAAACCCAAGCTGAAGAATGTGGTTGAAGGTGGATTCAACCTAGCTGCACTGAAACAGAGCTTCTGTAATGGAGCAAAAAGTCAGCAGGTTGCTGACAAGCTGCTCAAGACAAGCAGCTTCTGGGAACACAGACGCCTTCAGTGAATAGTGCCCTAGGTGACATATGTGACATAAGGTGGTTTTAGGTTGCATGAAGGCCCTTGCACAGCTCAGACCAACCCCTTGTCACAACTGCTTTGGCTCACGATTTTCCTCCCATCACTGTAGGTTACCAGAGCCAAGTGGACAGCCTGGTCCTGGCATGTAGAAGAGATGCTGTTAAGCAGTAAAGTGGAGACAGCACCTGGTCCAGATGGCTTCACTTTGCCTCCTGCCTGGACACCTCTCTGGTTCCACTGGAAGGCAGACTGCTCACCCAGCCAGGGGCCACCACACGTCCCTGCAGCCCCTGGCTCGCCAACCCACTCTTGGATGTGTGCAGGACGCCTGGGCTGCTGGACATGGCAATACCTGCTGCCCCAGAGGTCTGGGATCCTTTTGTTCACCCAAATCAAATGGCATTAAGACACTCATAGCTAGGTTAGAAACATGTTGATAACGTGCCAGATCATTACAGTGACTTTACCACCCACTCCAATTAGATCTAAGAACTAGAAGAGAGACTTTAAGCAGAAGGACAGGTTTAAAGGAATTTGTTTTGTATCCTGAATATAGTTGTTTTTTTCACTTCTGATCAGTTTCTAGACCTACCTTTGCATCTTATTGCAGAACCCCTACGCTTGGTACTTGCTGGTTCTGCTTTGGATTGAGCCCTCTGGCAATATTTACACTGGCTTAGGACATAACTCAGACTATTTGCATCCATCCATTGTGACAAACTGGTGCTTTGAAATATGCATTCAAAACAGAAAATAAAACTTTCAGCACTACTAGAAAAAAATGGGTCTATATTTCAACACTACATAAGCTGGGGGAAATCCTATTATTCAGTTTCTCAGCTGTCATGTGTATGTTTCTTCTCTTAGTAAAACCACAGAACAATGAGGCTAAATATTAAGATTTTAAAATACCAAATACTTTTAACTGGCAAATGCACCTTTTGGATTTAGAGCTTATTCAAATAAGCAATGTTTGCTAGGAGATGGCATGCCACCATCTCAGCCTTTTGGGGAACGTGGTACAAGTTGGTGTCTTGTACACGTTGGTGGAGACAAAGTGTTTTCCTGGCTGTATCAGCCAACTAGTGTTGTTTGCATTCTTTCCAGGGTGTGGAATCACCTGATCAAAGCAATCTGGATCTGAAAACAGGGCAAGCTCCCGGCTTAGAACTGACTGCGCACAATATCTCAGTGTGCCAGGGCTTTGGGCTCTTTTATATAACGATAAAGAACATTGTGGTTTAGCCCCAGCTGGCAACTAAGTACACACAGCTGCTTGCTTGCTCCTTCCCCTGTCCTGTGGTGGAATGAAGAGTAAAATTGGAAAGAAAAAGCTAAAACTCATGGGTTGGGATAAAGACAGCTTAATAGAATGGCAAAGGAAGAGAAAAATAACAATATTAATAATAAAAGAATAAACAAAACCAGTAATGCACAGTGCAGTTGCTCACCACCTGGAAACCACCGCCCAGCCCATTCCCAAGCAGTGATCTCCCAGTTTATACACTGACCAGGACATTAGATGGTATTGAATACCCCCCTAGGCCAGCCGGGGTCAGCTGTCCCAGCTGTGTCCCCCTCCAGCTTCCCGTGCAGTCCCCACTCTCTCCTTGGCAGGCCAGCATGAGAAACATGAGAAACTGAAGAAAATTAACTCTATCCCAGCCAAACCCAGGACAGTATCCACCCCCTGTACCATCTACGTCACGCCCAGATTCCACACTTCCCAATTAATCACCACCACTTTTCCTGTCTTTGACATATTCACATACAGATACCATTCCTTTAGCCCACGGGCCGTCCTTCTGCAATGCCCGCTGAGTTCATTTAGTCCATGACTTTGGGCTCCATCTGTTGTTACAGTCTTTCAAAGCAGGAGGGGTGGTGTGGGCGGTGATGGATTGTTGCATGTTGCATCTGGAGCTTGCATCTGGCGTATCTGCTGCAGCCCGTGCCCGTGGTCTGTGGGCTGAAAATGTCCATTTCATGGAAGCTGCTGAAGCCAGTTCTGGTTCCATCACTGCTGCGCTTTGCTCAGTTCATCAAAGTTCATTCTTCATTAATGTCAGTGATTCTTACCATAATGCCATTGATATGGCACATAACAGCTGTAGAGCGGCAGGGTTATTTGGCAATTAACATCTTACAGTTTGATTCACTGGCTCTTCTCACCCAAAAATCAAATTTCCTGCTGGATTGCAGAACATTTCATGTTCATGGATAACCTGTGCAGCAGTGTCCATAATCAAGTCCACCTATTGATCATGTGCCCATCTATAAGTTGTGTTTTTTCCTTGATGGCCTGAAGTGTCATGAGCCCAGGGAGCTAAAAATAATTCACCTCTATGCTCCCAGTCCAGATCCACGCAAATCACTTCAAGCCTAGCAGCCTCATCCACCTGCTGGTTGATGTTCTTCAGTGGCCCAGCTCTTGGGTACGCGGGCATCTACCTGACACACTTTTACATTTAGATTCTCTAGCTAGTCAGTTCTATCCTGCCACAACGTGGCAGCTCAGATGGGTTTGCTCTACTCTGCTAGTTGCTCTGCTTCTGTGGCTGTAGCCACCCCTATAAGGCATTTGCCACCATCCATGAGTCAGAACAGAGACAGAGCACTGCCCATTTTTCTCAATCAGCCAGCTGGATGGCTTTCACTTCTGCAAATTGACTTGATGCAGCAAGCTTCTGCTCCTTGTTGCACAGGACTCCGTAGCGCAGCCTTCCACCTCCAGTGTTTCCCACAATGCGACAGCACCCATCTGTCAGCAGAGCATACAGCTTCTTATTTTCTGCTAGCTTATTATACAGTGGGGCCTCTTCTGAACACGTCATCTCCTCTGCAACATTCTGAAATCTTTGCTTCCTGGCTACTCTGTGATCACTTCCAAAATTCCTGGGCAACTGGAGTTTCCTATTTGAGCCCATTGTGTGAGCCTATTTGAGCCTCAAGCTCCGCCAGGGGAGGTTTAGGCTGGAATTTTAATTTAAAAAATTAGGAAAAAATTTTTCACAGAAAGGGTCATTGGGCACTGGAACAGGCTGCCCAGGGAGGGGGTTGAGTCACCTTCCCTGGAGGTGTTTAAGGGACGGGTGGACGAGGTGCTCAGGGGCATGGTTTAGTGTTTGATAGGAATGGTTGGACTTGATGATCCAGTGGGTCTCTTCCAACCTGGTGATTCTATGATTCTATGATTAGCTTACTCCATGTAGCATCAGCTCATGATGCATAGAGGGGACCCTTCCTTTGAACATCCAGCCCAGCACCGGCAGTCAGGGTGCTAGGAGGAGCTGCGCTTCAGTACCAACTACTTTTGAAGCAGCTCAAACTCCTTCATATGCTGCCAATATCTCTTTTTCAGTAGGAGCATAGCAGGCCTTGGGTCCTCTGTATCCCTGACTTCAGAGCTCTAAGGGTCAGCCTCAAGTCTCCCCTGGTGCTTTCTGCCAGGGACTCCAGGTGGTGGAGTCCATTCTCCGCAGCTGTGGTGGAGTGCACATTTTTAACATCTTGTCCTGCTTGGACTGGCCCAAGGGCTACTGCATCAACTATTTCCTGTGTAATTTCTTCAAAGGCTTGTGGTTGTTCTGGGCCTCATTTAAAATCTTTCTTCTTCTGGGTCATTTCATAGAGAGGGTTTACAGTTAGACTGTGATTTGGAATATCCAAAACCAAGCAACACCAAAAAAACCTTGTGTTTCTTTTTTGCTGGTTGATGGGGACATAGGTGATTTTTTTTTTTCCCCTAAAAACTGGATCTCCTCTCCAGGTCCCTTGACCTTGCTTCATTTTATGGCAAAACTGGCTTTCAGAAGGATTTGAACTGTTTTCTCCGCTTTCTCAGAAATGTCTTTGACTGTGTTTCCCCATACAATGGTGTTGTCAATGTATTGCAGGTGTTCTGGAGCTTCACCTTATTCCAATGCAGTCTGGATCAGTCCATGGAAATGGTAGGGCTGTTTCCATCCCTGGGGCACTTAAATCCAGGTGTACTGGACCACCCTCCAAGTGAAAGCAAACTGTGCCTTGCACTTTGCAGCCAAAGAGGATGATAAAGACACATTAGCAATACCAATTGTGGCACAACACTTGGGTGCCTCTGACTCTGGTTCATGTTGAAGTTCTAACATGTCCAGCAGAATTCCCTCTATGAAGAGTGAAAGTATGCAGGCATGGAGTAGAACATATCCTTGAATTGCTAGAACTCTTGGGAGAGTTTCTTCACCATATCCCTAAACAAGACCTGAAACACATTCAGGAGGCACAGCAATAAAATCATGCTGACTTGAACATCTCAAGGCTATTAGAACTTCTCAAGAGCTGTTATAACCCGCCTGAAGATGAATGGGAAGGTGAAAAAGCAGGGGAAAAGTATCCACCTCTGTCCTCCCCAGAGACTGTGTGTGATTATTAATAAATTCCCAGAGACCATAGAATCATAGAATCATAGAATAACCAGGTTGGAAGAGACCCACCAGATCATCGAGTCCAACCATTCCTATCAAACACTAAACCATGCCCCTTAGCACCTCGTCCACCCGTGGATGCCACCTGAGGCGTGGACGTGACATGAATGCCACATACAGATACCAGCTTAACCTTATGACCAGTGATGTTATTGTATCATAAACCAATATTACACACTATAGCAAAATTATGATCCTGATCCCTCTCTCAGGCACAATAAACAGCACTGCAGGGAACATACACTGCATGTAAAGATTTAATATAATGCAACCCTGTGAACAAATAATACAACACTGTGTCCAGCAACTATTCAAGTAATAAAATGATTGTTTATAACAAATTTGTTTTAAGACACTCTGGTCAGATCTGTCATTATCTCCACCCTCTGAGCCCCACATTGTGCACCAGAAAAGACTGTCATGGTTTAACACCAAGTGGCAACTAAGTACCATGTGGCTGCTTGCTCACTTCTTCCTGCGACCCTGTGGTGGGATGGGGAGAAGAACTGAAAAGTAAAAAGGTAAAACTCGTGGGTTGGGATAAGGACATTTTAGTAGAACAGCAAAGGGAGAGAAAATAATAAGAGTTAATAATAACAGTTAATAATAACTGTGGGACAAAAGAGCTTCTGATTTCAGTGGCAGTTCTTAAAGCTAAAGTAATTCTTGCTAACATAGGTATTGGAAGGGATATGTTGAGCCACTCAGTCTGCTTCCAAGCAGTTTATCTTATCATCTCTTTCACAAGCTTAAGAAGCTCCAGGAGTTTTGACCAGCCGTTCCTCCCCAGGCCCATGCTCATTAACGATACTGTATTTTTAATGGCCTCTCCAGTAGTCTGTACAGTCTAAAGTACAGAAAGGCTTTCAAACACTAGAGGCAAGATGTATTCAATGATTTTGGGAACAACTCTGTACCTCTTCAGGTAGCAAAAGATCACTCTGAAACTGCATCAGAAGGCAGGATAATTGTAAGAGGTGACAACTTGGAAGACTGCATAACAATTTTTGGGTGACAGCCACGGTTTTTATAACCATAGAACCTTTTGGGTGGAAAAGACCTTTGAGACTGATTCCAACCATACCTGCCCACCTCACTACAATCTCCTTTTGGCTGGTTGTAGAATGTGATAAGGTCTTCCCTCAGCCTCCTTTCCTCCAGGCTAAACAACCCCAGTTCCTTCAGCCACCTCTCATAAGGCTTGATCTCCAGCCCCTTCAGCCACCTCTCATAAGACTTGATCTCCAGACCCTTCACCATCTCTGTTGCCCTTCTCTGGACACATCCCAGCACCTCAATGTCCTTCTTGTAGTCAGGGGCCCAAAACTGAACACAGGATTTGAGGTGCAGCCTCACCAATGCCAAGTACAAGGAAACAATCACTTCTTTGGTCCTGCTGGCCATGGTGTTTCTGATGCAGGCCAAGATGCCATTGACCTTCTTGGCCTCATGGGCACAATACTGGCTTATATTCAGCTGGCTATAGAAACCTATCCCAGCCAAAATGCGTTTTCTTTTTCATTTCCCACCAGTCGGCTCAGATGCCCAGTCACCCCGAAGTGGTATTACCCAATATTGTTTGCTCTGAACACTCAGGGGGCAGAGCAAATATTTTAAACAACAGCAAAGACAATTGTCACTTATTTTTAGCAGTATCATCAGGGTGAAATAAGTTCAAAGGTTAAAATACTTGCATTGTGAAACAAGATCAGTCCAGATGAGGACTGAGGAATTTTGACAGAAGGGCAGTTGCCCACTGAGGGCACCCTCGTCGTGCTTTTTAGTGAAACAGAAAACTTAACTTTGCAAGGCTGAAAAGTCTGTTTTGGGCCTTAAGCAGCACACCAGTAAAGATCCGTTAAATCTGTGCTAGGGATGTTGCACCTTCACATATGCTTGGTAAGAGCAAGCAAAACATAAAAAAAAACCCTCCAAGGAAAACAACCTCCCCTTTCCAGCTTATCTCTAATTGCACTGGGCGCCAATCAACTAGTTTCTCTATGCAAGAACTAATAGCAGAAGCGTGATAGAAGGAACTCTCTTATCAGGGATGCAAGTTAACATTTATTATTGCCATATCCAAAGTCCAGATTCCATCCTGCACACTCTGCAAACTCAGCAAGCCAGGCCCGAGTGTGTGCGTGCCAGCTGGCCTCTGACCTCCTGCATGTTGGGCTTGTTTCAGCCCATGTCAAGCCCTGCGAGGATCAGGATGTTGATGTCCTTTCTTTGATCTAATACAGAGGAAATAGCAGCAACTCCCTGAACGCGTGTCAGAACAATCCTCTGTTTTGCAGCCTTGCCCAGGCATCAAAAGCATCTGTTCCTCCATCAAGAGTACCTTGTTGCAGACAGGGCATTGGTTCTGAAGTTATATTTGAGGCTTGCTGCTGCAGTTTGAGATGCCAAGGCTCTATACCTTAATGATTCTCTGTTTTTACCGCTTTATTAGTTTAGTAAAAGCAATTACCTCTGCTTACAAATCTGTTTATAGGTATCTTTAAACCACCAATGTCCTAGCATGACTGCTGCCAAAGACATTTGGGTCTTTGTTTCTGCCTCAGTGCCTTTTGTACAGTCTCTCACTGCATAGCTGTAACTTCCACAACTTGAATTTTTCAGTTTACTCCCGAGATGCAGCTGATTGCCAAAGTGTAGCTTCATGCCAAAGGGCAAGCTAAATAGCAAGATCAGTCATTACTTTCCCAAGGAAGGTGAAGCTGCAAGCAGGAAGACACTGTTACTACAGTAAAAATGAAGCACCCAAAGAAAGACATCTACGGTAGAGATCGCAGCCACTTGTACAGACTGGCAAATCGCATTATTTATAACTACACAACAACATATAAAAGCCCAGCCAAGATCAAGCTCTCTCTGGGATAAGCACTATGCATGCAGTGATATTTTCCTAATGCCAGACAGGTATGAAAAAGGAGAGCAGTGTAACGTAGGGAGAATAAATTCCAATGAGGGCTAGGATGCAGAAATTGTTACTCCCACCCACTCTTTAGACAGAACCCAATTCCACTGTTTTAACCATCAAAAATTCTAATACCACCTGTTTTGACAGAAAGCACGTTAGTAAAGCATGGCATGCTCACGGTACATCAGCTTCCAGCAAACAAGGAGAAGTGGAAGCATTTGCCAGTATGAGCTACACTTTGCTACAGGCTGGCAGAATCCCCCAGGGACAACCAGCTTCACAAAATACAGCTGCGAAGATAAAGCTGGCTGTGGAATTTAGGGCTGGCAAAGAGTTAAAATCATCTCTTAAACTGAACATCTGCTCTTACCCTTCTTTTGCAAGGTAAATGTAATTAACAATCTCAAATAAGTAAAAGAGGATTCAAAGGAGGCAAAACCCTCAGGTGATTATAGGACTTAACCAGAACAATGGTGAAGAAGAAGAATAGGCAACATTTTTCTTATGAGAATGGGGAACCTTCTTTATCCTAACACATTCTGAAGTGTGAACAAGCAGCTCTAAGAGCATGCCCCATTAAAAGTAGCAAAGGAGAGTTATCATTTTTGAAAGCATGCAAGGTAAAAATCACCTCCCTCTCTTACCAGTGGCATACAAAAATACACTCTAGATAACACAGACAGGAAAGCCTGTGTAACCTAGTACAGACCTATGTATTTACCTATACAGAAATGAATTGTTTTATCCCTATGTGTTCCTACAAATCAACTGCTTATCTGGAGTCAGTTTGATTTGAGGTCCTCACCTGTTCAGATGCTAACCAGCACAGCAGGAACTAGAATACCTTATTCCCATGTAAGACTGCAACTTCATTCTCACATGCTCTATGCTTGAATAGTTTAGCATCACATTTTAAAAGCAAAGCCTCCCTTTTCAGCATCTCCAGCTCCAACAGCTGACACACTAGGCAGACCAAAACAGGTAAAAGCCAACTAGAGACAGTCACAACTGTGGGTTTTGTATAGAACTTGGGCTGATGGTCACTTCAAGTCTTCTTATTTGAACAGCTGTGTAAGCTTAAGCCAATTTACACTTGATTCACCGCTCACTGTAGCCTCAGTACAAGGCAACACCAGTGCTCGGTGTTAACAGCAATACAGGATCAATGGCATCAACTACTCTGTAGAATCTTTTCTTTCACAGGGATGGTTTTGCATCCAGCTGCTGAGTATTTGCCTTCTCTCCAGAACCCCAACATTGCTGTTGGGGAATAACATCTCCAGGAACTGTTTAATTAGTCAACAATTTGACAATTGTTGACTAAGTCTCTGAAAGGCCCAGGCAACAAATATCAAGCACCTTGTTCTGGGTATACACAGCATTAGACCTAGCCACTTCACAATTATCTGTGTGGTGCTCCAGCTTTTGTGGGTTGCCATTTATCTGCATGGGAAAGGAGGGAAAGTAGTACCGCACATCCCAGGTTTGGCTGGACACAAGTCTGCGCTTGGAGAAACAGATTACAGAGCCCCCTCTAGCGGCACAATGACTGCGCCTCACACAGCTGTCAAACACTTCAACAGGGCAATTTAGGGATGAGCTCAGAATACTCTCCAAGGGACGACCACCACACCAGCTCAAGTACCAAATACACTTTAATGAGTTCCATATTTTGTTCCCAGAAGGAGTTTTTAACGTGTCAGTACATTAGGCTGGTACACAACTTCCGCTGGACTACAGGCATGAGGAGAACCGATTAGAATATTCTAGGTATGTAAAATTATTTTCTGAAATCGGGTTTCCACAGTATTAGAAATAAGGCATGTTTCAGGCAAGTGGCTGCTATGTCCAGTCCTCAGATGCCATATTTGCCCTTTAGTTCTTCCACTTTTGCTATGTAAGCTTTCATTGCATCTTCTTTGGACATTCCTGAAAGACAGAACACGGGATGCAGTCAGATACCTTTTACATCCAAGTCACAACTTCAGGCTGCAGCATGGAGCAGCACGCTACCAGAAAGCAAAGAAGCTAAGGAGGTCACCTGGCTGTGAATCGAGCATTAACGTTTTAAACAAACGTGTTCAGCAATCATGAGGAAACAGTGCTTTGAAGCAAAGCCATGCTTCCATAAACAGCAACTAACTAAACTTTAGAGTGTGTTAGTTCCATAAAGTCATTCACAGTTATTTCAGGAAAGCTATTCAATCAACTTAGACTGCATTTAGATGTAGTGCTGGTTCCTTAAAACACCTGAAAAATCCCATTTTCATAGATTAGACCACTTATTTGGCTCTTCATTTAGAGCTGAGAGCCCCATTGCATCTTCTAGTGAGGGAAGATTTAGAAGAAACACAGTAACTGGAGGGACAGCTCAGTTTCTGGGGTACCAGGCTAGGATCTGGAAAAGAGATTCAGGTTCCTGCTGCAGTGACATTTGTCCTTTGTGTAACATCTTGGACTTGTTGGGCATTTCACACCTTAATTCCCTTTCAGACAGGCCACATTTTTGGGATTACTTCTGCCTTGCAGAGGTAATCAAAAGTAAGAGTTTATTATCATGGAACACCAAACTCTTAGAACTCTTGTCTTACAAGGTGACACTTTTATTTCTTGCTGAAACACATACAATTTTCTGATGAGTTTGACTGTGGTGTTATTTATTAATTTTTAAGCAGATGTTTACCTTTCAATGCATTCCAGGCATCCCATTTTGCTTTGCCTTTGAAGTCCAGCATACCAGGGCGGTCTAAGAAAGACAGGATGAGCAGCAGAATTAGTTGGTGTGGTCTAGGTGTAGTAACTGGGAACTGGGATTGTTTAGCCTGAACAAGAGGAGGCTGAGGGGACACCTTATCACTCTTTATAACCACCTGAAAGGAGATTATAGTGAGATGGGTGCTGGTCTCTTCTCCCAAGTAAGAAGTGATAGGACAAGAGGAAATGTCCTCAAGTTGCACCAGGGGAGGTTTAGATTAGATAGTAGGAAAAATTCCTTTATTGCAAGAGTAATGAAGCATTGGAACAGGCTGCCCAGGAAAGTGGTGGAGTCACCATCCCTGGAGGCGTTCAAAACGCGCGTAGACCTACTCTTTTCCTGAAGGCTATTTAGCTCTTAACTATGATAAAATACAGAACTTCACCTCTGCAGTTATAACTTACTAACCTGTAGCCAGGAGATCACCTCTGATGCTGAAGGGAGCATGCTGGAATGCTATCAGCGGCATCAGAGATATTCGCTATCAAGCTCCCTTAAGACTGCAGCATTTGAGCAGAAGAGCACCAAATAGCATAATTTGGTTTTATTATACTTTCTGAAGACACTGCTGTCACATGACGGCTATCTGATTAAAGAACATCATCAGCTGTAAAGTAAAGCAGAAATGCCCTAAGGTCCATTACATGCAGAGACATGAAATCAGAAGAGCATACAGCTTAAAACTCATTATTGCCAAGTTAATGGTATGTTTCTAACATACAGTTCTTCATTTGTTCTGCCATCAGGGTTATAAGCACTGAATTCTAACTTGCTTCATTATAGGCCATGTTGCGGCCAAACAGAGAAGAAATGAATGAGATATGGAGGGGTTATACTTTACCTAAAGTACCCTCTGTGATTTTACTTCTCTGTCTTCTTAAAGGCAGTTCTTAGTATTAACAAATGGAACTAGACAGTAGCATGCACATCAGCCACAAAAGCCTCTTGCGCTGCTGGCATGGGAATGTGACCTGCAGAACTAGTTGGCAGCTCCACTTCTCTCCAACAAAAAGTCCTATTAGCTCACGCTTACACAGACTGCTTTTCTAGCCAGCTACTGTTGGCTACTGCTTCACAAGAACACAGTGACTTACAGAAATGCTGCTGTATTAACAGCTTTATAGCACTATTTTACCTTGGAAATGTTAACAATTCTAAGGTCCAGCCACACTAAAAGGATCATATCTGAAAACCAGAATAGGTTCTTTTCTCCCTCTGTGCTGTCTGTCTTGGGAAAAGGAGACTCCAAGCACCCATACTCACCATTTCCCAAACACCTCACTGCCAGCTTTGAATTCAGTAAACACCCAGCAACCGGGTCAGGAGGCCAGCCCTCCAAACAAATGACCTTTTTCCTTTCTAATTCTAGCTACTGACGTGTTACACAAGGTCAACAGAGGTGCAGCTTCATTCTCAATGCTCTTCCTAGCTTGAGCTGCCAGTGACATAAGCGTAGCAACAGAAGTAGCAGTACAGACTTTGCATAGTGTACCTACAGAGATATTTCTGCTTCAGTGTTCCAAGGTGTAGTATTTAATGGCAGCTCCTATAAAAGTTCCTCCTGTTACACACATCCGCATCTTTTCCTTCTGTTTCAGTTTCCAATACTATTTTTAGCTGCCAATCCTGTTCCAACAAACTGCACCCCTCCACTCCCCAGCAAAGCATTGCGATTCCACACTTGTATAGTTTGCCCTGCTGTTAAAGCCAACTTAACTGAGAAGTGTTTGCATTAAAGCAGAATTCCTTGACCTAAGCAGGTCCTTACTGACCGAGGTCTCCGAGAAGCTGGACGTGAATTGCCAATGTGCACTTTCAGCCCAGAAGGCCAACTATATCCTGGGCTGCATCAAAAGAAGCATGGCCAGCAGGTCAAGGGACGGGACTCTGCGCCTCTACTCTGCTCTGGGGAGACTTAACCTGGAATACTGCGTCCAGCTCCAGAGCCCTCAGCACAGGAAAGATGTGGGCCTGTTGGAGCAGGTCCAGAGGAGGGCCACTAAAATGATCAAAGGCCTGGAACACCTACCCTGTGAAGAGGGGCTGAGAGTTGTGGTTGTTCAGCTTGGAGAAGGGAAGACTCCACGGAGACCTTATTGCAGCCTTTCAATACTTAAAGCGGGCTTATAAGAAAGTTAGGGAAAAACTTTTTTAGCAGGGCCTGTACCAATAGGACAAAGTGTAATGGTTTTAAACTAAAAGAGAATTAGTTTACACTGTTTATTAGGAAGAAAATTTTCATGCTGAGGGTGGTGAAACACGGGAAGAGGTTGCCCAAAGATGTGATGGATGCCCCATTCCTGGAAACACTCAGGTTCAGGTTGGATGGGGCTCTGAGCAACCTGACTGAGTTTAAGATGTCCCTGCTCATTGCAGGAGGGGCTGGACTGGATAACCTTCATGGTCCCTTCCAATTCAAGCCATTCCCTAATTCTGCGATTCAGACCCCTGCAGCTGGGTTAATCTAAAAACCACAATTGCACAAACCCTTATCACGCCAGCTTAGCCTGCCTATAAACCCGTGCCAAGTCAGTGCAGAGGCATTTTTTTTTTTTGCTAAACCTCTGGATTGCACCAAGCAGAGGGACATGACGAAGGGCACGTCTTTGTCTCTCTAAGTGCCTCTGGCTCAGCCTCAGGCCTGACTGCAGTACCCACCCGTGTTCACGTCGCCCACCGTGGCCTGTTTGTAGTGGCTGTACACGTCCAGCATCTCCTGGTCCGTCGGCTGAGACTTGAGCTGCTTCACCTCCTCGGCAGCTTTCTGGAACGCAGCCTGGGGTGGGGGAAAAGCCCCGGGGTAGGGGTGAGAACCAGCAGGCTGCCCCTGTCATAGGGGAACGGGGGAGGGAAGGGGGGGCAGAGGAGGGGAGAGGGGGGAGAGGAGGGGAGGAGGTGAAAGGGGAAGAGGGAGAAAAGGGTGGGACAGAGGGTAGGAGGGGAGAGGAGGAGGAAAGGGGGAGAGGAAAGGGAGGAAGGGGGTAGGAAGAGTGGGGAGGAGGGGGATGAGGGATGGAAATGAGGGGGAAGGGGGCGTGGGTGGAAAAGAGGGAAGGATGGAAGGATGAAGGAGTAGTTACGGGAGGATGAGGACCTGGGAAGGAGGGAAGGATGGGGGGATAGGAAGGGAGGGAAAGGGGCAGAAGAGGGCAAGGGGATGGATGGGAGGGAGCTGGAGGGGGGGGAATGAACCCGCTCCCCGCCGCCACGCGGGAAGGGGGGGCAGGAGGAGAAGGAAGAACAACACCCACGGCTCCCCGCCCCGGCGCGGCCCGTACCTCAGTCATGGTGACACCCCGATCCCGACGCCGCCGCCGTCTGCCGCGCTGCCCCCGCCGCGCGGCCGCCTCACCCCCGGGGGCGGGGCCGCCGGCCAATCGCCGCGCGCGGGGGACGGAGTGAGCCCGGCGGGGCCCAATGGGAGCGCGGCGCCGGACGGGTGAGCGGGGCCACAGCCCAATGGGAACGCGCCTCGGGGGCGGGGCCTCCGCGGGCCCCGCCTATCCCCGCTGCGCCTCGGGGCGGGAGGAAGGGGCGGGGCCATCGCGCCTCGCAGCCAATCGCGAGGCGCGGCTTGTGGTGCGGCGGTGATCTGATTGGTCGAGCCTTGCGGGGCGGGGCGGGGCGAGGAGGGGACGGACCCGGAAGTGGCGGCGGGGGAGCCGGTAACGGGGCTGAGAGCGGGCGGCGAGGGGGCCGCTGCGGGGCGGGCAGGCCCGAGGGAGCGCCCCCCCGACCCCAGAGGAGCCGCCCTGGGGGGCACCCGCCGTGCTGCCCCCGGGGAGGCGCTGGGAAGGTCCCCACGTGGGGATCGGCCTGTTGGGTCTGCGCGGAAAAGGTGCAGAGCGGCGGTTTCCAGCTCTCTGCGCTCCCGCAGCTGTGTTCCTGCACTGCTCTTCCACCCTGCTCGGGAGAAAGGGAAATGAAAGCCTTCCCCGTTTCTTTACTCTGTACTGTGCCCTCTGCATCTTCATCCCGTGCAGAATAGCAGCAGGAAAATCGCTCTCGTCACTGTGTAGTGTGCGGAGGAATATGCTTTTCTTCACTGGCCTCTTTTATTCGTGTATCACAGCTTATTTACAATGAAAGTGGACTTAGAGGTGTGTGAATTAGTAACTAGGGATGTAAAAGACCCCCCTGCCATGGGCAAGGACATGTCCCCTTGATCTAGTGGGAGGTGTCCCTTCCTCTGGCAGGGGGGGTGGAACTAGCCGGTCTTTAAGGTTCCTTCCAACCCCAACTGTTCTATGATTCTAGAAGCAAGTTGCCTTGTGATGTGGAAGGTCTGCGTCTCCATTCTACAGAGGGTTTTTAATGAAATACTTAGTTAGGATACAGCCAGGTGACATAAGGCAAAGACTGGGAGGTAGCTGGGTACCTGTGTGATAGCAGGGCGCTTAAATAATCTCCACAGCGCAAAAGGGAGAAAAAAAAAAAAAGAGATACAAGAAAAGAAAGTGAAGTGATGTATAGGTAAGAGAAGCCCTTGCAGGACTGGAAATGGTGGTTGAAATGGCTGCTGAGGAATAGGAGAAGCAGAGGTCGTGCTGATGATGCAACACTTTGGCTGCAGTCTTTGCTTAGTGCTGCAGTAACCATGGCAGTTTAGTGTGTGACCAGAAAGCAAGGCTGTTGAGGAATGCCTGGTACCAAAACTAGAGAAGACTGCTGAGGCTGGAAATGGCTCATTTTCCTGTGGAGAGAAAGAACCCAACTGAACAATGCATGGGTTTGTTTGCAGGGGGTCTCTGGTTGATAAGGCAATTCCATTGTAGGTTCTGCTCTCTTTTAAAGTAATATGAGCCCTGCAGAGCTATTCTGGCAACCTGCTATTCTAAATTAAACCCCTTAATTGTGTAGTAGTAAGCCAGGAGAATTATTTGCACGTGTATGGGGGGGGAGGTTTTTCCACTTTCTGTGTGGAGGTGAAAATGAGCATTGTGTAAGAGCTTAGGCATTTTTCAGGGTGTTATGCTCCCTCCGACATAAGTATATTAAAAAAAGTTGTGATGTTGTTCATGTTAGTACATTCTTGTAGAGCAGCAGGTTAAGCCTTCAGTTGCTTAAAACCCAAATGACATGCTTGCATTTATCGATAATGTTTCTGTGTGTTTGATATGGAGTCTGGTGCTGTAGTACACACCACAGACACAAAAACTGGGCTGCTTGGTGTGCAGTACCAATAATATCCTAGGTAAACCTGTTTGGTTTGAGAGCCTGTTACTGCCTCTGTAGAAATACTACCAGTGAACTCCCAAAAGACATAATGGTATTGAATTTCTTGCCATGTTTTAATCTTTGTATGAGGCCCACCTGCACCTTGTTTTCTAGCTGTGCCCAGCTGTACACAGGGGAATGGCAATAATTCCTTTATTTACTTTTTTTCCAGGTTATTCAGAATTAATTCTCATGTCAGCAGAAAGCTCAACCATCACAGTCCGTCTTGTTCGTTCATTTGAACACCGTAACTTCAGACCTGTCGTGTATCATGGTGTTAACTTGGATCAGACAGTAAAGCAGTTCATTAATTTTGTGCGGAAGGGTAAGGGACCATTGTCTTATTTGTTTCAGTCCCATGTGTTGCTGTCTCTGCACAAGAAAGTGGAGGGGAGCAAATGAATGGGAATGTTGTGGCTTTGGTAGGGATGCCAGGTTTGTGTTTACATCCCCTCTGTGCTCTTCTCCCATGGATGAGAAGCCTGGAGTTATTAAGAGCTTCTGTGGTCAGGGTGCCATGCCTAAATTTGAGAAGACTGCTTCCTCTGCCCAAATCCCCATGCCTAGTCAAAGAAGACAAGGGCATTGTTACACTTGGCTCAGTGCCTCAGACTCCTCGAGTGGTGCTTGGTGATGTCAGGCAGCTATTCATAAATTAACAGGAATAAATTGATAGAATTTAGAGTGGCTTTGATCCTTAGGAACTATTCAAATGTGTGGAATGTGGGAATGTAAGCCTGTTTGCTACTTGTGAGAAGAGAGGATCTTGAAAAATTGTTTCTGACACTGTGAGGTCTCACTATGCTTGTTTGCTTCTGAGTTTCTGTCTCCATCTTGAGCTTTGTGGTGCAGATTTACTCATCTGTGAGTTTTGTCTTAGAAGCCTGGTTGCAAGTGACAGTATGTCTAAAAACTAACTCCTGTAGATCAGCCCACACAACACCTCAGGAGTCAAGGTATTATCCTGATCTTACAGGTGTATTTCTACACACCTACGTGGAGACATTCGAGGGGTGCAGAATAACATAATTTGATTTTTTGCATGAAGTCAGCTTCAACAAGTCTCACTGTTATAGCTGATAACATTTGAGCAACTCCGAGGACATTGCCCTGGGACTCGCAGCTGTATTGTGTTTTCAGCAACTTCTGTTCTTCTAGAAAGTGAAAGGCATGGCAGGATCTTAGGATGCTGTTAGAAAACTGCAAGCGCTTTCAGAACATATGGTACAGCTGCTGCTATGAAGAATAAGATAAAAAAACGATGCTAAGACATTTGCTTTGGATGTGTGCAGTATTGCAGCTTGCTGTTACTTGAGACAAAGCTAGTGTATTGAACAAGACTTTTTGGAACCTCATTCCACAGATGGATGGATAGTACTGTTCCTGGTCCAAAAGGAGCTGTGTTCCTTCCTTTGCTGTAATCTATTTTGATGGAAGAGTTTGACATAAATTGCTAAATTACTCGTGAAATTATGGTTTCAGGCACCTTGCTGCTGAGCACTTCATAAGTGGCTGGGCCTTCCAAGAGCCTGGTTAAATACCTGGGTGTCGCTGGAAACGCTGGCACTAGGGAAGTTGTTAGCAGGCTGTCTCCTGCGTGCAGATAAAGATTTGATTTTCTACAGTTTAGTTCCCTTTTTGTGGCTGGTTGCGTGGCTGTGTTTACTGACTCATTCAGTTATGAGTGATAGCTGTTTGTGTAGGTTATAGAGATGCTGTGTAAACCATCAACAAGATGTTCCTGGCAGATTTCTGAAGCATCAGGCTCCTATTATCATATCCTAATAGCATTGGCTCCCGGTCCTCATGGATTATTTTGTTCAGAGGGGCTTCATGCTCAAGTGAAGTTAATCGGATATGGAGGCACTATAGAATCTGAGCCAAAGGTTTTAGTATTTGAGTCTCCTGTGTTGTGGATTTATTTTGATTTAAAGGATGTCCAGGATGCATGCATAAAATAATGGAGAATGAAATACTGTAAATAAAAGAAAAAGACAACTTTGTTTTAACCTGGTGTTTTCATTTTAATAGATGTGCCTTCAAGAGCAGGGCTCCCTCCTCCTTTTAAAAATTACAAGTATGGTACGTGAGTCTTTTTTCTTGTTTTAATTCCTGTAAAAATAATATTTTATACCAGTTTTTATACTATTTAGAAGACAACTGCTGTAAAATACTCATGCTGGTTGCAGTGCCCACCTACATTTGTGACTCTACCCAGCTCCTGTAGCTGGGGTTATGCCACTGGGGTCATGCTTACAGAATCTGACCATTTTTTTGAAGTTCTGTATTAATCTTTTAATTAGGCTGTATGTTTTACATTATTTGCTAATTGGTGCTGATGGTTTTTGGTATCAATATTTTCTTACTTTTATAAGTGCCTTTTAAGTCTGTTTTCACTCTAGTGAGCAGCTTGTGATCTCAGATGCTTTGAAATTGTAGTTCTATGTGTGTTTTTGTATTTCAGTATCTGATTACTGATTGTGAAGTCAGAAAGGATGGTGAAATGGGAGCTGAAGGCAATGAATGGAAAATCCTTATGACTCATATACACAAACAACAAAAGAGAAGCAGTGGTACTTTGCTTAAAGTAGAAATGAAAGCTTTTAAATACAAAGCTGATGGAATGAAATAACCTGATGTGAAATTTAGGCTGGCTTTATCTTCTAATGTGAAGCTACCTGTATATTGACATGAATGGGTGTAATTCATCTGTTTGGGATGGAATGCGCTTCCAAAATGGACTACATTACTTCCATTCTCAGAGTTTGTTTACTTGGGTGGCAGTAACACATCTTTTCCTAAATCTTGCAATTCTGAAAGTTCCCTTGCAGTTTTGTTGCAAGTGATCCTCTGTCTCCCATGTTCTTGGAGCTGACAAACTCCTTCCTCTACAGTGGTCCAAATACTTGAATGAGGAGCCCACTTAATACATGTGAATGGTAATAGACAGTATTTGCCAATTTGTTTCTTTAAAAGCCAAGCACTTCATTCTGTGTTCTTGCTGATGGTGAAACAGAGTTAGGGATTAAGAATTACAGTGGCAAGGACGTGGATGTTAATGTTTTTTAATATATTACTTAAGATTTTAAAATCTACGTAGCTCTAAGATTGGATTTGGAGGTACCCTTCCTCTCCTGTGTGGCTTTGGCTAGATGAGGGTGTCCTGTGGAGGACGGCTGCTATCAGTTGTGTTCCTGCTGCTGCCAGTCCCTGCTGCCAGTTCTTTCATCACCTAGAGCATCAGTGTAGTTTTTCCCAAGGCATATGCTGTGGCTGAGCACCTGATTGTGCTGTGTAGGAGTGAGCCTAGTGTGGGTGAACTTCAAAACCTGTTACACCGGTTAAGTGGGGGCCTACTTTTAATAGGATGGTGCTGGCTGCGTGGAAATTTTCACACAGAAAAATCAAAGTCAAGTTCCTCACCTTCCCCTCTGGCTGTGAGTCATCGAGGTTCATGTTTTATTGGCATTTCTTGTGTGCTCTGCTATCTATCTTGTGTTTTGGTGATGAAAGGGCAGCGAGACCTCTGCAGTGCTACAGACTGGGAGAAGTCTGTCTAGAAAGCTGCCTGGAGGAGAGGGACCTGGGGGTGTTGGTTGACAGCCGACTGAATATGAGCCAGCAGTGTGCCCAGGTGGCCAAGAAGGCCAATGGCATCTTGGCTTGTATCAGAAACGGCGTGACCAGCAGGTCCAGGGAGGTTATCCTCCCTCTGTACTCGGCACTGGTGAGACCGCTCCTCGAATACTGTGTTCAGTTCTGGGCCCCTCACCACAAGAAGGATGTTGAGGCTCTGGAGAGAGTACAGAGAAGAGCAACAAAGCTGGTGAAAGGGCTGGAGAACAGGCCTTATGAGGAGCGGCTGAGAGAGCTGGGGTTGTTTAGCCTGGAGAAGAGGAGGCTGAGGGGTGACCTCATTGCTCTCTACAACTACCTGAAAGGACGTTGTAGAGAGGAGGGTGCTGGCCTCTTCTCCCAAGTGACAGGGGACAGGACAAGAGGGAATGGCCTCAAGCTCCGACAGGGGAGGTTTAGGCTAGACGTTAGGAAAAAATTCTTTACAGAAAGGGTCATTGGGCACTGGAACAGGCTGCCCAGGGAGGTGGTTGAGTCACCTTCCCTGGAGGTGTTTAAGGCACGGGTGGACGAGGTGCTGAGGGATATGGTTTAGTGTTTGGTAGGAACGGTTGGACTCGGTGATCCGGTGGGTCTCTTCCAACCTGGTTATTCTGTGATTCTGTGATTCTGTAATAGTGATAGTAAGAATCAGATTTTTCTTTCTGCTTTGTGTGGTAGTGCCAGAAATCTCAGTTGGACGTGTCTTTCTCTCACCTCGTGCCTGTTTTGGTTTCCTTCTCTCCAGAATCCAGCACTGCTTTGTTTCCTCGACATCATATACAGTGCCATTGTATTTTTGCTCGTGGCTTGATGCTCTAACTCACTTCTCAGAACTTATGAATTCCATTTTCTCTTAATTTCTTTCTACACATCAGTCTTGCCCTTTGTCTAGAATTCTTCTCGGCCAATTTTTTCATCTTCCTACCATTGCCGTCTTGTCCCTGATGATGGCAGCCTGGGTGCCAACTTGTCTCATAAGCTGCTTCTCATTTTTTTTCCCCCTTCCATGACCATGGGACAATATGATAGGTACTTCACACTATCAGATGTAGAAAGTGAATTCTTATCCATTGTCATAGAGGATCTATTACTGGAAAAGGGAAGATAAAAATCTGGGAATATGATTGAGTACTCTGGGGATGAAACAGCAAAAGAAATCAAGAGGACCTAAAGCTTTTTAGCTAGGATGCAGAGAGACTGTAATTTCATCTCTGTAACAGAGTTAGGGGAACCATTTAATAGCTCAAATAAAGGCACAGTAGCCTATATTTAACTTCTATATTTAACTGTTTCAGCCTATATTTAACTTTCTTGCATCCTTGTCTTACCAGACTATTTCGACATGTAGTGTTCGGTTAATGCACAAACAGGCTAGCACAGAAAAGGAGCAGGCAAACTGAATCGGGTTTTGCTTCTTTGCTGGAAAGGTATTGATGTGTTATTTTGAATTTGTTTAAACAAAGAGGCTTCAGAGTTTGGTGCAGTTTTTTTTGTTTTGATTTGGGGTTTTTTTGGTTTTTGTTTTGTTTTTTAGTGCTGCTCGGGCATGTTCTGACTTCCATTCCCTCTGGATCTTTGCACTCATCTGGTTGCCTTAGTGACCACATTATTTTCTCCTGTTTTTCCCTTCTGTTAACAAAGCCCTGCCCACATTGCCAGAAGAAAGCAATATTTTTTTTTGTTTTGTTAAAGCATAATTTCCTAAAGTGCTACACTGCACAAACAAATCAGAGATAAATATTATTGGCATGGGATTAAAATATTGGGATGGAGTATGGGATTAAAAAGTGGAGTGGCTGTACCTGTTCATGGAAAATGGACTTGCTTAATAAAATTTCTACCAGGAATGCTTTCTTCCTGAGAAGGAAAGATCATTAAGAAATGATCTGAAGTGGTCTGGTTACTGTGTCTTAATCATTTGCTGTCTATCAACTTAACTGTAGTAGTTGACAGTGCATACATACTGTTTGTCCGGCCTGAGTTGCATGTGTAAAACCTGTTAGATTAGAACACTCTAACTGACATTTAAATTTATATGTTTTGACTGGCAATTGGGACGGTCATTAGTCAGTTATTGTAATTCAGCTGGCAGGTAGAACCCCAATAGGATATGGTACCTTAATGTTCTGTTGACGAGTTTAAAACTTTGGCTGCAGACTGAGGATAGTAAGATGTTTTCTCCTCTTTTGGAATGAATACACAAAATTGGTAACAATAAGAGATTTTCAACCTTACGGTTTTGTTTGTATATCCTTCACCATGTACAGTTTTCAGTGCTACCTGCCTATTATACCTTATTTTACAAAACCATTGTATTTTATTTCAGATACAATGAAGATTATTCACCAAGCACACAAATCTAAGGTATGGTTATTAGTTGTATTCTTCTCCTTTTACATGCTTTAATGCAGGCAGATCTCTGCACTGTCAAACAAGACTGGGGCAGAGACAGTAAATTCTTCTCTTTGTGTTCTGGTTCTCTGATTTGTAGACTGGTGAACTCGTAGTGAGTTTGGAAGATGATGACAAACTGATTTTGAAAGAAGACAGTACGCTGAAAGCAGCTGGAGTAGGTAGGAGTACATTTGTATTGACTGAAGGTGCTGTTCATGGTGGTTGTCATTAAACTGATAACTGGCTGATTATGTTTGGATAGCCTACTGAAAAGTAAATGCTATTCCTGATGCTCTTTACACTACTTGATAATTATTCAGGGGAGAAGAGGGGATAATGTACATTCAAATCATTGGACTGGGGGCAGCAGGTATCTGCACTCCAAATGTTCAGAATGCAAATTGTGATTTTTAAAGGGTATGCTTATAATTCTGCTGAGAGTAATTTTAAATGATTGACAGGTAGGTTATTAGTACCGTGTCTGCTTAGTCTTATCAGTAACATTTAAACTGATGTTTTGGTTAGAAAAGTAAGTAGTGGAACCAGCATGGAATAATGAAATAAGATTAGATTTGTTTAATGTGCAGCATGCAGTGCCTGATAGCCAGATTGCTCAGGAAAGCTCAAGCAGTATCATTTAGAGAATGTGCTGAATATGGCAAAGAGTTGAAACTTGACCTGATTTCTCACATTATGACAGGGGACTACATATAGGGCATGTCTTTTGGTAATAATGTAAAGAAATGTCTGTCATGATAAAATTGATGGTCCCTGAATGTCCTTTGGGCTTCTCATAAATGTGGCTGAATGACTTTGTGGCAGCGAGATACTTCAGGGATGTAGTTGCATTCCACCTTGATATGGACATTCACTCATTTGAATTTGATTTGCCTAGCTGGAACACATAACTGCCTGCACTCTAAGTGCAGGGGTGTTGCAGAGAAAGCTCCCTCCTGTTCCCAATGCCCTCCGATTGCTCCCCAGCTAGCGAATGGGTTTTCTTTCTCATAGGTTTCTTGGCTCTTTTGTTTCCTGCCATTTACTTTCTGGTGTTAAGTGACTGGGGATGTCTCTTTAGTGTTGTTCTGTGGGGTGCACTGCAACTGGCCTCAGCATATATTTCCTAAAGGTCTGTGGGCTTTCTTATAACATGAATGATAGTTATTCTCTAGCTGTTTGCGCTAAACCAGGTCTTTTTATGTAAGAAAAAAAAAAATGTTCCTTGGGAAGGAGGATTACTGGTGCTCAGATGTTCAATTCATAATTTGGTTAGCAGAAGATTCATTTAAGTGCGATTCTTACACAGCTAAGACATAAGATGCAGTATAGTTCAGGGAAGGACTGATGACAGTGCCAAATGTTGGATTAGAAGCAGTACTGTCCAAAGCTGCCAGCTTTAAAAAAGGCATTGGTAAATATCTGTATATACTATCTGTCTTTGAAGCTAGGTTTGTAGCTACAGCAGTGAAACAGTTGGACACAATCTCAAAACAGATGACAAAACATCAGAGTAAATATTATAGTGAAAGGAAATCGGAATAGATCAGCCTGTTCTGTGTCTCCACACAAAGAGAGGGGTCTTATTCAGGGAAGAAAACAAATTAAAACTGCTTTTTGTTTCTTTCAGAGTAACTAACAGCAGTTAGTCACTAACCTGTAGTGGGTATTTGTGACAGAAAAGAAAACCTCTTGCTTTGTAAAAAGCAGTGTGCCATTAAACCATTTTGAAATTTGATATGTTTCAGTTATCTTGATATTAAAAATCAGCAGAGTTAAGAGGCTGGTCTTTCTAGTAAACTCTTGAATAAGCCCTCTTTCTTCCACAAGAAGCAGAAAAGGGTAAACCAAGGAAGGTGAAGTATAATAGCGTAGACCACTAGTCCTCATTTTGTACATTTTCATTTACATCGGTAAGAAGATTTGAAATCTCCCATTGGCTTGTTATGTTTTTCCAATCTAGTCTGGACAAGATTTACTAGGATAAAACTGAGAATTGCTGTTAGAAAATATGGGAAATTCTGAGACCTGCAGAACATATTTTCTAAGCTGCAGCTGATTGCCCTTGGCACTTTACAGGGTTGGGCTAGAGAGTTATGAATTATGAGGACATTAGATAAGTATCCTCGGGAAAGCCTCCGTGGTAGGGATTATTATTACAGCTATTATCTAGTCAGCAAAGTTAATGCTTGTCTGTTTTTTTTAAGAACAGGGTGTATGTTAATAAAGTGTTCAGTATTCATTGCAAACAGTCTTGTCTGTTTTCTAGTTGAGATTCTAAACCCCCTTCTGCTCTTTTTTTCCTTTTTTTACAAGACAGGCAGACTTCATTAACTTCAGGTTTAATTTAAAAAACGAATGTGGAACTTATTGGCTCAGCACCTTAAAGAATTCCATGTTTAATAATTGTGAAGGCTTTCCATCAGATTTGTCTCTGTTCTGAATTAGTAATGTTGCTGACTTATTGTTTTAGAAGAGGAAGTCCTTGACCTACTGGGTTGAAAGAATTGTGACTGCTCTGAACCTTTGTGGGTCCTTTAGCTCTGCTATATCCCCTGTGAATAATTAGAGGTATTTGAAGGTATTGCTGGAGAAGCCAATTTGTGTCTTTCACTTTGCATATTGTTGAAGCCTCATGAATTAATCATCAGCAGGGCAAAAAATTAACTTCTTCAGACACATATTTTGATGGGTCATGAGGGAGAATGTAAAGTGATCTGTAAAATATTCTACTGATCCTCTAAGTATTACATTATTATACCTACAGGCTAATTTAATGGAAAAAAATAGTTTCTTTCGCCCTCTCCTAACACAAGAATGTGCACAAAAGAAAAAAATTGTACTTCATTATTTTTCTAGTATTTGAAAGCATTAGAAATGCAATCACTTAATTTGCTGAACGCTTATACAAACAATGCAGGAGCCTGTGTTAAACAAATCTTGAGGGGGTCTTGTGTACATATTTACTTCTATATATTCAAGTTCTTGTTTTATGGGTTTTTTAAACAAGTTTAAGCAACATCTTTAACACTGGAATCCCTTTAGTAAAAATGAGGGGGGTAAAAAAAAAAGTGTGTGGTGCTTTATAATTGTTTTTGACCGAAAAGTTGCAAATTGTCTTCTAAGTAGCTAGCTGTTGGGTGGTTCATTTACTGCTGTGCTAAATATTTAATTTTTTTATTCGTTCTAGCAAATGAGACCGAATTAGCATTCTTCTGTGAGGAAGATTACAGAAACTACAAAGCTAATCCTGTTTCAGCCTGGTGAAGATCCCAAGAGATTGTATTGTTTTCCTGTACCTGTTGTAAATTTTCTTTATTCTGCTTAATGAGATCTTTCTTAAAGATCAATAAATCCTAGAGGATTGCTTTGTAAACAGTGTGATTCCCTTCCTATAGAAATTAATTTCTGCCAATACCCTAAGACTGAGAGGTGGAAAACTGGGAGACATAAATGGCTTTTTTTCTTTCTTGCATTTCTTTTTCCTTTGCTTGCCTCTTGCGATGCCATCAGTGCAAACAACCTCTGGCCTGTGACACACATCCTTGGTGTGATCCGGAGCAGACATCAGCTCCGTATGGGGATTATATGATGCACAGTAGGATCCCATCCCAGTACTAACTTCTAATGAAAATGGAAACGTTTTATGGCCAAATCACTGGATATTTTAGAGTCTGAGAAGAGAATCTCTATTTCAAGACCTAGCTTTACTTCTCTCATTTTATATTTGGTCTCTTTTGTTTAAATGGTGCAGACTGGCAAGTGTCTCATGCTCTTCACTGGTGAATGCTTTCCTTTATACCCTCTCCCAGCCGTCTTTCCTTAGCATGCTGAAAGGGACAGATGACTGTTGGGAGGCTTTTGTGCTTAAGGACCAGCTCACTTGTGTTTCTAGGTTTGCTTCATGGAGACACCTTCCTTCAAGAGGTAGCAACCTGAATTCTGCTGGGACATTGGTGTGCATAAATAGGAATTGAGCATTTTTTCAAATGGAGTGAAAGCTTGTGGTTTCAGTTTTAAGAACAAAACCTGAATGATTGTATTTTTGTGAGGAGAGGTTTGGTCTGTGAGCCACGTGTATTCCAGACTGGAATTGATCCTTTCCTAGTTTCCAAGTGCCAAATACTCTGTTGTTGTATGTTAGTTTTTGGTAATTCCTGGCTCTTCTACTACATTAACGAAATCGAGAATTAAGAAAAATTAATTATGCATCCAATAAGGTACCTTTAGGTAAGTACTGCTTATGAAACTGCCTTTTAGGGGTTACTAAGATGGGATGCTATACCTTGAAACCTCTCTTCACTGAAATAGAAGTAATGGTGGCTTTCTGCTTTAGCAGTTTTTTTGGACATGGTTCTGCTAAGTCAAATGAGACCTGGTGTGCAATAGTGTTAAACCCACACGTTTGCCCTCAGCTCTGAGTGAGTGCTGACAACACCAAATCCACTAGAGAATTCCCAGAGCAGTAAGCTTACCATTTCCTATAGCTTTGATTTTTTTTATTTTTAATTTTTTTTTTAATTGTTGACAAGTGATAGTGAAAGCAGATGTGTGATTTCCAGAGTATCTAAATAAAAGTTCCCTTTGCTTTAGGTGTAGAGCCACAGAAACCTCTACATATAGTTCCCGTTTCATTTTCCTCATCCTTCCTGACAGCTTTCTGGTTTAGTCTGGTTTCGGTAGCTGGTTTTACTCACTGACAGCTTTGCTTCAAACAGAGTTTTATTCTCTTGTGAAAGTAGCGTACCACACTGTCATCTACGATTAAAAGGGTGATTGCATCCTTAACTTTTAAGAAGCCTGAAGTCACCTGTGTTATCTTGGGATTTAGATGCTGTTATGCATGGATTTGTAGGGAGAACTTACTACATCCCTCTTTCTATACAGGCCACTTTTCTGTTGCTGGCACCTGCTCCCCAAACACAGGCCCATGTCTCAGCTACCTTCTTGCACAGTCTGTCATGTTTATCAGATTAACCTGGCTAAGATGAGTTTGTGCTCATCTTCTCAGACAGTTTAATCTAATGCATTATGCTCCAGAGTACACCAGCTTTGTTCAGCCAAATTTACAATAATGAAGGTAATTTTTGAGAAGTAGGTGGCGTACCAGAGATCAAAGTCTCGGACTTTGCTACCAAGGGTTGACATCCATCAGCACGGAAGGGCTCTCAGACTGAGCAAACACGGTTGTTCTTCTGTTTTGGGGATTTGAATTTGTTTTCCAGCCCTTTCAGACAGATTTGGATTGATTTATGATCCCTTTTCTCAAAAGCATTTATGTTTGAACGAGTCACCAAATTATAACTACTGTCTTTCCTGGGGTGGTGGTTACCAATGTTCAGTGCTATGTAGTGCACAGTGAAAGAGCCCTTCTACGGGCTCAGGGAGAAAACGATATATGTTTTAATGCAAATAGTCAAGAATGATGTGTATGGCAGTCCAGATTAGCTTCTTTTTCCAAGGGAAGAGTTAAACTACTGCTTTGTGAGCTCTGTTCATTCTGGCAATGACACTTCACTGGCTCCTTTCTGCAGCAGCACAGTGGAGCCTTTTATAATGCTCTCAATGGCCATACTTGTAAACTGTATTCTTCCTGAAGTGTTTCTCTACTGTGGTTTTTTTTTTAATTGGACCTCTAATAATGCTTCTTTCAAATAAACTCCACAAAACCGTAGGTAATAACTGAGAACTTTAGATGAGTGCTTCTCTACCATTTCTCTACAGGATATGGTAAAGCCTTGTCTTAAAGATTCTGGGATCGATGACTTCTGAATGAAATCTCTGAATGCTTACTGAAGTCTAAGACATCTTTGCCCATGTTATTATGAAATTCTCTTTCTATTGAAGGAAACCACTTACAGAATTGGCATTGTGGTTTGTTACCCTGGCAGAGGTCATGAGCTGTGTCCATTTACAATTGCTGTCAGTGGCTTCTCCATAGTGTGTAAGCAGGGTAAATTGTACAGCTTTGCTGGTGTTCTTTGACATCGTGGGGTTAATAAGAATTAATCTTTCAGTATGGTGTCCTTGTAGCCTTTTACCAGCCTTTTGTATAAAACAAAAAGAACAGCATCCAGAGTGGACACTGAAATAAGATGCAACTACTCCTGGGCTATTGCATTGTAGCAGGGAAAGGCAGTCAAATTGGAGGCTGGAGGGGTGGGTGGGGCTTGGGTGTTTCTTGGAGAAAGAAAATTGCTTTAGAGTGACTGGAGTTTTGGTTAGGAGGTGTGTAAGAATAGCTACTAAAAGAGCAGAGAGGGATTAGGAAAGGAGATACCAGGAGGAAGAAGTGGAGGTAATAAAATGCACAAGATATGTTCAACACTCCTGGCACAGACACACTGGAGTAGTGTTTTTTATACCACTGAAGGTATGAAAAGAGTGCATTTTAATAAATTTTTTAATTAAATTCGTACACCATTGGAAGAGGCATCTTGGTTTTTCAGGCTCTGTCACGTTATACTTTCTGCATGCAACAGTTTTTGTGTATTTTTCTGTCCAGAGGTATTTCTGTTGCCTCTTGAAGAAGAGCTAAGAAAACTGCCAACATAGGTCGCTGAGTTAAGTGTTGACAGTTAGCAGTGGCATAAGTGAGTCATCAAAAATCTGATATGTAACACCATTAAAGATGGGGAATTGCTTTATCTGATGCAAACATTCTGTCACAGCGGTGATGTAGAGATAAGTTCTAAGCTGTGATGTTTCTCTTTCACTGCTTTGGAGTATTTCAGCACATCCCTTGACAGATTACTTAAAAACAAGCTTGCTACTAGCAGTCCGGGAATTACCATAGCCATGACTGGACATCTGTGGGTCCTGTCCTTGCAAGCTAACAGCCACAGAAATCCTGAGCATCCCTAGATCAAGAGAGAAAACAGAACGTGCAGTACTCATTCATTCTTTGTCTCATATAACTGATACGATCCTGGAAGTTCCAGAGGAACTTGAGCCAGCTGGAGGCATTACAAATGCTTAAGGCAAGTGCACACGTTTGCTTATTGAACAGTTTGGATTGAGCTCAGTCTTGCTGGTTGGCACCTGATCCTCCTTCCATGTCTTTCTTTTCATAGTACTGCTTGGCACAGATTTGCAAATGATTACTGAGTCAAGCAACGGTGCCCAGCAGTCAGCTTTGCTACTTTTCATATTATTGGGACACTCACTTTTCCCTACCACCTACTTTTCTGTTGAGTTAGAGGAAAAGACACACCCGTGCATGTTTTCCCAGCTACTTCCCTTTGCCTTTTGTTGCCACCTCTGCTGTTTGGCAATGCTTTAACAGTTGGGTTTGCACCTCATCTGATATGCAATAGCAGCGTTTCCTGTGGCAATGAATGTACTCTTTATTTTTTTTTTTGTATTCATGAAGAAATGTGCTTTAAAAGAAAGGTGAGGCGTTTTCTACACTCGTTAATGGTGTGCAACAACAGATCCTTTGTTATTTTACAGGAGAACTTGCACAGGACAGCACTGTCCGCTGGTCAGTGGAAATAAAAATGTTTTTATCAAAATACTTTGTATCTTGGAGGAAAATTAGAGAAGTTATGTTGGGAATGCAAAAAAAAAAAAAAAAAAAAGGCAGTGAAAAGCCAAGACCTTTTGCCATAATCTGTCTTTGTCTGCAGAGAAAGCCACCAGATGTCAGCACAGCCTGTTCTTTCGTTCTCCAGAACCTGTGTAAGCCAAGAAATATGTAATGTTTATGAAAAGTGCTTATCTGTGAATTGGTTTAGCCTGCAAAGTCTGTACTAGGGTTCTGGTGATGAAAGCTGAATCCTTCCTTGCAGAAAGTATTTCTTTTTATATTAAAATCAAAAAGCGGCAAATTGAACTGGTATCAGTGCTTAAATTCCTCTTGTTAGGGAGCATCCTTTGCGGAACCAGTTCCAGCGTATCTAAATCTTTGCATGCTCTGAGGAGGCATTTGCAGAACATTCATTTGAAGAATTGTCTGGAAAAGATTCAGTGTTAATTTGCTGAGGTTTTGTAAAGCAGACTTTAAATATGCTTATTTTTTTTTTAACACAAGGAAGGCCACCCAGAACGGACACACATGCAACGTGGAGCAAAACATCTTCAGCAACACAGCTTAAACTCACAACAAATGTGTCTGCCATGCTTCTGACCCTAAGCTCCTACTGTTTCTTCCTTGCAATGCAAGGGCTGACGAGAGCCTGGGCTATGCTTTCTGAGCTGTGATGAGCTGAGATGGGATACGAGTTTCAGAGCCCAAACCCAAGTACTGTGCACAGCTTTACAGTGTGAATGATTGAAGTGTACCGAGATGCTACCTGGTTAAAAGGATAAATTTGGATTGTTGCACAGGGATGAGGTGCGACAGAGCTTTCTGCAGAGATTCCTGTCATTTTTCTTGCAGTAGCTTGCAGATGCCAGGGAGGACATTGAAAAGAGAGAATTTAGGTGATGGGTAGAGCCTGGATTACCTAAAGTGTTCTGTTCCTCTGATTTTGGTTGCTTCTTCAGTTCCTTTCTTCTGGCCTCATAGTACTGGTGTAATGCTAGGGGTTTGCCGCTGCTTGCTGTATTTCAGAACTCCTTATTGATTCCAAACTATCGGTATAACGCTCAAACACCGTTCACAGTCCAGAGGTGATGCATGGGAGATTGCAGCTGTGCAGTCCTGTGCTGTCTGTGGGGAAAAAAGACTACTCTGTGTATGGGTGCAGGTTATTTGGGTGGTATTACTCTTGCTTCTCATCCTTCTGTGCTGCACCCTGTTCTACTTCGCTGGGGACCAGGACCCCCTCTTGGAGCATGGCTTGTCTGGCAAATAGCTAAGAGGAGAGGTGATTGTTTGGGCTGGTTTTGCAGTAGGGGAGAGGATGGGGCATAAAGCTTTCATCTTCCCTTAGATAATGAGACTTTTGATGAGATACGGATTGGTCCTTCTGTTACCTAGCATCCTGTCTCTGATAGCAATAGATTCTTTCCTTTGTAGTAGGCTAAAAGCATCTGGCCAGAAGAGTGTGAGTTTCATTTATTAGTCAATATGTTCAAGAGCTCAGTATGACAGACTAATATAAGAATTTACCTTTGTATGTCCATTTCTGATCTCTGGCAGGTGACTCACTGTTGTGTACCAGGAATGTCAGCAAGTACTGTAAGGACTATTGCTGTCTGCTCTGATTTCATATCTTGAGAAGATTTAATTCTGCTTTCTAACCCAAAGCCCAGGGAACATATTCCTTAAGGTCAGTTTGGGAAGCCCCTTTTCTTCAGTGAACAGAGATTTTTTAAAATGGAAGGTGTGGTATTGGTCTGTTTTTCACATAACTTTGAAGTCACACCTTTGGCTCTATCCATATATTTGTATCCATCCAGTTGGAGGACAGCAGTCAGTTTTGGAAGTCAAAGCAGCGACCTACAGATGAAAGCCTTATATCTTAGCAGTTAGTATCATAGAAACCGCTTCACACTACTCCCCTGTCCCACCCCTCCCAAATCAAATAAACCTGTTTTTGCAGAAAACAGCCTCAAATCTTGCACAGATACCTGTGTTTTCTAGAGCCGTGAATGAGAACGCTGCTTAAGTGCAGACATCTTATTGAAGCTGGCTTTTTAATTCAGCAGGCTGGCATGTGGCAGCAGCAGCTGAAGCTAGCTCATTGCGGATCAGATATAGGAAACAGATAACAAGAGTAACTAACCAGCTGAACAGCAGCTGTGCTGGATCCTCCCGTGTTGAGGTTTCTAAATCTAAAGCAGATTATCTTCCTAGGCTGACTGCAGTAGTACTACTTTAAGTTTCTGAAAGATTCCTGTAATACTGTGGCTTGTAAACGTGATCCTCCAGACTGGCCATACACAAGAGTTATTTTTAGTCTTTAATTAGGAAAGTTCTGCACATGTTCTGCTAACAAGAACTGTCCCTAATCGTAGATGGTATCTTCCTGCTGTGTACTCTATGCTCAGCTTTAAAATAGGCATGGTCCTGACTTGCACTAAAAAACCTTGTGCAGAAATTCTTCGCAACTGCTGCTACTTATTAAGGCACAATAAACAGATAAAAGAAAACTGTCTTAGTGTAACAAATCTCATTCCTGAAACCTGAGGCACAGTCTGCAGATCCCACTAGCTCAGTGTGTGAAATTTTGAGCTCAAGGATAACACCAGAGTTTTGTTGCTGCTTGTAGGGGGTCATGCAGCTGCGCTGGCCATCTTGGAGAGACTGGAGAAAATATATGACACAGAGGTGCTGAAGCAAGTGCATCCCCCTAAAGATTTAACTGTAGTTTGATATATCACTTTGCAAGTAAGTCCCTGAAGAGTAAGAAACCGATTGTACTGCTAAAAGCTTTGTATTATAAAACAGAAGGAGTGAGAGAACTGTACCTGCAGAGGTTAATCTTCAGCACAGGAATTTAAATGAAGTCATTAAAATCAACTTACAAATTAGCTCATTAAAATGCAGTGCTGCAGATCCAGAAGTTGGTTGATATGGTGTGCCACTTCTAGAAAGAAGCGACTTAAGAAATGGAGAACAAATTGATAGTTATAACTCTTTTTTTCTTTCTTTCTAGTTGCATACACTCTCGTCCATAACTCCCTCTTCCTTGAACTCTGTATCAACAGCACTTTTTGTTTAGTGAACTAAGCCTGTTTGTTCTTGTGCTACAATGGTTGTGTAACATCACTAGCCTCCTGTAATGAAATGTATGTCTGTGCACACTTGTACCCTCACACATGCATAAGAACTCTGTAATTGAAGCCGTGGCACCACGTTTTACAGCAATGATTGTTTTCACTTATTGCTTTGATAATGAGACCCTACCAGCTGCTAGGCTGTAGTGGGTTTTTATTTCCTAGCGGTTAAATTCTAGGTAATCACACAACTACATTAAAGTAATAGTATTGTTTAGGGGGAGGAGGGAAAAAAGACCCAAACAAGTTCCAATATCATTATATAGACAAGTTCAGAATATCTTTTTCTATAACTACAGTGCCAGTGATTAAAACTGGCCTTACAGTTTTTCAGTTGGCTCTTACATATCCCAGAGGCACATGGTAGGCAATACAGAAAATATAAAGAATTTACATTCCAGCTATACATTCTGCAATACTATATATGTTTGTGTACATATATATATATATATATATACAGAAACTCCAAGTACAAAACCAGTTAATAGGTCACATCTAAGCAAACCTCACCAAACCCCTTATCCACATCAAAAAATGCATAGGGAAATGATAATTGAATAATTCCTCAGACTACTTTTCAGTGTTCCAGAATCAAAAGAAATTCCTCAGACTTGTGTCCAAGATTTTTAAGGACCAGATGCCTACAAAGGGTGCCATCTGAAGTGCTGTTCTGCATTTATAGGAATTGGTTTCAGTCTTTAAGAGGGATGGTAAGTGACTGGACAGGATGTTGGCACAGGCATTACCTGAAGATACTTGACCAGCCTTCTTCTCGATGCTGTGGAATTGCAGTATCTGCAGTGATTTTGAGCTGCCTCATCTGTCCATTTGGGCTTGTGTCCATCTGAAGAGCACCGTGCTGACTCAGTGACAAAGCCAGCTCCTTAGGTAGGTCTGAGTGCCTGACTTTGATTCTTCTCATGAAAACTTATCTATGGGAAAGGGTCTGTAGGCATGAAAGTCTTGTAAACAAAGCAAAGGTGCAAGCCTTACTTATGCTGGATGGAAAAGTGAGTCTTTAACTGTGCAGACTCACAATAAAGCCACACCTTTCCCCTTGAAGATAAAGCCTGTGAGCTTCTTTCTCTGTCTCCCAATTCCTTTTTTTGCCACCAGGCAGTAGTCTTGCCTAACCTAAAGATGTGAAAAGAAGCTTAGACGGGAGAACGAGGCATTGGGATACATTATTATAACCAGAAAATGTGTAAGCCAGTCCTTTTGTGTTGACTTTCCTTGATGATGAAATGGAAGAGAAGACTGAGAAAACAAGCTTGTTGAATCTAGTTTTCCAAGGATGACTTAAACTGGAGTGGGTGGCATTTTACTCGTGAAACTTGTCTCAAATCCTTGTTGAAACTTAACCTACTGCTCAACCACAAATAAATAGTGCCAGGTAATCCATCTGCTTAGTGAGTGATTTGATCAGGTGCTGATCTGGGCTAGGTTGCGGGGTTGGATGGGGAAACCTGAACAGCTTTCTGAAGGGGACGCTGGGAAAGACTGGTACCTTCCCTTTGTTGCCAAACCAGAACTGAAACAAAAAATAAAAATCAGCCGATTATGAAATCTGGGCATTTTCCTCATAAAGGTTTCTTTCTGTTCAGTGAAAAAAAGTGTTGGAGACTTTAGTGTGAGCCTATGGCAAAAACTGAAATCCCCTCAGTATCATCACTGGCAGCATGGACAATATTGAAGAACATTACTCATGGCAGTTATTTGAGGCTAAACAGGGAATTCTTAAGATCTATCTTTGTAGAAGTCATCCAAGTTACAGCAGCAATGCTGGCTTGTAGAAGGGCTTGTGTGCCCCAGAGCTGAGCATTCCTCCCCGTTCCACCTTTCTAATAACTGGTCTAGTAACAAGTGCTTTCTTGTCCCACAAACTGTACCTCATTTGATGCTGACACTGAGTAGTGTCTTTTACTTAACTGCAGGAAAATGAAGCTATCCTTGTGTCTGACCTTGCTGAGGTAGTCTTCTCGTGTCATCCTGATGGCTTGCTTTTAAATGAGTTTTTGTGAATGGCCGTCCATTCTCTGTTTGGTGATTTGGATGTCCGAAACCTAAAGCATTATTCTGATAAAGAGCAAGAGCTTGAAGGGATAGAAAGTGACAGGTGGAAAACGAAATTAGGACAGAAATCTTCATTGCCCTGTACCTTGTCCAAAGTGTGTGTGAAGTCAGAAGAGCTGCTTTGTGATCTAGCCAAGTGACTTTTGAAAGTGCAAGGCACTGAGCCCAAAATGCAGAACTGCTGTATTTTCTTGCTGATCCCTTTATGAGATGGTTCAGAGATCTTGTTATTGCTGGTGAAACCAATGGGTTTAGAGCTGCTGTTTGTCTGCGTAAATGGGCATATTCAGGTGACAATGGTTTCTACAAGCTTCACCCTTTTATTTGATGTCAGGCCAGCTGGAAGGCCTTAGTTTTCTCCCTGCAATTTTGTGAAGCAGCAGGTCTTTCTGATAATTATCTTCACGCTATTTCCATCAAATACTGTCTAAAACTTTGGCTTAGGAAAACAGAGAATATACAGCAGCAGCAGTTTTCACCTCAGAAACAGCAGAGCAGACCAGATGTCTGATGTTAAGGACATCCTTCTCTTCAAATGCTTTTATACTGCTGGTAAAGGTGCCTTATTTTTGCAGCTTATAAATGTGAACCAGGCACAACTTGCAGGACCAGAAGTACTGTCTGTATTTGAGAAAACAGGGATAATTGGACTTACTATCAGGTTTGGATGGTGCTAGTAAAATCTGTAGATGGTACGTAACTGAGGGATATGGTTTAGTGTTTGGTAGGAACGGTTGGACTCGGTGATCCGGTGGGTCTCTTCCAACCTGGTTATTCTGTGATTCTGTGATTCTGTAACATGGATATTGCTGTTCTAACTTGTCCACAGAGTTCATTAAGGAGAACAAAACCAGAGGCAATTAATTTTTCTAAACCTCACTGCCTTGGTTGATCCAGACACTCAAGAGGCAGGGTGTCTTTGCTGTCACAAAGCCCAGAAAATCTGTGCAACTTCATATTTAAAAAAACAAAAAAGGGGGGAAAAAAAACCCCACAAAAAAAGAGAGCGGCTGGGGAAGCAAATGAGAAGGACTGGTCGGGGAGCTGCCAGTCAGCACCGCAGGTGACTGGTAGGACTAACAGAGTCCATCGGTTTCCCATGCATATAAGTGCTGTTAGCTCAGCTTTCATGGTCTTTTTAAGGCAACATCAGCATTATAATTTAACTACTACTGTCTAAACTAGTTTCATGGTCATCCATTCTCTAAAGTAACCAACTTTTATTTTTTACCCACAATACAATCATACCAAAACATATGTTTAAGAAAAAGAAACACCTTTATAGAAATGTTAATAGCACTTTGAAATCCTCTGTCACAACTGGGGCTCCTTTAGACATTGCTAGAGGTCTCCCCACTGGAATATTCCCCTGTTGCGCTGGGCAGAACAAACTTCACATATCTCCCCTTCTCCCAGCCCCTCCTGATTCGCAGAAGTCTGTGCTGGATGCAAGGCAGACTGAAGATGATTTTTGCTAGGATGACAGTACATGGGACGAGCAGCGTGAGGGTGTAGGTTGGAGGCAGGTAGAATTTGTACTGGTTCTCATCGAAGGCCCTCGACCAGCCATACGTGAGTGTGTGCAGAGTGCTGATTACCAAGGCGATAAATCCGAGGGTGGACTAAAAGGAAGAGAAACACACATCGGTTAGGAGAGGACCTCGTGCCTGTCTTATTTGTAGTCTGTTCTGTAAGTGTACATAGCACAGAAAAAGCAATCAGTATTCCTGCATTTCTTGGACAGAATAAAACACGACTGGAAACCTTTCCTGGGTAATGTGCCAGACTGCATTTTTCTTTTTCTAATCAGAGGTTAAGTGTGATATTAGAAGCTCAGCAGGAGCTTCCCAGAAGACGCTGCCAAGTCTGCTGAGAGCTGGGCTCTTGCCTCCATGCAAAGCAGCAGCCCCCAGCCCCTGCTGAGCACAGAACCGCAGGCAGCTCGCAAATGCTCCTCCCAAGCCGCAGCTGCCAGCTCTGCTGCCTGCGGGTCCGTGGCTGGCGAGAGGCTGCTGACCCGCGGGGTGAAGCATCAGCATTGTGGCTCTGGACCAGCAGTTGTCTCTGTCAGAAGTCGGTGAAGCTGTAGCTTTGCACAGAGCAAAGATATCTTCAGGTAACAGCTGTCACCTACAGGAAAATGAGATTGCAGAGACAGAAATACTCCGGTCTGAGGTGAGCAACAGCCCTGAGGGCTTTCGTTCTCTGTCCTACAGCTCCGTGTTGGTTTGTGAGCCAGACCATCAAGTGGTGTGACAGACTTAAGTCCTTGATACAGGGAGTCAAGATCCCTTTATCCACCCGGGGAGGCAGCAAGGACCCAGTCCTTGTTCTGCAGACAAGAACTTCCCCATTTTCAGCTGAAATCATGGTTTCCAAGCATTTTGCATGAATATTTCCAACTCCCTCTGAGGCTGCTCTCAAGAGGGGTTTTAAACTGTGGTCCCCTCACCAGTGGCTTCCTGCCTTTCTCAGAGGTGGTAGCTCTACAACTTGCAAGCTCCTGTTGCCTGCTGGCCCTTGGCAGGAGCTGGGCACTCACCGGAGGCATCCCAAATGCAGCCTTTGCTGCTATGATTTCAAAGAAAAGCATTGGTGTAGTGTATTTCTTGGATGCCCTACTTTGAATGCTAGGTCTAGGCCTGTGATAACCAAATTTCAAGATGCCTAGACAAGGGAAACTTTGGTGCTGATGTCCCTAACTTAGGGAAGAAAGCCTTTCCAAGTTAAACTATATGGCTTGGTGTAGCAGATCAGAGATGAGCAAGAAACATGGTCATCCTGAAGTTATGTCCAGGAAGGAGGACACAGCAGGGAAAGCAGGCATGAGGGCAAGAGAGGAGGAAGGTTTCATCATTTTCTCTCGGAAAAATAAATTGAACTGGAAAACTACTCAATTCAAAGCATCCCTTCCTATTTTTCGTTGTTGGGAAACTAAAAACGCAGACAACTTTTTAAAGTGAACCACATTGTTAGCAACAACCTAGTCTCTAACCTTCAGAGCTGATGGTTTAGGCAGCTAAGAGGACTGGGGAGGGGAGGAAAGGAGAGCTCTAAAACGTGCTATCGGGTCCAGGTACTTCACTTTTACAGCAGCTATCAGGCAGTCATGTGGGTGTAACTGAGCCCTGCCAAATTACGGAACTCAGTTATGGAACAGTTGGGCATTACTCAAGGTCATGCCAGGAGTCGGGAGCAGACCTGCGAACTGTCTTCAGTCCTGCGTGCATCCCTGCACGTTCCAGGGATAGCTGTCCTTCTTGCCAGAAGCCACAGCAATTCCTAAGCTGGAGTGGTAACAAGCAGCAAACCTGAAGAGTGTCAAGATTAGTTTCACTTGGAAAATCAAGGAGGAGTTTGCTGGAATATGTCACGACTGCAGTAGAATCTAATAGCCGGACCTGACCGATAGCTCATGCATCGTTTCCCAGGACTGAGCTTTTCTCCAACAGGGAAAAAAATCCCTGGGTGGCAAAAGGTTGGACATACCAGCTTGAGACTCATCGGTAAAGAAGGGCAGGGGAAGGGAGACAGAGTGAAGTTCAAGGGCAGCAGATGCTTTCTGCCCTGGGTGGAAGGCGCTTTCGGAGTCAGCCCAAGAGGGGCTCTAGCAGAGATGTCAGAGCTGGAGATAATTTGTTTGTTCCTCTACAGTTTCTCTTTCAGCCACTGCTGGTACCAGGGGGAGAGCAGGACTGGAAATTAGTAGTTCAAAAGGTGACAAACCATCCCAGGCGCTCAGTGACTCACCTTTGTGTGCAGTGGGACACATGAAACAAAAACGCTAGTTGGCAAAAAACACGGGTAAGTTACTGGTGCCTGGAAAGAGCACTGGCAACTCCTCAGACCACAGCAATGGGCTGAGCTGCTTGTAACACAGACGTCGGGCTGTCTTGTGAGAACCTGGGTGCTGGGGCAGAGCAGGGTGCCTGGGGGAGGCAGGATTCTTAATGCTATTGGCTGGCTGAAGGACCTGTGGTCAGCAAGGTCCCGTGGCTGCACCCACCAGACAAGCTGTCAGCTAGGTAGAGGTTGATCAAACGCGTGAAAACCAAGTTTTGCTGATGGCAGCTTCGCTCGGTATGTATAGCTCAGTATATACTCGCCAGGGGAGGTTTAGATTGAATATTAGAAAAAAAATCTTTACCAAAAGAGTGGTGAAGCATTGGAACAGGCTGCCCATGGGAACGGGGGAGTCGCCATCCCTGAAGGTGTTAAAAAACCATGTAGACATGGCACTTTGGGGTGTGGTTTAGTAGGCACAGTAGTGTTGGGCTGATGATTGGACTGGATGAACTTAGAGGTCTTTTCCAACCTCAATGATTCTATGAGTACAGTACAATGTAGAGCCTGCTGAGCACCCTGTAGGGGGTGATTTGCCAAGATGCTTAGCCCTGATACTGCACTGAGATTTGAAGCTCTGCTCTCATTTATTTTCTCAACGCTGTTTCTTCTTATGGAACTTTTGGGGTTTTTTTCTTTTTTTGTTCTAAATAGTGGCAGGGTTTTTTTTCCCACTGTCACAGCATGGGGAATATGGGGCCACCACCCGTGTAAGGTGGTGTTAAAGCCCTCTGAAAGATGGCTGCATGAAGATGTTGTCTTCCTCATGCAGAGTTTGCATCTATTTTCTGTTCTGTATTAACTCTTATATCTCCCCCGTCACCCTGGTGTCTGTGAGGCTCACTGTAATGTATCAGTGAAGGTGATTCAGTTGCATGTGGCTCATTTACAAATGTCTGGGCAGCATCAAAGCAAACAGCCCCTTCCTGACCCAAATATGTTTCTGACTTCTGCTGCCATCAGTCCCGTGAAGTCATTAGCGCTGTGAAAGCAGCTCTAGCTCGCACTTCATCGACAGGAGGGTTAGAAAAGGTCTGATGACAGATTCTTTGCATCTTGCGATATATGAGCTAAGAAAGAAACCAGGTCAATCCAACCTTCAGATTCCAGGAGGACTTCTCAGGTTGGGAAGGTAAAGGCTATCGTACACATTTTTACTCCTCAGCCAATTAGAGTTGATTTGTAAATCACAGGGGAACGTTCAGAATGTTTCCTGTAAGTTGAATTACATACAAATCATTCCTGTTATCCAGTGTCTCGATCTTGTACATTTTTGGTTAATCAAATCTGGACATACAGGGGAATTGTGTATCCAATTTAACTGTATTTAATTGGAAGTTGTATATGTGCAGAAATTGCTACAAAAATTAACTGTTCTTTTTCCTAAAACCTTAACAACAGTCCAAACTGGATTTTCAGCCCTTCAGGCAACAGATGTGTATCTTCAGAGCGTGGCCGTATCCCATGACACTAATACAGGTACACACATTTCTGCTGCTAAATGTCACATTTGGGAAGCTCCAGGTATAAAGTGGCTCGCGTGCTTGTCCAAAGCCCCAGCCCTCTCTCAAATACGGCTTTTGGTACACTCTCTCTCAAACACAGCCAGGTCAGCTGAGATGGCAACAAATTCCTGCATTTTCTGGGAGACATCTGGCTGGGGTGGCTGCACTCCCCATTTTCCCTATCTTTCATTTTTCCCAGGCACAGGAAGCCCTGATGCCTCTGATGCACTGTAAAAGGGTCAAGTGCTAGATATCTCAATATTTGAGAAAGCAGCCTCATGCTTCACCCCTTGTATTTACATTGTGCCGCTGTGCATTAATTTAGGGAAGATCACATTGCACTACATGAATTTTAACATCTGGAGCCTGGGAGCAGTAGCTGTATCTGCTCTTAATTTCCCCAAGAAAGGCATGACCAACCTATTGAAGAGTAAATAATTTCAGAGAGTCTTCAAAACCAAAATCGGAAGCTAATGCAGCAAGACACCTGTAACCTGCTCTTTTTATATGTTATTTCCACAGCAGGGCACAATAGCAGACGTGCCTCTCATGCACGTGAGCTCTCATGCACATCAGCTGGGAGCTCAAGTCGCACTGTCATGCTTTATCCCACACGGACAGAAATAGGTGTGAGTATCTTTTCCATTAACTAAGCCAGCCAGTTCCCATATGGGGCAGCCAAGAGCTATTTCGGAGCCGACCATCACATATTTATCTGCTTGCAGTGCTGACATACCCTTAGTTCTGATGCGGGAAGGGGTCCCAAAGGGTGGATGCGACAGTCGTGTTACATGCTCTGGCAGAAGGCAGCACTACCTGCCGTGACAACGTATATATTACATGACACAACGCCAGCACCCTCCAGGAGAGCTGCCAGGCTGCCTGGGGAGCCAAAGGGAATGCAGGGGCTATCAAAGCCTCCTTCCAGGCTGCAAGGGATTTTTTCCCATCGTTTGGGATTTCTGGTATGAGGCGCCTAAGCCAGGATCGATCTGTCCAATGTCCCAGCAGCTGCAGCCCTCCCCTAATACATGGTGTCAAGAATTAATATGCTCC
This sequence comes from Phaenicophaeus curvirostris, assembly GCF_032191515.1. NCBI lineage: Eukaryota > Metazoa > Chordata > Aves > Cuculiformes > Cuculidae > Phaenicophaeus > Phaenicophaeus curvirostris. The sequence goes on from NC_091398.1 coordinate 32,346,359, forward strand.
TGCTTGTCTGATCTGAAAGAGGGATTTAAAGCCAGGTCTCCCTTCTCCCCGAGGGACAGTCTCTTAGGGTCAAGCTCTCCTGGTGAGGCTCTTCTCCTCAGTGTAAATAATTACTCGCTAGCCCACAGGAGGAGAGGAAGAAGGACGAACTGACTTGCTCACTTGGTGATCGGGGCACTTGTGGGGGAAGTGAGGGAGCAGGCTTCAAACTCCTGCTCTAATGAATATTGAATTATTTATATGCTGCTGAAGAGCTTCAACAGGAGAGACCGGATGATATTCACCTCTGCAACCCTGAACTTGGTCCTCCCCTTTTGAAAGGTTAGAGGTGATGTGCGGGGGAGGTTCTGCAGGGGAGATATGGAGGAACTGGGTTCCACAGGGACTACATGGGTCACTGCAGCAGGACTTGAAGCCTGGTGCACAGTGTGCAGCAGTGATGTAGGAGGCACAAGTAAGAAGGGGTTTTAGGGCTATGGGACACAACAGTGGCACGGTGAGTGGAATCTGGGGAACTGAGCCTCAAACTGAACTCTAATATGCAGGGAATTCTTGAAGGTTCGTTCCTTGCCATCCCCATTAGTTAGCCTTAAGCCTGGCTCCAAGTACATCCCTGATGCGACAGCCCCCAAGTTTGGGGTTTGTAGATGTCCTGCATGGTCAACTCAGGTCACTATGGGAAATTGGCCTCTGGGAGCTTGGACCTCACTGCAAGTGGGAAGAAGGCTCCTAAACCACTGAATGAAAATTACCCCTGCGCTCCTAATTCACCTTTTAGAATCAGGCACGGACTTCTCACTGAAACCACAGCCACGTCTCTGTGCTTCTTGAGCTCTGGCATTTTTATGGACCGGTCTAGGTCATTTCAAAACTGTCTGCTGAACATTTGGGTGCATGCAAGCTCTGCCAAAGCTGACCTTCCACTGCACTCTTCTCCCAGGGGCCTTCCCAACTGTTGTCTTTTCAGAAGCTCACTCTCCCTGAAATGCAAGGACAGATCTGTGTCCCGCAGTGGGTTACCTGCCTGCCCTCCCCAGCCTGCTGCAAACCCCCCACACCATCTCTGACGCGTGTGACCGGCTCCAGGGGGATCTTGCCCATGGAAGGGAACGACCCTGAGCTCTCAGAATGACCCCAACGCTTTCTGCCTTGCATGATTTCAGCAGTTTTTTAGCTGTGAACAGCAGCGCTGCCCATGGATACAGAGGAAAAGACTTTGCATGGGATGTCATGCCGGCAAAGCTCAGGCTGCTTTTTTTTTTCTCAGGATCTCTAACTAATGCTGTTAAATGCAGGTTGGGAAAGAACTTCAGCCAAGACATTAAAGACTCCCTCTTGCAAAGCCTGCCACTAATCCTCACGTGGGGGCCCATGACACATTCCATTTTCCCTTCCCCCACCAAACATCAGCATGAGAGCAGCGCAGCCCCCCCTGGAACACACCACATGCCACTGCTGCTCAGTGTCACCTCCCAGGTGGGGGATCCACAGCTCCAGGGTGCACAGGGAGCTGTGGAGCAGCAGGATTTGCCCCTGACACCGATGCACAGGTTGCAGTGGCCATGGCAGAGCAGGGACAGGCTGGGACAGCACGTGAACCTCTGCCCTCTGTGGTCTTCATGAGGGCCTGACTCCAATGGCAGAATCACTCTCTGGTATTGGGAAATGTCGACTTTACCTGAATGAAACTGAATTCCCTCCAGTTGAGAGAGTTTGCGATGGATGGAAGTGAAGTGATGGCAAGTAACGACAGCAAGCCCAGGGCAATTATTCCAACGGAGATATAAATCTCCATCCTCCAGACTTCCTCCTCTACCCAGATATTCATCTTCTTCTCCACAGCCTGGCATGACAACGAAGGTTTGTTAAAATGGAGGAACAGAGGAACTCAGTTTTATCTGTATTTATTTTGGTTTTGGAAGCAGGTTTTCTGGATGGACTCTGGGTCCTATTCACACTTCCAGCACTATTTGTCTATTTGGGAGGTGTGGAAATGCTCTTCTATCCCACCACCATTTGGCAAAAGCTAGACCTGATTTGCAGCCTGCTGGGAATAACTGTTGAATCCTCTCAGCTCCCACAGCCTGTAACCACAGCAGCAAGCCCCCAAGTCACATTTGGAAAGACAAATACAGATGTTTGAATATGCAGTAGTCTCCTAATAACCTTCATTTTAAGTGCATTTAAGGGGGAAATTGTTCCTGCTAATGGAAGGGAAGATGGGTCTTATGCTGCACGGCAAAGAACAACATTTAGAACTGTCCTCTTTAGTCCATTAAATGGATTTAATTTACTAAACAAAGATGTTGCTAGAAAACAGGAGGCAGAGGGGAAATGAACACAGGATGCTTGCCTGAGATTAATGTATAACTGTGGCACTCGAGAAGGACCAGCTCAAGGCTGGAGCTGAGAAGCTGGGGTGTCATTTGATGGATGCTTTGAAGAGGCACTGCTGCTGAAACCAGCTGTCCCGCTCCCCTCCTCTGTGTTGTGACAAGCACTTGGAAACAAAGCACCTTGGGCAAATACCGCAGTGCAGGAAGCAGACTGGTGGTGGGACAACTTGTTCAGGTCCCCCATTCAGCTGCACCAAGCTTGTGCTATCCCAGGAGGGAGCAGGGTGAGCAGCGAGAAGCCAGGGGCAGGAGAAGGACAGAATCACATTTTCTTATGGCACTGCCAAGTTACAGAGCTGGCTGAATCACCCTAAGGTAGCAATCTCACACTGGATAAACACCACCGAGAGTCTCAGTAAAGCAATAAAGTCTTTTTCCATTTCCTCATTCTCTTAGACTATGACCAATTCTTCACCATCGTTTTTTTAAACTAGAGGCACAATGTGATGAGGACACACCTTCTACACAACATCCCCCCTGGGTTATGACTTGGTCACCTCAGCAGGCACCTACTGTAAACATTATTGTGAGCAAAATCTAGGGAGAAAGGCTGAGGGGAACTCTGCTCCCTCCACTCTTGGATTTTTCCCCTCTTAGCTTTTTTCCTGCCCTAGTCTCAGATGCACCTGGTGCTGGGCAAGGCTGGTTTCAAAGCTTTCTCTGTGCTTCTGGGGAGCAATGGCTTGAGGGAGTTTGATCCTATAGCCCTGGCTGTAAATGCAAGGCCAACACCCTGCTGAGATGGCTGGTTCTCAGCATGGATGGGTGCACACCCGCCACATGGTGTGTGGTCGCTTCATGGAAGAAGTGCTTATACAGACAACAGCTTATTCCTGCTGTCCCACACATGCTTTGGCAAGTGAATCCAAAGGCCAAGATATTAAGCCTGCTACCCAACATCTGGATGTCCGTAGAAGGTTACTACATGAAGAGCACCCACATTACCTGCTTGACAGCCATCTCAATTAACTGGTAGCGGTGGGAGCGGCGCATGGGCAGGCAGAGGCTGTACACGGCATGCAAAGCCGCACAGAAGAAGCTGAGGAGACCAATCTGCTTTCGGTGCTGGAGCCACTGATCGAGCCAATCTGGAAAGCGCTTGTATTTGGTGCCATAGTAGAGCTGCAAGCAGGCTGCCAGCACCCCGGGCAGGTAAACGAGAGACAGCATGACGTAGGACACGCAAGGCAGCGTTGTGTTGACCACCTCAATGGGGATCTTGTACAACTTGTTCTTCTGCTCCCTGATGTAAGGATGGATGACCTGCCGGATCAGGTTGTAAGTGAAGAAGCAAAGAAAGAGTCCCAGAGCCAAAAAGATGGGGATTTTCCAGGCTGGCAAGAGGCGCAGGGGAATGTTCTCAATCTCACGGGCTGACAACATACAGCCCATGTCCACGGGGGTGAATCCCATGACTTGAGCAATTTCTGCTACAGTGCGCTTGGCTTCTTGGTTATTTGAGCAAATCAGAACCTGCAATGAACAGAAAGATACACAAAGGGCAAAGAGAGATCAGGGTGCTGGGAACAAGTGCTTTGGGAGGGATGCTGTGCTAAAGGAAGCCTACATTATTCCACTGAGCATCGTGCTTCCTGCTGGCTTTCTGATGGGGATTACCAGGGCTGCCAAAGCCCTCCCTCCTGGACAGGTTTCCTTTCATGTATGCACCACCAGTTTGTTTTACTGGCTGCGTTTAGATAAACAGACAATTAAATGAAACTTTTCACCTCTAGGCAGAGACTCCAAAGACTACAAAGCATGAAGTAAGTGGAGGTACTGCACTTCTGAGCAAAGAAATGCAGAAGCTGTGGGGTGGTCTCTGGATGCCACAACCAGCACTCAGACCCCTTTTCCTGGAGCCTGTTTGCTGATCCTGCCAGACCTCCGCTGCTGAAACAACTGGGATTTGGCCTTTGTTATAAGAAAACAATACCTGCTTATTCCCATCCCTGGCACCTGACTGCAGCGTCCATGCAGAAACCACGTTAAACCCCTTGACCACAGTGCAGGCTGGGAACAGGGAAGCCAAGTACTCGGCATTGGATTCTTTGTGATGGTTGATCTCAGTGTTGTTACTAACATCCACCAGGATCTTGCCCTCCAGCACATCAGCCAGATCGCAGAGGGTGGAGTAATGTTCCCTGAAAACCGCTACAAAAATGACATCCGTCTTCTTCACTGCGTCAGCCTGGAAGGTGACTTCTGCTGCAGAAGGGAAGAGGCCGGCTTTGCGCTTCGGGTTGCGGCTGCCAACCACCACCTTGAAGCCGGAGCACACCAGGCGGATGGCCAGTGACCGTGCGAAGTCCCCACTCCCTAGCACCCCTACGGTGCGTCCCGCTGCTGGCCTGGTGCTGGAGTCACCCTCTATGCTTCGATGGCCCAGCAAGGGTTTGGCCATGTCGCCTCCGGACATCCTGGAAGGAAAAACAAGGGGAAGTGCAAGTTCATTGTGAAGCTCTTACAGAGACCCAGACCACGTCATGAGGATACAGGCCAGTTAGGCCACTTGAACAGAAGGGCACGTGGATTTGGTCCCAGTAGTCCAGGACCCATCTACCAAAGCCACCAGTAAATGTGCAGTAATGAACAAGCACCATTGGAGAGGGACAAAACACCACACTGAGTCGAAGGGTTTTAGGGAGGTTTCTTGTGTTTGTGGGGTCCAGCATCTGCTGGCTGCATTCATCCATACTTTGCTGCTCTTTATGCTGACCTCTCATGCTACCAGTGCAATCTTAACACAGACTAGGACCAGCAACTCTCAGAGCCCCATGGAGCCAGCAGGCATCCTCTGAAAAGCCCAGGGCCAGGAGTCCCTGGGGATCCCTGAGCCCACATTTGGGAAAGCTAAGAGGTGGCTTCTGATCTTGAGCAGCAGAATCAAGGCAGGGAGTTTAAGCTGAAACTGTTCTAAAAGCGGTAAAAGAAGAGAGTTGCAGCCTTTCCCTCTTCCAATATTTGGGTCTGGTAAGCACTGTTTGCTTCAGCTCTTCAATGAGTAATGAGAACTTACTCGTGACATTTAAAAAAATATATTAAAACATGATGGGATTTGCTCATGAAATATCTTGATGAGCTTTACAAACGTTAATGAATTTTGCCCTGTAACACTCTGCTCTCTGTAACAGATTAGATATTGAGGCCATGGAGAGGTTTTAAGCAGATCAATAAATTCACGGGCAGCACATCAGCCTGCCCTGGAGGGCAGATGAAACCCTGGCAGGGAACTGCCAGCCTGCTCACAGGCTGTGCCACTGTCACTCAAATTTGCCTCCCAGCTTAAGAAATGGTAAATTTGCCCTTAGGGAGTGGCAGATTCCTTAAGGACAGATTTTTAAAAGGTTCAGGATGTGGCCCAGAGAACTTGCACACCAGGATATTTGGCTTTTGTATTGGACACACTGGTAGAGATTATAATAAAGACCATAATTAACAAACTCATGATGTGTTAGGGACCAAGACAACCTGGTTTTGGTGGAGTACAATCTTGCTTTATAGCTAGTCATGTTCTTTCAAAGTGCAGGTGACCACTCTTATCTGGTCCCTGGCACATGCTGTGTTTTTCATAGGCTTTTGGAAACGTCCTTCACCCAAGGTTTTTCTGGGATTGGAGCATTAGTGGTGCAAAGGGGAAGGGCACTTCCGAATGTGGGAAGTTACCAATGGGAAGTTACCAAGGGTAAGAAGAAATAAATTATTTTCATAATGGGAAGAGGTTATCAAGGGATTTCCCTGAGGATCTGTGTTTTTCAACAAGCTCATAAGTAATCTGGGAAAGGGAGTGAATACTGGGAAGATGGAACTTGTGGGTGATGATTGTTTAGCACAGTCAATCTTCATGCAGAAGGATCTCTTCATTCAAAGTGCCTGAGCAACAAAATTCACTACTGAGACACAGCAAGACCTGCCTATGGGCATAGCCACCCCTGACTCCACTTATACTTTAATGAGTTATAAATTTGTTAAAACCACCCAGAAAAAAAGATCTGAAGGCCACAGTACTCTGAAACTACCAGTTCGGTGCTCCCTGGCAGGCACATATCAAACAGCCTGAGTTACTGGGGGAGAATCTCTCTCACAAAGCAACCATCACAAAACTAGAAGAAAAACTAGAAGAAAAACTAGAAGAAAAACTAGAAGAAAAACTAGAAGAGGGCCATAGAGAAAGAGTGAGAGAGATGACAAGGGCCAGCTTGGAAAAGAAATACATAGGTGAAGAGGGACAAGGGAATGCCTGGGATTTCTTAAGGTGAAGAGCAACCTCACAAGTGGAGCTCAGATCAATAGGGATGCTGGAGAGCAATATGGACAGACCAGTCCTCTTCATCCACAACCAGCCATACCGCAAACCCCTAAGGCAAAGTAAAGCAGCTCAGTCTGAGAAGACTATGTTTTATTTCCTGGCCCTTTCCTATCAGAGGCTTTATCAAAAGCTCACTGCTTCACTATTTAGAAACCTTGCTCCACCTAAATTTATTTGTGACCAGAACTATTTGTTCTAGAGCCAATGCTATTGTTCAGCCTAACGAGCTTTCTTTCCTACACCCCCCCCTCCTTTTTCCACCACCTGTATGAACAAAATGTTATCCTGAAATAGAGAGACGCATCTCTGGCTCTCAGCCACGGGGAGACAAATCAACATTCAGGGTGACAAAGCGGTTGCTACCAGCAGACTCATTTTATAATCAATCTAAAGCACCTCAAAAGCTCTCTCCGTGCTCCCACGGGGACAAGAATTTTGCTGCAAGCAAATTTTCTTGTAGTGTGTTTTCTCTGTCCTGTAACTGCCACTGAACACGCGGAGAGATGTCGGCAGTGTTTGGAGATAAACAGCTTTGCTGTCTCCTGTTATTTTGATTAAAAAGGATGATAGCATTAACTGGCCTTTGAAGTCAGCAGGATAGTTAAAACGTAAGAAGCCTCAAAATGTAATTTGTGGATTTTGATGTGATTATTTTAGTTGCACTTCGACTTTTGGGGCTTTGGAGCTGGACACGTCCCTGTTGCACAGCCCTTGGTGGAAGGGCAGCTTGGTCCCCACCACTGTGGGTCGCATTGCCATCACTGCCACACATCAAAATCCTCCTGAGGAAAGAGGAGAAAATCCTACTTTCACCAAGACAGTTTTTTCCACTGCTGTATCTCTGTGGAGCGCGCAGACACTCCTCTCCCACTTCCTCACCTGTCTTATCCTGTTCACACTGCTTGTTTCTGCAACTATGAACAATGTGTTACCTGCTTAAAACTTGCTCTCCAAGAGCTAATTCTTCACGGCAAGGTCAACCCACCCGAAGTCAGTGCAAAGCACCGTGGCAGCAGGCAGAGGAGGCCAAGAGTGGATACCATGGCACTCAGACGTGCTAGCCCTAGACAAACCTCATTTATTGATCTTCCCTATCAAGGAAACTCTACCCCTGCTGAGTTATGGCATGTGCAAGTCAAGGAGATCGGTTTCTTACTGAGGAAGCTACAAGATTATTTAAAGCACAGCCCAGTGGAAGTAAATTAGTTTCAATCCTAACCGGGAAGCAGTTCCCTAATTAGAATATCTAATACAATGTAAAGCTGCCCTTCAGCTAGACTACTAATGACACCCTTATATCACTGCATGGGGATGCTATATCCAGCTCTATCACATTTTTCCTGCATGCAGTTCAACAACTGAAGAAGCAACAAAGCTGGTGAAGAGGCTGGAGAACAAGCCTTACGAGGAGCAGCTGAGGGAGCTGGGGTTGTTTAGCCTGGAGAAGAGGAGGCTGAGGGGAGACCTCATTGCTCTCTACAACTACCTGAAAGGAGGTTGTGGAGAGGAGGGTGCTGGCCCTTCCCCCAAGTGACAGGGGACAGGACAAGTGGGAATGGCCTTAAGCTACACCAGGGGAGGCTCAGACTAGATATCAGACAGAAATTTTTCACAGAATGGGTCATCGGGCACTGGCAGAGGCTGCCCAGGGAGGTGGTTGAGTCCCTGGAGGCGTTTAAAAGACAGGTAGATGAGGTGCTCAGGGACATGGTTTAGTGGCAGATAGGAATGGTTGGAGTCGATGATCCAAGAGGTCTTTTCCTACCTGGTGACTCTATGACTGCATTACAATTACTGCCATTATTTGCAGGACAAGAGCAGTGATGAGCAACAAGCAAGGCAGGGAGCTCTGCTCTGCCAGGCACCCTACCAAAACTGGCCAGAAGGCCCCTCCTGCCCCAAAGAATGGGATCAGACAGACAAAAGCTGGGTGAAATGAAGCAGTCAAATCTGTGTTGCCCAGGCAGAGGGAGGGGGGTTCTCTCACAGAAGAAAAAACATGGATAATTCAACATATTTTGCACCTGAGGCTTGGCAGAGGCTGTTAGCTTAGGCTGTGTGCCAGGCAAACAAGTTTTTTCTGCTTCTCCATCCACACTGAGCAGCCTCACTCAGGTTATGCAGCAGGACAGACGTTCTGGATGGAGCCAGGCTGCAGGAGCCTGCTCAGGTGTCTCTGAGCTCACAGCAGAGTCAATCTGCCAAGCAATCATCCCCCACCCCTAACGGGGAACCAGCTCAGCCGTTATCCTCCGTTATCCTCATTCGACAGACATGGGGGACCGAGATACTAATGATAACATGCCTCGAGCAAGTTTGCCTGGGAAGATCCTGATATCCTTGACCAAGTCTTTAACTACAAGACCACCTTTCTGGGCCCCTTTCATTACCTCTGATGCAGGAGGATAGCCTAGCTAGTTCCCGTAACTCTGTTTGCGTTTGAGTTGCAAACCCTGAGGAAGGATGAACCTGTGGCAGCAAAGCACGGGCTTCAGTTCTGGCCAAAAAAATCAAGACCCGTTTCACTACCTTGGTATTCAGATTTATCAGATAAAAGACAACTTAGTTTTACAAGAATTCTAATAATAAAAAAATGCCTTAAACCTATCATTGAGTCAAACTGTGATGAAAAATAGGGCAGCAATCTCATACGGAGCTTGAAGAATTGGTCTTGTCCAGTGCAAGGAAACTGGTTTCTGTTTGCACAAAGGCTCAGCCTCATGTACGGAGTCTGAGCCAGCAGTACCTCGGCTAAAACAACCACTATTGTATCTTCCCCTGAGGTCAGGTTTTGTTTAGACAGACCACAACTGAGTCTCGAGTAGCTGCGGATTCAAACCATTGCAAGTCATCACACAGCCTGTGCTTCAGCTTCTGCACCGGGGGTTACTTGAGATAAAGCACATGATTATTATCTACATCCCCTAATGAGCACGTAGGTTGAAAGACCAGCAAGCCTCAAGAGATATCAAATGATGTAGCAGAGCCCTTGGTCAAGTCACTGCAGAGGAATGTCCTGCTTTCTGCACCAGGACGGTTCCTTTGGGCTCTGCCAGCTGCAGCTGGTGCCCCACGAAGCATGGTCCTATATCTGCTTGATCTCTGCCCCCAGGGGACTTTCAGTCTGCATGGAGCGACCTTTGAACCACGAAGCTGAAGCCCTACAGCTTCTTTTTTGCAGAGCCCTCTGCTCAGTGCCATGCCAGCTAGTTTCTCCTGCTGCGTTAACCCTCAAGAAGCTCCATCTGGAGAGGAGCATTCAACACCTTAAGTCTCCATTCAGCTCTTGCTCTGAGCTGAAATACTATTTTTTTTTTCTACAGGGAAAATATTTATTTTCCAGGGAAAATAAAACATTGAAATATTTTTCCTCACACCTAGAGCGTCCCTCTGAGAAGCACAGCAAGTACCAGTACCTGCTAGGACTGAACAGATTTAAGTAAGAAAAAGGCTTATCCAAAGCTACTTTAATTCCAGCTCTAGTGCATATTTCAGGAGACCTTTCAGCCCTGCCCAGGCTGACTGGAAATAAACCTTCTGCCCTGCAGGCAAGGGAAGGAGCAAGGGGAAACCAATCTTGCTGCCTCTTTCCATTGTTCTCCTTCCAAAGCAGAGTTAACTCCCAACAGCACAAACCAGGAACTGGCAAAAGGAATAAAACACCCATTGGTATTACTTCAGCCAGAAAAGCCACGTTGCAGACCTACCTGGGATGCCAGCCAGGCTGTGAGAATGAGGAAATGCCAGGAGCCCTGCATGTCCCCCTGCTGCAGCTCTCCATCGCACTGCACTTTGCATTCACAGTTCCCCATCCCTTGCCCTCTCCTAGGGCAGGTGTTTATCTGATTATCTCATTTGTAAGGTGTTTCTCTGTTCAAAGCACTTCCATAAGCTCCTGCAAGAGCCCAGCTTTCCCCTCTTTATCTCTCAATCCAATTAACCTCACCTCTTCCTCTCTTACCCCCAAAGCCAAATGACTTGCCCTCTCCTCTGAAGACTCATGCTGCATTTGGAGAATGGGGTTCACATCTCCCTTCAGTTTTTCCTGCACAAGTGAAACCCAACTCTTTCTCCAAAGCTGATATTTGCCCAACGTCTGACAATTCAGCCTCTCTTCCTTGCTCTCATTTTTCTTGGAGGACGCCCAGAACTGCATTTTCCAACCAAGACCCTAAAAACCACTGGCTGGATCAGAGACACTACTTCCCCCAATGTACCACTTCTCTTTCTTCATCCTAGCAGGCTGTTTACTTTTGCACAACTGCTGACTGTTGACTCATGGGCCACGGTGCCCATCACTCCATCCTCTGGCTCCACACAGCCACTGCCTGACTGGTTGCTCACCCACCCCGTGTCCACAGGGTCAATGAGTCCTAACACGTGACTTGTTTTTTTTTAGACCATCTCTCCAATTTGTCACAATCTTTAATTCCTAGTCTCTCCTCGTCTAAAACATTTCCAGTCCCTCCTAGCTCAGTGTCACCTACAAATTCAGTACATGCCTCCCAACACCATCACCCACTAATGAAAACATGGGGTGACAGGCCCTGACCCTCCCCACTCCCATACAAACTCCAGTTTAAACATTAATAACTATTGAGGATGTTGTTTTTGGAAGCCAGCAGTGAAGCCAATGGCCTGTCCCTGACCACAGGATGTTCACCATGAACAAAACTCAAAAACATCTTTCAAAACAGGGGAAAGGAAGGAGAAAGGGCTACCAGAACCTCCCACGGGAGCAAAGTAGTCTCTTTCCCACACAGGTCAGACATTTTGGCTACAGTTTTCCTATAGAAATACATCTGCCCGTGGTCACTCTGCAGGGACAATTTCCCTTCCCAAGGTTAAATGGGAACATCACTGCTAAGCAGAAAAATCACCCACCTACAATATGGAACTGGAAAACAAACTTGCTCTTTTAATCAAATCGATGTACTTTTAAGCACAGTTACCAACAGGTTCTGCTACAAGTAGCCCCAAACTCTCCTCTCCTAAATTTTGTCTCCAAAGGTAAAGGGTCTCCCTTTGCAGTTACCATTTCTCTGCAGTGAAGTCCTTGTCTGAAGAGCCTCCTTCTGTTAAAAGATCTTACTGCCTATGCCTGCTGTGTTGACAGAATAATGAGAGGCCTAGGAAGAACCTGCCCGGAAATGAAATGTCATAAAATAGTATTCTGAAAGTCTGGGAAACCCAGAGGCTTCATTTTAAGAGTGTGGAGAGCGCAGTCCTGAAGCAAGACAGAGTTTTGGTTGTGCTGTGCTGATGCTGACATGGCACACATGACTATCTGGCTGGTGTGGCTATAAATAAGGTTATTTTCCCTGCTTGTCATCTCACAGTTCTTAAGTGGCATAAAGGGATGTTTTACCAGAACTTCGGGTGCTGTGCTATAGTCCTTCGTGGTTTCTCTTGCCTTGTTTTTTGGGTCTTAATTGGCTTTCTGCTCTCACTAAGTTAACAACTATCTCACTACCTCATCCATTTCTGAGCCTTCCCTTCCCAAAGCGCAGGGAGAGCACAGAAGCAGCCAAAAGCCTGGACAGGGAAAGCTTCTCGGGAAAGCTACTAACACCCTGTAGCCAGACACAATGGGAGAAGGTGCTCTTGCCTGAACCAAACTGGGGAAGATCTCTCCTGCTCCTGTCCACGCAGCATGTGATAGATGAGGCATGAGCTTAAGGGCTTTGGATATGGTGAAAACTAACTTCAGTACTCACAGCAGGGAGCTAGCAGGCTCTTTATTTCTTTCCAGGAAAGATGCACAGGAATCATGCTGTGTGTGCATGAAAATATTTGGATTGGCTACTCCCACGGTGCAGCGCTTGTTAGAAGGGTCTCCAAGATCAACACTTTCTGACTTCGCCTCTCACGGTGACTCAGAGGATACACAAGACCACGAAGGGGGAGAAGATAGCCTGGAAGGCAGGTTGGGGTGGGGGGATGACACAACTGATGGCATGGGGTCAGCTCAGGTCCTGCTGATCTCTTGCTTTTCTCCCTCAAAGCACAGGCACTGCACACAGTGCACAGAAGTACCTCTGAGCCAGGCGTGGAAACATACACACAGCCATGAAAACAGGGTTTGCTGCCCAGGAAAGGCAACGAGGCCGGTGCAGGGCCACATTCTGCCTCGTCTGCCTTTCCCAGCAGCTCCTGGGAAGCTACCGGGAAACATGGGGCAAATGCAATTGCTGACCAGGTAGTTCTGGTCAGGGACCCAGGTGGGTGGGAGAGAGATGCTCTCCACCGAAGGTCAACTCACTGTCCTGAGATGCTGGACCCCACAGCACTCTGCTTTCCCCTTCCTGCCCTTGCCTGCTTGCCTGTGTTTGGCAGAAATGTGTCTTTGGTCCAACACCTCAGGGAGCAGAGCCAGCTGTCTTTGCTCAGGGAGCACAGGGGTCTCACTAGTCAGCCCAGGGAGGCGAATTCACCTGGTCCCTTCTGCTGAGGGACACCAAGCTGCTAACATCTTGCTGTGTGTGCACCATTCTGGCTGTCTATTTTACATTTCTCTTTACTCCTTCAAGCAGGTGATGAGACCGACAGGAAAGGAGGAAGAAAAGGGCATGTTACTGACCCGAGAGCTGGAGGAAAAGCAAGAGAAGGCAGCAGATGGCTTCACTGGAACAGACCATAGAAGGATGATGACTACAGTGATCACGCTGCCTTGTGAATATAGCACTTGTTTTGCCTGAGCATGCTGTATTCCTGAGGGCATGTTCAAGGCATGCCACGGACACGCTTGCTCCGCTGAGTGGCTGTCATGGGCAGGAGACGTGTCTGGGAAGAACACCTCAGTATAAAGCAGCAGCAGAGGAGGGAAGTGTGGTGCACGTGCGGGTGTGCAGAGCACGCCTTCCCCCAAGAACTCCAATGGCTTAGAGAGACCCATGTGTGCTGGATGAGTACTAACCCCATGTATTTCACCACCGCTCAGGAGAGCCGTCCTGTGCCAAGCTACGCTGGCTGCTGCAGAGGGAACTGATGCTACCTGCCTGGTTGGTTCTGTCCATCTGGGAGCCTTCTTTGATAGTCTTTAATGTGTTTCTTAAAGCGCTGCCTCCTGCACCCACCGCTGGTAAACACATCCTCGTGGTGAGAAGTTAATTTATTCTGAGTAACTGACGTGTATTTGTATCTATTAGTGTTTGCACATGACCAGTAGCTGGTATCAGTGTTGTTCTGCGGTGGACATGTTATCTACAGACCCTGATTCTTGAAGCCTGTGGTCCATGGGGAGCTCTTAGCACACTTCCCAAAGATTACAGTAATGTATTGATACAAACGGAATGGAAATGCATATGCAAGTGGTTCCAAAATCAAGATTTTAGAAAGACTCACTTAAAATCTAAGAACCTGGAAAAAGGATGGGGGGAATTTCTGTCTCGGTTCCCTAAATCCTGGGCAAAATTTTCAACATGCTCAAGTGATTTAGGCCCCAAAGTACCCATGGGCTTTCAGAAATGGGATGTGAGCTCCCACATCATGCTTTCAAAATGTTGTACCCTTTCAGTTAAGCCACTTTTCACTTATATGAATATGGGAAGCTGCTTAATCCACTGGAGGGCTGTAGAGAAAACTACCTTATGAAGAAGCAGTAACTTAAAATTGGAGCATAATCAGCATTTGCCTCCATTGTGGGTTTAACAAAAAGCTAATTCCAATGAGTAATGGTAAACTTAGAGATAACAAATCAGTGGGTTTAACTCCTGGTATGTGACATCTCTTACCACAGCTGCCAGTGAATTCCCCACCTCTTGAGAGAGTTGGCGTGGCTGGCCTAGTTCTTCCAGCACCGGAAAAAAATGTGTTTCCCTTGAATCTAAACCTGCTTCTGTTTATGGGTGTGATGTTACAAGGTTACAGTCGAAGCATAACTCCTAACAATAAAAATCAAAACAAACAAAACCAAAAAGCTAAGGAAAACAAAAAAAATCATTAGGCTTTCAAAAAGCCCTTTTTCCTGGGGTCTGGTGTGTTTTTTTCTAAACAAAAGGTTGTTGAGTCATCAACATTTTCTTCATAACAATTATGGAGGAAATCAAATATGTGCAGCGACTACAGGATCTCCTATTACCGTACATTTGTTTTATAGCAAATGCGATTTTAAAAGAGGAGAAAAGTTGATATAATATTTAAATCTCGTTACTCCTCCATCTCCTGAGCCCACAGGAATATTGATACTGTAGTCTATGGCGTTTCTCTCCCTCTGTCTCTCAGTTTTGGTTTCTTGCCACAGGTGGCATTTTTCCATGTAATTGGTTTTATTTAGACTATACCGAGGGAAATGATCTGGGCTCCTCAGGACCCGTCTGTCCCCTGCTCAGCAGTCCCAATCTCCCTGTTGTTCAGCAAAGGGGATGTTTTGGCTTCAGGCAGATGTTACACCCTGTCCAGGGTCACAGGACGGGGACCATCCCGCCCCAGGTCACATCACCTGTGGGACAGTCCTGCTACAAAGTCATCTCTCCGACTCCTTCACAGCTTTCACCCTTTATTACTGCGATACGGGTCAAGTGCTTAAGTCCCCCCCATAGAGCATCCAACCCTTGTCCCTTGTATAAGCTCCTGCATCAGCACAGAAACCACACGGTCGCTTCCCACTCGCCTCCAGGGGATCGTGGGCCAAGATTTCTCCCAAGTTTTTGCATCTCTCGTTGCTGATTTCTCCCTGGCTGGAAAAAAGCCGCTCACCTCGAAGTATTTGTAGAGCAGAGAATGAAAAAGTGAAACCAAAGCGCAAAGCACTCTCTGAGGGACGGTGGGACCCGTGCACCCACCTGCACCTCAGCACCCTCAAGGACCAAATCCCGAGCGCGCAGGGGGAAGCAGAGCCCGCCGTGCTCGGGGCGCGTCTGGGAGCAGCCGGACCCGCCTGGTGCCAGGGAGTTTTCCGCACCTGCAGAGGTGTGTGAGGTGCCCTGCACCCCAGGGACAGACCCACCTGGGACACCCTGGGCCCCTCGGAAATCCCTGCTTGGGCCCTAAACCCGACCGCAGGCTCTGCTGAGCCGAGCCAAACCCAGCCGAGCTGAGCCTGGACGAGGCGAACTGAGCCGAGCCGTGCCAAGCCGAACCGAACCGAGACAAGACAATCTGAACCGAGCCGAGCCATGCAGAGCCGAGCCGAGCCAGGCTGAACCGAGCCGAGCCGAGCCGAGCCAAGCCGAGCCATGACGAACTGAGCCAAACCGTGACTAACCGTGCTGACCCGAGCCCCGCTGACCTGAGCCCAGGCGCCCCCGCCGGCGCAGCCCCGGCGCCGCGGGTTCGAGCCCCGGCGCCGCGGGTTCGAGCCCCGGCGCCGCCGCCCCCGTGCCCCGCGGTGCTCACCTCTGCGCGGCGGCGGCGGGAGGCGAGCGGAGCCGCGCGGGGCGGTGAGCGGCCGGTGATGTCAGAGCTCCGCCCTCCTGCCCGTGTGCCCGCAGCGCTCCGCTGGGCACCGTGCGGCCCGCCCGGCTCGGCACGGCCTGTCCTAGCTCGGCATGGCCCGTCACAGCCTGGCCCGGCCGGCTCTGCTCAGCCAGGCTCGCCGCGTGGCGGTGGTCGCGGCGCAGTGAGCCCGCCAGCCCTGGCCCTGTCATCCCCGCGCCTGGCTGCACCTGCCCGGGGCCACACCGAGGGCAAAGACACTCGGACAGGGGGGCAGCACAGAATCACTAGGTTGGAAGAGACCCACCGGATCATCGAGTCCAACCATTCCTATCAAACACTAAACCATGCCCCTCAGCACCTCGTCCACCCGTGCCTTAAACTCCTCCAGGGAAGGTGACTCAACCCCCTCCCTGGGCAGCCTCTGCCAGTGCCCAATGACCCTTTCTGTGAAAAATTTTTTTCCTGATGTTCAGTCTGAACCTCCCCTGGCGGAGCTTGAGGCCATTCCCTCTCGTCCTGTCCCCTGTCACTTGAGAGAAGAGGCCAGCTCCCTCCTCTCCACAACCTCCTTTCAGGTAGTTGTAGAGAGCAATGAGGTCACCCCTCAGCCTCCTCTTCTCCAGGCTAAACACCCCCAGCTCTCTCAGCCGCTCCTCATAAGGCCTGTTCTCCAGCCCCCTCACCAGCTTTGTTGCTCTTCTCTGGACTCGCTCCAGAGCCTCAACATCCTCCTTGTGGTGAGGGGCTGCAGCGAATGCACTATCTTTTACAGACAGGAGTCCGCAGCAGACCCTAATTCTCTATTTATAAGTTAATTTCAGAGCCAGCCAATGTTTCATTTTAATAGGAGGGTGCGGCTTGGTGCGCCTCTCTCCACGCTATCAGGGGCCGTGCACTTGCTCTTAAAAGCTGTGCCGCGGGGTGTGGAGCAGATAATGGTTCTTAGCCACACACCGGGAAGGGGTTGTCGTGCTGCCACCACCCCTAGTACAGCCACAGGGCCCCGCTCCGATAGTCCAGCACTAGTGTGCTCTCAGGCTGCCGAGAGCTGGCACTAAAAGTAGTGTCTTTGGGCACAAACTCTAGGTCAAACCCGCAAGGATTTGAAAAAAATATCCCTCTGGAGCTTTGGTTCACTCACTCAGCAGAGAAGAGCCTGGAGGAGAGGGACCCGGAGGGATTGTCTCCTCCATCCCCAAACCGTGGAGATGATGGTGCAATCCGTTTTTGAAGCCTGCGTGGAGGGATGTGCAGCCCCTCTGAACTGAGCCTGACACACTTTGCTGCCTCTGCAGTCAGGAGGGTTTTCCTAATCTCCTGATCTTTGCTGCCTGTTGTCCTCTCTGTGTCTGCCTTGCACGCGGGATGTGTGTTCTTGGGATGGAAAAAGCCCCGCGTCTTTCCCCTCTCCCAGGCCATGGTTATAACCATCTCAGCTCATTCTCACAGCTGTTCTCTGCGGATGCCCCTGCCACCAGCCTCTGTGCTGCTTGCAGATGGGGTAGCTGCCAGCCGGGACCATCGCTGATGTGGGGGCGCCCACTGCCTCTCGCCTCCGTGAAATGAGATACAGAACCTCATAGATATGGTGAGGCTGCAGCAAAGACATGGCATTGCTGGGCAAAGTTTGCACTGGTGGCTCCTTGCACTGGGACCTTGGATAAGAGAAAGCTGCAGAAGCTGGGAGCGTTCAAGCTGCAAACTTTGAGATGCTGTGAGTTCCCTGGGTGTTGAGGAATACTGGAGATGTGTGAGAAAACCTGTTGGTGTGGTTAGGAGAAGGAAGGTCGTTGGGATATCTGTCAAATTCATCGTGCCTGCATGAATTCCATCTGCGAATGAAAGCAGCTGAGAGACCTAGATTACTCCTTGCTCCCTTCTTCCCTGGTGTGGTCCCTGCCTCCTCATGTGGTACTTAATTTATACACCACAATCAGCCCTTTGTGGAGACTGAAGGAAAGAAATTGTTGAACTCTCCTGTGTTTTCTGTGTCTTGTTACCTGCACTCCTGTGTTCCATAAAGGACAATTTTTGCCTTTTAGTTTATTTATAAAACCTGGATTTATTGCCTTGTTCGCCTTGGTCATTGCAAGTCATTTTGCCTCATCCCTCTTTGATCTTTCAGGTCTCTGTAGAGCTGTGGTTGCACCTCTGTACCTTTCCTTTGGATGGGACAAGGCTGTCATTATGGTTTTGCCATCATTTCCTTGGGTAATGACCAGTCTTCTAGGATTCTTTTCACCCAAAGCACTGAAATCTGCTTTTTTTTTTTTGAGATTTTGCTTCCTTTTCATAGGGAGCAAACATTGGAGTTTTTTTCCCCCATAATTTTCACCAAAATATCCTACACTTTCCCCACATTTCTGTGCCAAACAAGCACCTTCAAATGAACTCATTTTATTCTTGCCTCCCTTTTCTCAAACCCGTGGCCAGCACTGTCCAGGCCACCCGTTTGCTGGGTTGTTTAAGTCCTGCAGCTCTATTTTTCCAGCTGACATGTCAGTAAGTAGCTAAAGCCTCCTCAGCTCCCAGTCCTTGACTGGCTTTCTTAATTGCTCAATAAACCCCTTGGAAATCACCTTTCTGCTGAGGTGGCCTGAGGTGGGCTTGCACGGTGGCATCATTTATCTTCTACCCAGAGATACTCAGTGTGCCAGGCTTGTGCTGAACTTGGCTGTTCTGTCCGTGTATTTGTCTGGTTTTTTTCCCCCATTTCTCCTTGCTGATCGAGAGTTTTCCCTGTGTCAGCTGGACCCTTCTTGTCCCAGCAGTCATCTTTCCTGGCCTATTACTTGGTGGTCAGAACCGCAGCTCTCCAACAGCACCATCTGTGTCCCCGTGCCCAGCTGGCCGTGCCCCTGCCGTCCCCTTGGCTGCGGTGCCACCTGCACTGCCTCCTCCCCATCCTTCCCCCTGCAGGGATGGGCAGCCTCTTCGGATCTGCTCAGAGCCAGAGCTGGCAGGCTCCGCTAGTGCCCGTGTGCCAGCGCAGCACGGAACGGGCGAGCAGATGAACCTTGGCAGCTCCTGACTTGCCAGGCCAGGGAGCCATGGGGGGCCTCCTCCTCCCACACTGGATCTCGGGGCTCTTGCTGGGATGCTCGAGCCATTTGAGATGGCCACACAGAGGGGTGCACCGGCTTGCCTTCAGTCCCACACCTAATCGATAAGGTGGGTAGCTGTCCCCTGTCCCAGGGCATGCCTGGGTATCACTGTACG
The DNA here is from genome assembly GCF_032191515.1 of Phaenicophaeus curvirostris. Lineage (NCBI taxonomy): Eukaryota > Metazoa > Chordata > Aves > Cuculiformes > Cuculidae > Phaenicophaeus > Phaenicophaeus curvirostris. The sequence goes on from NC_091398.1 coordinate 32,365,658, forward strand.
CAGATATCAAGGTGGTGGTCTCTGTGCCCCCTTGTGCTCTTCCCCCTTGCTGGCTCCCTTGGGTGTATCACGGGGGTGTTGGTGCCAAAAGCAGAGCTTGGGGACACCATCTCACCCTGCCACCCGCAATGCCATGGCAAGGGAATGGCTCCGCTTTCCACTGAAATCCAGGGGTAATAAATGACACTCACCGTTTGCAAACCAAACCTAATGTGGCAGAGCAGTCGGTAAATGTAAGTCCTCCTTGGGCCTTTCCAGAGCTGTGGTTTGGGCTGGAAGCTGCTTTCTTGTGGCTCAGTGGTACCTTTCGGATTGAGAAATTGGGTTGTAATTACAAAAGGAGCGTTAAGCGGGTTTCCCGGCACAGAGCTTCATCTGGGCACATGGTCTGGCAGTCCTGAAACTGCCGGGACCAGATAGGAGCCGAGAAACTAGAAAGGTGCCTGTACAATGCAGGCGAGGTGGAATTGATAACATGTGGTTAATTATTGCCAGTGAGCCAAGGCCAGAAATGAATTTTTTGAAGTTGTGAAATAGAGAACACGTGCAGGGGGAATAAACTGGAGGCTGCCAAGGTGGGCACAGGGCGAGCTGTAATGGCTCTATGAAGCTGTGGATGTTGACGGATGCTCTGAAGCCAGCATCTTTTTTGGTGAAGAAGTTGTCCCTTGACTCTGTTTGGGTTATCTCGAAGTACAAGGGGTGATGCTGAGTCCTGACAGTGCTGGGGGCAGACCTGTCTGTATCCTCATGGAGCTGCAAGAAGGGAGCAAGGAAAGGGGAGCTGCTTGTGGGCAGGTTAACAAGCAGGACAAAACAGCCATGTCCCTCCCAGAGTGTCCTCAGTGGGGAGGGATGTGTGACATCCTGCAGCCCTCCTCCCACCCATGGGCTGCGCAGCAGTGTTGATGGCTGTACACTGCTTGAAGTCGATGGGGAATCCACACCCATGCTGCTCCCTGACACTGGCTGCGTGTCTCCTGCGGATGATCCAGAAATATTAGTGAAATACGTGGGTTTTGGACCAGGCTATTGAAATGAGGTGTAGCTGAGAGCAAATGCCTGCACAACCATGCCGGACACTTCCAGCCTGAGCATCCTTCTGAGCACCTGAGCACAACTTTGCAGCCAGGGTGCTCAGGAGGATGCTCAGTCTGCTAGTGTCCCCAAGGGATTATGCACATCCAGGGACTGCAGATTCAGTTTCTGGTTGGGACCCTGTGGATGCAGCATCCCCCAGGGAAGTTGGTCGGAAAGCACAGTTAGCGCGGTGCTGCCAGAAAACAGCCTCCTGCTGCTAATCAGTTCCTGGCAGGTTATCGCTTTCACAGCTGCCTCTCTTTTCAGAGAAAAATGCCATTTATCAGCCCTTCACGGAGGAGACCTGGTAGGGATGCTCCGCGCTGGTGCTGCTGGACTCTTCCCTGCCTCTTGTGCAGGCGCCATCTAGTAGGAAAAGGAGAAAAAGACCAAAACCGGATGAGGATGGATGTTGAAATACGGTTTCTTTCTGGGAGAACAAGTTAAGCCAACACAAAGCTGCTCTGTGGCACCACTCTAGTGCTAAGTCTAAGTGCTAAGTCTAGCGCTAAGGTTTGGGAACCTGCAGCAGAATTCACTATGTGGGAAGTGATGCTGCATGGAGATGCCGCAGACTGGAGCATGGCTTGTCCAGGATGGATCCTGATTTATTGGATCTAAACCCAGACGTTGACATAAAGGATCATTTCCAGGAAGTTCCTTGATAACATTGTCAGGGCTGGATTTGATTAATTAGCTGTGTGGCTTAATTGCAGTATACTAGCTTGGGCTGCCACCTTCAGCTCCAGTGGGTGTCAAATGCTCCTGTTTCCAGCACCAAGGTTGTCCCACCAGCTGGAAGCTTTGGTTACAGCTAAAAACTTCTCTCTGCCATCCATGCATGTGTGATTTCCTGCTGTGTGGGCATCTGCTTTGGTCGTATCGTGTGATTTTACCACAAATTCCATACCGCTGTCATTTTCTAACAGTCACATGGATTTCCAGTGTGATTTCCCAGACAAAACCTCACAAGATCAACCCCTTCCAGGGCAAAATAAAAGGGACCTAGAAGATGAATTTGCTTTAAACAAACAAACGAAAAAATCATATACCAAACCTATGATTTTTACCCAGCTTGACTCGCCCTTTCCAGTGTGGGGAGGTGATAATGCTGGGTGTCTGTTATCTGCTGTGCACTAATTCCTGCTGGCAGAGTCTGCTCTGCTGTGGATACATGGACACATGTCGCCATGCAGCAGGTCCCTGTGATATGCGTGTGACATGGCAAGTCCTGCTTAGGGCATGTAACCCCATGGCCTTTCCCCTTCATTTTCCTGAAATACTGAGAACTGGAGGCCAGGGATGAGGGATATTGCCCAACTCCTGGAGTCCAGTGGTTTCACTCTGCTGGAGCTGCACAAGCAGCATTGCACTTTGCCCAAAGCAGGACCTTAATTCATCTCCACTTCCATAGATAAAAGCCTGAATTAATTAAAGAAGAGAATAGAAACCACTTTGATTTCCAGAACACCAGAAACTCCTAATTATCACAGCTCCCACAAGCACTGCTATAATTAAGGGGCTATCACTGTTGCCACTGCAGACCCAGTTTTTGTAGGGATTTACAAATGGTGTCTAAATTTTTTTCTTTCAGAGAAGTACAGCAACTCAGGGCATGGATTCTGGCTCCAGGTGCATCACTGGAAATCAGCCACAACACCGCTGAAACAGCATCTAATTCCCCCATGGATTTCTTATTAAAAATCCAAAGTCCCTGATGGCAGCATGCTACAGACAGCGTCTGCTCTCCAATTATATTCTGATTATATGAAATAATAAAATTGGAGGCCCTTTTTCTTTGCCTTCTGGTCTTTACGTCTTTGAAATGCTCTTGGGGGCTGCTTCTAGCTTTTTGTCATAACAAGAGAGACTAAGCGTTTATTAGTGTTTAAAAAAGATGTTGGAAACTGAATTTCTCACCTGATCACTGGTCCTCTGGTTCCTATAACCTTTCCGGAAGCACTGAAAACATCGTGATGACAACAATGGTGAAACGGCCAGGCTTTGCTGCAGCATAAAAGCAACAAAACGCCCTTCATGTCATAACCGAGCAAATCCCACAGGAGCATCTCCTCTGTAAATGCCAGGTCTGCTGGCCATTGGGCAGAGCAGGGTGCTCCCAGGTGCCTTTTACACTCTTACATCAGAGAACTGGCTGACAACACACATCACCTCTACATATTGAGGTTTATCCTTTGATTACTGCATCTTTTCTGACTTTGTCCCTTTCTAAGCGTTGCCTGAAGTGACAACAGTCTTCTTGATGGGTGATACCTTCATCACATCCGAGGGAGAGGATCTCACAGCATCGCCTCCTCACTCTGCTTCGTAGGTGCTTCACAACTATGGACAAAATTGTCCTCCCAATTCCCATTCCAGCAGACAGCTCCTTTTCATCTTTACTGAATGGCCCTGGTTTTCCCCAGGTCCCCTCTGATCCTGACCAGGGGCTCTGGTAGGACCCACGTAGGACTTCAGAGTTGGTGCATGGCTTGCAGGAGGGATGAGTCTGGACCCGACACGGGGCAGTGGGCTGTGCTCATGTCTCTGGAGTGCTGAGTATCCTAGGGAAGGCTCTGTGAAAGGGTTTATTGAGAGAAAAACATATGTAGCTTGGAGCTACCCTGCGGCTCAGTTGCAGGCATTGCAGGGCAGTGAATATTGGACATTTAATCAGGAGTCTGGCTTTGTCTGTACTCCCCCAGGTACTTGTAGCCCGTGTTTAACACCATGCTTTGCATGAAACGCTTCATTTTATCCCTCTAGAAAGGCTAAAGAAATAAAAGCCATGATTTGAAGGGATACTTTAAAAAGCAGAGAAACACTCCTTTTCCCCTAACCCAGTGCTGGCTGATGAGGGGGGAAAGCCCACTCCAGCCTCACCATCCCATAGCTCTGGGTTTCCTCCCTGCTCATGGGGATCACGAGCATCCCAACATCAAGCAGAAGCAGCTGGATGGTGGAAAGCATATTCCCTTTCCCAGCAGCACCATTTTAGTAGCCATTGCTTGTATATGGGCAACGCAGATGTGCTTCAGGATTGCTCTGCTCTTACCTGGCTGTCTTTCCCAGAAGATGGTTTCATTTAACCAAACACCACCAGCCTGAAAAAGAAAGGGAAGTGAAAGGAACAAATGCAAAATCTGTCTGTGTTAGCCATGTAAGGAAGCATAGGAAGTTAAGAAGATCACAGACAATTGAATTTAATTGAAAAAAGAAGATTAAATAAAATGAGACTTGAATCCGAAGAGCTAATTTGAGCTGAATAAACAAGCTGGTGGCCTGAAGAAAAAAAAGTTAGGGGATGAAAATGATTTTCTTTTGCATATGGATTCCAATTCTGTTTATGTCAGAATGGCTTAACCCCCCACCCCCCAACAACCACTCCTTCAAAGTAGTTTTATGCTTGAAATTGTAATTTTTTGGAGGCAGTCACAGTGCATGGAGAAATAGGGCTCTCATCTAGTCTCATGGGCTTAGGGGGGAATTTGAATCACATGCAGTAAAACAGGAGGGCTTGATCCAAGGCTTGCGGCTTCCAAGCATCACCTCAGGTTTTGTAGTGACATCTGCAGCTGCTCCTTTACAGAGAGGGGAGCAAAGTCCAGACCCTGAGCCAAACCAGGGGTTTAGTGGCAAGCAGGCTCTTATTTTGGGAGCAACAGTGGGTGAAAATGTTTCCAGGACTGTAAAGCCTTGATGCAAATAGCTCAAGCAGAAGCCCCAGGGGCGGGCAGTGCTGATGGCTGATAAGCAGTGGTCATGGGGAGGCTCTGCTCCTGCACCACCTTTTGGAAGCACAATGGGTAAGAAACCAGTTTTACGTAGAAGGAATAGTCTGTATTCACAGCATAAACAGAAATATTAAGTACAAGCAAGCAGCACAAATGGGAAAAGTATGGGTTTAATTTACGGCGTTTTTAGGGTTAGAGACACCTTTATTCCAAGGGAATTCTCCTGAAGGCAGCAAAATGGTTTGGTGCATCCCTCCCCTCACTTTCTTCATTTTCACGGGGCTGCTGCACTCTCTGCTACAGCATATGCAGCCACATCCATCCTCCCCCACCAGAAGGTCCCACTGGCTGCGGTGCCATGGTCACATCCCCCTGCATCCCATGGGTGGGCATGGACTGGCCTCAGCAGGGTAGACCTCTCTGGGAGCCCAAGTGATACCACTGGCTGGCTATCATGTGGGGAGCAGCCAAGCATGCCAAGTGCCATGGTTGAGCCAGCAAAGTTCACTTCCAAGTCTCCCTGTGGCAATATCTGCTCAGGGACAAAGCTGTGGGCATGCAGGCTGGCGTGGCTCAGCACGGAGCTTGCCTGTGGCATGTGATCCAAGGGAACCTTTCAGAGCCCCTGGGCTGAGGATGTAGAGGAGGGAGATCTCAGGGGTGGTGGTGAGATTGTTGGCTCTTTTCCAGATGATAATTTTGACATTTCATCATCACTTGAAAATGTTGCAATAGGAATAAATGCAGTGGCAGTGCTTGTTCATACTGACTTCCACTGCCAGCGCGGGGGACTGACCTAAACGTGCTTTCAATGTGTATTTAATGTATACACCAGTGGCTCGTCACTGTCTTTAACTGCTGCACACCTGCAAGAGCATGAGCTGATCATAGTGTATTTATTACCTGCCCGTTCCCATCCATCCTTGCTATGTGCTTCATCCCTCTCCCTTTGTCTCCTCTGGTCCCTGCACAACTGACATCTGCCCCATGCTTCTCTCATCCCAAAAAGACAGACAAGTATGTATTTTCTCCAGCTGTCTATGTAAGAGGACGAGTGTGGCAGTGCACCTCCTGCAAGCTGGTCCAGTAGCGCATCCTGGAGCAGGGCAATAACATCCCTCGCACCCTAGAGATTATCACCTGCCCCAATATTGCATGAGGATCTCATTTCTGAGCAAAATCCAGCTGTGGTTTCATTAAGGAGGCTCTTGCTCCTCGTGCTTAATATTTAATTTAGCACGAGTGTGTGCGTTGAGTTCAGGGTGTTGATTAACCATGACTGTGAGATAGAGGGAAATTACTAATATGGGAAAGTGCAGTCAGTATATCATAGCAAAGAGTAATTGAGCTAACAGTTGACATATGGAGTTGTGTGGGCAAACTAATTAAATTTTACATCTTCCCAAGCATTTGTGAGTTTTATAAGCGTTTGATTTATATATTAATTAAACCTCAGAGTGAAATAAAGAGGACATAACTATTTATACTGCAAATGTGTCCATCAAGAGGAAGGGCTTTAAAGTATTTTCAAGCAGATATCAAAGCACCTCAGTGAGTCCTCAGCTCAACAGTAGCAGAGCAGACCAGGACCATGTCCCAGCCCACAAGGCTGTTCTTGCACCAGCATAAGATGCTGAGCACCCAGCTCTCAACATGCTGCTGGACATCCTTTCATCCCCTACGGTGCCTATTCTCCCTCTTCCCCATCAGGAATGAGCTTCGTGCTGCCCAACAGGTTGGTATCTCCCTGGTGGGCTGCAAAGCCCAGATTTCCTCCTGATCTGGGTGCTTTACAAGTAGCTAGTGAGAAAGCTAGTATATGATTTCAAAATTTACCCAACTCATTAACAAGGTGCAAGAGGTGGTTATGGTGTGTCCTGGGATGACCTTGCTGAGGATTCCTGGAGTTGTCCTGTTTGCTTGACTTCATCTCTAACGGGAACTTGTGTTGTTTGTATTTGGAGCTGCTGCTCTCCAGGGCTGCTCCTGCCAAGTCGCAAACTGCCCCTTACTGCCCTGTATGGTTTCTTCCCAGTGGTTATGATGCCTGTAAAGCCCTTGGATTTCCTAGTAAATATGAAAAAAGGATAGATGTTTCTATGCTGCTCTGCAGTGATGCCTCCCAGCAGCACAGGCGATGGGGCCATGCCATGGCACTAGGTCCTGTTTCTACATCCTGGCTCTGGCATCCTGATGATGAAAAAAAATGAATCTACCCTTTATATTCCTTATTACTGATGGTTTTTTTTGCCTCTTTTGAATGGAGAAACAGGAGCTGTTTATGTCAGCAGTGACACAGGATTCAAAGGACATTAAATTTTGGTAGGAAAGTGAATTTATAGCTGAAACGTGGGTATTAAAAGTCCTTTAAATTTTATAATCTATTCATAACAGGTACACAGTTGGTATTCATATCTATCAATACTATGAAATAGATAGTGTTTGTGTTTTAAGAATCAGTCTGTGCACCATCTTTCCATTCCACCTTCACCCCGGGGACTCCATCAGTCTTGTGGTGGCCAATGATTCCTGTTCACTGTGCCAGTGATTAATATCTTGACCCACTGCAGAGGAAGGATTACAACAGCTTAATGTTTGTGTGCAGTGTAAACTAGAGGTTGTGGGGGCAGGAGCTACCAGGACCAGGTCGGAATTAAACCAAGAGGGAGAAGAGGAGCTGGTGCCCAGCCTCAACTGGTTCTAAGATTCAGTGCTTTGGAGAGCATCCTTCCCAGAAACCCTGGGGGAGGCGAGATGCATACAGCACCTGTGCTCCATGGCTCATATGGCACAGAGGGAATCCTTGTGCCTCCTGCAGTATTGCATGTTGAATTGCTCCCTCAGCTGATCACATATTCAAGTGATCTCTCAGACCCTGCAAAAATGCAGCCCACTGCAGAATGGTTCCTGCTGTCCCTGTCCTGGCTCTGAATAAGGATTAACTATGTGAGAAGCGAACACTGGCTGAAGTCCGTGTCCATCCACCTGGATGTAACTGAAGGGTGTTCATCGTACAGGGACAACCTTATGGGAAATCAAAGCTTCCTGGGAGCTTACTGCATGGGCTGAAACAGCTTTTGCTGCATGTACACCCTTGTGTTTAGAGGAGACCAAGGGCTAATCCACCACCAGTGATTCAGCATCCATAATTAAATGCTTGACAGCATCTGCAGCAGGGCTCAGGGTATTGACGATCACTGGAAAACCTTGGGACAAGCACGTCCTTAGTAAGGATAACGTCATCTGTGGTCAAACAGACCAGCATCACTTCACCACGTGGGATCTGAAGAACATTCAGCAACAAACACACTGACACCTATTCCCCTCAGCTCAGCCTGACTGCTATTGCACCCAGGAACAACTCATGTCTGTCTACACAGCATTATATTTCATTGGCATTTTCGTTATAATGTTAGAGTCCAGCGTGCCATCAGTTTGTGCATTCCTCCTCTACAAATCGATGTAACTAATACAAGGCGTGGCACCTTGTGTTCAGAGGGCTCTTGCTGTTTTGCTAGCAGCGCCAATACATTAAAACTAGGAATGTAACCAGCACAATGAATTTTAATTTCATATAATAATGATCAGATCTCCTCTCTGAACGGTATTAAAACAGAGGATTAGAATAGGGTTCTTTGGAAACAGCTGTGTGCTGTGTGATGGAGAGGCAGGGCTGGCAGATCACCTTGAAGCAGATCTAATTTGATGCTGCTGGAGTATCAGAAATCATCCTAAATGGTCCTGTAGTCATTGGGGGCTTTTGCGTAATGTCACAGGTGGAATCAATAACGGACCTGGGGGACTAAACAGATGAAGAAATGTAAATCTAAGCAGCCTCTCTTCCCTGCTGCCACTGATTTTGAATGGGCATGTGCAAGGCTGCTCTTGTGTGTCCTCCGTAAGCACTTTTTTGTCCTGCCAGAGCAGGTACCAGGCTCTGCAGGAGGTAGGGATGCCTGTTCTGGGATAGGTCCCTCAGCCCCCTCCAGTGCCATTCCTTGCCTTTCCTTGCACAGTCCCTGTGCCCCTAGCTAGTTTCAGAGAAATGGGGACTGGAAGAGATCTGTTGCTCTAGAATAACATATAAATAGGAAGTGAAAGCTCAAAGCTTCCTACAGAGTAATTTTGCCCACAGCAGCAGAAAACGTAAGGCATGAAAGACTTGTGTGATGAAGCCACTGATCGGCTCCAGGTAGTGTGGCCATGGCCTTGGGCGACCTTCTGGTTTCTGTTTCCTCTCCGGTTTTTGCAAACTGACCTGTCACACCTCACTTACTGAGAAGACCCATATGCAATTTTAAAGATGCTGTTAGCTGTCCCCTATTCCTCCCCCGTCCTAATGCGAAATCTGTCATTGCACTCTATCAATGTGCTTTTCCACCTGGATCATATATAAGCTCCAGATTGCTATTGATAGGCTGGATAGCCATGACAATCTTTAGGAAATTTGTGATCTGGTCCTGGCGTATTTGACAGATAACACTCGAAATACAAATGTCAAAACACATTTAGTTTTTTCCCTTTTCTAACTCACCCTGAAGAAAATGCAAACGCTTTTTGACAGAATCAGTTCAGGAGCCTCCTCTAAGCCAGGCCCTGAGTGTTAGGAGAATCTGCCTCTTAAAGCCATATAGATCCATTGCTGTTGTATAAAAAAATACTCTTTACCCTGCAGCAGAATTACTTAAGAAAATCCTGACATGATTAGACACCACTCTCTTCTGAGAAAAAAAAGTAAGTATAATATTAAAGGATAACTGAGATGCTGCATAAAGTGACAGTATTTAAATGACTTGATATCGCAGTTCTGAAACGTCAGTTTGGCATGAGGGCATAAGGAAGGACTTGAATATTTTCTGGGTACCTCTGTGCAGCTATGCTGTAGCCTGAATTTGTTCTGCTGAAGGCATTTGCAGGTGCTGCTACTGCTCTTGACCTGCTGATGTGAAGTATATTTAAGCTCTGTGTTGGTAAAGTTCATAAACACAGGCTTGTACAACTGATAACACTCAATAAATAAATTGTTAAGCATTTATGCATGTGCTTCAGCGTACAAGGAATCCTTTTGCCTTAAATTGGTGTAATGATGTCAGTTAAATGATTATCTTGCAGTGTTGAAGAGCCTGGCCCCACCATGTTTGGTGATGCACAAATTAAACACAAAGCCAGGGTCTGCCCCCAGAAGTGCACAGGGTGAGTGTGAGTGGGATAGGTTGCACACTGTGTGTCTGCACTAGTCAGCAGTAAATAACAACGCATATTTAATTTTATTAAGTCAATAGATTTAAGCATAGCCTTAAACACTGAGCCCCACCAGGGCCTTAATTAAGAGTGTTACTGAGTTGTAAGGCCTGCCAGCCATGGTCAGATGAGAATTTTATATGTAAATATCGTCAGGCTCAAGCTTAAATCAGAATATTTTTGGAGTCAAGATACTGCATTAAATAATACTCCATGCATGCATGTAATTGTCCACCAATAGTGCAGAACCCTTCAGGCTTCAGCCTTTAACCATACCAGGCAGACAGGCTAAGCCTACAGCAAGTGGATAACCACAGCCCTTGCTGGCTCGTGTAGGTTTTAGGGGGCAGTATGAGTATTTTGTATCAGATCAGATCTCAGATACAACCAGCTCTGAAAGCTCTTGGGAATATGTGTGATTAACCAGCCCAGCCACAATATGTCACCAGCACTCCACACAAGCAGCTCTGCTGCTGCTGGAGGATTGGTCTCTGTGACAGCAAAGAGGGAAAGCATCACATCCCACAGCTGGGAGAGGGGAAAAGAGGATCAAAGGACAGGGAAGAGACTTCATAGGAAGATGATAAGTGAGGAAACGGAGATTCCTGGAAAAATGATCACAGAGCGGGCAAGGCTAGAGGCAGATTAGGTGGGAGCTGCCCCACTTGCCCATGGAGCTGCATGAGCATGAGGAGAGGAGTCATCCTGGTCCCCAGCCTGCCCTAGCACCCCAGCGCCAGGCTTTGAAGGCTGCAACTGAGAAGCACTCATTTCTTCATCTTTGCTTTCAATTTTAAAGGGTTGGTTTTTTTCCTGATTGCTCATATTAATTAAGTCTCACCTGCTCAGAACTGAAACCAATCAGTACACTGATGAATTCCCCTTCCCAGAGCTAGATCAAGCAAACAGTTCAAACAGGTGTCTGGGTGAAGTGAACATGCTGGATGCTGTGTCTGAGAATGGGATGAACTCCTGCAGGTCCTTTCCTCTGAAGTCCAGGGATCCCCAACATCTATAGAAACCACCCTGTCAAGTGTCTGGCCATGGATTTTGCTGACTCCTCTCCTCTCCCCTCCCCTCCTCTGCTAAGGCTGCAGGGACAGTGGCTGAAAGCTGTGCTCAGCAGCAAGCAGTGGGTATTTAACAACAGAAATACTTTGTCAGAAAGAAAATGCATGGAAATAGTGGAGCCTCAGCAGCTACGCATAAGTGTAAAGAAAACAAGAAAACACATCCCATTGCAGTTGAGCAGGGAGTCCTGACAAAGCGTGACCTCTGTCAGGGGCTGGTAATCGTTCCTGGCAGAGTTTGCTTGTGAGGATTAGGAAATGTGGGCAGCCCATAAACCATCTCCATGGCTGAGCAACAGGAGCAAGGAGCAGCTGAAGCCACCCTTACGGTTCTTGGCTACCTGTGCCAGCTCTCACAGCACTGATGGGGATCAGGGGATTTGCTCGAGGTCCTGGTGGGTTTGGAGGGGACGAAACACAACATAGCCCTCTCCAGCCCTGTAGTGCAGCTCTCTCCTTCCCACCATGGCCATGGCAGAGTCACCAGGTTACATAGCTACTTGGCCAAGGAGAAGAAGAGTTGGTCAGTCCTTCTGGAGCTCTGAGGAGACCAACTCTGTGGAGATGCACGGCCAAATTATACATGCTGGTATCACTGGAAACACAACAGTGGTGATAACCTGGCATTGTCTGGGATTTAAACAAGCAGATTGTATTGAGAAACAAAAAAGAGGATGCATCTCTTTGTGGATTTGCCATCCTGATGCTATTTGGTTTGAGTTAGAAATGTTTAATTCCCATATTATAGGATAATATACAGTTCACCTATGGATGTGCACCAATGTGTTCAAAAAATACCATTTTGTGCTTTTATATGGGGAGCAAAGCTGAGGGCAGGGAGGAAGAAACCATTTCTGACAGACACTTAAAAACTTAAATTACCTTGCCTCACACTATAAGGATTTGAGGACACTGATAAAATTGAGCATGATTTGGTGAGAAGCGTGATGTCAAAGTACACCACTCAGTGCCTGTGATGCCAAAGGGGTCTCACTGGGCAGTGTGGACCCTGGCAGCCCACACAGGAGGGGGTAATTCTCCTGGGCAAACCCCAGGAGGCCCAGCAGTGAAGTTGTGGGGGGGCTTGGGTTTCTTTCTAGCTGGAGGCGAAGGCTTGGACAGTCAAATTTATCATGAATGTATAAAGAGGTTTTCTGGCTCCATTTTTGTATGAAGCACATTTTCTCTACTGTGAGCTACTAAATAAAATTATTTACTGAGTAACAGTGGTGGACACGGTAAATAAAAATATATGGGCTATTCACATTGTCTGATTTCAAGTGCCTGATTTACATGCTTGGTTTCTGAAGTCTTTTTATAGGTGATGGAGAGAGGTGTACCCCCAGAGCACAGCAGTGATGTAGGTGCTCTGCATTATCCTCCTTTCTCCCCTGAGTCTACAGAGACACTGGTTGCATGGGATTCCTAGAAGGAAGAAAGTTGCTTTTTTGGTGTGCAGGTGGGTGCCCTGGTTTCACAATTTCTGAACTATTTTTAGCTGTATATACTCATCCCGATGCCCAGCTCCCCCAGCTGCCCGTGTTGTGTCAGACTCGGTTGGTGTGAGGTGCTGGGGTGTCTGACGTGGGCTTGGGAGGCTCCACACTCCCAGCATAAGGACATCAGCCTCGGAGCAAAGCCAGCTTCTGGTTAACACAGCCAGAGATTTAAACCCAGAGCTTTACGCAATGGTGTGTGCAGAACTCCTGGGCCAATTAACTTGGAAAAGGATTACTGGCCTGACACTATGATGCAGCTGTGACAAGTTCAGCCTCTGATGGCCACTGTGTAAGGTAGAGCTGATGCTAATAAGCAAAGCATCCCAAATTGCTGATGAGTTACTAAAACCAGAGGAGGAGCTGCATATCAGTGATTAAAACTTTTAAGTCAGCATTGATTTAAGGCCAACATCTCTTATGGGAATTGGGAAGAAAGAGCGGATTTGGGGCCAAGGTCCTGCCACTGGTGCTGGGGATGTGGGGTGGGAATGACCATGGTGCAAGAGGCACAGCTCCCCAGGCTGGTTTATAAGGAGATCCTGGAGGATATCGCTTTGCAAAAGAGAAACGTGAGCCGGATCGCACAGATGAAGAACAGGCAATGACAAATTTGAAGTGCTTTCTTTTTTTATATCTGTGTCGAGGATGGGTTGTGCAGCTCAGCTCCCACAGCAGAGCTGTCACTCAAAGGGAGCCTTGTGCCTTGCTGTGTACGGACTGAGTGACGAGCAACCAGCGCCACTGCCAGCTTTCGGACATGTCATGGTCTTTTGAGCAGCCATGAAGCAGTTTTGCTTCCTTAAAACAATGTTCAAGTCCAGGAGAAGTTCTCCAGTGCCCTCTCAGCAGCAGGAATTTTGCCTTTCTGTGGCACCTTGTAACCACCGCTCGTGAATTGTGCTTACCTGTGCCCAGCTCCCTCCTGTCTGGAGCAAACTTTATGTGCTGCTCAGTCACCTTGCTGACAACTAATGTATCAGGAGGCTGAAATGCAGAAGTTTTGGACCATAAAACCACCTTTCCTTTCATCCTTAGGGTTGTCCTGTTGACTGAATACCAGCATCTCCTGTGTCTGCCTGTCTGTAGGGCTGAGAACGAGCTGTGACTCATGTCTCGTCACTGCGGCAGGATCTATTTAAAAAAAAAAAATTCTTTTAAAAATTATTTTATTTCAACCAAGGTTTATTAAGCACATACCTCTCCCTGCCTGGAGAACTGTAGCTGAAGTTGGATCTTTGTTTGCCCTGAGAACAAGGGCGATTTCACTCATCACACCTCCACCACCACAAGCCCACTAGTAATACAAATCGAAGAACTAACCACTGAGGTCTTGTCCCTTCATGTCACAGTCCCTGTGAGCAAGCAGCCTCAGTGGGATCACAATGCTGCCTGCTAGGTGGCTCTGTGGGGCTGAGTGATGGTGCTTCTGCAGCAATGAGCCCCCTCCATCCCTATGCGGGGCTGTATCACTGCATCAGCTGCAATGCACAAGCAATTAAAACTGTTTAATGACATAGATGGATCGCTTATTATATTTACCACCCTCTTCCTTACCATTTTTATAATTTTTAAGCAGGCAAACACAGCTTTTGCAGAAGTCCTGGCTGGGAGTTTATAAAAACCGTCCTGCGCACCCATCTGTCTAAATGTGTTTGTAGTGAAATGCTGGCGGCGTTGGCAAACTCAGAGAATGGGAATCCTCCAGGCACCTCCCCTTAAATGGCACTTTCAAAGGCAGATCTACATACACACCACATCAGGTATTGTTTAGAGAGCACACATAAAATCCTGGTTAAAAGAATCACATTTACTAATATGTTCTCCCTATTTATTCTGGGTCGGAGTGTGTTATAGAAGAGGCACAGCTGACTGCGTTGCAGTTTGATGAGATAACAGCAAAGAGAAAACAGATGAGTTCAGAGAGGCTGAAGATAGGAGATGCTGAGGCAGCTTTGTAGCACAAAGTAGGATTTACAGAGCATCACTCAAAAAAATTGTGAAAAGGGTAACCGAAAGGATGGAAGCAGAACAAATCTGCAAATCCCCCTTTTTGTGGCAAAACATTACTTTCAGCTAACATTGATTTGATTTGAAAGGGAATTTTGGCAGAGTGAAGAATAAATGAAATAGGAACATTGCTTCAGATTTCTCTGTGATACAGAGTGATGTAGTAATTAGTCCTTATCCTGTTGTAAGTAATACACACTGTGAAATCTGCAGTTAAGATTTCTAGGCATTTTTCTGGTTTTCATTTGGTTGTTATGTTATGAAATATTAGCTCTTTGCATGGAAGTTTTTCATCTTGTGGCCGGTACATACACATGGTCATATTATATTTGTTTGTATATAGGAATACAAATTTTTAGCTATCAGGATACAGTTATTATTGAGAATAAATTTAGAGAAAGGCAGGTGATTTATCTATATTAGAGAAATTCCTATAGATGTTTTTCTACTCCATGCTTTGGAGTAGAAACTCCAAGTTTAATGCCAGAGGGGCTCTCCAGGCTGTATCATCCCCATTTAAAAGCCCAAACTGGATGAAATGATGAGCCCTGGGAAGTGTCTGTTCATGCATACATAGCAGAGAGACAAGGGGCACCCAGCAGCTCCTTTCCCTAGGGATTCTGCCAGCTCCTAGCACAGCCCCTGAGCGTTGTGTGCACCACTCTGGAGGAGAAAAATACCTGATGGGAGAGACCTTTACTGACCAGGCTTTCCTGCTCCCTTCCCATCCTGCTAGGATGCTGGACACAGCCTGGGGACTCTTTCCCAGTGCTCTCTGTGCTGCCAGGGTGGATGCAGGATGAGTGGATCATGCTAGGATGGTGTGTGGAGTGGAGGGATGAAAGTGCTAAATGAGAGCTGGGCATTAAATTTGGTGTAAGGGACAGATCTCGGGGGATTTGGACACAGTGGGGAGAACTGCAGAGCCTGAAGGCTGCGATGGGAACTGGGGTATGAGACAAGTGAGAAAGAATCACGGAATCATAGAATCATTAGGTTGGAAAACACCCACTGGATCATAGAGTCCAACCATTAAAAAGAAAAAACAAAACCAAACCTCAACAATTCATAACAATTCCAGATGCCAATACATCTCCCACTCCTGTGGGTCCAAGAAAGACTGTCCTGGAGACAGAGCAGCATCAGAGGATAGAGAGGGGAGGACAGGAGTGAGACACAGCTCAGGCAGAGAAAGTGACATCAGATAGGAGGCAACAACAAAGAAGTGGTGCTGGTGAAGGTGATGTTCCAAAAGCCTGGTAGAGAATGCTCCTCCGAAACCTGCAGCTGACTTTAAGTTACCTTGGCTGCAGAGAGCAGGGAAACCTGCTGAGAAAGCCTGGGTCTATTGCCTCCCTCTAGGATCTGGTTCATCAGCAGGATGCACTGTGTTCTGCTCACCATCACCCAGTATGACAGAATCTGGGCTCCGAGGCTCAAATTTCCCTCCTGCCAGCTGCCCTCACCCTGGACTCTCCCTTTTCCCGTGGGGTGAGGACGATTCCTCATCAAGGAGCTTTAAAAAGCCTTTGCTTTTAAAAATTAGGGGAAAAGACACACTGTTTCACTGAAAACTAATTTCCAGGTCTCCAAAGGCTCCCTGCCCACTATCATTTGATTTCCTCCTGCACTCACATTATGCGCTTTGGGGCTTCAGGGATGCTGATGTACAAGTTTCTTTTACAAGATGCCAGCCGCCGTTGGTGCTGTTCTGCCTGGTTTTGGGATGCGGGCTGGAAAGCCAGAGGCCTTCTGTGTGACAATGACTCTGGGGAGAAGCTGGAGCAGATGAGGGGGAAAATGGTGTCAGGAGCCACCAGGGCAAGTTTTGCTGAAGCTCATTTATTGTCACGTCCAGCTAATAACCCCAGCTGACCTCAGGGGGGTATTGTAAGGTTGCATTTGTTAGTCTCTACAAGAAGCTAAGATGCTTGAGTGACACAGCTGTGGAAAACTAACGGATGAATTTTGTGTAGGATTTAGATGCACTGAGTAAGATGTGTTGACTGATGAAGAACAGAAGCCTGTTTGCCAATAGATTTGTGTGTTTTTATTCTATCCATCTACATCCTTCCTCTGTTCTACAAGCTCCACCCTGTGTGTGACACTCCTGGTGGCTGGCTGAAAATGTCCTGTGTGGTTAGCCAGTCCTGCCAGATGTGGTGTAACCCTTGGAGAGACTCTGTCTCCTCCCACCAAAGCACTGATTTATGCCTCTCTGATTTTCATGACACTTGTAGGAATGTAATTATTTTAAGGACATTCTTGCAGTTTGGTTGGAATTGCAGGTATAGGGTAAGCACTGATGGAGAGACAGCATGGTTAGTGAAGTGCCACCTTTTCTTTAATAATCTGGCTGAAGTTCCTCCTCACCACTAAGGAGTAAGCACCATCCTGTCCTTGGGGGCTCCAAGGAAACCCCTTTGTCCTCAGGGAGTGCTGTGTCTTACTACTTGCACACAGGCAATGATGGAAAATTGTTACTTCGATGGATATTTAATGTACGTGTACAACAAGGGTAAGCAGGATACAAAGCAATTTTTTTTAATATTCTTTGTTACTGATATTTTTTCTTCTCATTTTTTGCTTATTATTATCATGGTTTTTGGGTCAACTGATACCATTCAACAGAGTAATGTAGAAGATTTTGGGCTGGACCCAGTGACTTCAATTAATTTTACTCTGAGTATAAGCAAGAGCTGTGAAAGTCCATAAATAGCAACAGCTAGATTCTGACTAAATCTATAGCATTTTCTCTGGCATTCACCTTGCATAAATTGAGAGATTTCCATAAATAAAGAGAAAACCTAATAAGCCTCAGAAAGATTAGACTGTTTCCACTGGATTTTATGTTTGTTGCATAAATCCTCGCAAGTAATTTCATACTTTGTGCGGAGATAGTTTTTTTACAGTATAAATTCCATTAACACTCTCATGCCATATGTGCCATATATTAAAATGAGCAGCCTCCTGCACTCCCAGTATATCACTGGCATCCATTCCTGCTTCCTGACTCAACCAGAATGAATTCACTGGGGCAGCATGGTAGTGGGAGGTACTGCATGGAGCCTTGGGGTAGAGTTCAGCTGCAAAAACAGCTTTCCTGGGCTCCATCAATGGGTGTTGTGCAGCCCTTCCATGAAAAAAAGATGACATACTTGCTGTGATCCCGTGATGAAGATGCTGGACTAATTGCATTGGCTTTTCCTTCTCTCTTCTCTTCTCTTCTCTTCTCTTCTCTTCTCTTCTCTTCTCTTCTCTTCTCTTCTCTTCTCTTCTCTCTTCTCTCTTCTCTCTTCTCTTCTCTTCTCTTCTCTTCTCTTCTCTTCTCTTCTCTTCTCTTCTCTTCTCTTCTCTTCTCTTCTCTTCTCTTCTCTTCTCTTCTCTTCTCTTCTCTTCTCTTCTCTTCTCTTCTCTTCTCTCTCCTCCTCTCCTCTCTCCTCTCTTGTCTTCTTTGCCAGCTGCTAAAGCAATGAGCTCCACCTTCAGGTAGGATGTGATCCCCCTCATTAAAGTCCGCACCTCAACAAGCAGAGGGCCCTGAATGGCAGCCTTTAAAGGTATGATTCAATAAAGCTGTGAGGCAGATAAAGAGCAAGCTGCATTGTACAGGTGCCTGATATACCAAGCCAGAACAGACCCACATTCCCTGCTGGCACCTCTCAGGCAGGCAGTTCATCTCAGAAAGATGATGCTGTGTGGGAGAAGGCAAGATGGATGGTTAAAATAAGTGTTTTCAATTTGGACTTTTTGGCACTCGGGCTTCTAAACATTTAGAAGCTGGGCAAACATGTGCTCTAGCAACAGATCGTGTCTGTCTCCAGTAGGGAAACGTTCGCATGTCCAGCCATTTCTGTGTCACCAAGGTCCCAGGTCATCCATGTTATTCCAGACGCCTCAGCCATTGCCCACTCACAGAGTATTGTCTGTGGCAACGTTTGACGTTTACACTAATAACCCAGTGTGCAAAGAATTGCTTGAGTTTCCAGATGTTCTGGATATCCTGAGAATTGATAAAATTCTTTATCCTCTCTATGCTAATTAAAAGTAATTAATAGTACACTTACATAAAGCACAAAACTGAAATTAATTCCAAATGCTTTGCACATATAAAAATATTACTTGTTGCTAATTCTTTAGCAGAGTCCATGTTTTGCTGTCACAGGTACTCTGCGAAGTCAGAGACTGTCTGGAATACTTTAGCTTGATAATGGTCTTCCTTGTATCTGCAAAGATCAAAACTACATAAAATAAGATCAAGTTTCATTGCTCTCCATAACCAGTGCCCTGGTTTACTGGTTATGGAGAAAAACTGGTTTACTTTGCACAGCAGGGGCAATGCTAAATGCCATGTTTTTAGTTACTGTTCCTTGCAGCCTTGGAGTTGATGCCTTTTACTCATTTGCTTCACATAACTGTATCCTTGCCATTTCTCCTTCCCTTGGATGGAGCTCTTGGCTTCCAGACAATTCCTGCAGACCCTGCAGCAGTTGTGTCACCATAAGATGTGTCACTCATACTGGAAGCAGTCAGGTTTGAAAACTCAAGAGCTGCCTGACTTGCATCCTAGGTGGAGCAGACAGTGAGTGAGCAGACAGTGGGGGGGATGCAGACGGATGATGTCTTTTAGCCTTAAAGCAAGGCTTAATGCTGTTAAAATCAAGACTTGAATGCGGCTCTTCACGATACCAGTAATACTACTCGTCTAGGGCTCCTTGGAAAGAAGTGGTCATCTTGGTCTGTGGTAAAACAGGTTTGCAGAATAAGTTTGCTCTCCCTTTCCTTTATGGCTCAGTGTGAAGACTGATAAGGAAGGGGTTGGAATTTTCTTTGAGGAAAAAAATAAGATTAATTAGAGTGTGAATTTCTTGGTACAGGATCTGTCTTCTGGTTCTGAGTTTGCACAGCACTTTGCACAAGAGGGTGCTGATGAATGACAAGCTTCCCAGCAGCTACCCAAACATGCAACAATCCCATAATAAAGGGATAAGTAATAGCCAGCACACGTTTATTTTTGGCAAGAATCAATTGTGTCACACCAATATAATTTTCTTCTTTGTGTGTGCAGCAAAGCAGTAGGTACTGTTTATCTTGACTTTTAAAAAGCTTTAAAAACTGTTACACATTATATTCTTGTAGAGGAACTGTGGAAGATTGTTTCTAACATTGTAGGAACATCCAGAATGTAGGATGGCTGCAAAACTGAGCTAGACAGAGAATCTATCAGCTGGTCAAAAAGGGGAGATGGTTCTCTCTAGGGGTCTGGTACTATTTATACCACTAGCGAAGACAGTGATGATGGGGTAGAGAACACTTATTAAACTTACAAGCAGGTGATGACAGCTGCCAGGCTGAGGGAGAGGCTGAGAAGTCCAACTAATAGTGGCAAATCAGACATCGCATGGGAAGGAGACCAGAATGTCAGCGAGGCAACTCGGAGAAGATGCATTTGGGGATGTACAGGGTAATGACTGCTCTTTGGAGGATGTGGATGTGCATGACAGGGATCCCAAGCTGGATATGAGTTGACAATGAGGTGCTGTTATGAAACAGATGAACAGAAAGGTTTGGCCAAAGATTCCTATGCCCAGTCTTGGGCACTGCACATCAGAAAACATATGGATCATAGGAGAAAGTCCAGGGGAAGGAATGGGAATGACCAGAGCTCTAGAAAAAACAGGTGATGAAGAAAGTTGGAATGGACTGAGCTTCTGAAGGACAGACTGACCAGGGAGGCAAGGTAGCAGTTGTCAAGTGTGTGAAAGGTACCTCCAAGAGGGAGGGGTTAGCCTGCTCGCTCTGTCTGTGATGGATAAAATAAGGAATTAGAAGCTTAAACTGCAGCATAGAAATTAAGATCAAGTGCCAGAGAATGTTTGTTGTTTTTTTTTTTTTTAATCTCCTTGGGGAGGTTATGAAGTTTTCATTCCTGCAGATATTTACACGTACCAGACATTGATCATGCCCAAAGGCAGAGACAGCACTGGAGTACCCCCTTTTAGAAATGCCATCGACCATCTGATACTGTCAATTGCAAGGGTCTGACCTTGCAACTAAGTCAGCGGCAAAAAAATTAGGTTCAAGTTTAGCTCTCAGATGTGGCAGATTTCTTTTGTGAACCTTCCCAGACAAGCAGCAGTGTCTGAGAAGCCACGTGAACCTTGGAGTCTGCCTCCAAGGAGTCTTTTTTCTGCCTTCTAGGACTTCTTGGCTTTTCAAAGAAATAGTGTGTGTTGTCACACCCACTGGCACATTGGGCACCTTTTCTCCGAACAGGATTTAGGATGTCACTGGAAATCAGATCTGTAATAGCAAAGTTTTTGTTGATGAAAATACGTGGCCGGACATCTGTGATGTGCCTTTCCTGTCTAGCATGAACTAAACTAGATGATGGATTTAATATTTATTTAATCTACAGCTTTGTCCATGGAGCATCGTTACGAGAGTCAGCAGGCCTCAGACCTACCACATAGGGTGGACACTTCTGTCTTGCAGAAGTCCATTAACTCACACCAGGCTTTTTTTCTTCCACAGCACGTAAGGCGTGGAGAATGGCTTGCAGCCCTGCTGCCCGTGGAGGAAGGTGACCAGCCGTTCCTTCTGTCATTGCCTCTCCTTCTCCTGTGTCCCTGCGGCCCACAATTGGCCCTGATCGCTTAGCAAGAGATGGCTGGAGGTGAGCACTTCAGGAGGGCTCTCCTCCTCCTTCCACCTGTTTTTCATTCCTTGACTCACTGGCTTTAAGCCGTAAGCAGTGACGTGACAGCTGAGTCATGGACGTACCACCTGGATGCTGTCAGCATCAATCTCTCTTATAAGGATCATAGAAGAACAAAATAGAGAAGACTGTTAGGGCTTCTCATTCGTCTTCCTGCCAGCGGGGCACCGAGCCCTGCAGCGCGGTCTCTGGCTTTGCCCAACCTCGCTCTCATAATCCCAAGCAATGGGCTTCCACTGCTTTCCCCCATGAACTGTTCTGCAATTTAACAAACATCAGTTACCAAGGAGAGCCTTGCTTTTCCGTGATTATTATTTAGCCTAACTTTTACTTCTGTGGGCAAATAACTTCTTACTAATATTCGTGTTAGGGAGTCTTTTTTTCTTGTGAAGAAATTCAGTAAAGTTGAAAATTTGGAGATTAAATATTTTGTTTGTGTTTTATTTAACAGTTTTAAGAGTCTCCCTGCTGCATGTATTGTTGTACAGAGCAGACAAAAAAAAAAAAAAAAAGAAAGAAATGCGGTCCTATGCCCTGGAGAGCTTACACTTTTCATTTAAGCAAGATACAGTGACTGAGAATGACAAGTAACGAGAAGGCAGGACAAGAGTCATACGAGAAAGGTCAGAATATTTCTAAATAAAGACCATTGTCATGCTATTAATTTGGGTTTATATTGAAGAGTCATCATAGATGGCTACATATTTTAGGACAATTTCACCGTGTTTTAATCAAACTTTTTTTTAATCTCCCAAAGCCATCTCTCCTACTTTGGTTTGCTGCTTTCATTTTTACAGCAAGCTCTGCTTTTTCTCTCAGCTTACCCAGGCTTTTTTTCAGAAACAATTGTCACAGTTAGTCTGGTTTTTAATTCCCTGAGTACCCCAGAGGTACGTGACCTTGTCCAACTGATCCATTCCACTGCACTGGGACTGATTCGCCCTGATCTTTGTTTCCAGCTCTCTGTCTCATCTTTAGCAACACCCCAAGTTACCCTTCCTCCAGAAGCGGCAATCAAACCTCTTCATCTGGGGCTATTCGTCTGAACGTAATAAAGCAGCTCTTCTCTGCACAAACCTTACAGCTACCTCTGCCCAACAGAACAATTCCTCTCCACTGGGCACCAGTAAACCACAGCAAAGCATTATGGAGCTGGACCATCTGCCCCACCTCATCCATATGCCTTCCTCTAGCTTTCACACCCTGCTCGCTGTGCATTTCCCACATCAGATGAAGGTGTAAAGCCAATTCCTGACACCCTTAGCTTTGGGTCTCCAGTCTTCACATCTTCCTCCTCATGCTACAGGATTAATGGAGCAACACATTTAATTCTGGGGGACATAGGGTGGAAGTTTATCATGGTATTCAACAAATACTATTCCAACAGATGTCCATTCAATGCCATCTGTCTCACCTGTGGGTCTATTATTTCTTACTAATTTCATTTCTTGTCTTTGCCTTCTGGGAAAAAAAATCTCTCTAGTACCTGACTGTAGGTTTAGTAAACTCCCAGAAGGATGCTCAAATGCACTTCAAAAGCATTTTTAATGTCTGTCTTTCATCCTGGTGAAACCAGCTGCCCATGTACATCAATTCCCTGCAGCAATTTTTCCCTTCACAGAATAGAAATAATCAGCCTCATAGCTGGGTGTGGAAATGTTGCTAAATTAAGACAAGAGATCTGCATAAATGGACTGAATTTAGCACTCTGACCCTCCAGCCTCCCCCTTCCCTCTTCTGAAGTCATGAAAGCTTCAGAGTTGGGTCCTGCCAGGCATTTCAAAGGGTTTGGAAGGGAGATGGGTGACTTTCATCTGGAGAGCCTGCCAGGCTTTTATACACACAGATATTGCTAATCAGAGTGGCCAAGCGCACGTGTAATATTCAGAAGTCAAGGGGAGGATCTTTTTCTTCTACTAGACCTCCAGATCTGGGTTGCTCTTATGCTTACCATAAATGTGCTTAATTATTATTTCATTATTTGTATTTTTTATGGAAGGCCCTAGCTCAATTAAAAGAAGCAGATGCTTGGCTGTATAGATAGCACAGAGTTATTCCAGCAGTCACACTGGAGAAGCATTAGTTATCTAAGGAGACAAATTGAACAAGACAAATCTAGGGCCAACCTGTTTCTCCTCAAGCACTTTGTAAATACATACTGAGAAGCAGAGAATTGGGAAAGAAGAGTTGAATTTGCTCTCACGGTGACCCAAATTTGAGCCTTCAGCTGGTTCGGGGCAAGCAAACTTGGCCTCTCACTTCGTTTTAATTTACTGTTTTTAAGCCAGACATCATTCAGACCTGAGAGTTTGATAGGTGATGTCGCTCAGACACTGCCTTTTGTTAAGGACAGTTTTGTTTTTCTCTAAACCTGCTTTAGCTCCAGCTGAAGACCTGCTCTGGGAACGAGGAGCTCCCAAGCAACAACCTGGAGCTCCTGTAATATTTCCTCCTCACCTTGGCTGCTGGGGTATCAGCTGCTACTCCTGTACAGTTCCTAACAGTTCCTTGGGGACATAAGCAGGCACGGACATCTGGACCAGGCATCTTCAGCACCAGCTTCAGCCACTGGCTGAGGTTTCTCTGTTCCCGCAGTATTTAAGCTTCAGGGTGAATCAGCTTCAGGGTGTGACCCTGTTCTGAGAGAAGTCAAGGACAATAATCCTACTGGGCCAGAAGTAGGAAGCAAGGTTCAGTTGCACTGATTGCTCTTTTCCAGTAAATAGAGGTTGAGTTGTCCCGAGTTTGGTGAACAGCACCTGTTTGGGTCACGCGAAGGCGTTTGGCTTCCACTGGTTCTCTCTGCAACTTTTGGCATTTCTCCAAGCAGCGCCCTGAAGGCAGGTCTGGGGTTTGTGAACTGTTCTCTTGTAAACAGCTAAACATATTTGCCGAAACATGCCCTTGCAAAGACAGAGACAGCAGATTTTGTCTTCCTTGCACAGCAAGTGGATATGGTAAAGCACGAATAGCAGCAGTTCACCGTGATCAAGACATACAATAAATTCTATCCAGCTGCAACGTCTGTTTGGGTTGTATGCAAACTTCTCCCTGTGCAGGATCTCTAATAGGTTCTGTGTCAGTGCAGGGGGCCTGGTTATAGCTATATGGACTGAATTGTACATATTGTTACAGCAGTACAAGCTTCTGTGGGCTACTGCGACTGTCCTACAGACAATGAGACAAGATCCAGCTTCTGTCTTTGCACTACATAATAAAATGCTTTTCCTGCTGTGCAAGAGGACTCTTGTGTACCCACTGGGTCCATCCAGTGAGGGGTAAATTCAGTGTTGTGCTGTTGAGACAAATACTGCTTGAAATCCCAGCTTAGGTCAAAAAGAATGACAGCAGTTAATACAAGAAGCTTAACCTTTTCTAAACATTACCTTCCATTAAGCAAAAATAACCATTATCATTATCTTTTATATTTTGTGAATGGAAATAATATTATACATGTTCTGAACATCAACAAATTCAAATTTGCTTTCAGCAAGAAATGTGAACGTTTTAGTGTAAGGACTATATTTATAATTTTTTACAATCTGTTGAATACACAGAGTTCCAGGCAGATAATTCTGGCAATGAGAAA
This sequence comes from Phaenicophaeus curvirostris, assembly GCF_032191515.1. Classification (NCBI taxonomy): domain Eukaryota; kingdom Metazoa; phylum Chordata; class Aves; order Cuculiformes; family Cuculidae; genus Phaenicophaeus; species Phaenicophaeus curvirostris. The sequence goes on from NC_091398.1 coordinate 32,390,596, forward strand.
TATCTATGAGTCTTGTGATACGAGAAAGGCAAAGAATGAAGCACTTTGGAGGATGAGAAGGTATTGCTACCCATAACTTCCATCAATCACGACAAAAGATAGCAAAACAAAACTACTCACTGGGATGGGTGAAGGTACTAACCCAAGGTCTGTGCCTTTACTCAGAGCAGTCTCGATTTCAGCTTCTTAAAAGTAGCTCAGGAAGTCCTAGGCCACGGATCGCTGGAGGCTGAGAAAAAATATCAGGGAAGTATCACCATAGACTTACTCTGATCTTGACATTTTTGCTGAATAAGAGGTCTGAGCTGGTACCGCTCTTCTTACATTTTCTAATGGAGAGCCAAATCCAAAAAAGAACCAAAAGAAGGGATTATAGCAGAATTTAAGCCCCTAAATTTGAAATAAAAATGTTCTTCACTCAGAGGGTGGCAGAGCCCTGGAACAGGCTTCGCAGGGAAACAGTCATGTTGTCAAGCCTGACAATATTCAAGAAGCATTTGGATAACACCCTCAGCCTCATGTTGTGAATTTTTGGGGTTGTCCTATGCAGGGACAGGCGTTAGACTCAATGATCCTTGTGGGTCTCTTCTAACTCAGAACATTCTGTGGTTCTATGACTCCTTCAGCTCCTGTTCAAGCCTAGAGGCACCTAACTGGGGGAAAACCTACCTTCAGTTTCCAAGAACCTCAAACATACAGTGGTTAACTTGCACATGTGCCCAGAAGCCCCATGATCTCAGTGGGTCTGAGTCCCACTAGGTCCTGCCGGGATATGGACTTAGTTGGGGGATGGTCCAGCTCTTATTGGCTCTGGAGAAAACCACATATTTCAATTCATGGTATGAGCTTGTGCTGAGGATGTGTAAAGGATATAAAGCAAACCTTCTGAGAGAAAAGCGAGACCATGCAAAAGACTTTAGCTCAGCAGCGGGATGATCCTTCAGGAAAGAATTACTAGCATCCTGAGCTGGGTGGCTGTGCTTTGAAGCAGAAATAAAGGAGGAGGTGAAATGGATGAAAATTCATGTGCCCCTGGAATTTTGGAGTTTCAATGTGAGGTGTCTGAGTTCTTGACTGTCTAAAGTTGGGAATTGTGCTTTGCCTGTCAAATGCTTCCCTGGGCGGTCAGGTTCCTGAGTGCTTACACCACATCTAAAAATAGAGTTTCGAGTTAGATCCACATAAGCTTTTAGGTGCTTAACTCTTGCTTTGGCCAACAACAGTACTCACCAAAGCTCCTGCTGAGCCATCATCCAGCCAAGGTCCAGACACCCTTTGTGTTTCACCAGGGATACCTTCTGGATGCCTTTATCTCTCTCTGCGCACACCCAGAAGCATTTGAGTCTTGCCAGCCCTGAGTAGCCTGCAATGAAAAACAAACCTGACTTGCTTTTTGAAAGATTTGAAGTGCCGAACTGTAAGAAGAGCTTTGGAAATTTCCACCTCGAATGAAGAAAGGTACCTCCTTGCAGGGCAGGTGGTACTACAGATACTGCCTGATTAATTGAGTCGGTAATTCCCCGCTCCTCGTGCTGCTGTGGTGCATCCCACGGCACCCAGAAAGGAGGCACCTAAGAGCGTAGTTGCAGCCTATATTGAAATTTAAAGCTGAGTGCAGCCATGTCCTTTTTTGTGACTATATTCCTAAATACTTACTAGTGTAGGATCAGTGGGTGGTACCAGCTGCCTCATCCATCACGGTGCTACTTCTTGGGGCACAAGATGCATTACATCAGCCAGCTTACAACTGCAGGTGTCAGGAAACAGGGATCCTACTGGAGTTATACATTAAAGTTGCACTGTGTTTACCTTAAAGCAATCTGAGGGAGGGATTAACTAGGTGATCAGTCCATCTCACTGCATCACAGAGAGGTAATTAAATTATTCCCAAACAAAATTGTTAGAATTTGACATCTAACCCAACTGCTGATATCTCTGTAATCTTCTCTGCCTGATGGTTCCTTATTATCCAACTGTTCTTATTAAGAACTGTGCCATTTTTATCCTGCTGAAAAGTTAGAATACATTTCTTCTTCATCCGTCCTTGCTGATCTATGGGAATAACAGACCCTATCACATAAAATTATTCTGGTTTTGCAGAAGGGGCTGTTGAACCTCCATTTGGAACACGGTTCCCAGTAGTGGACACCTCATTATAAAAGTGAGTTAATGCAAACAGGGAAGTTGCAACAGAAACGAAATTATACAGGAACGTAATTATTCAGAAAAGGTTTAGAAAAGCTGTAGTGTGGCTGCTGCCTTTGGAAAACAGGAGATTAAAAAGCCACGTTAGAGGGTTTTGCAGGGCTCTGAGGGAATAGCAAGGATTCACCTACAAGGGGAGAGCTGAGCTAGTGACAAATACCAGCACAAAAGGGAAATTAACAAAAGCTTAAGTAGGGATGATCGGGAAAGCAGCGTAATTTATTTGTGAATTTATTTGTATTTAGCACAATTAATATATGGAAAAGTGTACCAGGGCTGTAATAGAAACAACTATTAGTAATAAGGCTTTAGACAAGCGTGAGGGCTTATAATAACATGGTAGAATGCAACTGTTAACTCAAAGGAGAGGAAAAGGACTTAAATCTTTGTCACAATCTCATCTCTTAAAACATTTAGCTGCATTGTGTTAAGTGGCAGACACGGTCACTGTAACGCGACTGTCTGTGCAATTGTCAGGGAAAGGGTTTCATTTACAAGAGTAATTTTCCTTCCAGCTGCAAATACATAGATGTAGGGAAAAAAAAAAAATCAGATCAGAGACCCTTGGAGGAGCAGGGCTAAGTCCTGATCTCAGCAGCAGCAAAGCCTGAATAACTCCAGGAAAAAAAGCTGGACACGCAGGGATGTGACCGAGGTGAGGTCTGGTCCTCGAGTGCGTGTGTTGCACATGAGAAAGCCTTGATGTCCCTCCCTTAAATTTCAAGCAAAGCTAAGAAAAGAGACTCAAATCCTTTCAGGGCATTTATGCCATTCTTGGAAGCAGCCTGTATGTCCCAAATCGCACAGGATGCCTCCAGGCCATTGCCTCGAACAAGCCTTGGATCAGGCTGAGCCGCTCGCTTCCTTCGACCTACAGCCCCGCTCTGTTCTAAGACTAAACAGGCTGCCTTCAAATCCGAGAACCCACTGGAAATTCACCTTCCTTACGCAGCGAGGGGGCGAGGCACCCCGAAATGTTGCCCTTAGGAGATGTGTCTAGTGACTGATCCGCTCTCTCCGAGGGGAGAGCCCTGTGGGCAGGTACCAGGGCGAGAGCTCCTGCTGCACCGACAAACTTGAAAATCAAAGGCAATTAATCACCATTTCTGCACTTCGGGAAAACCCACTTGATTTGGACCCATCAACATCCAGGCAAGCATAGAAAACACTGCGCTTTAACCCAACCTAACCTCTGCTAAAGGTATTTCTCCGCAAGGATCTCCTCCCACTCGGGCTCGGGAAATCGGGATGAGGGTAATGAACGCTAATTACACGCGGATGCCTCGTGGAGCAAGATGCACCCACTTGGGTTTGGGCCTCCGAGGCTGAGGAAGGTGAGGAGGACACGTCGGGGAGACCTGTTGCCTGCGCGAGGCTTTCCCCATCCTGCAGAAAGCAGGGATGGAAGGAGGCGGCGGGAGCTCAGCCCGGCGGGAGCAGGGAGGGAGGGGTGGAGGGATCCAGGGATGGAGGGATGGATGAAGGGATACAGGGATGGTGAGATGGAGGGATACAGGGATGGTGAGATGGAGGGATACAGGGATGGTGAGATGAAGGGATGAAGGGATGGAGGGATAGATGAAGGGATGGAGGGATACAGGGATGGTGAGATGAAGGGATGGAGGGATACAGGGATGGTGAGATGAAGGGATGGAGGGATAGATGGAGGGATACAGTGATGGTGAAACGGAAGGATGGAGAGATGGAAGGAGGAATGAATGGAAGGAGGGAGGGATGGAATAAATGGAGGGACACAGGGACGGTGAGTTTGAGGGACGGAGGGAGGGATGGGGGGATGAGGGAGGGAGGGAGAAAGCATTTTGGGGCGGGCGGCGAGCAGAGCGGCGCGATGCGCCCCCGGCAGCCCCGGTTCCCGCGGGGCGCGGCTCGGGCGGTGCCCGCCGGGCGCTCCCGCTCGGCCGTCGAGGGGCCGGCGATCCCGGGGGGCGCTCGGGACGAGCCGCCGCCGTCGCTCCGCCCCGCGGCCCCCGCGGGGTCCGCCTCCCCCCCCCCCCACCCGCCCCCGTTCCTCCCCGCCGTCGGGGCAGAGCCGGGCGGCCGCTCTCCGCGGCGCCGCCCCCGCTCCGGCTCGGCCCCGGGACGGGGCGCCGCGTCCCCCCCGCGCGGGGCGATGGAGGGGCGGGCGGGCTGAAGCGGGGGAGCCGCGCGGGGAGGCGGCGGGGGGCTCGGCGCCCGTGGCCGTCGCCGCCGCCGTCCCCCCCGCGCCCCGCGCCACCATCGCCTCGCGCGGCAAGGACGCCCCGCCGGCCGCCGCCTCCGCCCGGGCGCGGCAGCGCAGGAGGCGGCTGGTGGCCGCCGCCGGGGTGGCGCTGGCCATGGCCGCGGCGCTGCTGGTCGCCGTGCCCCTGGTGCTGCTGCGGGCGCCCGCCCCGAGCGGAGCGCACTACGAGATGATGGGCACCTGCCGCATGATCTGCGACCCCTACGGCGGCGGGCGGCCGGCCGGCCCCGTTGGCGGCACGGCGGCCGTGGAGGCTCTGCAGGACCCGGCGGCCGAGCCCGCGACGCCCTTCGCGCGGGGCCCCAAGGGGGAGCCGGGGCGGCCGGGCAAGCCGGGGCCCCGCGGGCCGCCCGGAGAGCCGGGGCCGCCCGGTCCGCGGGGCCCGCCGGGGGAGCGGGGCGAGGCGGGGAAGCCGGGGCCGCCGGGGCCGGCGCTGCCGGGCGGAGGAGGAGGAGGAGGAGGAGGAGGAGGCGGCGGGGCGGGCGGCGAGGCGGCGGGCGGGCTGAGCGCCGCGCTCGGGGGGCCCCGCATCGCCTTCTACGTGGGGCTGAAGAGCCCCCACGAGGGCTACGAGGTCCTCAAGTTCGACGACGTGGTCACCAACCTGGGCAACCACTACGACCCGGCGAGCGGCAAGTTCACCTGCCAGGTGCGCGGCATCTACTTCTTCACCTACCACATCCTCATGCGCGGCGGAGACGGCACCAGCATGTGGGCGGATCTCTGCAAGAACGGGCAGGTGCGGCCCCGACACCGTCCGCCCCGGCCCCGGCCCCGCGGAGCCCGCAGCGTCCGCCGCCCCGTCGGGGAGAGCCCTGCCGGGCGGAGAAACCGCCTGCCGGGAGGGGGGGATGGGGTTGGGGGGGGGCGCGGGGGGAGCGGAGGGATCGGGGGGTGATGGGGGAGCTGGGGCAGTGGGGCTAAGGGGGCTGGGGGAGGGACCGGGGAAGAGGGGCTCGGCGGCGGATGGAACCGGGGAGGCTGATGGAGGGACCGGGGAGGCTGGTGGAGGGACCGGGGAAGAAGGGCTCAGAGGCGGATGGAACCGGGGAGGCTGATGGAGGGACCGGGGAGGCTGATGGAGGGACCGGAGAAGAGGGTCTCGGGGGGCTGATGGAGGGATCGGGGAAGAGGGGCTCGAGGGGTTGGTGGAAGGACCAGGAAGAGGGGCTCAGGGGGCTGATGGAACCAGGGGAGCTGATGGAGGCACTGGGGCTCGACGTCTGATGGAGGGAGTAGGGAGGCTGATGGAGGGACTGGGGAAGAAGGGCTCGAGGTCCGTTGGAGGAACCGGGGAGGCTGATGGAGGGACCGGAGAAGAGGGTCTCGGGGGGCTGATGGAGGGACTGGGGCTTGAGGTCTGGTGGAGGGACTAGGGAGGCTGATGGAAGGACCGGGGAAGAGGGGCTCAGGGGCGGATGGAACCGGGGAGGCTGATGGAGGGACCAGGGAGGCTGATGGAAGGACCGGGGAAGAGGGGCTCAGGGGCGGATGGAACCGGGGAGGCTGATGGAGGGACCAGGGAGGCTGATGGAGGGACCAGAGAAGAGGGTCTCGGGGGACTGATGGTGGGATCGGGGAAGAAGGGCTCGAGGTCCGTTGGCGATCGGGGAGACTGATGGAAGGACCAGGGAAGAGGGGCTCGAGGTCCGGTGGAGGGGTTGGGAAAGGGGCTTGAGGTGTGATGGAGGGACTAGGGAGGCTGATGGAGGGATCGGGGAAGAGAGGCTCGAGGTCCATTGGAGGGATCGGGGAGGCTGATGGAGGGACCGGGGAAGACGGGCTCGAGGTCTGGTGGAGGGGTTGGGAAAGGGGCTTGAGATGTGATGGAGGGACTAGGGAGGCTGATGGAGGGATCGGGGAAGAGGGGCTCGAGGTCTGATGGAGGGACTACGGAAGAGAGGCTCGAGGTCTGATGGAGGGACCAGGGAGGCTGATGGAGGGACTGGGGAAGAGGGGCTCGAGGTCCGTTGGAGGGATCGGGGAGACTGATGGAGGGACCGGGGAAGAGGGGCTCGAGGTCTGGTGGAGGGGTTGGGAAAGAGGTGCTCGAGGTGTGATGGAGGGACTAGGAAAGAGAGGCTCGAGGTCTGATGGAGGCACCGGGGAAGAGGGGCTCAGGGGGCTGGTGGAACTGGGCAAGTTGATGGAGGGATCGGGGAAGAGGGGCTTGGGGGGCTGATGGAGGGACTGGGGAGGCTAATGGGGGGGGTGCTGGTGAACTGGGGCTTAGGGGTCTGGTGGAGGGACCAGGGAAGAGGGGCTCAGGGGGCTGATGGAACTGGGGAGGCTGATGGAGGGACTGGGGTAGACAGCCTGTGGGTGCTGATGGAGAAACTGGGGAGGCAGATGGAGGGACCGGGGAAGAGGGGCTCAGGGGGCTGGTGGAAGGACTGGAGAAGAGAGGCTCAGGGGTCTGATGTGCCCTGTGGCTCTGTTGGCAGGTGCGGGCCAGTGCCATCGCCCAGGACGCGGACCAGAACTACGACTACGCCAGCAACAGCGTGGTGCTGCACTTGGACTCCGGCGACGAGGTGTATGTAAAGCTGGACGGAGGCAAAGCGCACGGAGGCAACAACAATAAGTACAGCACTTTCTCTGGCTTTCTTTTATACCCCGATTAACACACAACAAGCGATGCGACACAGCTGGCCCTGCCACCGATGCGTGTTGGGCTGGTTGGCATTTCTGTACCCCATCGTGCCGCTGTTTCCTGGTGTTCCCTGTCTTGGCAGGTCACTTTAGCTTCGTTAACAGTTCGTATGGGTTTATTTTTTTCATCCCTGTGAAAACGAAATAGAAGTGAAACAAAGCAATCCCCTTCCTTACTCTCTCCTGTTTGCTCTGAACCCCCCTCTCTGTTTGTCAGCCTCGGTGTTTTGTGTGTCACACAAGGAACTCGGCAGCTTGAAACTCTCCAGTGGTTCCTGGGGGGTGTAAAAGAGCCCTGAGTTCTGACTGTGCCACACAGGGAATTTGAACCAGTCACATTTTTTTCTCAATGAGTATTAATTATGATGATGAATTTTCAGATCAACTATTAATGAATTGGGACTGGACCATAACTGTTTTTTCCTCTGCTTCTTTGTTTGTATGGGGTCAAGTGTAAACTTTTCTTTTCTGTGCAATGCGATGCTCATGTGAATGATGGTGTCATTAACATCAAACCTGTTCCTGTCGGCGAAAGAATTCAGTCGTTGACCACCATCACCAAAATATCACATTAAATTATGTTTTTAGACAATGCTTTCTTGCTGTCTGTCTCTTCCAGTGCTGCAAAGGAGTGCTGTGGTGATGCCACGGGAGGGTGGGAGGTAAAGGGGGGGTCACTTCAGTCATTGAGGTTTGCAGCAACATTTAAAGTTAGGATGGGGCACCTAGTCTGGGTCTTGGTTATGGTTCAAGGGGGCTGGGAAGAAGTGGAGGGAGAGGAAAAAAGCTTCAGCTTTATGCAGTTTTTTAAAAAGGTGGCACACAGTCATCAAGAGGTGAAAGTGAGGGCGTGGAGCGGATTTCCTAAACAGATTTTCTGGATATGAGCCTGATCCAGAGGTTAGTGAAGTGCAAGAAAAGCGGTTTAATCAGCAATTATGGAAAGCTGTGTTTCTGTAAGACACTTGACAAATGTAAGAAGGCAGCAGAGGAAAGAGTCTGTCTAAATCCCCACATTTGCACTGTGTATTTGGGTTGGAAACCACACCTGACTGTAGGTGGGTCTGCACAGTCCCAAAGATGGGCTGGGAGAGAAAGCTCACTGAAGTCTGAGAAGTTCAGATCATTTGGAAAGGTTTTCTCCTACTGGTCCTTGGTAAATCCCAACCACTTTGTGTCCTTTTATAAGTGCACAGATGTGGAACTAGTGTGAGGTTCTGAGCTTCTGATGGAGGTGGTATTTCTTTCATCATCACCCCAGTAGGTAACCACTCAGTTTAGGTAAATTGGGGTTGCTCTGCTGAAGCACCTGGACTTTGCAGGAGGAATCAGAGTCGGGATGAAACTGTTCCAGCCCCACTTTGGCATAGCACAGTTATGACTGAGTTCTTACAGTCTCTTCTGTCTCCTACCAAGTCCTTAGCAGGTATTGTCTTCTCGTTGACTGGAAGAGGAGGGTCAGAGAAAGAAAGCAGTTCCTCCCTTCATCCTGTCCTCAAACATCCCTCAGCTGAGGGGAGTAGAGTTCATAACCAGGTACATATGTTAGACACTTATCAATCTCTAATGTCTCGCCAATTTGTACTATTTAGAATATGATTAAAACCGGTGTCTGAGACCCAAATGAAGTATAATTGCTATGGATCCTCAATTCCCTCAGGATCCGTAATCCTTTTTGACTATTGCTCCCCTCCCCTCCAACGAAATGGAGCTTAGGCACAAAGCCTTCAGTTTAAATTTCAAAAAATTAAAATTGACATGCAGCAGCATTAGCAGGAGCCAGGAGGAATTCTAAGGAGGTGCCTGGGCTCTGCTTTATCCTTTGCATTAAGAAGCAATTTGTACTTCTAACAAAGACCCAACTGTTCCCCCTTGGCAAAAGGGCAATGAAGATGCCTTGCAAGGGAATTGCTGTTCACAATACTTAAACAAATTTGAATCTTAGATTTTTAAATCTGTATTCCCTGGTGGAGCCTGCTCCTCGCAATTCAAATGCAGGGCTGACGGTGTGTGCCTGCCAAGGTGTCAGTAGCTAAGCGGATGATGGATTGATGAGGCAATGGGAAGACACAGGCTCACAGTGGCGGTTTGCCCCGACAGTGATCTATGTATCTGCACATTATCAATGTCATGAGGAGGCTTGAACCACCCTCACTAGATGTCTCATTTTCCACTTATCTCTTATGTACTAATTATCAGGCTGGATTATTCCCTGGGATAGAAACAAAAAAAAAAAAATGCTCGTTGCCACTCCACTGACAGTTTACACAATCGATAGAATGAACGTCTTCCTCAGCTGCTTGCAGGCTTTTTTGTTTCCTCTGCTCATCGCAGGGACCTCTGAGACTGCCTCTGTGGGGGTCTGATGACTCTCACCCTGTGTCTGCGGCAGTGGTGCTTGGATGGGCTCCTCCATCTCAGGCATTGTGGGAGTAGCTCAGTGGGTGGGTTGGTTTGTTTTTTTTTTTTCCCCAAAGTTACACAGGGAAAAGCAATTCAGAGTTGAAAAACTTTAGTGCTTGGTGGTGCAGATGTCCAGAAAAGTGTTGTAGAGGGGGATGGCAGTCCCTGTGCTGTGCATGGCTGTGGGTGAGAGCAGTCACACAGCCTGTGGTGGGCTCCTAACACTTCGACTGAGTCCTCCTCCTCTTAGATGTAGTCCGTGGGTTATCTATATTTCATGGCACAAAGAGAAGGGGCTCTTTGTAGTGGGGATACCCCGGTCCCCTGGTTTGCATTGGAGGAGGAGGTGTACTCAGAGGCTTTAGCTTTCTCTTGGACTGGCTTTCCCAAACGATACTGCCATCTCAAACAACTGTTAGCCGGTGTCAGCTCTGGAGGTCTGACTCCTCGGAGGTGTTATTTCACTTGATGAGTAAATCAAATGCTTTTAGAAATTGTGAGGTGATTGGTTGTGACGCGAATGGGGAAACCTCCCTGGGAGGAGTGGAAGGTCGGAGTTTTAGAGGAAGATACTTCTGTTTTGTGCCCAGCTGCATGCTGAAGTTAAAATAATAATAAAAAAGTTAAGATTAAAAAAAATAAATAGACAGGGCTTCATACTCGCAAAGCAACTTAGATATTGCACCACCAAATCCCTGATCTTTGTGCTACTGATGTGAATCCTCGACCCTGGCTTGAGCTGTCTGTACTGTGCCTGGGGAGCACCAGCTGTGGAAGGGATTTTTGGAAAAAAGCAGAGCAGGGGAGGCATACAAATGCACTAAACACCATGGAGGGGCAAATGGGTGTGCTGCTAAGAGCCCTGAAAGGGGTGCCAGCCACGTCTAGTCTGCCTGTTCCTGGAGGAAGGCATTCAGATTAATCTGCTCTACTACAAGCCAGTGGATTTGTGTCTGGGCACTTGGTTTCTTCTGTTTTCGCTTTCCTTGGCTTGGGGAGCTCCTGAGAAGTCTTTGGGGAGATGGGTGAGGAAATCCTGCTTTGGCTTGACTGATGCAGGTCAGCTGCTGGGGCTAAGTTTTCACCAGGCAGCGTACAGAAAGAATTTTCTGAAGGTACCCATGATACAAGAGCAGCTGGGTGTCTGATGTCCCATGCAAAGTCTGGTGCCGCTGTGTTTTCCAGGATCTGGGCTTGCAGATTTTCTCCTTGATGCTTAGTCCATTTGTGGCGTCTGGGTTGACGGGGCCACACTGAGCTGCAGTGGGGTAGGACAACCCCTTGTCTGGGTTCTCCTCTTTTCCTTTTGCTATTAGAAATGCAAAGTGCTGCTTTTTGTGCTTCGTGGCTTCACACAGGTGCACCGAGCCATGCCTTGGTCTTGAGCTTACTGCTTTTGAAACTCACTCTGGGCATTTTTCTAGGTGATTTAATGCTTGCTCATCTCCTTGCTTGCCTCTCTCAGTGGCTTACACTGCCTGGATGGATTTGATCTGTGAACTCGAAGTAGGGAGGATGGGTTTGGTGGATGCTCAAATGACCTTTTTCTGTTCATGCCACCCACTAATTTTATTAAAGGAGTCTGCGGAAGACAGAGGAAAAATGGCATATATGTCTATTTTAAATCTATCATGTCTGTATTAAATACCTTTTCTTTTCTGGTAACGTGCCATTTTTATTTTCCTTGTTGTGATTGGACTAAACCCTGGAAAAAAATCCTGCTAAGACCATGTGTCTCGCTATTGTCTCTGGGATAATGGAGCCTGTCAGAATAAAATAAAGACTATCTGAATGTTCATTGACTTTGAGACTCCAAAGAGTTTGGTCCTTTCTATTGCAGATGCCTGCATTGTGCAGAGACTTGGAAGATTAATTATAGATGAGAGAAGTAAACTGTTACCCTGTGGATATCCTGCCACTTACAGGTGAGAGCCTGCTCTCGTCTGGTTTCACATCTAATGGCAGGAAGAGGTTCAGCTTCATTATAAGCTGTCCGACATGCGAATGGGGGCCCTTTTCTGTAGACCAAGCTCATGCCAGTTCAGCAGTTAATACCAAGGTCACGTAGCAGGTGCCACAGCAGAAGTGGGAGAGATGCTTAACTATTTCTTGACTTAAGTCCACCTCTCGCCCTTGAGCAAGCTTCATTTTTGGAGGCTGTGTGGGGGATTAAAGCTGAGTTCCTTCTGATTTCTCTTGAGTTTGGACCAGGTTGTTACTGGCCTTGACAATGAGTTAAAAGGCCAGTAGAGGGCAATGCTGGTTCCCTGGAAACAGCCTGGGGAACAGAGGCGTTAGCTCCTGGGGAGTCAAGAAGCTGAGGCTGCGGGATGTTTTGATGTCCTGGGCTTTGAACATACATCGGAATTCCCCTTCTTTCGTCCTGTATTTCTTGCTGAAGCCCCAGAACTGGTGGCTTCAGGTCGCAGCCTGAAAGGTGCTGAGCCACAGTTGCGTCCTGCCCCCCTCTGCAGAATGCTCTGTGGGATCTCACCCTCAAGGTTTCACAGAGCCTAATTCTGAAGGAGGTGTGAGTTATGGCCCTGTTTCCTTGTAGATAAAGCCATAAATACCCTTATTCTTTGGGTTCTTCCAGTTATCAAATAGCTTGAATTAACCATTACTCTCTGTGGCACAGCTCTGTGTTCTAATAAATGAGAGTAGATTTTCTTGCCAGGGGGCTGTTGGCATATCCCTATCGCTGTTGCATTTGCTCCTGTTTTGGTTTTTTTTTGGCGTGAGCGAGAGTAGAAACCGAAAAGGCCTGTTTGATCCCTGTGATCTGCTGCCCTATTAATGCAGAATTATTTCCTCCAGTGCGCTGTGAGCACGGTGACATGGAGAGCATGGCTTGCCTGCAGCCTTTAGTTGTACTCCTCCCAAACAGGGGACATTCACATGATCCTGGTTCTTCTTTTTGCTTGCAGCAGCCAGATCATGTCTAGAAAAAAAAAATAATTCCAACCCCAGTCTTGAATGCATCCGAAATATTTTTCTTGGTGCTATTTCTCATTGCCAACAAATTGCTTATTTCTTAAGTGTTATGATTTGATCCCCATCCCAAAGAGGAGAGAGAGATCAGCTGCTGGGCACGGCAGGGAAACATACCCAGGAGAACAACTTGTTTGAAAATGTGAGTTATCCTCTGCACAGGCTTTATGAACAATGATTCTTTGTCCGATCTTAGTTTTAAGATGCGATTCTGATGGTATGATAATGCAGAAAATGTTTTGCCACCTTGGGGAGGAAGCTGCTTTTCAGGTAGTGTTTTGCTCTTCCCTCATTATTGCAAGGCTGTCCCTGAAACTTCATGTCAGCCGTGCTGTGCTGCAGCATGTGAATGCGTGAGGTGATGGAGATCAAATCCAGGTGGGTTTCTCTCTGTTTTGTTTTGGTATACAGTTGAATTCTTGTCATTTGCTTCTCCTTCTCCTGGCACCTCGTTTTCAGTGGAGCTGGGAGCCCAAGGGCCAAAGTCTGCCTCTAGGTACACTGATTCAGTTCTACTAAAACTTAGTTTTTCTCAGCATCTGTGGAGTCAGAATCAATCCTTAAGTACGTTACATGTAGCTACCCTCGTATTGCCAGTGTGGCAACTGGTTCCTATTTTGTAGTGTTTGGAGACATACTGTGATGAGTCTCAGTCTTTGCATACTAGAGATGGAAATGGTTCAGCTCCATTTTTTGTCCTGCCAGTGAGTGTCACTACACAAATACCTTTCAGGGAAAACACCCTTAGCATCTGCAGAGAGGGTGGAACAGCTCCAAGCATCTAGCTGCCTGCTTAGGAAAGAGAGGTGTCAAATATCTATGAGGCTCTACTCCTCCAAGACCCTGCTGAGTGCATCACTGCAGCAGAGAGACCCTGGATCATAAACTTTGGCATCCCCCCTCAAGAGATAAAGCATCCGCAAGGAGTAACACTGTGCTGCTATTTATCAATTTGTGTGAGAATGAAGCTTGAATGTTATTAGAGCTGAACCGCTAATTAAGCCAATAAATTCCTTTGTCTTCTTGGGTGTGTTTGCAATTAATATGCAAAATCCCATTGATTCCAGCGACTCCACAATTCACAATGCATAGTGTTATTACATATTGATGGCATACACTGTGAAGTCTCCAAAAGACACTGCTGTGCATAGTAAGAATACTGTTGTGATCCCATTTGAACTATTGCAGGCTGGGTGAGTCATGTTGCTGCATCAGGTTCTACCAAAGCCTTGGCTGTCAGTGCTGGGGGGGAGAGGGGTGGAGTAGGAAGACCACACAGAAACATGTCTCTGTTAAGCATATGCTGTGTCTCAATGACTATTTGCGCTTTATTTTGCTTTCAGAATTAGGGTGGAAAAGAGGAAAGGTGTTCCAGCTGATTCTAAACACAGGGATCCAACTGATGTGAAAAGAAACTGATTATGAAGGAAATACGTACTTGAATCAAAGCAAGGCAGGTCTTTAAAGCAGGCTTTGCTTTAATTCACTTCTAATTGGGGAATCTAAATAATCTTTCCTCAAACAAAGTTTGTTCAAAGTTATAAGAAGGGAGATGGAACAGGGAGGCTGCTCAGAGATGTAATGTTTTCTCTCTTCCAGTGGAACATTGTTTTGACAACTTAAGACAGGACAGGAGTCCATGACTGTTGAGCCCTGTGCTGACTCTCTGCCTAAAATTGCCTTTTGCAGCATCAAAACAAGTTCTACTCAAATCTTTTCCAACAACTTTCCCTAAGGGAGCAAAATCAGGGGGCATCGTAAGGAATAATTGGCTCTTAGACTCAAAATACTTCATTGAGAAGGTCACCTACGTGAGATTTTGTTGCCTGTTTTCCCTTACCTTTGGTTAGCCTCCCAAGGTCTGTAAGTGCTCTGCTGTCTAGGTAGAAGGGCTCAAGAAAAGGCACGTGGCTGGTGGTCTATGCATTCTCTATGGAGTTGTTCCAATCCCCGTCAAAGCTGCTTGGGAGGTGCTCAGTGGCTTTAGTGGGGCAGGATCAAGGTTAGGTTTAATCTTTGGCTGGGATTTTGTGGTAGTGATCTTTTTTCTTACTGCTCTCCATTTTCATGAAGTTATTCGATTTGGTCTTGGCGTAATCAATAAGCCTCTGTATTGATATGTGCACGCTTTGAAGCCTGTGGAGCAGAGCATGGGATGGATGTGCTTTTACTTCAGAACAGCACAAATCAAATACACAGCTGTTGATTTAATTTGTGGTTGGCCTTTTCTGAGAACTGAAATTCCTCTTCCCCGAGATTTCCTCTTCCATTTTCCACTAGTGTCTTTTCAAAGGAAAGAAAAAAGCTGAAGCTATTGTAGATGTAGTGTGATCCCCACGTGTACAGAGGCTGTATGATGGTTTTAGAGAATGGAAGATGAACAACATACAAGATGCTATCTCTGATTACAGAAATCTTTGATTTCAGGCACAACAACAAAGCAGAATTCTTGATAGTTTGTCCAAGCTAATTTTCTTTTGAGTTAGTGCACTAACCACCTACCTACAACTAACCATAACCTGTCCTGTTTCTTTTCTATTAGTGGACTAATAGGACTGCCAAGTTTTACTTTCTTAGATGGGTTTTAAATGGGAAGCAGTTTGTTTCATGGAAGCAATATCTGAAGAATGAATTTATGCCAGCTTGTAGCCACTGGCAGCCTCTGTATTCCAGTAGGCTTTAAATTGAAAAATGGAGCTTTTCTTCTCATGCTAGATTTCTCAAAGTACTTTCTCCAAGCAATACAAAAGCTAACTTGTCAGGTAGGCAGAGATTCATTGCAATAGCTAAATTTTGAGGTATCTGTAAATGTTTATCACTTGATTTGCTCCTGGACATTGCAGAGTGAAACGCAAGAGCCTTGGATTGCTTAAGAAGGTCAAACGAGGTGAATACAACAGTCCCCTCTGGCCTGAAAAATCCATGAACTGTGCTGTCAAATAGAAGTATGAGCAATGGCGGTGTTGAGTGTTTAAAAATTTGTCTTAGACTGACGGTGGGAGGGACTGGGAGTGGGAGGAAAAAGGCTCATGGGTCACAGAGGGGTTTGGGGTAAGGCAGTGATCGTCTGTATCTGCAAACAAAGATCAATCGTAGCCTTCAGACGTTTTAAATGCTCCATATCTACAAAGCACAAATACAATCCTTCTAGGGGCAGAGTGCCCTGATGATTTCCCACGTGTTTCCCCATGGGCTTCTGTATTGGTGGCAGATAGGGGATGGTCCTTAAGGGCAAGAAAGGAAGAGAACTGTGTTCTTTGTACTCATTTTGGGTAGGAAAGAGTGAAGGCCTTGAGATGCAATAGCAAGGTCAGACAGAAAGAGAAGCTTTTGGACGGTGAGGCGTGGGAGCAGGTTGGCTGGAAAGGCTGTGGGTGTCCAGCACAGAAGGTCTCTAAGAGTGCATTAGACATCCATCAGATTTGGCTGTGGCGTAGCTGTGTTGGGATGAGGAGCCAAGCCCGATGACTCCTCAAGATCATATGCATTATTGATTTTCCATCACCCTTTCTTTCTCTGTGTTTCTGCAGAGCTATATACATACCCATCTGCCTGCCTGCAATATAGCCCTCTGAAAATGAAGCTCGATGCATTTGTGTGTCCCAGGTGATGCTCTCAATGCCCACTGGAGCATCTGTATCTCTGTTAGGTCTGTTTTGGAAGGGCCAGATATTCCTGTTAGGGTCTTCCCAGCTTGTCTACATGCAGACAGGGTGTTTTTGCGGGCAACGCAATGGGGCTGGGCCTGACCTTAAAGGTTGCTCCCCAAGAGAGGGCATGTGATGGCCAGGAGTGGCAGGGCTGTGGGGCTGGGACAGAGTTGGGACCTGGGGTGGTGGTGGTGTTACCTGGTGGTGGAGGGTGGAGGGCAGGGAGCATCCCCCCTGTGCTCTGCTCTGCTTTGCTGCCTACTTTGGTGTCACGGCAGTGAAACCAGGGGGCAAGGACCTTTCCCTATGGGCTCGGAGGTGCTGGAGTTTTGGGGTGAGGAGGAGGTGGAAGTGCAACGAGGTGCATGCAGGATAGTGCTTGTGGGACGGCTCTTGCAGGGAGTGTTCCCCTGGATCTATGCCCTGGATCATCCTTGTTTTCACAGCTCGCGCTACGCAGGATCCCCCAGGTCCTTACTGAGTGACCACAAAGGTGTTATCACTGCAGTGGATGCCCTTTTGGCATCACTTGTACAAATCTGTCTGAGCATGTTGGTTTTGTATCTACGGTAAGATGGAAATCTGGACCTGCTGTTCAGGTTTCCAAAGGCAACTAGCACTCGATCCCTTTGAAGTTCATGGATGTGAGAAATTTGTGTACCTCTGAGCTCCCTGCCTGTACGTGCCTGGTGCCCCAAAACTGTGGAGCCAAGCCCAAGGCAGGCTGAACACTCACTGCTTTCACCATATCCCCTGCAAGTAAGGGTGTCCCAGAACTCTTAACTGTATTTTTTATCTTTATAATCTGCAGATTATCTGTTAAAAAAACCAAACATCATAACCCCAGGCCTTTCCCTCAAATAATTCACCGTTAGTGGGTGTGTGTGAGTAAGGCAGAGTTGTTTTTTTTTGTCAAAGCTTTGTATCCCTGAATCCTTGTCACTTAATTTCCCTGCTACTGTAGCTGCTTTGCCACACACCTCTGGTTTTGGGGGGTGCATTCTGAGATCTCCTCTTCGAGTCTAGTGCTCTTAGTGTGATGATTCTATGCATGGAAAATTTAGTGTTCATCATCATCAGAGCTTTGAAATATAAAAAGAAAGGGGAGAACTTGGCATAGTTTGGGTAACCTGCTTGTGGACTTCTTTGGTTTTTCCCTCCTATCAGCTGACATCACAAAAGGGAAAAATATTA
This sequence comes from Phaenicophaeus curvirostris, assembly GCF_032191515.1. Taxonomy (NCBI): domain Eukaryota; kingdom Metazoa; phylum Chordata; class Aves; order Cuculiformes; family Cuculidae; genus Phaenicophaeus; species Phaenicophaeus curvirostris. Next base: position 32,407,933 of record NC_091398.1, read on the forward strand.
ACTTTGTTCAACAGAAAAAGAAAATCTCACTGTAAAAATGTTCATGCTTTTAAAATCTCAGTTTGAGTTTGCTTTTAATTCATTCACAACAATCTGACTGTAGAATTATAGAATCATAGAATAGTTTGGGTTGGAAGGGACCTTAAAAATCATCTAGTTCCAATCCCCTATCCTTGTTTCCATCCTGGGCCAGATCTTCTATATTTAAGTCTCCACAGGACACAGTTTACAGAGGTGGTGCTGACTCACACTTCATTAAGAGTCACAAACAGCGACTCCGGCGATGCATCAGCCACTGCCAGGACCTGTGCTCTTTGCAGCCGAACGAGGCAGATCCCAGTGCCTTGCGGGGCTGAGCCCGTCGTAGGAGGATGTAGCACTATCAGCCACCACTGGGTTGACATTCGGCTGAGCCAGAGTCACTGGCTTTGTGCGATGGGGCGGCGGTGGGTTAGATGACAGTGACTGAAATGAGATCATTGGGAAGTGAAATCAGATTCAATTGCATTAGGAATTCATGTCAGATAAAGCTGGCAGAAGTACTGCAGAACTAGCAGACCGTTACTGGGATCACTATAGAGCTGGTTAATATATTTATTACATATCTCTCCCAGATTGACTATGGGCTTAAATAAATAATTTAAAAAAAAGTTTCTTTTTCCTCTTCTTAGTTCCTCATCTGGTGATTTTGTAATATTTAGGTCTTCCCCGGTGTCTGGTTGGATTTGTAAACTTATTAGTTGCGTCAGTAAAGCGATCAACATAAAGATGGAGTTAGGCTCTGCACAGGGAAACAGTGAATCAGATTTTCTTGCTTTTCTTGCGCACCGCAAGTCCACTGTCGCTTGCAGTGACCAACAGCGGGCTGACCTGCTGGCAGCTATTTTGTGTGGCCTAATAGTAATACTGATTAAAATTCAGCATTGGCTGCGTAGCTTGGATAATACTTCAAGGCTGATTGAGTTGCAATATGCTAGTACAGCACCAGTGTAAAGGCAGCGCCTGCTTTCTCTGTCTGCCAAAAGGTTCCTAATCCAGCCCCCCCTGGAAGCCTCGTGCTGGGGTGCTGCCTCTTGCCCTGCTCCTGGCTGACAGGGGCCACTTTTATTTCAGTGATAACAGCATGCTGGAGAGTTATTCATAACTCATGGAGCTATTTGGACTTTCCACCTCTGTAACTGAAATAAAACATGATCCATATGTGTCTCTAGGAAGAAAAATCACCCGTTCTTTGGCTAAGTCACTCATCTCACCTCACATTCTCCACCATGTATTGTCTTTGTCCTCCGTGCAATGCTGTTCATGAAAATGGGACTGGAGTGGCATCGCCTTGACCACAGCCTTTCTGCTGCATTCCCGTGTTCTTTGGTCTCTGTCTCCATTCCTTGCTGTTCGTCCTTTGCTTCCACCAGGCAGGGATGATTTTGTGTTTGTTGCCTGTGTGGTATGTGATAGAGCCCTGGTCCAGGGTTAACACACAGAAATTCTAGAAGTTACAGAGCTGGGCAGAGCTGTACTCCTAGCATGTCTCAGACAAGCAGAGTTTGGGTCTCTGACTCTCACAACAAAGTGAGTTATACCTTGGGAGCCTTGGAGAGTGAGCGTGCCTTTGGGATACCTTCCCAACCCTGCTGGGACCTGGCTCAGACTTTCTGACCCCCGAAGTGGTGATTTTGTATTGTTTCCTCCATGAGTTTGCCTGCTTCCCAAACCACGTGCAGTGTTGGTGTCCACATCACTGTCCTGCAGTGATGAGTTCCCCAGATTTAACACCGACTGTGTACGGCAATTCCTGTTTCCTTCCTTTCAAACTGCCACAACATCACTTCGTTGGCTGCTCCACCCTTCTGTGTGGTGGGACATGGTCACCTACCACTGTGCTTTCCCAGCTTTCTCATGCTTCTCCCCTTCAACTCCCATGGAGAAAGTGGTTTCTGTAAGCATGGTCCTGGAGAGCAACACAAGTCACTTTGCTTTGTGTTCAGGGACCCCTCTGCTGCACCCGTGCTTTGGTGCAACCATCAAGTCCTGCCTTTCCAAGTACTACAGCACCTACAAAAATAGTTTGTCTGGAATAGAGAAGTGAAATTCTGCAAATTCACATTATTTTTGGTGCAGTCTCGGCCATTTGGGAGTGGCCAGTGGGGTGTGATCTCCATGGGATGGTTTTATTATAGCCTGTGTGTGGAGTGGGAGTCCCTGTAGCCAGAGTGTGAGGAGGTGAGACTGTGCTTCAGAGAGGATGAACTCTAGCAGGACTCTTACCTACTTCAAAAGGGGTCTGCATGGTCTGTTGATTAAAATTATTTTAATTCAAACCAACATTAAATTGTTCCTCATTGCATGAAGCAGGAAGGGAGAGAAAAACCAAGGATTTGATGCTATCCTAGCCTTGTGATTTTCAGATTTTGGTGCAGGGTGGAGGAACATCTGTTAATAGCAATCCTCAAGGTAAAGCTTTTTTTAAGAAAAATATTCCCAATAGTTTTTTTTGCCAGCTAAACTAAACCAGAACCTCCCTACTCAATCCCTATATGCAGTATTTATTCCTCATAGTGGCTATCTCTCAGGTGTAATTTCATCCTTGACCTCACCTCAAAATTAAAGGGATAACAAACACTTCAAGACTGAACAAACCAGCGTGATCTGGAGAGATTAGATCAGTGGGGTCTGTGATCTGCAAAAAATCAGAATCTAAAGCAAATAATGCTCTGTGTGTACGTACTGCTGAGGAACAGAGATGGGGATGGTGAAGAAGAGTGCATCAAGCGTTACCTCCTAATGCAGACATCTACCAGGCTCGTTCATGTAGTAGTTTGTGCACGCACCAGCTTTGCTCACTGGTTTCACTCCCCGATGCTGTTTCAGAGGAAATCTGCAAGCTGCCTCTGCCAAAGCTTTGTGGACAAGAACTTGGGGAGGGATGATGCATGATCGGTGTGAGAGCAAACAGTGCTGCATTATCTTCTGCTTCCCATACTACCTACAACTGAATGTTAATTTTTACTGTCTCTTCAAGGGAGGCTGCTAAATGCAAATTACGTGTCCACCACTAGAGAAGATGGTAAAGTGGTGGTAAAAGATATACAGAATAAATGGTGCTAAGCAATGCATTTTGCTGAAGAGAGCTGGGAGAGGTGGAGGGCACTGAAAATATCGTTTTGCTACATCCCTATGTAATCCCAGTGGTGCAGAGCAGGGGATGGCTCAGAGCCTTGGGGCTCACCCAGGCACTTATATAAAACAAGATGCAGCAACAGCGGCAGTGTGTGCTAGCGCTAAGCCATAATTAAACACTTCCAGGTAGTTAAAATGATACGTGTGCTTTTAGAAGGTAGTTTTTAGTGGTTCGCATCATCATCTGACAAGTAAAGAAAACAAGCAGATGTGGCACACACTAAAAAAAAATATATATATGGAGGGAGAATGAAGTAGCTTCCCAAATTAATTCTTGGTCCTGCTCTGGTGGGGAGGGGAGAGGAACTGCTAGTGCCTCCAGCACCCAGTAGAGCATTGGCAGGGGTGAGTGGCTGCCACTAGGTTTATTCATGGTTTAACGCTGAGTTTCTGTCTAACACTTCCATTGTCCAGCATGGAGAAGAAATTCTTCTTTATGTCTAGTCTAAATCTGCCCCTCTCCAGTTTATACCCATTGACCCTAGTCCTATCACTCCAAGCCTTTGTAAACAGCCCCTCTCCAGCTTTCTTGTAGCCCCTTCAGGTACCAGAAGGTCACTCTAAGGTCTCCTCGGAGCCTTCTCTTCACCAGGCTGAACAACCCCAACTCTCTCAGCCTGTCCTCATGTGGGAGGTTCTCCAGCCTCGTGATTGCAAACAACTGAACCAGAGTGGTCTAGGAAGCAATTGCCCCTTCAGCTGGAAGGTTTCTCCTCATGCCTGGGGTTATTGAATTAAAAAGGTAAATACTTTAGCTTGAACCTCCAGAAAAGTGGTTTCCTCAGGAGCTGAGCCACCGAAGCCCACTGGAGCCAGACTGTTTGAATTTTTACAGCAACAACAGGATTTGCACATGGTTTCCAGTCATGAGGTGTGAAGAGGGAACTTCCAGCTGAAGGGGCAGCTGCCCTTGTGCTCAGCCTGGCAAGCTGTTAAATTGCTCCTGCTCAGTCATAGGGAACTGCCTGAGCATTTCCAAGGAGAGTATCCAATGGGAATGGGCACAAGGCTCTGGAATTCAATCTCAAGCCAAAATCAAGGAAAGAAATATTCAACTACAGCACTGTAAGATCTGAATGAGACTCAAAATGGCTAAATATCTTACAGGAGTGCCAGCAGCCTGCTTTGAACATACTGAAGCCTTCCCATCAACTCCAGTGAGAAAGAGGAGACCAGCTCTGCTGGTGACCATCCCCTGTGCACTACTGAGGTGCTGCGTTGGTGCTGGCCTGCTGGGACCTCACCAAATCCAGTGCTTCATCACTATTTGGAACAATAGACTTTGGCAGAGTTGTGCTTATAATTTTTAAATCCTTGAAGGAATGAACAGTTCCTTTGGGGGATCAAGCATTTCCCCCTATCCTGTCTTCTGCAGGGCCCCTGCAGTAGAAAAATGCAAACGAGAGGCCAGGTGATATCAGGGGATATTGCCTGCACTATTGGTTTGTGGGTTTCTACTGCAGGGGCCCCGCAGAAGAGAAGACGAGGGAAAATGCGGAGGATAAGGTGAGGAAAAATACAAATTCTGGCCAGCAGTTGGTTGCTTGATGTGGCAGCGGTATCCTTGGTGCTGGGGGAGCATCGTCCTTGCCCATGGAGACAGGAGGGAAAAAATCTGCTGCTCCCGACGGCTGTGCTGGAGTTAGGACTGGCTTGATGGCTCCTGATGGTAGTGGGAAGGGAGCCTGGAGGCGATTTAACTGTGCCTTTGTCATCGCTGTGGTGGTTTCTGTGTGTTCCCATTTGTGCTGTGAATTAAGGGATGCTGTGTGAGGTTGCTGGGTGGAGTGACCTGGTGAGCGGGAGCTCACTGCATCCCAGCCATGTGACTGCAGGGGCAGCCTCCCTGCCTTGGAGCTTTGCTTCAATATTTACATAAACGTTGACACATGTTTAAAAAGCTGCACCCTGAACAAGCGAGACCAAACACTGCTGTGGGAATGTCACTGTCTCCTTTTTTAGAGACAGCACGGGGGCTTGCTGTTGGGTTCAGAGCTCTTTTAGGAGGGCGAAGCTGGGTCTGTAGCAATGGGTGAGCTTTTACACGGGACAGAGGTGGGAGACAAAAGGAAAAATAATGCTTGGATCTGTGGTACTAGGATGAAACATGAAGCCAGGACCTAGTCTGGCAAGCTTTATTAGAGAGGTCCCAAGGAAGTCAAAGACTAGTTTAGGATGGAAACTGAACCGTCTTCAGGTCTACCAAGAAGCATTTAGAGATACAACAGGACCCACTGACTGGGAGCAGCCCTGTCCTGCTGAAGGGGATTATCCAAGGACGTTAACTCCTAGGAAAATGCTTGGTCCCGGCGTAAGAGTTGTCATGATTACTGGCACTGGGAAAGCTTGATTTTCCTAGGTACTAGAGACAGCTGAGTAAAGGATGGTGTCAGCCAAACACTTCCAAAACCCATTACCCATTTTAATGATGCTGTCGTCTTGTTTTACAGGTTTCTTTGAAAAATAGTTTGGGGTGCAGATACACGTGTTGAGCTTAGTGTCTCTTGAGAAAGGGAAAGAGCTAGAGCATCGCTCACTCTTATTTTCAAAGACAAGATGTACAAACAATATCAATATTTATTAAGCAGCTTTGTTTATCTCAGGATTGTAACAAAGTGACTTAGATTGTGGTGTCTGTCCTCTTTGCAGTGTCCTATTCCTCATTTGTAATTGTGGGTCTTTCTTAATGCATATTTTATTTCCCTTTTCTGAAGACAACTGTAACCAGAATAGCTTAAAAAAGGAAAGTGGCACTTAGTCCATGGCTGGCTCAGTGGTTATATAATTTCTGCTTTTAAAAGCCCCTCTCTGTGATAAAGACAGCAGCGCTCACCACCCAGGCTTACAACAGCAACCTTCTTGCCAGATTTTGCCCTTCCACCCTTCCTTCCTTCCCCTCATCTGCTTTAAATAAATGGGGAAGTTCTGAGTTACAACAAGACCAGTAAATTTACTAAATCTCCACCTATAAATGGCTCATTTTGTTTACTTTAGCTTAGATCTGATTTCAAGTGACATCAAGAAGAAGGAAAAAACCCGCAGATCCCCAAACCCTACTTATAGCATCATGAAAGTGCCCAGCAAGCAGTTCCTGCAGGAGCAGCTTTGCTGAAGGCTGTTTGCCCTACCCCTTGCTGACTGGCCCACAGAGAGGGCAGAGAGGGATTTCTAGGCACCTCCTGAATTTCAAGGTGAGGATTTAGGTGTTTAGTCTTTCTTAAAGATGCAAAAATAGAGTTCCACACACAAGTAGTCTCTGCCTCTGCCTGTTGCATCCTTACACGAGATGGAAACACACTAAAGCGCGGCGCTGCTGCCTCTGAGCACGCAGGACTGTTACCAGCTGCTTCCTTTAAATTAATTTCCCCAAAGTCGGTCACAACATGAGTGGAGTGAAGATCCTGGTGACACTTCCCGGACAATTAGCACCGGGAGCGAGCAGCACCAGAAGACTCACGCCATGTCCTGTGCTGCATGTCTCCAGTATAAATAGCCTGGCTGGAGGAGCTTTTGCCCAAAATGATGATGGGAGGGTGTTTTTATGTTAATTCAATGTGTCAGCTTTTCTGTGAGCTGTGTTTGGAACCAGGGACCCCAGAGCACTCTGCTCTGCCTCAGTCAGGAGCGCTAAGCTGATTAAACTGAACATCGGGTGACACAAGGGTTGTTTGTAGCTGCCTGGTGGGCACGAAGGCTCTCGGTATGGACAGTGTTGGACAGGTGGTTCCTAGGTACTTCACAGACTGCTTGCTGTGTTGAGGGCTACTTACATAAGGAAGGTTATGCTCTGCATGATGCGGGCACAGCTGTGAGGAGGACCCCTCCTTTGGCACCACCAGGGCAATAACTTTATGACGAAGTATGAAATGAGACCACAGAGATGTCCCGTAAGGAAAGGTCCAGGATGACCTACCAGTAGGCAAGTTTGAAAGTGTTCAGTAACAACACTCTGGCTGTAGCTGCTGACAAACACGGCTCCTGCCTGCGGTTTGCCAAGCTTGATCTCCCAGGTGATTTGCAGACCAGGTTGGCAGCCTCGGTGATCTGCTGCTTGTCCAAGAGGAGCTGTTTCTGTGAGGGGACACTAGGCCAGCACAGGTGCCATGCCTGCACTGCCTTCCCCAAGCCTAAGTCAGTGGAGGGGATATAAAGCCCTTGGGATGGGTAATGCAACTTAGAGTGCCAGCAGTTCGCAGGGTCCTTGGCAGAGGTACGGTCCTCGCTACTTAAACATTGGGCACTGGAACAAGCTGCCCAGGGAGGTGGTTGAGTCACCTTCCCTGGAGGTGTTTAAGGCACGGGTGGACGAGGTGCTAAGGGGAATGGTTTAGTGTTTGGTAGGAATGGTTGGACTTGATGATCCGGTGGGTCTCTTCCAACTTGGTTATTCTATGATTCTATGATTAGCAACCATATGAAATGACTAGGACTAAAAGTCCTTCAGAAAGTCCCTTAGTGGGTAGTCTTCTTCTCCTTCCCCATCTGTGTACTGACCAGCTGTGGGCACGTAGAAGGAGAGATGAGAAAGTGAGTGAACTGTGGGGAACACCACCATGCCCCAGGCAACGTGCTTACCAGTACTTCAAAAGGAGCATTGAGAAAAGTGTGTGAAAAATCACACTCCAGAAGACATGGGCAGAGACTCACGAGGATTTGTGTTAATTGGCTAATGAGCAGCCTGTTAGAGGGAGGCAGACTTACAGTCCACTCAGCCTTCACGGCACAGAAAGACCAGTTGTAGTTTTGCGCTCATGAGTCGGGGGTTTGCCTTGAGCCACGGTGGCACGTGAAGCACTTGGGAAAAGATCCTGAAGATTGATAATGACTGAAAGCAAATGTTTGTAGAAAAGGCAGCCCTCAGTTGTATGCAAGGGCCCCAGGGGTTTTTGCTTGAGTCACTCAGGTGGGGAAAGCATGTATGGATGTTGAAATCAGCTGCAGCATGTCAGAGCTCAACTCTTCCCATCAACAGGGGCTGCTGGCTTGTGCTTTTCAGGCATCTGATCCCTCTAGTGCATCTTCTCAGCTTTAATAAGAGATGTGCATGTGCTTCCCCTCCCCCCCAATACGTTACATTTTCAGATCAATTTTAAAAGTAACCTCTTTAATATTGAATTATTCCTGATCTCTATTGTCACTTCTAGCTGATTAGTTTAAGGACTGTGCTTGGTTTGTTTAATAACCTCTCGACACTAAACAAACAATCTGGAAAAGGGAACAATTTGCAAAACAGAAGGAAAACAAATAATCTACAAGGGCACCCTCTTCAAAATAGAAAGACTGATTACATTAAAATGGCAAAATAATTCCAGACATTAAAAGAAAGTATATAGATATTGGCTTATCTATATTCAAGGAAGATTTAAAAACACCGCAAAGTTAAAGTTTTCATTAGCAATACAGTGAAATCTCACAATTAGAATTCCTGGAGCATATTAAATGGTATTTAGTTTCTTACTCAATGCATCATTTTCTGTTAAATAATTGATGATGGTGCAGAGATTGTGTTTGTGTAGTTTAAGAACGCGATTAGACCAAAGAACATTCGGTAGGGATGTTGCATCAATAACTCCAGCACTGCTCCAGCATGTTGTAGAGGTGCTCTGGTAGCAAGGCAGTCCACCAGGGTGGGCAAGCACCAGGAATGAGCTGACCTGGGCAGCCAGGGCTGTACCAGACAATAAGGAGCTTGTCTCAAGCATGGTGAGTGGAACCCGCCGCCTTCAGAGACCCAAACTTGCCAGGAATGAGGTGCAGCTGGAAGGAGGGGGTGACCCTCACCCCAAATATCACAGTGATTAAGCGAACAAAGCAGAAGGGAAAAGACTGGAACTCTGGAGATGCTGAAGGAAGACCCATTGAGAAGCCCACAGAGTCCTGGCAAAGGCCATGTGGGGTAGGGTTAGCCTGGAGGGGGATGAAACCTTTGAGGATTTCAACAGGCTCTTGCCTCTCTGTGACCAGTGCCTGAACACCAGTGGTGTCGCTTCTCTGTGTGACATTGATTTATCCTCTACCCACCTGGTGCCTTCAGTTCAGGAGTACAGTGATGTTACATAGAATCATAGAATAACCAGGTTGGAAAAGACCCACCGGATCATCGAGTCCAACCATTCCTATCAAACACTAAACCATGCCCCTTAGCACCTTGTCCACCTGTGCCTTAAACACCTCCAGGGAAGGTGACTCAACTACCTCCCTGGGCAGCCTCTGCCAGTGCCCAATGACCCTGATCTCTGTTACCACAGCGCAAAAGTCTCTATCTTCAGATGTATGAACTTAAATAGTATATACAATGCTTACTGCAGCCTATGACTCAGCTGTGTTTGGACAGGGAAGGCCTTAACCTTCCTTCGTGGCTCTGATACAGCTGGAGTGGTGCAATTGCGTCTGTGTGGAAGGCGCTGGTGGAATTCCCACTTGTCTGAGGTTAAAGTCAAAGGTTTTTTTATGCCTTTTAAGTGGATGGATCTCCTTGGAAACTTCAGTCTTAGGTGAGCAAAGCCACCTCTGGATTGCAGGAACACCACCTAGATCTTCAGGGCTTCACTCCGTCTTACGAGGTATTTAGGCTGATTGAATGGCACAACATAAAGCCCATAATGTTTAACCACCAAGACGTTGGGTAGCACTTCTCTCCTTCCCCCCTCAAGTTTTTAATTTTGATTTGCTTCTATTCTTTAATGAGATGCAATTACAGTTTCAATGTAATAGGTAGGAGGCTTTATATTTGTACTGCTTTGTAGTAAAGACATAATTACTGCGTTTATGAATCAAATCCCTTTATGTATCATAAATACTTATTAAAACAGCCACTGGCAATTTTACCTCAACATGTTTCTTCATGAAGCAGGATTTATTGCCTATATAAAAATGCCAGTCTTTTCTGGATCTCCCTCCCCTACAATTGCTTGGCTTGCAGAATCCCCATGGCTGGTTTGGAGTGGTTCAGAAGGTGAGACATTTTATAAGACACTTAAATAGCTCTGTGTGTGCGTATACAGCTCATGTGCCCTGAAGACACCCTCGTGATTATTGTTTGTGCTCTAGTGATACCTCTAGTCTGCGTTTTGCTCAGTATGGTATGAGGAGACAGTAGAGTTGTCACCTGCAGAGGTGTCTGCCCAGTGTATGCTGTGCAGGGACAGGTGGATCGATGCTCTAGTGGGAAGGTCTGCATAAGTCTTTTAAACTCTCCAGTTTCTACATGAAGATGAATTTCATGCAACTGGAGGAAGTTTCCTTTCAAATACTTTTCATTTTTTTTTTGAAAGGCAGGTGTTTTGATAGGAATGGTTGGACTTGATGATCCAATGGGTCTTTTCCAACCTGGTAATTCTATGATTCTATGGTTATTTCCTTGTCTTTTCCTTCTATCCTCAGACTGGTTGAGTGTTCTTGCCATCTTTAGGGGGAGAACAAGGCCGGGGTGGGAAGTGGCACCACACAAGGTAGAGAACTGGAAAACATGGCAAGTTGTTTGACACTTCAGAGGCTGCTGCCAGAAGGAAGATTGGATCCACAGACTATTGAAACAGTAGGAAAGGCAGCTTTGATTTCTGTAGACAAAGTCCCAAACAGTTTAAAAGGAAGGTTGGCAAAGCAAAATCCTGCAAGGTGTTGCCAGAAAGTTTGTGCCAGATTAACCTGACTTTTCTCTCTCCTTGTCTAAGCTAGCAAACACAAGGCCAGTAAATCTCCTCCCTGGAAACATACTCTTGAGAAAGTACTTTACAAGAAAACCTTGGTGAAACTAGAAATATTGGTTCTCAAAGATGAACAAATAAGGTCGATAGGGAATTCATTTACAGGCAAACAACAGTGAGGAAGGAGCTTAAAGACTTTTGCCAAAGGTAGGTCATGGGACAGATATTTTTAGTGACATTTCAGTGACATAGTGACATTCCAGAGAAGAGCAATGGAGCTGGTGAAGGGGCTGGAGAACAAGTCTTACAAGGAGTGGCTGAGGGATCTGGGGTTATTTAGGCTGGAGAAGAGGAGGCTGAGGGGAGACCTCATTGCTCTCTACAACTACCTGAAAGGAGGTTGTGGAGAGGAGGGAGCTGGGCTCTTCTCCCAAGTGACAGGGGACAGGACAAGGGGGAATGGCCTCAAGCTCTGCCAGGGGAGGTTCAGGCTGGACATTAGGAAAAAAATTTTTCACGGAAAGGGTCATTGGGCACTGGCAGAGGCTGCCCAGGGAGGTGGTTGAGTCACCTTCCCTGGAGGTGCTTTAAAGACGGGTGGACGAGGTGCTGAGGGGCATAGTTTAGTGTTTGATAAGAATGGTTGGACTTGATGATCCTGTGAGTCTTTTCCAACCTAGTGATTCTGTGATTCTGTGGTTTCCTTAATCGCCCAAAAAGCCAAAGTTGTATTTACTGCATTAGCCACTGAGAGACATTCAAGGAGATCTGCTCACTGGAGAGCAGAATCACAGTATTTTTGTTCAAAACGCAGCAGAAATAGAATGAAATGTTGTAAGAAGTGCAAAGTCCTGCATCTGGACACTTGAGACAGAGCTGGGAGCTTGTGGTACGTGGTGGGGTCTGGGAGCTAGTAAGAACAACCACTCTGTTTGCTCTAGGTATCAAACAACTGTAACCTTAGGATGGGACAAACTTTCCCCAGGTACAGGTAAGTGAGATATCATCAGCAGACAAAGTCTGTACAAATCCTTGCCTGGAATACTGCATATTTGGGTCACACATCTTCAAGAAAGATTAATTTGTCCTGGAATGGCTATGGAGAAAGACTGGTAGAAACAGAGTGGAGGGGAGAGCTTGTCCTACAGAGGAGGCTGAGAGTGCTTGGTGAACGGGGACTGGAGTGCTTGCCTTTGAATGCTCTCTCTGGCAAAGACATGGAGAAGGAACCGCTTGAGTTAGAGGACAATGCTGAGTGAGACAAAAATAGATATAAATTCATGTGACTATAACCATGAAGATGGGGAGGTAGTGGTGTCAAAATTTTCTACCTGCCAGCAAAAGAACTTCTGAAATGGCTCCTGAGAAGACAAGAAGGAGGACATAAAGCCCTCTTGGCTTACCAATGGGGTGTGTAACTCAGACACATATAATAGCAGGAGACAGTGGTCCTGGGTGTCCCTTTCTGTCATAAAGCTACTCTTAATGAGCCCCTTATGCTCAGTCCTTCACAAGATAACACATGCAATTTGGGAGCACCGTGATAGTCCTGACATGCCTGCCTTAATTTATCTGAAGGCTGCTATTCCTTTTCCATCAATAAGGAGTAATGACACAATGAGGCCCTGTAGTCGGATCATTAATTAAGAGAGTTTTCACCTTTCAACTAAAAAAAACCCCACAACAAATGCCTCTTGCATCCTTTTGCTGCAGTCCCAGGGGAAAGGTGAGGTCATCATGTAGTGCAGGTAAGGGGAACTGGGGGGGTGGGGGATGGGGTTCATCGAGCAATGAAAGGTGCCGTCTCCAGAGCTGATTGATTGGTCCAGGAAGCTCATTTAACCCTCTATCATCTATCTTCAAGACTAATCAGGCACAGCGAATAAAAAAGAGAGGTAAGCACATTAGTAAGAGTAGGCTGGTGACTGATAAACAGATAATTACACAAAGCAAAGCCATCACCACGATAAATGTGTTTTAGCAAGAAGTGACCTCGCAGTGTGGGAAGCACAGAAGAGTTTAAACCTCACCATCATCTAGGGATGGGGAGATGAAGGTGGATTTTCCACATGGTAAACGGTGCTGGGATTTTTTCACAGGGGATGTGTAGAGGCTCAGGACACTGCTTCAGCATGCTCAGGTGCTGCTGGTGGGTGGTTGTTTTTCAGGCATTTGATCTGCAGTTTGCTTTTTTCAGATGTATCGTGAGTCCTGCAAACCTGGGGAGCCATTGGATGGACCTGTCCCAGGGCTGCCACAGAGGGAGGCTCTTGCCCTGGGGAGCTGCTGGGACCCCGTGCTTCATCCTGCACTCTCCCAGCTCTCTGTGGAACCTCAGGAACCTCGACAGGTGTGCCTTTGACCACATCTCCTCCAGCACACCGTCTGAACCAGGGGATACAGAGGCTGACGGAGCTTGAGGGTGAGCTGTTTGCTGGGCATGTTTCGGTGGAAGCGGTTGGGTGCCTGGCCGTGCTTTCCCATGGCACCAGCAATGGTGAGAGAGACTTGCCATGCAGAACCCCGACCTTGCCGTGATGGAGGTCTGCGAGCCTCCTCCATGGTGGCATTTGGGTGCAGCTTAGGCCTCCAGAAGTGGGGTCCCCGAGGAGGTGGCAATGTCAGGTGGTGCGGAGAGCCTTCCTCAGCCAAGCTTACTGCTCCCCTTCTCTCTCCACAGGGTGGCAATGCCTGCCTTCAGCTACAGCAGCTCGGTCCTGCGGCTGCCTAGCACACATCCTCTTAGGGAGCAGCCAAAGCCACCGGGTCAGGATGTCCCTGGGCATCCAGCACTGCCAGGGGCACAAGCACATCCTTCTGGATGCAGCCTGTGGGGACAAGGACGTGGGGTGCCCCAGGCAGGAGGTGCTACTGCTCAGGGTTGGCACCTCCACCTTGGCACCTCTTCAATATCATGGGGCGTTCCCTCTCATCGCTACGCTTTAGGGTGGCTGTCAGTCAGCAGCATCCCCAGCCGTGGTGCCGTGTCTAAGCACCCACCCTGCTGCTGCTCATGTCCCCAGTGTGCTGCTGCTGCCCCACCACCAATGCACGTTGGCCAGGCTTGGTGGGAAATCTCCGCAGCTCTGATGTCTCAGGGATGAGATGAGACCTGTGCAAACCCCTCCATCATACACTTGGCAGGCAGCAAATTACTGGAAGGTGTTTCGTTGGGCCTTGTAAATGCATGCGTGGCTCTAATTTCAAGTCCTCACCTGCAGAAGCTGTAAAGCGATGCATCTGCGGCAGGAGAAGTAACTGCCCAAGAACAGACATTAAATAGAAAAACGTTAAACTTGAAATGTAAATGCAAGCACTGAAAAGGCAGGTGCTAAGGAGAGGAGCAGCTCTAGGGGGAAGAATTGAAACGCATTCCTCTGAAGCAGCTGAGATCACTTGTTGATTAAAAAACCCCACATCTACACACGCATGAGAGAGTGTTGTGGCCAAACACAAGCTCACACCACTCCCACTGCTGAAGGTTAAGCTGCGAGACAGTCAGAAGCCCTCGTGAGCTGAGCAGCAGCTGAACCAGCCAGAGCCCACGTGGGTGGGAGAGCGGCTGGGACCCTGCAGCGCTCCTGCAGAATGGCTTGAGAATGGCTGTGCCCTGGGAAGGGGTTCCCCGGGGTGTCCCTTCTTAGAACTGAATATTTGCAATATGCCAAGCCAGAGAGCAGAGGCAGGTGTTGCATTTTAAGGCATACAGGAGGCTGAGTAGGTTTTGTGTGTAATTGTTCTCAGGACTGAAGTCAAAATTGAACCCTGTATCCATTTCTGCCACTACAGAAGAGCCCAGACACTTGTCCTCTAACGATGTCATGTGTCAGAATTTCTTAATGACACTCTGCCCTCTGATTTCTGTTTAATTTGTCCCCTCTCCTTCTGAAGATGACTCCCTTTCTACATCCTTCCAAATAAAGAGCATTTAGTTAGCGGGGAAGGAAAAATTGCCATTGAAGGACTAAGAAAAGCATTGGATTAATTCTCTGCCTGCAGCTAAACTGGGAGTTCATCTCCTAATAGGCCATTTCAAAGCAGTTAGATTTACTCTTTTAGACTAACCATACTGTCTGAACAATATTTTATGCTTGTGCTAAAATATAATAGGCTAGAGAGACAACTCAGATGTCAAGAGTAGATAGTGCTGTCAAAGTAATTTGTCTTGGGTAATAGATAGGCTGACATGACTTTGAAATATTCTGAGAAAGAAACCATTCCACATTTGAATGTTTTTTTTCTTTGTTTCTCTCCCTTTAAAACTCCAAGACTGTATTATTTAAATCGTGTCTATCAGAAAGTCTTTATTTTCTGTGAAAATAACACTGGTATTGCCAGTGATGGGGACATGGTGCAGTGGGACTTTGCGGTGTTTCATAGGGGAATTAGGCGTCACCAGCACAGCGCTCCCAGAGCATCCTTGGACCACCCATTGTAGCACTTTGGTGCTGCTACTACTCATTGGAGTTTGAGAATGGATTAAAAAAGTTAAACCCAGTGCTCTGGGAAGCTGCAACAGTGCAGCAGAGTTCAGAAGAGATGCTTTTCAGCCAAGTTGTTTCAAAGTCCCCTAAGGAGGGTGACACTGGCAGTACTGCTTCTTCAGCATTAACCATCTACGTCAAAAATGCTACTAAATCATTGGGGTAATTATCGAAGAAATGTAAATAACCTTCTCAACACAATGCTTGTCATAAGCCTCCCCACAGCAGAAACGTTATTGTTACTGTTTATAGCTTTTTAAAGCTTTTATCAGCTTCCTCATAGATAGTCAGCAAACTCATATACACTGCCGGGATACAGACGACTTGTTATCTGGTCTTTTCATTTGTCCAAATGTTCTGAAAGAAAGGCTTAACTTAGTTTTTTGCTAAGAAAGTATATACAAGGACTTAGGAAAAGTCAGAAAAGTCTTAAGAGAATTTGTTGTCTTGTGATAAAAAGATAAAAAGAAAGTTGGAAGGGTCTTACTTTGCAGAATACAGAGTAGGTAAGGTTTGCAGTGTTTACTTAGTCCCTTCACACCACTCTGCTGGGTAAAACAATGATTGAGAAAGGAGCCAAGAACTTTATGTTCCCTTTATAGCCCATTTTGACTGCAAGTATGAACAGCACCAGCTAGCACAGCTGAGAATCACCACGTCTGGCATTTTCACTAGTGCTGCACTGTGCTCTCCTCAGCTCGTGCTGAGCTGCCTTGAGGCTAGGGGTTTGTGCTGGTACACGAGTAGGGTCAGGGTATAACCCGTCTGTGGGGATGGAGATAAGTCCTGCCCCAGGCTCAGACTGTGGGACCATCTCAGCCATGCCCGTCATAGGGAACCTCTTTAGAGGCACAAGAAGTCAAGGAGTCAAAACAAAATAAGCACATGGTATGTTCAAACACCTCCTTCACCAGGAGAGGGATAACCATTACAGAAATGCAAACTCAGTGCAGAAATGCTATTAGGAAAATGCTCATTGATTCAATTTGATGGGTGGATGAGGTGCTGAGGGGTATGGTTTGGTGAGTGATGGGAATGGTTGGACTCGATGATCCAGTGGGTCCTTTCCAACCTCGTGCATCTATGATTCTATGATTCTAACTGCCTGATGGCAGCATGGTGTTTGGATGGGGACCAGCTTCCATGGCATGTGTGGGGGCTCTGCAGGGCTGAGCATTCATACCTTGATGCCTAATCCTTGGTGAAGTGTCTCCATAACTATCTAACACGAACAGCACATTTTATTCCCCACCCCGTGTGCATGAGTATAACTGACCACCAAAACCCACAGGGCTGAAGCAACAAATCGCCTCATTTGGAGGTTTCCCAGGAACTTTCCACAGGAATGCATATAACTAGCGTCGACATCCCTGGTTTATAGGTGGGTACATTGAAGGATGGACAGGGACTTGCCCTGCTGGAGTCACAGGCAGTGCTGGGAACAGGGTGTAGGTGTCAGGCTAGGGGGGGTCTCATGTTTTAGTGACGGAACTGACACTTGTGGGTAAAATGTCCTTTTTTCTGTTGCTACTCTGCTGCCACTTGCATCCATTTCTATTCAAGGCATGTTATTATCAAATCTTGTGGGGAGCCCCTTGAGATTTGCAGTTGATAACTAAAAGAAACTCCTTTATGTTCATAATGATAAAACAAAGCATTAAGCCATTTGAGCTGATTTTACCCAAGACATTTCCTGAATTATTGCTCTCTCGCAGCTGTCATGGGCTTGAAGCTTTCAAAAGCCTATTTTGTTTCTGCTCGTAGCTCTTTCATCGTAAAGAGTGGTGCTGTACCCCTGGGTTTGCCTGTGCAGCTCAAAGAGGAGAGAGCGACGCAGCTCCTCAAAGTTAAACAAAAAATCCTCACGGTTAATGAACTTGTCTAATTTTATGCAGAAAATGCTGCCATCTTTCCTTTTAAAACTCACTCCAAATTCCAGGTTAATACCAATGGGGACAGTTTCAAAAGCACCTCAGTCTTGGATGCAAATCCCTTTGACTTTCAGCCAGACCTATATGCTCCTATATACTTTTGGGGAAGAGCTTTTTAGTTGTCAAACCCTTTCAGGCAGCATCACAAACCCACCTGGCTTCTGTAAAGTGCCGTGGCCAGCCAGCAAAAATCAATGCCTCTCGATTTAGCTGTGCAAATTCTATTTACTGTAATTACCCATGTAAGAAAGTGATTTGGTTCTACTTTAAGTATGGCCAAAGTTGCTTTGTGATGCTTTATGATCTTCCTGCAGTATTTTATGCACATTGTTGTATTTTTTTCCCCACATCTTGATCAGTGAATGTGAAAATAAAAAAAAAACCCCAACAATCTATATACAAAAACAGAAACAATGTCCCTAAAATAAGTAAATTTCTATGCAGGTGAGTGGTTAGAAATGCTCTTGCCTACTCTGAAATTAAGTTGACCTAAATTATACAGTATAGATTATTGTATTTAGAATAATAATGGTGTGCTGCATATAGTGGAGTGATTTTAAACCAAGGACGTACAGCCTTTGCTGAGATCCAGCTGGGTTTCTTAATCTGATTTATGATGCAAAATTTAGGTCAGGTGGATTGATTCCTAATAGAGATATAATGAATCAAAATTCCTAGAATGGCTTTATTTTGCACAGAGATGTCAACAAGCTGTACTTCTCTATTTGTGCACCTGGCGTGTAATGATTCTCTTGCAAAAATAATAATCCATCAAGTTCTCCATTCAAGAATATCAATCAGTGCCAGGAACAAGAGTATTTTAGCCAGGAGTTCTCAGTCATTTTGTTTTCCTCTTCATGAACGCATAAGATGCTGTGACATTTAAATTGTGCTTTGACATGTAATCATTAAATGTTTGAAAATGTCTCAGTTTTTGTTGCCTCATCCATTTGCTTACACTGGCTTCTTGTTTTGCCATTGTTCCTAGGTTTTTCAGTATATGATACCTTTGGTGTTGCTTTTAATAGCTGGAGGCAAAAGTACCTCCATTTCCTGACAAGAATCTCAGTTTTAGTGTTCGAAAACTAAAATTAAAGCTAACAAGATGCCTTTTCCTGCTTTAATGGGAATTAAAACACACATATACACACACACAATTTATTCTTTAACATGCCTGTCTGACATAACAAGCCAAACTTTAAGATCATCATCAAATTTGTGATACAGGCATGATCTATGGAAGTTTCTTGTGAAGACTTATGTCCTATGTGTTTGCTCATTTTATGCATGACTTGGCCAGGGTTAAAGCAAACTTACATGGTTTGTCTACTATTCTGACTATGTCATCTGTTGGGCAGCTTCCTGGCTATGCACGAGGATCTGGTACAAGGGGAGGTGCTGGAAATGCAATGAATCCCTTCTACTCGGTAACAGTTCTGGGCAGGGCTGGGTGCGATGGGGTATAATTACACTATAGGGAGATGCACAGACACAGCATCATTTATTACAGCTGGTATTAGTTGTTATTGCTTTAGTAAAGAATAACAGTGAGTTCTTCTTTCTTTTCTTCCTGTACCAACAGGCAAGTATCTAAGTCAAGAAGACTACCTGGTGGTGTGAGATGCTATGGAGATACTCATGGAGAAGCAATACTTTCCCCACAGAGCAGGACTAAGTGGCCACCTTATTTTTTAATTTGATCAGTGAGTTATAAAAATCAGTTTTCAATAGATATAAGTTGGAGACCTCTACAGAGCATGTTGAACTAGTGCCTGGAAATGGCATTAACACTCACTGTACTCCTGACAGTGTGCTGTTAAATAAACCACTGATATTATGGCAAAGTTTGCTAACTTTGTTAGTTTCATCCAAAATTCAGTTCAGCGACGTAACCATTAATTTCCCACTTCAGCCTCCATTGGCTACTGCCTTCAGCCTCTTCCCTGAAGCATCCTCTGGCATTACACACATGGCTGGGAACTAAGTGAGGGCTGGTGGTGATCTTCATGTCTCTTTTCCCTGGGTTAGAAAATTGCTGTTTGCAGAACTGTTAGAGACCCTGGGCTACCGGAGAGCCCTGTCCCATTTCCCAGCGTGGAAGCATGCACAGAGGTGCAGGTTTTCACTCCATAGCTATCTCACATTTCAACAGGTTGTAAAATAGTTGTATATTTGTTGCTAGTCCCCACAACACACACAAATCCAACTGTCCAGCCTTGCGAACCCACTCAGAGCTACCCTCCTCTGGCACGTGGTGAGCTGAGATGCTGCTTGCCGCTAGACTTTGTGTAGATCATAGGGGTTTTTGCTTCTCTTGTAATTCCAGTGTGTAACTGAGAAATTAGACCTAATTTTTAACTTGGTGTAAATTGATGTGGCTGCCTTGGAGTCAGTGGGGCTGTGCCAGATTGTGCCAGCCACGAGCCTGGCTGGGAGCCAGTGCTTGGCACAAACTTGCTGAAAGCTGTGTACAAACAAGGCTTGTCACTATGTATGCTATTGCCCTTTTGTTTAGGATATAAATATGTACCTATGTGCTAGCAAGCTGCTCATTTGCTATTTCAATGGAGAATACTGTAAAACAGCTGTCACGCTGTCTCCTGTCAAATCAGTTACAGATGCTTGTGCCCCTCCACATAATAAACAGGTATGAAATTGTCTTTGTGCAATGTGCCAGCCCTTGTCACCAGGAACACAAACATGGGAAGCTGGGAAAAAGTATCACCCTGAAAACTGGTGCTCTGATGGAGCACGGTGAAAGTTACTTGGATGTCTGCAGAGAAATACAAGCACAATATTTCAGGTCGTGAGGGGAGGAACTAATGGTTAGAGGTGTAGAAAAGTGAGGTGAAATCCTAGATTGGCCATGAAGTTACCTTCCTACACCAGCCGCAGGTGAATGGCAGCACAGCAGCCTCTGTCCTGGCCAGGGCGAGGTGCAGGGAAACGCTGCTTTCTGTGTCCAGCAAGACAGGTACATGTTTGGAGGCGATGGCTTTAAGAATAAGTGTCTTTGTAAGAAAGTATAGAATGGGAGCAAAGGAGATGGGTAGGATTTCAGAAGTGTTATGCCTTTTCTGTCTCCTGGATCCATTACATACCTTGTAATTGCCCAAGGGTGGCTGCTAATTTTGACTGCTTTTTGTAACTGGATGGCTCTGGGTGAGAGCAGGCCACCAGACTCCTGCTCTGAGGGACCTCTGAGCATGTACGTGTCCAAGGAACCCAAAACACCTTCCAGCCTTTGGTGGAAAACTCTGCCCTACCCTGCGCTCACTGCAGGCTGGCATCAGCTTAGGAAGATCTGAACAAACATGGGTCGTGTCTGAGTGCCCATCTTTTCTGTCACGTGAGTTTAATAAAAAACCCCAACATGACACATACCAAAAGCCACTCCAGCACAGACTTGCTCTTACACCAAGAACTACCCAAGGGAGAGTAAGTCTTCAAGATGAGTGGGAATTTTAGCTTGATACTTTATCATTTCTAGGCTCTTCTGCCTCTACACTCAACTCCCACCATGTACATCAAATGTTTTATGGCATGTCATAGAATCATAGAATCACAGAATCACAGAATAACCAGGTTGGAAGAGACCCACCGGATCATCAAGTCCAACCATTTCTATCAAACACTAAACCATGTCCCTCAGCACCTCATCCACCCGTGCCTTAAACACCTCCAGGGAAGGTGACTCAACCACCTCCCTGGGCAGCCTGTTCCAGTGCCAAACAGTGTCTCCTGTTTTCTATGTTTTCAACGAAGTGCTTCTTTCCTGGTGGCTGACATTGGTCTGTCACGTGAATTAAGTGTTAGATTGTGAAAATCTCTCTTGCACCAGTGGACTTAATGAGATGAATTTGCAGCGATGAGTATCTGGCCCATACATTTTATTCACTTTTTCTTAGTCCGTGCCTCTGAGGTGGATAATCATGAAGCTGACAGCATCAAATAAATTGCCTGATAGTTATTAGTATCGTGTTTCATACAATAACAGTCAAATCTGCTTACATCTGACAGCAGCGAGTGGAGGTCTGGGATGTTCTGAGGATCCGTTAGGGACAAATTTTAGCAAAGACTCTGCAGTTCAACTACAAGTATTTGGGGTCACACACTGATAGTGGCGCGAGGAGCCTCTCAAGACAAGGCTTGAACGCTAATGCAGTTCTCCATACCAAGTTTGGAAAGAGCAATGGCTTATGGCTTGGAGACTCTGTGCAGCTGATGAATTGCCTGTCTCCTCCTCACTTCAGCAATGTGCTGTAAAACTCATAAAACTCTTTTGAAATTCTGTTTGCACCTGAGCCAACGATGTTGAAACTATGTGGTGTATTACCAGGTCGGTGATGCAGCAATTAGTGAAGTGCTCCTGGCATGGCTCACCACACGCAAGACAAACCTCTGAGACAGAATTTGAAACGGGGATGCTGAAAACAGAAGTCCCATGAGAAATGAGAGTGAGAAGACCCATTCTGGAGAACGTTTCTGAGAAGCGTTACAGGAAAATATAAAGAGGTTACATTCACATCCTTGAGGACTGAACAGGAAGGACAAGAGATGTTTTGTACAGTAATCCAGTGAATGATTATTTTAAGGAAGTTGTCACAAATCTTTTCCTCTGTGTATGGTAGGTTAGGCATGAGGAACTGGCTTCACAAAATCAGTAGATATTGATTTATTGGTGTGGTTGACCAGAAGGGTGCTGGTTGATGAATAGACCAGAAGCCCAGCGGAACAGGGAGGAGAAACTACTGTACACAGATGTTTTCCTTCCTGTTTGTGGCAGGCAGACATATCTCCCACTTCAGCCACTGTAGCTCAGGTGAAGCCATGTCCCTCCTCACCACCTTCACTTTGGCTGACATGCTCACAAGAGCCAAACCTTGCTGCTTGGGCACACTCTAGTTTTGCTGCCTGCTATGGTAAAGGCATGTGTTTTTTTGGTGGTAACATCCTACACTGCTACAGCTAGCTCTGCCGTATTAATTTTACTCCTATGAGATCATTTTACCAACCAAGGCACCATGCCCATCAAACTCACTTCTACTAGGCAGGCCAAACTCAACCTAATAGCTGTGGGCTGAAGTGTTCACATGATGTGTTCATTTTGACCTGCCACGCTAATCCATACAACTATCAGTGCAGGAGAATTCCCTTTGGAGAGGGAACAGTTTGCTCTCACCTGACTCATGTCCGAGCTGATGTGTGAGCTGCCTGTCTTTTGGCAAGGAGTGCAGTGGAGCAAAGGCCCTGAGCACAGCAATCGATGCAGAAATTGGGATTAAAATGATGCTCTGAGTATGTAAAATCCCAGGTGGTGGTAGCATGTCCCTGTAGGGAAGATGATTGCCCCAACTGTAATAGTGAGCTGAGCTTCTTAGACTAACTCTAAGATATAATCTGTAAGACTCAAGCTCAGAGCCTTTTTATGACTTTCCCTGAGGATCTTTGCCTTTCTCTGAAATATTGCAACAAGTAAGCTAAGGTCCAAGCAGGTCAGCTGAGCTCTTCCAAGTCTCGTCAAGAGCTGAGTACCCAGTATCCCTCCTGTCGAGGCCCCACTGGCAGAGCAGACCCACTGTCTCCTTCCAACTCTTTGCTGGAGAGGGACACTTCTCCCTGAGGACCAGCGGTGAAAGGGTGTTGGTACACCAGGCCATGAGCATCACCTCTGGACCATCCTTCCCGTCTTTCCAGTTTTATGTCAGAGCTCCACATCACTTCGTCCTTGGGTCCCTTCTCTTTTCCCTCTACATAAGGTTTTCTTGTCTGCTAACTTCAGTTTAGCTGATGCTGGTGACTCACAGACCAACGTCACTCTCCCACCTTTCCTCTTCACCTCACAAATCCAGCTTGATGAGCTTGTGGAGAGACACCACAAAGGTCCGTCTTTGGCTTGCTGGTGGCTGCCTCTTCCTCTCAATAAACCTACTCGTAGCTTAGTGCTCCAACAGTTCCTTCCTTTTTCAGGTAGTCCCACCCCAAAATAATCACTTGTTGGTGCCTTGAGGTCCGTACAGTGGTTGCCCTGGTCATCTGTAGTTGCCTGTGGTCTTAAGCTGGAAATGCTTTTTTAGTCTGTGCTTTCTGTGACATGGGAGGGTCCTCATTTATGAGGGAAAACTAACACGTTAAACTACAGCTTTGATCACAAACACAAAAATATCCCTTCTCTGCCTTGAAAGCAAAAGGTTTGTCTGCAGGTTTCACAAGAGGTGGAACGGGGTAAAATAATCTTTATTTACTCTGGTGCGATTCAGGGTGTATGAATACAGAAGAGGAACTGCTGTGCACAAATATGGCCCTTCCAACAGTCACCAGGTTTGCTCTGTGGCTTGGGGAGCTCCACGGTGACAGGTCCATATCCATGTCTCACCCAACAACATGAACTGAGGGGATTTAATCCATCGCCAGCCAGATCGAGGAAAGAAGAGAAATTCAGGGAAGGAATCACACGGTAAAACATCTTCCAAAATATGTTTTGGAAATCCGCAGGGGTTCGACACCCATTTAAGATTATTTTCATTTTGGGCAGACAGGATGACTGCTAGGACAGGATAATTAGCCAATTAGCTAAACACAATGTCTAAGTATTTTTTGTCTTCATTATACCAACTTTGTTTTTAAACTCCCTCCCCTCTGGCTGAAAATCCAGCTGTTTCTCAAAAATCATCTTGTGATTAATCTTGGTCCTCATTGTAATCAAGAACAAAAATCCCCTTCATTACACCGTGATCAAGGTTTCTGCTAAGAGGATTTTGGTAGCAGTTTTGTCAAATCACACATTTAAACAAACATGAGTTTTTACTTAAGAAAGCAATTAGGGCAAAGAGTAATCCTATTTAAAATATTATTTCTGTAGATGTTCTGTTTATAAAATCTTTTGTGGAAGGATCATTTTTGATTTTAAAGAAATCATTCCTGACTTAAACAAAAACTCTGGAGAGAAAATGGAATTATATTGGAAATGTTTTGTGTACACATAAAGACTTGCCCTCACCAAATGCTTCCAAATTTAAACACAGCATGCTTGAAATTCAGCACAAAAATAGGTTTTCTCTCCTGTTTGTTTTGACTTTCTTTCTGGTTGATTTATTACCCTTGGCACCCTGCAGCACTGTCTGAGCAGTCTTTCATTACTCTGCTCTTTTCTTTCGGACATGATGAAACTTTCTGGCTCCTTGCTGTCCTCCTGGCAGTGATGATCACAGAGCAGGCACTTAGCTTTTCCCAGCCACTACCCCCAAGCTCTGCTGCCAACCGCCCACCTTCAACGCTGGCGTTTGCTTTCATCTGGCATCTGCTGGCAATTCGGGTTGCACCAGCGCATGCCTGGGAGGATGGGAGATGGCCAGAGTGAAGAAAAAAGAAAAAAATAAAGGCAATTAATTAAATAAACTAATAATTTTAAAGCCAAACCCATTTCTCAAATCTTTCCTCCTGCTTACACACCAAATTTTTTAAAAAAAATCTAGCTGCAGTGGCCACTGGAGCATAGGATGTGCCAGGGTACCAGGGCAGCCAGGGTGGGCAGGACAAGCTCAGCCTGCTTGTAATCATGTACTTATTTTGTATACACCTCAGCTTGTGTTTTCCACCTTTGTTTTGCACCTCTCGCCAAGGAACTACAAACTCAGAGCAATGAATCCAGGGGATTTACTAGTCTGCAGTCTATTTTGAAACACCTAACCTAGTGTTTGTTGTTTTTTTCTTTTTTTTTCAGGCTAGCTTCATGATGGTTGCTTTGTCTCAGCTTGTCAGTTTGGAGCTGCTGGAGCTAGTACCAAGGTGATGTGCTGCAAGAGCAGGTCAGGATGCACTTGCCAGCAAAGTGTGGAGTGAGTGAAGCCTTGGTCATGAGCACTGGGTGGGGGACAGCTGGGGGTGGCATCAGCTACTGTCAGTTACGACACTGTGAAAGAGTTGAAATACACTTCAATGTGTATTTGTATATGCGCACTGGAATATCTCGACCGGTTCTTTGTGAGACTTCCCATTGATGCTCCAGCCCAGCAGTGGCACAGGTCGTGAAATCTGTGGCCTTTCCCACTTTTTCCTTTGTGGCTCAGCACACTCAGTTCTCCAGTTAATGAGGCTGTAATTAGGCAGAGCTAGTTGGGAAATATATTTCCCACTCAATCAGGGATATTGGGATCTTGATCATCACCCCGTTCGGCAGTGGCGTAAACAGGGGAGGTTACAAAATTGGTTTAATTTACATTTTTAGGGTGTATTTAAAAAAACCTTTTGGTGAAATTTCCACCTCAGGCAACACAAAATGCTCACTGTCACGCTGTCCGTCTGCGCGTGCCATGGGAGAGCATGTGCAGGACAGGGGTAGACTCTGGGGAAGTGGCAGGAGGGAAGATGCTGCAGCAAAACCCTCATGGTAAATTGAGTCACTGTGGGGTGCTGAGATGCTGGGAAAGAGAGCAGCTTATCTAAAACATCTGGAAACATGAGCTCAGCAGACCTCACAGGTTCAGAAATCACACATTAAAATAAAACAACACATTCTCTAAGAAAATTCCCCTTGTACGTGTTATCTGGAGGCAGGATGGTGTCTAACATTATTTTTGAATGCTTTGTTTTAGCAATATAAGGTCTGATTTCTACCTGTCAGCAGGTGTATACAACCAACACTTGAACATGTAAATTACAGGTTATAAATTGAGTATTGTGAATTTCAAAGGCACGTATTGGCTATTGCATCACCTAATACTAAGATCTTGCCACCTACCAAGTGACCGAGATAACTGAGTCCACGCAAAAGCCATGATTTTGTAGCCTGTGCACCGGACACATGGTGATCCAAACAACATTTTTTCTTGTCCAGCCCGGTGCCATTGAAATGACGTGAATGTGTGCAACCTTTGAAAAATTAAAACCCTCACACCAACCCAACAAATACTCAACTACAAGGTCAACTTCCAGCTTGTACTAATTCCAGTGACACCAACAGCATTATTCATCTATCAGGAGAGACACAGAGAAGGGTAAGAGATGATCAAGGACATGGAAGAATTTCCATATGCCAAGCACTAAAAAGACTGGGTCTTTTCCTGTTGGAAAAGAAATAAATTCAAGTGAAATGAGCTAGAAGCTGTGATATCTTGAAGGTAATGGAGTGACCAGAGGATTATTCACCATGCTGTTGAACAAAAGTACAGAGGCTATCACTGAATATTTTGAGCAGTAGGTTCAAACTAAACACAAGAAAATGATTCTTCATCTGACACCCAATTATGCCGAGCCTCCACCTGCCTCCATGGAAACTTTTGTGTCTCAAGTGGTCAGCCAAGTCCTTTCTTTGTTGTTTTCAGCGTGAACAAAGAGCTGCTCCACCTAGAGCAGGAGGGGTGGTTAGATTGACAAGAACACATCACATAATAGATACTTTGAAATATTTCATCCATCAAAAACTTCATCTTCTCACTGTACCACTGACTAATTTGTTAGCTCAAGAGGAAGCTGGGCAGCTCTAGCGCACCAGAAAGCAGCAGCACCTGGTACCTTTCACCGTGTTACTTGCCAGTCTGGAGCAATCAGTCAACTGCTTAATAAGCAAAACACTTGAAACCTTTATTGGTATTTTTCTTTGTTAATATGAAGAGGTGACACACATGCCTAAGCAGCACTGACTTGCATTGTGCCACTTTATATGAATGCACATAACCACCTGCGACCTGCCAGCCCCTCATTTGTCAATGGAGAGCAATCATTCAGCCACTTAACAATTGCCAGGAGAAAAGCTCTGAAGCTTTCCAACTAGAAATTAAAGCACAACACTTTGGTGAGTGATTGCAATTCCCTGACAAAGCATCCCGGAGTCTTAAAAATAGCCGTGCATTTTGTATATATCTGTAAACAGTTGACAGTTGATTTCTTACTTCCATTTCTAAGCAGGCTGGATAAATTCTGTAATTAATGGTCATTAGGGATTTAGAAGACAAATGAGTCATTTGTTAGCTTGGTGTCCAAACTAATGAGCAATAAATGCTTATGAAAGACATGATTTATTTAGTATTTCCAATCCATGTCATAATGTGATACCTGATGAAGATGCCAAGAAACAAAGCTGACCCACGCCTTGGAGCCATGAGGGACAGCCGCCTGCTCTATGGGAACACATGGGTGCCAAATCTGAGGAACTCCCGGGAAGCCAGCAGCCTTTCCATGACTAACAAGGGTTAACTCAGCCAGCCAAGAACAAGTTTTCTTCTAGTGTTAGGTATTTTCACAGAGGCTGAGTCCAAGATGATCGTCCCCACCTATTTCAATCACCTATTGGAGGACTATACACACACGGCATCGCCATGGGCTGCACTTCCCTGTCCCAAAGC
This sequence comes from Phaenicophaeus curvirostris, assembly GCF_032191515.1. NCBI lineage: Eukaryota > Metazoa > Chordata > Aves > Cuculiformes > Cuculidae > Phaenicophaeus > Phaenicophaeus curvirostris. The sequence continues at coordinate 32,435,514 of NC_091398.1, forward strand.
CATTTTTGGACTTTCCTTTGATACTGTCCAGATGAGCAGCCCAGCTGCTGCAGGAGAAGAGCCCAACTATGCTGCCCCTGCTACCATTCAGTTTTGTCTGTGGTCTTTTAAAAAGGCTCTCCAAACTATTTTTCCCCATAGCGGAAAGTTGGAGATAGCCCAATAGTCCAGAACAAAGCTAATATGCCAACATTTCAGAAGGAGTGAAAAAAGAAAATCGTAGAAGGGGCATTAGTTACAACTGTTCCCAAGAATAAGGTACTTGGTATACTGATTAAGCAAGAGAGGCAAGACAAACTGGACGCCATGAGGACAGGGAGTTGTAACACTAGGAGATACTCGACACAGGTAAAACTCGAATTGCAAATGGCTTATAAACCCTGCTGGTGCCAGGGGGAGGCTGTCTGTCTCCCCAGAAGAGGAGGATTTGGGGTCAGTGTGGAGAACACGCAATGGTTACTCATTTCAGAAGACAAATTCCTGCGCTGCTTGGTGTGTGTCTGTGCTCACTAATGCAACCTTGCTCTCTCCTGACTCAGGATCTTCTGGCTCTGTGAAGCCCCTCCAGTCCTAATCCTCAGCCACCTATCTCCTCTCTGGTTTTGCCACTGTTTATATTGGGCTATTGGAGGAAGAAGATGTCCTTCAGGATAATTAGGATCAGCTACCTCAGGTGGTTCTTGCAAGCCATTGCTTTTGAAGAGTCATGTGAGTGACTCGTGACTTTCTGAAGGACAAATAGCTCCTCCAGAAACATGATTTCCAGCAGAGCAGACAGCAGGTCCAGGTAGCTGCAGGGATTCCCACATGTGGCTCTGCTCATGGTAGGCTAGGGAAATGTTCCTGAGCAAGATCAGTGCTCACTCTGCACAATTTTGGATGCCATCAGGGAGGAAAGGTTTGCACACCACAGTCAGTCATTTATTTTCTTTTCTTCTCCTTACATGGCAGTCAGTCTTCACACAGACCTCTGATCCTGTCACCTGTGTGTTCATGGTACATCATTCAACCCCTGATGCAAGCAGAAAGGAGGAAACATACTCGGTAATGTTTTCCAGGCAAGAATTAGGATGGTTTTTAATCATTATGTATTTCATATGCACTATTTCTTCATTAGGCTAGAGCTACATTACTCAATGTTTTGGATAGCAAGAATTTAAAAAATTGGTACAATCAGACATTTTGAGGACTGGACAATTCAACTCCATTCTCAAAAAGAAAAGATCATCAAACTTCCTGCTGTCTGATGGGGGAAGAATCTTGTACATCTTCTCTGAGACACTTCCACTGCTTTTCTTTAAAGTTCTGAAAACCTGGCATTTAATTAAGACATTTTTAAAAGATAGCTGTCATTGAAATGTGCTGAAAGAGACAATTAAAAAATCTGAAAATTAATTCAAAATAAAAGGATCTCTTCAGATGTGTTATTTTTGGCACAAGAGTCCTCTGGGCCACAACTAATTACTGCGGAGACCAGAGGCAAGACCAAAGTGAGTTCATTTTCCTCCTAAATGAGCTCCACCACCACATCCCTGGCGAGAGCACGGAGTCCTCTGGCATGTGGTACACATCACCAGTATCAGCCAGGGTTGGGGAAGGAAGATGAGAAAGCACGTCACATCAGTTCTGCAGCACTCACGAGCCCGAAAGAGGTTTAGAGCTGTTGCCAGAAGGAACAAGGTAGACAGCTGATATCCGTGCTATCTCCACAAGGCTGCCGGCAGCCCCCATGCAAGGTCTGGGAGAACTGGGGCCTGTGGGGAGATGCATCTGCCCATCCTGACTTGTTCTGGTTGGGCACAGCAAGCACGTGCTGGGTTCTCCAAACCTTGGAGTCTCAAGGAAGATCCTCGAAGGAACCAAAGGTTCTTCTGGCTTGATGAGGTTCTTCTCGATCTTGACCAAGATCCAGATCATTAGGCTATAAATGGTAAAATAATACATCTGTGTGATAGAGTGACTTACCCCTGTGGATATGCTTTAATCAGCCAGATGAGCTGTGCTGGGCACTCCGAGCTGGCCCTTCCCACTTCAAAGCTGTGAAGATCATCTTGTCTGTCATGGCAAAGTGGGACAGATCTCATCCAAGAGCAAACCACCTGATGCTTAAATAAGACAAGCAATTTGTAGCTTCATGAAACATCCACACGGCTCAATTTACACCATTTAAGAAAGGCATTTATTGTTTCCTTGCATAACCAGCAGCAGCCAAGGTAATGCGCTCTCCCTTGCTGTTTTTTGAAGGAGGTTGTAACCCTTTTTAATGTGTAACCTTCAAGCTCTACAGAAAACTTGCAAATGAAAAGCTTCTGTGAGTAATCCCATTTGTAGTCAACATAGTTGCATTCTGCAGGGGTTTGATATAAGTCTCTCACCTCAGGATAGCAGGTGATAAACTAAGTGTAGGGCTTTTTTATTTTTAATAAATGGATTATTTGGCATTCAAAAATCCTCCCTTAAGACCCAGGCTCTGACTTAAACTACTGCAAGAAATGTTTTAAATTTAATTGAAGAGTGGTTCTTAAAGACCTGGAGTTCTGGCCATGGTGGGCGCCTTTTGTCACAACGCCAGTCCTTGGTGATGTTGCCTGCTTGTGGGGTTACGTGGGAGTGGGAAACCCAGTGTGCAGCACAGTCTGGATTGACTGTGTCCTTTGCAAATGCCTCTCATTAATTTGGTGATGAATGAGAAAGTGAGGGGAGAGGGGGTGTTTTTCTTGTCTTCCTGCTGTCTTAGTATTCTCTGTGTAAGAAAATCTCTTTTGTGTCAGCTTGTAGAAGTTAACAAACAATAAGTGACAGAAAAGTAAGGTTTTTTTGACAGCAGCTGAAACTGCTTGTCAAGTGTCCTCCAAGGGCACGTGGGACAAGGGCTCAAGTGGTGTTTGCCCCCCAATCCCAGCTGAGTTCTCAGACAAGATGATGCTGCTGGGGGTATCAGCCTGGATAGCTGAAGGTCTCTTGGTCATTAAAGAGTTGTTCTATATTTTCCTTAGAGCACTGATTTTAAAATTCAGCCTCTCTCTGGACAGAAGCATTAGCTGATCTCTTTTTTTTTAATTTATGTTTTTATAATGGTAGGGGTGAGTTAGCTGAGGGAGAACATGTGAGGGACTGTGAGCTGAGCTGACCTGACTTGCACGTTCTGCAATATGAGAGTGCAAAAATTCTGTTTTTCCCGTAGCAAACAGTCATTGCAAATTTGTTTTTAACATCCGCACAGACAAAGCAGCTGGGGGAAGGCAAATGAATCCTGGCAGAAGGCAAATGAATCCTGGCAGAGGAATGGGTCTCATTGATAAGTGTAGCTGGTTGCTCCTGTGAAAACTGGGACTGATTTGGCTGAGTTATGAGCCTCAGAGAGCTACAATTTATTAATGTGATGAGTATGAGTGTACATCCATCCGGAGGAGAGGCCGGCTGCCCCATGCCCACGCTGGGACTGAGGGAGGCTCCTACAGGGATGTGACTCACCACTCACAGTTTCCTAACTCTCCGTTTCAGGCAAGTAGTGGCTGCAGCCTCATGCACAGAACTACTTGTAAAGGGATGCAGCAAATTAAGCCTTTTCTCCCTTTTAGGGAGGTCAGGCTTCAGTTGCAAGGAAATTACTTCTTCTCATTAAACCACAAATCTAAACAACTTTAATCTTTCTCTTTACCTGTATGTATTAAGGATACCCGTCATTCCTTATCTCAGCATTAGAAAACCAGCCCTCCCTGGTGCATGGTCATAAATGTGAGCAAATCTCAAGCCCTTGACAGATAATAGGAGTGCTGGAACAGCTTGAGCTGTAAAACAGCTCCTAAATGCTTAGACTGTCTCATTTGTGGTCAGCATCTAACATTAAGCTGCAGAATACTTAGAGGAATGATTTTAAAAGTGTTTTCTGGGTTCTCAGGAGCACAGATTGCAAAATCCATTTCTGCAAAGTAGTCCAGAGTAAGATTGTGGAATCATAGAATGGTTTGGTTTAGAAGGGAGCTTTAAAGGCCATATAGACCAACTCCTCTGTTGCGAACAGGGACATCTTCAACTAGACTCAGAGCTCCATCCAACCTGACCTTCAACGTTTCCAGGAATGGGGCATCTACCACCTCTCTAGGCAGACAGGGCTCATAATAAAAAGTTTCTTCCTTATGTCTCATCTGAAATCTCTCTGTGTTGCATATTTCTTGGGCCAGGGCTGATTTCAGACTCTTTGAATGCTTGATCTAGTTTAATGGTTATGAGACAGGAGAATAAGGATGTAGGCTGAGACTACGTTGGGTTACTGTTCTGTAACAGGCAAGATGAGAATGACGAGCGCTGTTATTTTGATCTATTCTTCAAAAACAACCCAATGAATCAAACACAAACAAACTCTCAAAATGGTGCCCATCAGCAGCAGCTAAGCCGGCAGGCTCTCTGGTGGGAACAAGGACATGCTGTAGTTATCTTTCACCAATAAGTTCCTCTTGCATATTCTGTCTGTAATGAGATTTGGGCAAAGTTATTTTTTTTCTGGTTTGTTGAGCAAGCCAATAGGAAATTTGGCTTCAATAGACCTGAAATTGGCATTTTATCTTTTAAAAAATGAAAAAAAAAAGTCATTTGAAGTATTTGAAATGTTTTCAGAATGCTTGTTTTGATTAAAATCGCATTAAAGTTGGGATTGCTTCACGTGTCCTGTAAAAGTCAGGACAATTTTGAAATAAAAAGCATCTCTCTGGAGCGCAAAGTCATCCCATTTTGAGATGGGAGATGAGAAGAAAATAGAAAGGCTGATGCTTCAATGCATTGAAATCTTTTCATAGCTTAATCTTAAACAAACGTTTGCTTTAGTATTTCTACAGATGAAGATATAGACTCCTAAGTACAGTTGTTTGGGCTTACCAGGGCAAAAATAAAAGCCCATTACCCCAAACTTAATTTTTCCTGAAGCTGCCACTACTGTTAGCATTTTCCAACCTGCCAGCAAACAAAAAAGCATCCTGCCTTCTGGGCAAGGACAATAAGATGCCTCAAACATTTTTTATTAAAACTTTGAATCAAAGTAGTTTTCAAAGTTGCAGAGGTTCTTTTATTTACGGGAAATTCAGTTCAAGAGAAAACACAGATTTTTGGAGGATGAGAAAAATTATGGCCATTTGGAAAGAGATCTTTTAAGTTTCAAAACCATCCACTTTCTAACAATCACTAGTTATAAAGCCATGGACAAAACAAAAGAAAAATCCAAGGAAAGGGCTCTGTTTCAAGGCCTGCCAAGGCAGATACAGCTTCAAGGCTTTGCCTTTACTTCCTGAAGGCTTTTCCTACCTGCTCTGTTTTTTGCAGAAGTTGTTTCCACAGGCTTTGGCTAGCTTGAAGGAAGCAGTTTCTGGAGGAAAATCAGACTTAGTTGCTAACACTGCCACCAGGGTATCCGAATTGTCTACCTGCTTGAAATGGGCTCTCCTGGGACATGGGAGGTCCCGGCTATGGGTGAGGTTCAAGCCTCATGCTACCTTTTTTTTTGAAAGATTATTGTGAAAGCCAGTTTCTCTGCTTGTGACATCTGTTAACTGCGGGAACCCAGGCTTCCTTTTGTCCCAGATAAATAAATAGCTGGCTTTAATTTTGCTTGTATCCACCAGCATTGCCAAATTAAATGTGCTGTGGATTGGCAAGAAGTGATAGAAGCAGCACTTTCAGAGGATGAATCAAGACCATGTCCCTCTTCCACAAGGAGCACCTTGGCAACAGGGACATTTTCACCTGTGTCACATACACCCAGGGACAGTAGGAAAGCATGAGGCAGGTCTTCACTATTATTTGGGGTGAAACAGCCCAACTGATGTCTGTGGGTTTGCTGTGGTGCTCAGGGGGCTGAGGGTGTGCGAATACCCTGTGCGGAAGGTGCAATGGCACCAGGAAGGTGCTACTGCACAATAAATGTGATGCTTTCAAAGAAACCAAGGATTTGGGTCTTTATGCTGGGTTTCTCTAACATGCCTGCAGTGAAATTAGGCACATGGCTCCCAAGGCAAGGAAAGCATGTCAGAAAGCCCCAGCCTTGCAGGCAGCAGGATTTCGCCATGCGGCTTTGGACGCAGGCTCTTTGGAAGCAGTGACAAGGCTTGTTAGTGTCAGTAGTGCTGGATCAGCGTGTCCTGGGGCATCTTCCCACCGAGGGCAGGAGGACCTTGGAGCAGCAGCACCTATAGTCCCCAGCAGAGATTCAGGTCTTTCCCATCTCAGGCATCCAGACTAGAAACAGGCTCATGTTTTGCCTAAATATTCTTGATAAGGATAAAATTTAACAAAAAAAACCCTTAAAAATTGCCTACTTAAAATCTGCGGTAGGTAAAAATACGGTCAATATTAATCAGTGGGGAGGTGTTAATTAATGTGTTGTTTCTCAAGCCAAACACCACCAAGCTGGTAAACCACTTTTAACCTCACTTTCAGGTAAATTATGTCTAGTTGCCCTTTTATGCGCTGCACTTTGTATACAAATGAGCAGCAGCTCCCCGTGGACTCCACTGAAAGGTTAGCAGCCACACACAGCATCCGGGATGAACATTCAAGATCTTCTCAATACAAACGAGTGTTGCAGCAAAAGAACACTTGGATTTGATTAATTTGGACAAATTTTACTTTGATGGGGGCCCAGAAGGTACAGTGGCAAAAATGGTTGTTAATCACGGTGCCTACAGCTCCGCGTTGTGTACTCTGGTGTTGGAACTATTGTTATGACATCAAAATATGTCTCTGGGATGGATGATGCGTAATCTGTGTGATGTTTAAAGATATGCAGGAGAAAGTGGGAGTGTAACAAGGGGCCAGACCCTCATTTACAATCTTTTCAGGCTGTGGATTGTCAAAATATCTCAGAAGGATTTTGGCAGCTTTGTCATTTCCCCTCCCCTGGTGCTCGCTCTTATTTAATTATTAATGCCCGTGGCTCAGGGTTGTCTCGGCAAGAGGAAGAAAAGTCTCTGTTGAAAGTGATGGGAGTAGACTTGAAAAGCTCAGTCACATGGTCTTCATGTAGGGCCTTTTGGAGTAGTACCAGAGGATAAAATGTCTTGAAAAGCTGGATCCAAAGTCCGTTGCAGTCAGTGAAGTACTTCCATTACTTCAGTTAGCTTCAGGCTAATCCCCAGGAGACCTGATGAAAAGAGGACAGTGGAGAGGGATGGGAGCAAACCCAGCCAGCCACTCCTTCGATCATGCTCCTTGCCTAACGCTACCCTTCTAATTGCAGGTTTAGCTGGTTATCGACGCTCCGTGCTTTTCTGCCTGCTCTGAGGGATTCGCTAGTCCCTCCGTCTGCCTCAGGAGAGACCCCTTCCCAAAAGGCAGCCCCCAACCAAAGCCTACCCCACTCTAGAGACTTCTACCACAGTTATGCCTCTCAGACTGTGCAGCAATTTTTAATGACATCTTAACACTATCAGGAGCAGCAATCTATGGATTTACAGCAGCTGAAGAGCATGTCTTCCTTCAGTGAGGGAGCAGGAAAGGCTTTTGCCAGCAGAGGATACGTCTGCCTTCAAAAGTGCCAGCAAACTCTTATTAGTGCAGACAAGATCTGGGAGAGGTTCCCTCCCTGGATGACATTTTTGGCAGTTTTCTGAATATTTTCCCCCTCTGAGATGATCATGGCCTTGGAGATGTTTTGACCATCAACGTTTTAAACAGAAATCTCTCTCCCTGGGATTAAGACACTTTGAAAATGTTCTCAGCTGTGAAACATTTTTCCCTTTAATTTGGGAAGCAAAATTACTGAAGTAATTAAGTTCCCCACTTAGCTTTTCTAAGAGGCTTCTGCATGTTTTCCTTTTTATCTTAGTCCCAGCAGAAATGGTGCTGGATTCTAACAAATAAGGCAGAATGAGCTCATTAGATTTGTTTCTGAATTGGGCAATTGATTGTTAGAAAAAGCAGTTTATGCTTCCAAGGAAAACAGAGACGCATCTGTGGCATTTAGCAGCAGTGGATCCATGCATCTCACACGCAGTAATGGTGGCAATTGAGCAGTAATGGAGGAGCAGCAGATCCCAGGGGAGATTCCTCAAAATGGTAGATTTATGCCCTATAATTAGTCTTCTCACTTGCCAACTTTTTTTTCCACTGGTGCAATGGGGAAAAAAAATCCACAGGAGAACAGTGAGAAATTTCTTGCTCTTAATTTCAAACCAATATCCTCATTGTGTTTACGTCTGTCCTCGGTAAAATATATTACCAGCTTCCCAGTATTCCCTGCTAATCTCTCACTAATCTCTCTTCTTGTGTTTTCCCAATGACAGATGGTCGCCACCGACAAAGTTTCTAGAAAGTAGCTGGTATGCTCAGAAACATTTACAGGGACACTAAAATTAAATCAGTGTTAATGTGGCACAAACACCAGGCTGGGTGGGCTGAACTCCTCTTTTTGGCCATTTTCCTTGGGCACATAGGCTATTTTCTTTGCTTTAGGGCCATGTCTAAATTGTTGTGGATTGACTTAAATGACACATAAAACTGGTGAAATCTTTCACACTCACTTTCCCTAAAAAACTCAAATATTGTTGCTTTTAGTTTTGGCAGGAAAACAGAGAAACTTGTGGTTTGGCTCAATCTCAAGGTTTGTTTTTCATTTTTTTTAGCTTGCCCTAGAACAAAGAGATCCTCTTATTGCCCCAGTGCCAAGACCTGCAGTGCCAGGACTTTTTAGACGCGGTGGAAGCAGTTTTTTTCCCTCAAATACGACTCAATTGTGGTATGATTACTTCTGAAACCCAGAGCCTAATTTCTGACCCCAGACACTCTGAAAATGTCCCTTTGGCTTCATGTAATTGGCATTTTTGGTGGTCTGTTGGAGGTTCTCAACATTTCTACTCTTTCCTACGGAGTCAGTTTGAGTTTTCTTTTCCTCTGTCCATTTTGAAAGTTGGATGTTCCCCTGATCTTCATACTTCTCCACTTTTCCATCTAGGACAGGAGGCACCATGGCCCTCAGCCATCTCTGTGTTTGTGAGGGGAGGTAAAGAACTGGGATAGGATTTCTTTTATGAGTGAAATAACTGCTAAGAGGGGCTCAAAGGAGTAGAAAAGTCTGGCTCTGGGAGGCACTTAGCCTCTGACTCATATCACCTGCAGGTAACTCTCTCAGCTACCTTCAAAGTGACAGTTGGGACACTTCAGCCTGAGTACTTACATACTTGACTTATCCCAGCCTACCTGAAACACTCCTGCTGCATCAAATGCAGAAAGGAAACATTTTTGAGGCCCTTCCAGCTATATACTTAAACTGTTCTTTTAATGAGGAAGAACTTGCATTCTTTGATTTACAGCCATTTTTCCCTTGAAAGCTACCAATAGCCTGCAATGACTTGGCTGGGGTGTTCCTCTCCCAGAATGCTAATTCCTCCTGATTTTAGTGAGAACTGACTGGGTCAAGCTTGATGAAAAAGGTTCAAGAAGGGATTTGACATGTCCACCTCATTCACAAAAAACCTGCAAGTGTAAATTATTTTGATCTCAACAGGACTGAGTTTACTTACATAACTGAGGACCTGCCTGAACCTATGCAAATCCAACACTGATCTCATCCTTTCTCAGCTGTGATCAAAATAGTTTCTGTCTTAACCAACCCTAAAGGCTTGCTCTCTTCTCCACAAGTTATTGTGTCAGCTGGGGCTAACATCATTCGTGTTTTGTCATGCAAGACAGACAAGGTGCTTTTTTTTTTTAAATTCAGCAAGACTTCTGCTGATTACCAGTATCTGCGCATTCAAATACTGTCAGCTACCAAGATCTCATTTGAAAGAGATTGGATATTTGGAAACTAAAGGTCAGAAATATCAATACAGCAGTACATACAGCTCTGAAAACAAAGATTAAGACTTAAAACTTTGGAAAGAGTATGTGAGTTTGCCTCCTTAAAGTGAAAATGATAGTTATCATCTGGTTATAATTTCATATCATATGTACATCTCGGAACAGTTTACAGTTAAAGAGCAGAAGTTGTGCAAATGAATAGGAGGAAAAAAACCCTAAAGATAGGGGAGAGGACCCACAAATATTTTGTTAAATAGGCTTAGCTGTGGTACTTGAAGTTAGCTGAGGAATGAGCTCTTCTACACTGGAGTAGGAGTTTCTCCTATCCAAACGTGTCATCTTAAAGACATTTGGATAAAAATTCCACAGAACTCTCTTCTGTCCTTATGCTTCAGCATTTTTCAGGCAGTTTTGTAACTTTGTACACTTGTGTTGCTCTGTTTTGGATCAGAATCCATTTCAGCACTAATGTGCCCTTACTAAGTGAAGAACTCTGATCCCTTGATGTTGTATGGCACAGAGGCGAAGGATGGCTTAGGACTGCATCCATTGTAATGTGGTAAACATAAATTGCAATAATCAGCATTAAACTGCAGGAGTAACAAGGTGGGAGAAATCTGGAACTAGAGACGTTGATGAAGTGCTGCTCACGGCAGTTTTATCACGCCTTTGTGCCACGAGATTGAAAATTACTGCACTTTCTAATAATGAGAGCAGCTCAATTTAAAATGCCCTGTTTAAATAACCATTTTGGGAGAGTTCCTACTGTTTTCTGCATGAGAAAGCTGATGGATAAGTCCACTGCTGGTTTGTGGATGCGTTGTGTGTACTCCCTGGCAGCCTGAAAGGAAGGTAAGAGACCCAGCTCCCAGGTCTGTGCACAGCAGGAACAGCAAGTCCCTCCACAAATGTTTGAGCAACCAGCAGAAATACACCTGAGGCTGTGAATCCAAACTCCTGAAGCACCTCATGCCTGATTACTTGATCCACCTGCACTGAAGCTTTCTCAGTCCCAAGTTAAGTCCTCTCTGCTCTCAGTAGCACCTTCCACTTTCTAGATGATTACATTATTTCTTATATCTTTTATTGACTCCTGCCTCACCCTGAGTCTTCTTCCTTTGGATGTAGGGAGCAGCTGGCTGGGGAGTTCAGAGGCTGTGTGGGGAGCAGATGGAGAAATGGGGATGGGGTGGTCTTCTCCGTGAACCCTGCACTGGGAAACTATGCCCACCAAAGGGTTACAGCTGGCTGGGAAAAGGAGGTAGTGAAAGGTTTATAAACGTCACAGAGATTCCAGAAAGTCCCTTGGCCACGTCCAGCCCTGGCTGCTGCTTCTGGGTTATAAGTGGCTGATAAAGCTGATGTGAGCTGTGCTGAGTGATGGACAGGAGGCACCATGGCCCTGAGCTGTCTCTGTGTTTATGAGGGGAGGTAAAGAAATAGGGTGGGATTTCTTTAAGGGTGAAATAGCAGCTGAGAGGGACTCAAAGCAGTAGAAAAGTCTGGCTCTGGGAGACACTTAGCCTCTGACTCATTGCTGGGCTAAACTCCAGAAAGACCCTCTAAGGGAAGCTCCAGGTTTTACAAAGTAAATGTCAGGGAAGGAACAAGCCAGTTTAGTACAACCAGAAGTGCTAAATGAGTTCCTTGAAGAGGACAAATCACCCTGACGCTGCATCCCTTCTGCAGGTGCATGGGGGAAATGTACACTTTGTGATAGCTCAATCTCTCCTTTGCTCAACGGTCTCATGTGTTGCCAGCTTGAAAGCTTATCCTATGTGTCCTGCAGAGAGAGAGACTGCATGAGACAATGTTTCCTTAAATGTTTATTTTATTTATTTCCCCTTTTTCCAGTATTGAGGGAGGTGAGGGGCAGTGCACACCTCAGGTCCACTTTGAGAGTAAAGGAAAGTTGTTCCAGGCTTTTGGACCGTGCTTGAATCTCTCACTTGAGATCCTGGAGGGGGAAGCAGAGTTTTCAGAAAGTGCTCTGAATTGTGTCTGTAGGAACAACACCACTAGGTCTGGCAGAAATCCAGCCTGGATTAATAAGATTGCAATCCTCATTTTGTTATCTACCTGCAGACCAGCACAGAAATGGTGTTCACAGGGCCTTCCTACAGTAATTTCTCTTTCTTCCACTTAGATATCTAAGATTTCTGGGACTGTGTGAAACTCAACACAGAAACTGGATCTTTTCATCCCAGCGAGAAGATTTCTCCTTTAGCGGAACAATCTGTCCTGGTTTCAGCTGGGAAAGAGCAATTTTCTTCGTAGAAGTTGGTATAGTGCTGTGTTTTGCATTTAGTACGAGTAATGTTAACTACACGTTCACATTTTTAGTTGTTGCTAAGCAGTGGTTATAGTAAGTAAAGGACTTTTCAGCTTCCTATGCTTTGCCAGCAGGGGGATACACAGGAACCTGGGAGGGGACACAGCTGGGACAGCTGACCCAAACTGGCCAAAGGGATATTCCACACCAAATGCCATCATACTGAGCATAAAAAGCTGCGAGGAGAAGAAGGAAAGGGTGGGTATTCAGAGTTCTGGAGTTTGTCTTCCCAAGCAGCTGTTATGCATGATGTTATGCATGATGCTTTCCTGAAGATGGCTGAACACCTGCCTGCTGGTGGGAATTAGTGAACGAATGCCTTGTTTTGCTTTGCGTGTGTGTGTGGTCATTATGCAAAGACTGTCTTTTGGTTTATATGTCAAGCTGTGTTGTAAAAGGAAAGGCCTCATCCTTTCCACTACTCATATTAACAGACTTTTTTTTGGTGTTTGACAAGTCAGGAGAAACCATGCGCTCACGTGGAAAAGGGAGATCATGGAAGTGCAAGCAATGGGAATTGCATATCCCAAAATAACCTAGAATATTTAAGAGTCTGTAGACCTGCAGCACCTGGATGTGTTCTTCTCACTGCTGCCCCATGTGAATCTCAGCAGGACATTGCATGAACCTTTTGGTCCCTGTCAGTGTTCGAGTGGCCATTGCTACTGTAAGCCTACACCCAAACCCATACAGAGAAATCACATCATCGTTGGAGAAGTGTCTCCACTTCACACAGAGGATTTTTGTAAATGTGTTATGAAAGATACTGGAGAAAAAGGGTGTACTGATGTTTGTAAAATGTCTTAACCACTGAAATAAATGAAACATACTGTTATAAGGCCCAGGTAGCATGAGTTTAAGAAAGGCAGGTCCTTCTTCATTTACTTCATCTTCTTCTATGACAAGGTGACTCACTCACTAGATGGGGGAAAGCCTGTGGGTTGCCTACCTAGACTTTAGTAAAGACTTTGGCAACATTTCCCATAACATTCTCCCAGAGAAACTGGCTATTCATGGCTTGGACAGTCATACTCTTCGCAGGGTAAAACATTGGTGGGATGGACAGGCTCAGAGTGGCTGTGCATGGAGTTAAATCCAGTTGGCAGCTGGTCACAAGTGTTGTTCCCCAGGTTTCATTGTTGGAGATAAAGTTATTGTATTTAATATCTTTATTGATGATGTGGATGAGGGGATTGAGTGTTCCTTTGGTCAGTTTACAGATGACACCAAGTTAGATGGGAGTGTTGATCTGCTTGAGGGAAGGAAGATTCTACAGAGGGATCTGGACAGGCTGGATCTGGAACTGAGGTTGTTTAGCCTGGAGAAAAGGAGGCTGAGGGAACACCTTATTGCTCTCTACAACTGCCTGAAAAGATGTTGTAGCAAAGCAGGTGTTGGTCTCTTCTCCCAAGTAATGCATGATAGGACTAGAGGAAATGGTTCCAAGTTGCACTAGGGGAGATTTAGTCTGGATTTTAAGAAAAACCTCTTCACCAAAAGGGTTGTCAAGCATTGGAACAGGCTGCTCAGGGAAGTGGTTAAGTCACCATCCCTGGAGATACTTAAAAGATGCGTATATGTGGTGCTTAGGTACATAGATCAGTGGTAAACTTTGCAGTGTCAGGTTAAGGATTGAACTTGATGATCTTAAAGGTCTTTTCCAACCTAAGTTGTTCTGTGTTTTGTAAAAAATTTTAAAGGAACTAAGCAGTTTTTGAAAGAGCTGAGCAGGAAAAAAAATAAAAGAAGAAGAAGAACAAAAAAGGCCTGAATTCATAGCAGGAGCAAATTTGTCTATCTCCCCAGATATCAACAGAGCTATGTTGATTTACACCAGCTGCAGATGTGACCCAGGTCACAAGTCTCTGCTTCATTTCCCACGCTGGGTGATGCTTGGAGGCCTTTTACTGAAGTCTCATCACACAGGACCCCCTCATGAAGCGTGGCCCCACATGTTTACCGAAGACTGTACATTTTATCCTCACATTTTCAGTGAGCTGTGTCTGCCCCACAGGGTCACAGCATGTCGCACCAGAGCAGGTCACAACTGACACGCTGGCCTGTAATTGGAAGTGGCACTGCGCATCCGGGAGCAACAAAAGGAAAATGTTGAAAAAATGACTTTTTTATCCACATTTCCTAGTCCAAGAGGTGCAAAGTCAGAGTGCCCCAGAGCATTGTGGTCACTTGAAAAAGAGACATGCTTCTCTCCCAAAGCTCAAAAAGGCCTTTAAAGCAAATAAATGAGGAGCAGGGGCGTTCCCCACTCTTTGTCTTGCAGTTTTTGGAGTATAAACACAGGAGAAGTGGAGGGCGTTCTTCCTCTGCCCATCTATGCCTTAACTGCAGCCAGATCTGTTCACAGTTTTGTGTAGCTCTCTTCCAGGCTGATTGAAATAACTGGATTCTCAGAGACAGGGTATTTCCTTTCCCTCCAGCATTGCTGTAGGAGTCTGTCCCTGCTTGTTACTGGAGAAATTTTACAGCCCTGAAAGTTGAGTCAACAGTCTTTGCCCACGTCTGGGGAAAAAAGCCCTTGTTCTTTTAGCCCTGGGATCCTCATCTCACAGCCCCAGGTAATAGGGAATAGCTGTTATGAATGCAAACAGTGCCACTTAAGTTTAGTTTGATCTCATTTCCACCCAGAAAAACAGTTCGAGGGCCTTCCACCCCCACTGAGATTCTCGCATTGCTACTCTGTGAAGTCAAAACATCTTTAAAATCAGAGCTACTGCACAATCAGAGCCATGGCAGAGTCCCGGTATTTGTGTAAGCTCCATCTACCATGGCAGAAACCTTCCAGTAATTCCCTTTCAGATGCTGAATAGGAGTAAAACCATCAAGGTCACCTCCAGTTTGATCTTGGCATGTGCTATGCATTCCTCTTTTCCAGCAAGGGCATTAACATCCCTTTATAGGTGTGCTGCTTGCCTGGTAGAGCAGCTCTTCCCAAACCTAGTTGTGGGCTTGTCTCTGCCAGGTGGAGTTTACTGTATTACGGAAAACTTATTTTCTTTCTTGAATCTGGTCTGAACAAACAAAAGGCAACAACATTTGGTGTCTCCAGAGCCTCAGCTAGCTCCTGGTGTCCCAGCACAGGTTAAGAGTGAAGTTACTGAGACACAGCAGGATAATGTGGTGATTTTTCTGGAACATGGTACTATCTGTGCTTTCAGAGAACTTCAAACCAAGACAAGGCGCTTTCCCAGAAAACAAGCCGTAGTTTCAGAATGATGCAGAAACTCCTAGGTGAGTTTTTCTGCCTTGCACCATGCAGAAGGTCAAATGAGATCATTATAGTGGTCCCGCTGGACTTAACATCTGTGAAAGTTTGCTGCAGTTCCTTTGTATCGCTACTCAGCTTAGTAGGAGATAACTTTTTTTTCTCCTATTGGCATGTTATCAGAGGAGATCAGACTAATTGTGCATTTATCTAGAATTACAGTTACAAAGCTGCTCTAATAAGGCAGTAATTCATATCTTGAGTGATTTATGGCCAAAGCCTTAAAGCCCTCTGAATCCATTCACTCCAGTGGGTTTTCCCAAGGAAGCAAGATACAAGGTCATTGCAGAGCCCTGCTCCATCGTGCTGCTGATACCCTGATGGCATGGAACCACCACCTTCACAACACCCCTTATATGTTAGGATTTACACAAAGCATCACAAAGCAGACCCAGAATAAATGCAGTTTGTGTACTGCTTTCTTATCCACACGGCATGCTTAACTAACAACTCTGAGTCCTCTCCTGTCTTCCCCTGGTATGGCACCTAGATGACTTGGGAGGAGTTTCAGGTGGTAAATTCTTCTTTACTCTGGAGCTTGTACTGTTAAAATTCATTTAGCTTCAAGAAAGGAGAGTAAGGAGCTTTTATAGTCCCTGTGAAGTCGTTTTAACCTAGGACTCAGAAGACAAAGAACACTGTTGAATAGCAATGTTTATTTAGTGCTTTAACATTTAAATTTTTCTCCATTTGGTTATGTCTTTCCTTTTGAACTGGAGGCATTAGTTCCTCTATTTGCCTGCAAAACTCTTTTTTTTCATCTCACACTGAATCCCAAGAAAATCCTCAAATATTCTTGCACATCTCAAACATATTAAGGTGTTAGTCCCCCTCCTTCCTCCCCATTTAGACCTTTGAAGGCTGCTGTGACTAGAATGATTTTGGAGTTATAGCTCAGAGTCTGAATAAAAAATGAAGGGAAGCATTTTGCAGTACTGTAGCCAGTACAATAACTAATTACTTATAGATTTTAGGTCACATTTGAAAAAGACAAATATTGAAGTAAGAGGATAATCATTTGGAGCTACCACTAACAGTTTGTTTAAATACTTTGGGTTAAAGTCAGCTCTGCAGCATGGCAGAGCAGTTATCTGCATCGGGGCACACTCCAGCTTCATACTGGTGCCAGTGGGAGCCAAACTGGCCCCTTTGCTCAGATCAGAAAAACTTGTAGCTCAGGCTTGTGCGCTGCACTGGATGGTTGGTAGAGACTTTGCTGGATCATGCCAGTGGGAAGAGAGTTGACCAAGCAAAGCATGACCAGTTCTGACACCAAGTGAGACAGAAAAAAATATCTGAGCATTCTGAGGCCAGATGATGTTTAGCAGAAAAAGCTAAGAAATGTGTCAGTATATTTGTGACAATGTGATCTCACTCCACAAACAACAGAAGACTTCAGGAGAGGTGAAAATACAATTAGTAACCTATATATTATGTGATCACTTTAATCTTTAGGTAAAGCCGGTATATGTACTAATAATTTTACCTGTATCTAATATGAGCAGAGGAGTAATTCCTTTATTACAGTCAACATTTAATGTGATGGATTTAATGTGCTTTAAAGAACAACAACCCTTAGTCAGAACAACTTCTTAGCTGTGAGCCAAATGAAATTGCCTTTTTCACATTTTCAACTGGAATCATCAGTAATTTTTCTAGCGTGAGGTGTTATGGATGCATTCAACATAAACTTCTGGCTTTGGAAACCTGGAAACCTGGCTTTTAGTTAGTAAACATTTTGTTCTTCAGCATCTTTGTGTGCCTGGGTGATGCCTGGAATAGTGCGTGACTTGCATTGAGGCTATGAAAACTGCATTCAGACTCCACTGGCAACCTACACCCTTCTCTTCCGTGTCATTTTTTTGTGGTTTGACAGTAATGCCCATGTGAAGACATGGAAATGATTTGATAACTACTCTTTATTTAATAACACACATTCTCAGCAGGATCCTCCATGATCTAAAGCTCCAGGGCTGGGAAATCTACACATCACTGCAGAGCTGAGCTTTCCAGATCCGATTGTCCATGGAAGAGGTGTTGGCTGGGACCAAATGCTTCTGTACTGTTAGACTCAGAAACCAGCAGCCTGAGCGGCTGCCTGTGCAGCACAGCAGGCTGGAAGGGGTGGCACACATCTCCTCCTTTCCCAAGGGAAACTAGATGGGAAACTTCACTTTAGCTTCTTCCCCGTGACTTCTGGTAAGTACTTCCACCCACAGCATGCACCCCACTGCCTCTGGCTGCTCCCCATTCCTTTACAGTTGACAGAAAGCCCAGTTTTCTCCTCAAAAGGACAGAAGTCACAGCTCTGTGCCAGCTAGGTTTTATAAAACGTTCATCTCCTTGGAAAAGCAGGGAGAACAGTGTCTGATATGTTGGAGACGGTGTTCTGAGGCTCCAGAGAAGATCTGTGACCTCAAGGGCCTTGGTAACTTACCTTAGAAACACACGTAAGACAGCAAGATGGGGAGACAAGCTATCCAACCCCCCAATTCTCCCTACCCCGAATCTCTTCAGATCAACCAGAGTGGTCAGGAATAGGGATGGGAGTGTCTGGAAAACAGCATTCCTAAGGGAAAGTATGCCTTTTTAATTAATTGTATCCCTTTTATCCATGACAGTGTAATTACATTTTGCTTAACTAAATCTTTTTAATTGGTGCTGGGAGTGAATGATAAGCAAAGCTGTACAATTCCTTATTAGCTACTACAGAGCTATTTAGGGCAGTGTGGGATGATTAGTTGGGACTCAAAAGCTGGGGCTGAATAGCACTGAGCTGGGTGTTTGGGGAGCAAGTAGGTGTGGGCATGCAAGCAAGCTTCTACACCTCGGGGCTACCCATTCACGTGGATGACATTTACGTGGTTTTTTGTTGCTCACTGACAATCCCACAGTGACTTCTGGTACTCTGGACCTTCCCTTGGACCAGAGAAGCGGGCACGTGGGCCACAAGCACCTCCAAACCTGCTGCCCAGGGGTCAGAGTCCTGGCTTTACAGGGTCCCGTGAAAGCATCACTGCTGTGACTTGTGTCCTGCTCTCACTGCAGCAAGGCCGGGGTGAGCTGTGCAGCTGTCCCTCCTCCATCCCTCTGAAGAGACACCGACGTGCTGTTAAAATTTGGGGGTTTTGCCTTAAAAATAGTGTTTCTAGCTATTAATAATGGAAAGAAAAACCTGTAAAGCTGTCCTGACTGCCTGGCAGTCCCTCACAAACCATCAGGCACAGGAGACTGAGCCACAAAGATATTTTCCACGCTTATTTTTCCAAAAACCTTTTCTGGGAGGACTGGTTGACCACAGCTGGAGCTGCTGAAAATTGGGAAACCCCCCACAGCCCGTCCACGCCCTTAGACCAAGTGGGTTTCGTCTCTCGGGTTTTGTCTCTCGTTCCGTGTGCCACTGGGCCGCTGAACAGAATAAAGCAGGGTGAGGCAGGGAGGACAACGCAGGGACCCTCCGGCCTCTGGGATGAGCAGGAGGGACAGTTCTCCGTGGGAAAGAGCAGCAGGGAAGGGGGATGTGGGGTTTGACCCGCAGCCTTCCCGACAACGTGAGACAAGGGGCAGCCGCCGAGCCGAGCCGAGCCGAGCCGAGCCGAGCCGAGCCGAGGCCCTTGAGCTCCCCTTAGTGTCGGGAAGGAGCATCTACTAAGCTGGGTGGAAGTGTCGATCTGCTGGAGGGCAGGGAGGCTCTGCTAAGGGATCTGAACAGGCTGGACCGCTGGGCTGAGTCCAATGGCATGAGGTTTAACAAGGCCAAATGCCGGGTCCTGCACTTGGGGCACAACAACCCTGTGCAGTGCTACAGACTAGGAGAAGTCTGTCTAGAAAGCTGCCTGGAGGAGAGGGACCTGGGGGTGTTGGTTGACAGCGACTGAACATGAGCCAGCAGTGGCCCAGGTGGCCAAGAAGGCCAATGGCATCTTGGCTTGGATCAGAAACGGTGTGACCAGCAGGTCCAGGGAGGTTCTTCTCCCTCTGTACTCGGCACTGGTGAGACCGCTCCTCGAATCCTGTGTTCAGTTCTGGGCCCCTCACCACAAGAAGGATGTTGAGGCTCTGGAGCGAGTCCAGAGAAGAGCAACAAAGCTGGTGAGGGGGCTGGAGAACAGGCCTTATGAGGAACGGCTGAGAGAGCTGGGGGTGTTTAGCCTGGAGAAGAGGAGGCTGAGGGGAGACCTCATTGCTCTCTCCAACTCCCTGAAAGGAGGTTGTGGAGAGGAGGGTGCTGGGCTCTTCTCCCAAGTGACAGGGGACAGGACAAGAGGGAATGGCCTCAAGCTCTGCCAGGGGAGGTTCAGGCTGGACATTAGGAAAAAATTTTCACGGAAATGGTCATTGTGCACTGGCAGAGGCACTTTCCCTGGAGGTGTTTAAAGGACAGCTGGATGAGGTGCTGAGGGGCATGGTTTAGTGTTTGATAGGAATGGTTGGACTCAATGATCCTGTGGGTCTTTTCCAACCTAGTGATCCTATGATTCTGTGATTCTATGATTCTATCCTTCCCAGCCAGGCACAAAGAAGAGACATCTGTTCAACACAGATCGTAGTTTGGGTTGGAAGATATCTTAAAGATCATCCAGTTCCAATAGTAATGACTCCTAGCTTGCCTGGGAACTCTCACAGAAAGGGGTTTGTTGTGGTGATAACAGAGGCATCTTCCAGTCTCACCAATCTCCCTGATTTTTTAAGTCAAGATGCTTTCTGAGATGTTTCTCCAGTCACCTTTATTCATCATTTGTCTTTACCAAAATCAAGTAGGGCATGAAAAGTTTATTATAGAATATTAATTTTAAATCTGATACTGACAATCTGGTTAACACATCTCATAAATACAGAATGTTGGTCAATTTACTGAAAACAGAGTTCATTTGGCAACAAATTTAGACAAGGCGTTATAATTTTCAAGGAAAGAACAGTGTCTGGAAAAACACTCCCTGAAAGAGAACATGCTATCAGAGGGACATTCTGTCTAACTTTCAAGGAACACAATTGCTTAGGTGAAACTTAACTCTACTTTAGCTTAAATCAAAATATTCCATGAAGTAACTACTTCATGTACCATGTTTGGTTGGGGTTTTTTTGTTGGTTTGGTTTGGGCTGGGTTTTTTTTTTGCTTTTGGGAATTAAACAAGGCTTTTTCTCACCTCTGTGACTGACACAATCTGGTACTGAGAACCCATGGGTACCACAACACGCTGTGGTGGTCCCCTCCGATGGATGCTATTTCCTGCCTGTGGAACACCCAGCACTGGGCTCAGTTCTTCTGTTGCAGCTCAGCTGTGCTTCTTGCCGGCAGAAATGATGGTGGTTAATTCTTGAGTGAGCTTTGTGCCCGCAGATCTCCTCCCAGCTGCCTGGGCTTCCCTCTCTGGACTAGGCATGCAGATTGGTTTTATGAAGGCACTGTTTGTTTTCTTGCCAAGCACTGGTTTTGTCAGCATGGTAATGCTAATGCAGGTGCTGGTCCTGAGCCCCCTGTTTCTTCTCCCAGATCAGAATGAGCTGTACTGGCGTGGGCACTATTGTACTGGTTTCTACATTGCTGCTGAATGGAGTGGGCTCTGCCAATGCTGCCAGGCAGCTGTGTGTTTTGGCCCGTTCCCTTTAGCAGTGGCATTCCCAGCCCCTGCAGCCATCGTCCTGGTTGTCTGCCTGCCTGAGCCACCTCGAGCCCTTCCCCGGGGCTGTGCTGTGCCCTTCCCCACTGTGCTGCTGTGCTTAAACACAGGCTCTCCCTCCATTGCTCACATCCTACTTTAGCTTCTGCAAGATAAATGCTATGTTGTCTATGTGGCACTGAACTCTTCGGTGTTGGCATGGGCTCTCCTGGGGTGCGAGGACATCCCTCTAATTCCAGATTTTGCAGATTTTACATCTATATGGCAAGGTGAATACGTGGCAGGAGAGCAGGTTAAGCGTGTGATGCTCTGGCCACAGTGGTGGACGGTAGCTTGGGTTCAACCTGTTTGTGGTGAGTAGGAGTAGACAAGCTGGCCTATGGTGTCCTTTGCCCTGGGCTTGCAGGTCCAGCCTTAGCTGTCTCAATCTTAATCCTGGCACAGCTGCTACTTTCTGGATGCCCGTTCTCCAAAAAGAAAATTTATGCGGATTTTAGTACAGACAAAGGGTTACCAGTGGGGACACAGACACCCTTCCTCTGATGGTGGTTTTCCCTGATGAAAAATTCAAATCTTTCGGATTTAGCCTGAAAAATTGTGAGGAACGTATCCTGTTAGCAAGGAAGGTAAGAAAAAGGGAGTGTAAGCATCACATGCCAGTGTATCAAGACAAGAACACAGCTTGTAAATTCTTTATTTCCCAACAGTGGAAATGCTTTATTTACATACTGCCCCACAAAAAAAGACAAAGGAAAACCAAACAGGCTTGGCACTGTCTGTGGAAGCCCTGCAGAAAGCTGTGTTAGCCCAAGTGCCCGAATTTAGCATGCTGTTAGTACAAAACATTTCCTCTGGTTCAAAATAGTGATGAGCTTTGTTGCAGACTGCACTATCAGACCCAGCACACTGCTGGGTCTTTTCATTCACATTGGCCCTTGATGCCCCATCACCTTTCACTTGTACCAGCACTGCTTATTTTTTCCACTTGTATCTAGATTTCTAAGCAATAAAAAAAAGTTTTGAAGCTGTGTAGACACATGCAGTTATGACTCACATAAAGGCAGAGATGTGGGGTCATTTACATGTATTGCTGACATTTTAAATACAGTGTCCGCAAGCAGATTGTTGTGATGTGCCCAGCTGCTTGTCACCTGCTGAATGCCCAGTACTGGTCAGAAAGGGAAAAGACTTAGGCCCTAGGAAACACAACCCCTTCAGTTATTCTCTCAGACTTATGTAAGACTTTCAGTTAAGGTAGAAATCTTTGATTTAGAGTCCATATTTTCACCCTGCAAATTTAATTAGCTGATACTTCCCCATATTGCTATCATTCATTGTCTCTTTGCTTTACTGGAGCATGTAGTTTCTAAAGGTATGAAAAGCTTAGCTTTATATAGCAGATAAGGAAAGGGGTATTGCTGCTGAAAATGGGTTAGGAAACCCTGAAAGAGAAGGCAGGGGATTTGTCCAAGGTCAAAAACAAGGTCTGTGCTAAACCAGGATAGTGTGGCACTGAGATTCCAGACACTTATTTGTGCATTTTAACCTGTGATCGGCATCCTTTCTGGAGAACATTTATATTTGCTCACCAGAGAGATCAGCTGATGAATTCTGAGCATCTTACATTTTGGGTGTATGCATTTCACCAGGAGTTTTAGGCTCAGACTCACAACAGTGACAAAGATGGACTAGACCAGCTGAACTTCAGTAGCTGCTTGGTTCTGTACGCCTACTGCACTGAGCTAAAGGAGGCCAACTCTCCTCCTCTGTGGACTTGGAGGGCACAAATATATGAGCTATGAGCTGATGGCAGGTTGCTGGAAAAGCTGTGAACTGGCTCACATGCCTGAGCTCTAGTGGTTTGTGACAACTAGGACATTTCACGTTATCTCTGGGTCTTGCAACTATTATCGATTTATGGAAAATTCAGCTTTCTCTGTCAATATTGTTATGACCTGGTGAAGAGACTATAAACACAGCCTGATGAAATTGGGTTCGCATTATGAACAAGAGCCCCATGGGACGCAGGCAATGGCTCCCAGAGCAGCGTCTGTGTCGCATCAAATGCACTCCACCCCAGCATCCTCACTGTGGGAGCAGTTGTTCACACCCCAGTCAGGCTTTTCACAGTCAAAAATTGAACGTTCATACCCGTTGCAATTCACATCATCAAGCCAAATTTGTCCAGCACCTTTGGAAGAAGAAGAAAACAAACAAACAAACCCCAGTTTGGCAAAAGGAAGAGGAATGCGTATTTTTTTTCTAAAGCGACCCCTGTGAGTAGCAGATGTGTGTTGGGTTGCAAGGTTAGCTTGTTGGAAATCAAGCCTTTGGGCATAGTTCAAGCAGCATTTAATGTGCGGCTCCTTCATCCCAAAGGTAACGAGCTGCCCCTTTAAGGAAATCCTCTGTTCTCCTGCTGCTCATGTGGAGGACCTTGCTGTGGTGCTTTCTAGGTGTGTGTAATCTCCCATGCCAGGCAGGTAAAGCCTCCCTGCCTGGAGGTCCAGCCCAAGGAGGTGGAAGTCTGTTGTGGACTCACCTGCTGCTGCTGTGAAGCTGGCGGTCGCACTGCTGTATCCCAGCATTCGGCAGACCACCTTGGCATCTTGAATGCCCCAGCTATCATCACATATCGTTCCCCAGGTCCCTCGGTGAAGGATTTCCACACGGCCCCTCCTTCCTCCTCCCGCGATTCGTATTAATTGATTGGAGTTGCCTGGCAGTTCCGAGGAAAAGAAAATAACTCTACTAGTCTAACAGGCATGAGGAAAAAAATACATTGAAATATAGAAGTAGTGACTGCCCAAATCAGATGAACGTTTCCATCCCCATGTCTGTAGCCAGGTTCAGACAAGAAGTTACTTGTAGCTCAGATTTGAACAGTTTTGTGTCCTCTCTCAGCTTTGGAGACACCAGGCTGCAGCTCAGCACATGGGCCCCTTAGTTCTGGTAGGTTAAGCAGTGTGCACAGGGGACATGTTGGGCCTGATCTCAGATAGCTTCAGTGCCAGAAAGCAAGTGAGAGAAGAAGAAATAAAAGTCCAGTACCTTCTCCCTTTTCACCTTTGCTCCCTTTTGTTCCTGGAGAACCTGTTCCAAATTGAAAAACAAGCAAATATTTGGCAGCTGTTTGGGGGAAATCCAGTTATTAACTTTTCCTGAATAATCGTGTGTGCTTTAAAAAACACGATGAACTCTTCCCCCAAAAGCTACCTCCACAAAGCACACAGTGTCATCTTCTTCTGCAGACCAGGAGCTGAGATTCATGCGGAGGACAGTATTTAACACAGGGTCACCCCAGTTAGGCTTTTCCCATCCTCCAGAGGCAATGCTCCGGAAGAAGAGTGGGCAGAGCAGCCCCAGAAAGACTCCAGTTTCTTTTATTTCTGAGGACTCTTGTAGTGTTCAGTGTGAGCAATTAAAAGAAAAAGCATCTGGAGCTCTGTTTGCTTCCTATGGCCTTTTGTTAATACTCTTTGGGGTGGTTTTTCACTGCAGGTCTTAGGGTTTTTGGACACATTCTGTGATTGGAAGAGAGGGGGTTAAGGATGGGGAGTAGCTGTAGTGTTGGCCCTTTTGAATTATTTTTGTGTCCTGCAGTTAATAAGGCATGGTTAAATAGTCCTGGTGTTTCGGATTCTCAGTTCCTGACTGCTACATTTATGTGGGATTTACCCCAGCAGTGAGATGTGCTGCAAGATGTCTCTGTACAAAGCAAATAGGAACATGGATTGTTCCAGTTTTCTGTGAGATCAGGGATTTGAGAAAAATCTAATATATGTTTACTTGCATGTTTTTTAGCACACCTCCCAAGGCGTAAATATGACACTCTGCACATTTATCTCTAGTGGGAAGACCGATCTGTCTGTTGAGTTCTTCCAAATGACCTCTGCAAACATGCCCCAGAGCAGCTTGTGCCAGAGTGTGATGTACAGTCCCCAAACCAAATGCGCCATCTATTCCACAGAACCTGTGGCAAACAGCCTTACCAGACAATCCGCGTTCTCCCTTGTCTCCTTTTACTCCTGGTGCTCCTTTTGGACCCTGACTGCCGTAATCACCCTTGCTTCCTTTTTGACCAATTAGACCTTGCTGGCCTGGGTGTAAAGCAAGAAAGTCATTGCCTTTGTCCCTTCCCAAATAAAAAAATCATGACAAGCATTTCACATTGACACAGAGAAGTAGAATGTGGCATTTAAAGTGCCATATTTAAATCATTTATATAATCATATATGGAATAATTCATGCTGCCACACAAAGGTTTACCTGCCGGGCCCTGGTCTCCCTTTTCTCCCTTTTGTCCTTGAAGACCTAAGATCGTCAAAATAAACAAACAAAAATTTATAAGACAGATATTTATACACTTACAAAAGCTTCTGCAAACTAGCATCAAGGATGGATTTCTGCTCGTTTAGTTTCACTATCTACAATTTAGGCATCTATTTCTGATGTAGGCATCTTATTTCCCACCATGCTTAGAGCAGATCTCAACAATAAAGAAAATACAAGCAGTGGAGAATTGTCTTCTCCTGAAGCAGGTTAACTTCTGGTCATTTATTTCATATCCTAACCTCCACTGATGAGAAAGAGACCCTTCCTCCAGGTGGGTCTTTGCTGACTGTCTAGAAAACCTAGACATGGAAATTTAGGTTAATCAGACATATGCAGGTATATAATGTTGGGCCAGGTGACTCCCATCCCTATCATCCAGATATCAATGAATGCAGAAGGGTGCACCACTTGGACCATTGTCATCTCTTGATGGAGATGAGAGTTTGTATGCACTATATAAATTCGGGGTTAAAAAGTTAATTCAAGAGAAATACACTGGACTAGGCTTGTACTGTAGAATGCCACCCTATCATTTGAGTTCCTGGGACAGAGAGGTGGCCTTCTTCAGACGGAAAGTCAAAGAAAAAGCATAGGTTACAGGCCACTCTAAGTTGGCCTCTGAAGATTCCTCTTCCTACAATGCTACTGTTCTGGTTTGAGCTAAAGCAGAATTAGTTTTCTGATTTTTCAGCTAAACCTCATCTAAGTAACTGTGTTTTCTGAAACTTAAAGAAGCCAGGACATATGCTTGCTAGTGAATACCCTTCCCCATCAGATTTACAGCCAGTAAAATTTGTCTTTAGCTTCAGGGTAGGGAAGATTGTTGTATGGTGCATCTTAAGCTCCTGCTTTGTTTGTGCATTTTCTATTTATACAAAAATGCAAACAAGATCATCTCTTCATGCATGTTACATATGGTTGAAACAACCTCTCCAGTGAGTAGGTACCCTTCCAGCAGCCTGGGAGAGGTCCAGGCCCACCACAGCATCCTGGGATATGTTGAGGCTCCCAGAATAGGGCTTAACAAATCTTCTCCTTGCTGTTGCAAATCCATTTCCAGTGTCTGCATGATGTGTGTTGCTGACCCCAAACCTGTTTTATTCTCCTTTACCTGTTACTCCTCTGTCTCCCTTTTCACCTTTGAGTCCTGCAGTGCCTGGCGTTCCTAAAATTAAAACCAAATCAGTAAAGGTGAATCCAGAGAAGGACAAGGCCAGAGTAGGAGGTCAGTGAATTATAGGTTTGAGTAGTGTTGTACCTGGATTACCACTGGGCCCAAGGTCTCCCTTCTCTCCTTTCTGGCCAGGTCTGCCCTCAAAGCCAGGACTTCCCGCAGGTCCAGGTCGTCCAGTTTCGCCTTGAGGTTAAGCAAAAGCAGCACATGTGAAACACAACACAACATATGAAGGAGCCCCCACATTGGGCAAGTTAAGTTGATCCTATGATGGCAAAACAAATGTTGGATCTCTCCAGATTGTAATCCTCCCCTGGCAACACTAATCTGAGTGATGCAGTGAGTGGTGATCTGAAGTGAAAGGCTGTACAGACTCAGATTCTTGAGGACGGTCAGCCTGGAGAGGCACACCACCTTTCTGAAAAGAGCAGCCAATGTCTGCCCTTGTGTGTTCACACGTCAGGAAGGAGAATGTGGCCCTCCACAATGCAGGACCCTTCTTTTCTTCTCATTCTCCTGCACAGTGAATGGGGATCCAGATGAGACAGTTGAGGCTGCAGGATGGGTTTGCACAACATTGGCATGGATCTTCCTCTAATCATCTCTTACCATCATCATCTCTTACCCATGCTGAGATCTAGCCAAGCTGCAGTTTTCCTTGTCTCGAAGAACCATCAAAAAGAGATCAGTCTCATATCTCTATAAGAAACCACACTTTCTGTGCTGCTTACCTGTCTCCCCTTTCTGCCCAGGACGTCCAGGTTCTCCTGTGCTACCTGAAACAACATCCTAGCATCAGTGCTAATAAAGCTCAGTCAAACGCTTCAGCTACAGCAGCCTTCCACCATGGCACACACACTGATGGAGGGTTGTGCTTTGTCCTCTGCACTTACCATTCAGACCTGGCATTCCTGGAAATCCCTGCTGTCCCTGAGGACCCATGGGTCCACGGGGTCCAGGATCTCCCGTCTTGCCTGTTTCACCTTTCTGTCCTTGGAGGCCTAGCAAACAGCACAGAACTCGTGTATAAATTAAAAGGAACAGATTCATTGTCTTTGCAACCAGTGGATAACCTTTGTCTAGATGCACCAGTGGAAGAAGCCTCACACCTGAATATGCCATTCAATGGTATCCCCATAAAGCTGTAGGAAGACAGGTCTGGATGGCACCTGAAGAGTCTGTCTGATCCACTTCCAGCTCTGCCAGACTGTCTGGCCAGATGTTTTTCTGACTTGCTGTTAAAGACTTACCATGGTGCCATGACACCTCTCCAAACCATCTCCACCACTAGAATGTTTTCTTCTCCAGTTAAATACCCCTTATTGCAGTCTGAACCCTTCCATTCTCCTAGCCACAGTGGAGATGGAGAGCAGTGTATTCCACACTTGTACTTCCAGGGAACTGCCACATCTCTCCTTACCTTTCTCTTTTCTGAACAGGTGATCAGCATGCTCCCAAAGAGCAAAATTACTTGTAAGTTCTTTATTTAGAGACTGATATCTCCTGCACCTTTCTGCTCCAAAGTTATCCTCACCTTTCGGTATTCCTCCTGCTTTCACTTTTCTCTTCTGGAGCAACTTGTGCTGATGATCACACTGGAACTTACAGGATCTGATGGAAGATCTGAGGAAGCTGTAAACAACCTGTCCAACCATCCTCCCTGGCCTGCACCACACACATACTTTCTTTTGCTATCCTGCTTGCAGCCCATGTGAGATCACTGTGTAAAAGCTATCCAGGAGATGCCCACTAATGCATGTTATGTGGGAGAAATACAGCGTATAATCGTTCTACTTAAGGTGTATAAAACTCAGGCTTATACAAGATATAAAGTTATCAGAAATAGGTTTTACGAAAGTAAGGAGTAACGTCCACATGCTTGTGCATATAAATTATATTGTATTATTTTATACTATGAAAATCCTTCTGCAAACATTGCTGCTTTAGTCTGGGATACTCTGTTAATTGAATACCTGTGCCTTTCATTAGGCAAAGGTCTCTATAAAGAGACTTCCATGGTGCAGAGTCAATGTTTTGCATGTCCCCTTCCCCTAGCATTCATTTGGGAGCTTTACTGGAGCATGACATGAAATGAAATTTGTTCAGAATAGGACTAGTGTCCTGTTCATCCAGCTCCCTTTTTGACCGGCATGAAACTCTCAGGGCTGTCTGGATTTGTATGAAATGTCTGACTTATGAAGAGTTACGTATCTCAAGTAGAGTGAAGTTAAACAGGAATACAGGAGAGAATCTTAGAAAAGTAGAGATATTGAAGAAGTCCTACCTGCAAGACCCTTTTCTCCTTTTTCTCCTCTCACTCCTGGTTCACCAGTTTGGCCAGCAGGACCGGGATCTCCTTTGCTCCCCTTTTCACCCGGCAGTCCAAGTAAGCCTGTGAGGATGACACCACTTTTCTGAAGCTTCTTCGGGTATCACGTCCAGTGAGTGCCAGTCTCAGGCCACACAGCTCAGCTGTGGGCATGAGTCAAACTGCTCTCTTGTGGTGTTAGTGTCAGTGAGGATGTGTCCCACAGTGATCCGTGCATATTTTTTTTCCAGCTAAATTTTGCTTTTTTCCACATTAGTTTTACATAGGCTTATTTCCTTCAACTCCAATGACATTCCTACTGACTTACACCTTGACTGAGGACAAAAGTACCCATAAAATTATCCATAAAGACACTTTATGTTCATCCACAGAAGTAATTCAGGTGTCAGCAAAGCCTTACCTGGTATTCCTCGGTCTCCCTTTGTCCCCGGTGGTCCCTGTAGCCCTGAGATGTAAAACACATATATCAGCTGATACACATAATCTATTCATAGTAATGGCTAAGAAGAAAAGATGAATTTTTTAATCATACTTTGTGCATGTGCCTTCATCACCACTGAGGCCAATCTTCAGCTGGCAGGGACCAGTAGAACTACTTGAGTAAAGTCCATGGTGTTCGGCTGAATGCATGGCTGGGCAGGGGCCAGCTGACCTCCAGCAGCCCAGCTCATGAGGGCCTCTGGGGAGATCTTTTCTGAAAATGCACTCAACTATTGAGCTCTGTATAATAATGGTACTTGGCGGGAGGTGCTGTTTCAATGTTGTAAGTGGAGCCAGGAAGATATGAAAACATGATTTTTCAAAAATGTATTAATTTTATTTCTTCATAAAAGCTCACCAGTGTAGCCAAGAAGTAGAGACGGATGAGATACAGACCTGACCTAACTAGAGTTACATCTTAGATCATCATCATAGGATCGTAGAATCTCTGGTTTCTCTGGACATTGGCTAGTCCAACCTCAGCTCAAAGCGGAGCCAACATTAGATCAGGACTTGCTGTGTCCTTTCAGTCTGGAGATGTTTATCTCCTGCAGCAGATGTGGTTCCACCCAAAACTCTCAGGTACCCAGGACAGCAGTTTGTGGAGGGGCACTTGGACCCATCTCATTCCTCAACCTGTGCAGTCGTTTCCCCAGGGATAGGATAGGCAAGTTCCCAAATCTGTCACTGTTTGCTGCATGCACTGTTTAGCTGGGGCTATGCAGAGCAGGAAAGTCTCCTTGAATCATGGGTGTAGAGACTGAAATCACAAATCCTCATTTCATATCTCTTATGGGAAAAAAAGAGAAAGAAGAAAAGAGGAAAAGTTGCTTACAGCTCATTTACCAACCTACCTGGTGGACCAAGATCTCCTTTGCGTCCAGGAGGCCCTGAAATAAATATTTAATAGTTATTTTTCAGTCAGCATTCAGTGAGGAACATAGCAATGTGGGGTTGACAGGCTTGAGGTCTGGGTTGAAGACACCATCCTTTTGGAGGGCACCCAGAGCCCAAGTCTACAAGTTAAAGGAAGGGAGAGCAGCCTAAAGCTGTATATACAGCTTCAGCAGTATCTGGGACACCTGCACAGGGCTCTGCTCCAGCTTCTTTGCATGTCCATCACCCCAGACAGGGCACCTGGAACCAGCATCTAACCCTGGGCACTGGGGCATCACTAACTGACAGGAAGAACAAATCTTGGCCTTGTTATTTTTTCATCTCAACTAGGTTTTTGGCACAGCTTTACCAGTGGTGCAGAGGAATCAGCTTTCCCCACTGTAGAGCTAGCATGGAGAAATGGAGCCATACCTGCAACCAGGGTGATGTTGTTCACCATCATCATCAGGTTTGCATTGCTGTTTTTAATTATGGTGATTTCCTCTTCTAGGCTTCTCCTCCAGTTTTCTTCACGTCCCATGTGTTTCAATGCCAAGTTTCTCTCCAAAAACTGTTCATCGGCAAAGGAGCTTTCTACAATCTCTTCTGTGTAGGAGGTATTTTGCTCTTGAAGTTTCGATATCTCCCTCTGCATCTTAAACACTGAGGAAACAAAAGGTCCGTGCAATGAATCTTCCCTGTCTAATCCTGCTCATGGAAAACACCCAAGGGTAAAAATTACCACCATTTGAGCTGGGGAGGTGATTTTCATGTGCCGGTTCTTGCTGCAGCCAGGAATGCAGCTGGCAGTGCTTTTGCAAATGCAAAGCACATCTACCGGGTGGGAGAACAGTATCCTGCAGCAGCTGCTTTGACCTGCAGTGTGCGCAGGAGCATCTGTACTCCCTCAGAGGTTTCCTATTTGTATGCTCATCCCCGCTCACCTGAGCCTCTCAAAGGCACCAGCCAAGTTATCTTTTGATCTTAAGCCCGCAGTAAGGTTGCTTTATTACCTTTGTAAGTCAGCAGCCCCTGGCCAACCGTCAACAGCAGCAGGTAGATACAGAGGGCCGCCCGAGAACAGCACGTGGATGGCTTTCTTTGGCTTCGAGGCTCTAAAACCCAACAAAAATAGGGTAGACATCCTCCCACATCTCTTCTGTTACAAGCTCTGCTTGCTTCCAGTCATTTCAGGCTTGGCCACGATAAATTAGCAGTGAGATGGGGTGCAGAAATGTCCCTCTGTGAGAGTGCTGGGTCCTGTAGGCAAGGTGGGCTGCCTTCCTCTGACCCAGGCTTTGCACTGCCGTTCACACTTGGCTGTCTTTTCCTTAGCTAGTTTGACCAGCTAACTTCCATTAAGACTTAAACCAGCCTATAACAGTATGAACTTCGTAGTCCTCCCCTTTCTGCATCAACAAACACTCTGTTTCCATTGCTTTTCATTGCCCCAGAATGCCATTCAAAGAGGGTTGCTGAAAGCACATGCCTTCTCCATCCAGAGTCCTATACACATGCGATTCCAACAGTGATGCATGTATACATTAAAACAAATGAAAAATCAATAATAAACTGAACTGCAGAACAAATGAAAACAAGACATATCATTTAAAACAAATCATTGCCAGCACGTGTAAAAGGAATACACTGCAAAATGTATTTCAGAAGCATTAATAACTACTTCAGACACGCAGGAAGTTACCCTTAATTGAGTTTTTTTCAAAGTAATGTAATCAGGAGTTTAAAGTCTTAGCTTTAAAAGAGTATAATGATTTAATTAGTTTTACAATAGAATAGTTTAGTCAGCAATGAAGTATTTATATTCAGCTAAAAATTCATAAACTTACATTTTCTTATTGGATCTGGTGATTTCAGTATCTTAACTATTAAGACATGAAAGTTTTACACTGAAATTAGGCTTTTTCTTGCACAGGAAAAGAACTAATTTTTTCTGATGCTCAGCAGCAGCTTTTGGCTAGAAAGGACATTTTCACGTATTTCTGTTTTAAATGGTCAGTTAATTTAGTAGCAAAACCACAGTAAAAAGCATTTAATATGCAATATAAGTACAGTATTTCATTTTTATGTGCTGCCTTCTTCATAGACCAGATAAAATCCATATCAATCCATTTAATAAAAAGAAATCTTACCACTTATCTGAAAGGTTGTGGTAGAAGCTGAGGCAAGCCCGATCTTGTCTGAAATACTGAAAGTGCTCATATCATTTGAATTTCTGTCTTCCCTCTATGTGTCTTTAATTTTCATAACAAATTTCTTGTGGCTAACTTAAAGCCTTGTCAGATTATGGATGATAAAAACTGAAGGGACTTTGTATCTCCCTCCTAATTTGATATGCTCTCTGATATGCTTTTCCTATCTGCTCAGTTTTTATAGACCCGTAAGAAGTCTGATGTGGTAATTCAGGCAGTTCCTCAAAAAAAATCCCACAGCTAAGATGTTCAGCTGCTCTTGTGTGCTCACTTGGGAACACTGTGTCCATGGAGCCTTGGGCAGGTTCCTGCAAGAGGTTCGATCCTGAGTTATTCAACATCTCTCCATTTTAGTGGGGCTGGGCATGAAGTGGCCATTCTGGTACTAACACAACTAAACCTCCTCACATAGCAAAGAAGATCCCAAGTTCGATATTAGGTTGGAGATCTATTGCCTGGAAGGGGAGGTCAAGCACTGCGTGGTAGTGAAAAATACAGTAACCTGTGCCAAGATGATGATGTAGTGATGGTGCATGATTGAAATGCAAGGAAGGAAAGAATCAGGAGCAGTTGCAAAGACAGCTTGGTAGAGTGGGGGGATACTGAAACCTAAAAGGGTTTGGGATGTAATGGAGAAGAGACATTTATAGCCTCCTTGCTGACATTCTCTCCAGCTCTTGCTTTCTCCTCTAGCTATTTTTCACATCCATGGACACAATTCCTGCCACCTCACCAATTCTTTGCTCAGATTCTGTAAAATCCACCCTTGCAGACCTCCTCATGGTGTCTGGTGTTTCGGCATCTCCATTTATGCCGGAATTTATTTTGATTTTGCAAAACAAATTGACTCACCCAAGCCTGCAGGCAAGAGCTGTCAGTAGGTGCCGGGCAGAGCCCTCCGCACCCACGCTGCTGCTGTCATGTGCTGCTTTCTCTGAGGCTCAGGGCAGTCTTCATCACATGGTATTCTGGACTGGGGGTCTGTGCTCATCTGTGGAGCTGCTGGGTCCTTGTTGCTTTCTGTGGCCATAGGAGAAAGCGCAGCATAAGCTTCAGGTAGACATGAGATGCAAATCCACACCCTGACGACCCAGTGCAGAATGAAGCACTCTGTCCTGCACCTGATGTATAGCCCTCTAAAAGAATTAAACTAAAAATATATGGGGATTTTTAAATCCACTTCTGTGTTCTCCTTTCAAACATGCTTATGCAGCTGTGACCTGGTTTGGCACCAGCAGGGGGGAAGAGGAATTCTCCGTTATCATATATTCTGCTACACATTGCATAGGAATTGAAATAATTTCCTTCGTTGTGATGGGCTCAGTTACCCCTCTGAATTAGGATGACTTGAGAGGCTACCACCAATCAGATGAGCCATAGTAACTAGCTGTGCATCCTCTCCTTTTGGGTCATTTCCAATGGTTTGGATGGTTCAGTTGATCACTCTGTGCAAGCCTGAAGCCATCTACTCTACTGGGTCCAGGTGGTGAGCTGGGCATGACTGCATTTTTGTTGCCAAGTGGATATTTATCATAGAATCATAGAATCATAAAATAACCAGGTTGGAAGAGACCCACCGGATAATTGAGTCCAACCATTCCTATCAGACACTAAACCATGTCCCTCAGCACCTCGTCCACCCGTGCCTTAAACACCTCCAGGGAAGGTGACTCAACCACCTCCCTGGGCAGCCTGTTCCAGTACCCAATGACCCTTTCTGTGAAAAATTTTCTCCTACTGTCCAGCCTAAATCTCCCCTGGTGGAGGTGAACGTGATTCAGGTGCACCCACAGAGCATATTTACAGCAGAAATGCTTTTAACAACACATTTAGGCAAATCCATTTTATTTCAAAAGTGTTAAAAAGAAGCTGGCAGCTGTAGTTTTCAGAAAGCCTTTCTAAAAGGCAAAAGGTGCAATGAGATCTTTGTGTCTTTCCTCCCTGAGAAAGAAGTTTAGGGACATATTTTTGCACCTATCATGGTCGTGTTTTTGCTGTGCCATTCTCAGCAGCCCAGGTGGTGTGGGTGTAAAAGCAGGGGTGGAGACCCTTGATTTTGACACTCTTGATTTGCACTGCTGCAGGGTTCAAAGTCCAGTTCTATTCTTAGCTGTTTTGGAAAGGTCAACAGCAAAGCCACTATCCCACCCAACTTTGCCGTGGTTGCCTACCCAGCTGGTCAAACTTAATTCTCTGCTTATTTCTAGTGTGTGCTGCCCCGTGTAGCTCTGCATGCTGCCACATTCCCATCAGTCAGGTGACCATCTGGATGCCTGGGAGTGTGACTGGGTGTTTGTATCTTGCTGTCAGCCTCTGCAAACAGGCAGCAGATTTCCCTCTGCACGTGGCACTGGGGGTCTCGACCATATGGATGTCAGAGATCATGTACTGACACGCGTGCACTCGCTGCCACTGACCCCACCCTGCTTTCTGCCGTCTCCCATTTCTCACTACACTTCACTGACTGCAGCAATAGGTTGACTCTGATGGTGCAATTGGGGTTAGAAAAGAAAAGAATCTGCTGATTCAGTGTGGTTTTCCTAGGTTGTGGGTTTGCTGAAGCAATGGGATTATTAATAGAATGGCAGTTTCCAGCACATTATGCGGCATGTCTGCTGGGACATCAGCCTCACCCTCCCGGCTCTCTGGCCCTTCTCCCTCCTGCTGCTCATCCTGCCTCCCCTGAAGTGCTCTGCCAACATCTTGGGGAAGAGCCTGAAGTCCTCCAGTTCATCCCTTCCCACAGTCTGATGGCAGTGTCTTGTGCCAGGCAGAAGGTGCTCCTCATGCTCTTATTGCAAAGGTGCATCACATCAAACCAAGTTTTACAAACGGACCTCAGGCACCTCAAAGCCACGGGACCAAGGGTAACTGCTGAGGTAGAGCAAGGGAAGTTTCTGGTCCCTGGCATTCTCTGATTCTTTTCTCATCTCCTTTCACCGCTGTTGTTAGCTGCAGGCATTTGCCACCACCAAAAGCTCATGGCAGAGCAGAGATGTTACACTGACCTCCAACCTGACATCAGTTAAACGCAGCAGCTCCTGGCAGTGATACTGCCAGGGAGTTTGGACAGATGTTAGCTTCCTCAGGATAAGCATTATCCTGAAAAAACGAAAAAGATTTTGTGATTTTTTTAAATTTTTTTTCCCTCAAATGAGAAGATAATGTAGCTCAGAGGTGTTTCTCCATTTATCTACAATACGGTAATTTTTCCATATTCATCTGTTTGATTGCAGGTTGTCTTAGGCATGTGGAATTCAGGGGGCTTTGATTCCCTCCAAGGACAAGGAAGATAAGAGGTGATGGTACAAACAGGACTCATGTTGGGTAAGCTGGGGCAGCAACCTCTACCCTTTCTGCCATCGTCTATAAACTGAAGTGAGAGTGGCAGCCAGAAAACGTGACAGTCCGTCCCATATCCCAACACCTGCACTTTTATATCTGCAGATGGGCTTCAAAAAAACCAAAAAGCAATCGTGCACTGCTCTCCCACAGAAACAAGTAGCTCTGCTTTGACCTAGGACACAGCCCACAGAGGCACACCACAAAGCCATTAGTGACAAAAGCCATACAACTGCCTCTGCAGTGGTAGGTTTGTTTGTAAATTAGCTTAGGCTTTTCTTTTCCTATTTTAACGGATTTTTCTCTTTTTGGAATGAACAAAGTTGGTGAATTTTGACATACCAGTCAGCTCTTGTGGTGGATTGGCCCTGGCCATCAGCCAAACACCCACCCAGTTGCTCACTTGGTTCCCTCTTCCAAAGAACTGGGAGAATATAGAAGGAAGGTGAGAGGAGTCATGGGTCGATATAATGACAGTTTAATAGGGAAAGCAAAAGCTGCACTTGCAAGCAATGCAGAAAGAGGAATTCATTCTCTGCTTCCCGTCAGCAGACAGATAGGCAATCATTTCCTGGGAAGCAGGGCCTCAGCACACGTGATGGTTGTTTGGGTTCACAAATGCCCTGATCACAAACATCTCCCTTTCCTTCTCCTTTTCCTGAACTTCTATTACATATTGACATCATATAGTGTGGAATATCCCTGTGGTCTGTTCGGGTCAGCTGTCCTGGCTGTGTCACCTACCAGCCTCTTGCCCATTCCCAGCCTATTCACAGCTTTGACACTGTGCAAGCACTGCTTATTAATAGCCAAAAGGTAGGTGATAAGCACTGTTTTAGCCAGAGACCGAAGCACCGACCCACCTGCTGGACAAGGGAAAGGCTGTTCATGTGGTCTTCTTGGACTTCAATAAAGCCTTTGACACAGTTTCTCACGGCATTTTGATTGGGAAACTGTCAGCCTCTGGCCTGGACAGGCAAACACTCTCCTGGGTGGAAAACTGTTGGATGGCTGGGCCCAAAGAGTGATGGAAAATGGAGTTAACTCCAGCTGGAGGCCAGTTACAAGTGGTGTCCCCAGGGCTCAGTGCTGGGTCCAGCCCTGTTCAATGTCTTCATCAATGACCTGGATGAGGGGATCGAATGCACCCTTAGCAAGTTTGCAGATGACACTAAACTGGGTGGAAGTGTCGATCTGCTGGAGGGTAGGGAGGCTCTGCAAAGGGATCTGAACAGGCTGGACCGCTGGGCTGAGTCCAATGGGATGAGGTTTAACAAGGCCAAATGCCGGGTCCTGCACTTGGGGCACAACAACCCTGAGCAGCTACAGACTAGGAGAAGTCTGGCTGGAGAGCTGCCGGGAGGAGAAGGACCTGGGGGTGTTGGTTGACAGTGACTGAACATGAGCCAGCAGTGGCCCAGGTGGCCAAGAAGGCCACGGTCATTGGGCACTGGAACAGGCTGCCCAGGGAGGTGGTTGAGTCACCTTCCCTGGAGGTGTTTAAGGGGCAGGTGGACGAGGTGCTGAGCAGCACGGTTTAGTGTTTGATAGGAATGGTTGGACTCAATGATCCTGGAGGTGTTTTCCAACCTAGTGATTCTGTGATATGGGCTGCTGTGGAGAGCATTACCTCCATAACAGTTAGATCCAGTACAGCTCTCCAGTATGACAGCACTAATGCTAAAATGCCTTGTTCTTCCCAAGGAAAGATCAGGACTTCAATGCCCATGGGCATGAGGAGTCACTGCTTAATTCAGGGAATGCCAAAGCAGGTTGTGAGTAATCTGCCCACTGGCAACTCATGGAGGTGCCAGGTCTGGGTTCTCACTTGTGACTGTGTGGATCAGCCCTGGTCAGCGCAGTCTAAAAAACTATGGATCCAGCTCTAAAGGAAAGAAATTATGCACTGCCTGGAGAGTTTCCATGCAGGAGAGACTGAGGCCAACACACAAGATCTAAATAACTGTTATTTCTGCCAGGACACTAAAAGAAAACTTGATCCTGGACCCGTATGAGATTAAGGGTCTCGTTGTGAAGCCCCCAGTGCTTCTGCATGCTTGGAGCTGTGCTCAGGGGGTCTGGCTGCTGCAGTAGCACCCAGGCACCCTTGGGACCATGGAGAAGCACTTGTGCTAAAGCAAAAAAATCCTCAGCACTGTCTGGCTGACATTTCTCCGTTCTATCTTGATGTGTTGCTTGGCTTTGTTGTAGAGATTGAAACCAGATTTTCTTTCCCTTCTATGAGTTATGTTAATTTGTGTTTCATGAGAACTTGCCTCTTCTTTTCTTCCCCCTTGCCCCCCTTTAGTCTGGATCCAGCTGTACCATGAATTCAAGGAACCACCTGCAAAATATTTTAATGACTTCAACCTGCTCTTTGAGGTGAATTAATACCAGGGCAGCCTCCACAGCGTGGTGAAATAGTCAAAGTTGGCTAAGCAGGCCACCCTCAATGTCAAAAAATACATTCTGCAAGGCAGCTGCTCCTGACAGGCAATTCTGTTTCTAAGGACCCCGAACATTGTCTTGCTCCTCACTTTGAAGACAGTTGTTCTCTCTTCGGGTAAGGGGTGATCCAAGACATTGGATGCATCCCAAACCAGCTTAGAAGCAGGAGGAGTAATTAGATGTGCAAACGCCAGCCACACAAAGAATGGGTTGGATCTGTTAATGGTCTACTATAAACAGCACAATTACAGCTGAAGGGAGGTATCTCCTGGGGCTAGTTCTGCATGTAGCAGCTCAGCTCTGTATGGAGAGATCAGCTGCTCCCTAACACTCCTCTCTGTTGGGATCCTTTGGCGTTTCAACAGGGCCAAAATGACTTCTCTATGCACAGCTCACAATGTAGCCACATCCCCATTTCCCTCCATTCCTTGGCTTTTTAAAATCCCAGGATAATTCAGCCACAGCAAATGATGCTGCAAGTGCAAGTCCCCTCTGCCCAGATATGTGCCCCACAGCCAACCCTGCCAGGCAAGGAGGTTGTTAACCTGCCCTCATGTCTTTTTTTTCAGGAAAATCTCTGGGATCATGTGAGGTTCAGGGTCATTATAGTTATATACATTAAGCTAGACACATAGCCAGTAAATCGTTGAGAAGGATGTTCCTAAAGAGGTTTATTATTGAGTATTGTTCTTGCACTGGGACACATCCCTATTAATTGCCTGCACAGCAATGCATTACTTTGGATTTATCTCAGGGTAAACAAATTAAGGAGCTAATACTTAGGCTTCCACTAAAGGATGCCACAAGATGGTTTGTCTCCGATAAGGCTCCTGGCCGAAATTTCCATGTCCTGAATGCTACTGGCAAACACTTCAGCTTGAAAATCCATTAACCTGTAACCACTCCATGCCCCTTATTCAATGAATGTGAAGAGCAAACACGTGTGTAAGCAGCTATATACACAGAGTTGAAACCACCACTGACAGCAGTCCGTACAGAATTAACTCAAAGCAACTGTCCTGTAAAACGTGTGCAGTGCTAGGTATTAAAGCTCAGCCCCTGAAAATGCTTCAGACTCCCCTGCCTCTCCGTTTTCTGCTGTCCCTAGAGGGAAACAGCCAGCCCTGCTGTTCAAATCATCTCTCATAATTGCTAAGGTGACACTGGGTGTTTCAGTGAGCCAAAGTCATGGCTTTTTCCCTTGAATTTCCTTCCTTCATCACCTGCCCTATTTTTTCACATCCCTTTGCTGTCCTCCTGTGCAGCTTCTCTGGGTGCTGACATGACTGTGCTCCTCCCGTCTGCTTGGCACAGCTCTGCAAAAAGCCTCAATTCCCTTTCAGTGACTTTCCTACTTGCCAGTGACAGCCATGTGGGGCTGAGCTTGCTCAGCCTCCTGCTAGGAAATTATAAGCTCGAGTTTGAAACCCCCAGCATGAGTAAATGTGGGAAAAAGGTGACAGTAAAGGAAAAGATGTCTTTACAGGGAGCTTTATTGACATCCTCCAAGGCACAGCACCCACAAGGAACCACAGCCAGTTTGCAGTCAGTGCAGTACTCCCCACAGGTTTTGTCTTTAAATCAGTATGCATTGTTTTCCTTTAATTAGGGATGATAACTGACTGGTGTTTCTCCACTATTGTCTTTAGCAGGGATAGCTGATTCTTAATTCTTTTGATTCTCTGCTATTTCTCAGCGTGAAGCTGTTTGCCTCTGGAAATATCCTGGGAAAGGGAACAAGAAATTAGTGAATGATGGTGAGAGTGGGGTGAAGCGTCCATCAGGACAGGGCACAGACCCTCGTCAAAGTGGTGAGGGGCTGGGAGAGGATGGGTGCAAAGGGTGCTAATGGCTTAGTCCTGCAGCACTGGGAACAGGTCAGTACACCTGGGGTGTCACTAAAGTTTGCTTTGTGTCATGGGTCGTCTGTTAGAACTGGGCTGTTTGTGGCATATTTGGACTTGACTCCTCATTGTTTAGTATTTGATAGGAATGGTTGGACTCGATGATCCGATGGGTCTTTTCCAATCTGATGATTCTATGATTCTATGATTCTCATGTGCCAGTGGCAGGCTGGTGCTCCTTATAGTTCACATTTGCTACCATGCGAGTGTCATCACCGCTTCTTTCCAACACAGAAACCAAAGAAAAGCACTGATTTGACATTATGCTCTGACAATCTGGCAGAACTAATTCTAGTAGCAAGACTGACTTAAACTTGGATCAAAAGAGCAAGCAAATTACTTCTTCTTTGCATGCTTATCTTCTTTCTATGAAACTGGATGCAAGTGTCCAAACGCCTGAGGAAGTATACAGTGCTCACATCTTGCAGTTGGCTAACTTGCCTGAGTCATGGGCAACTCTTTCTAGGGAAAAAAGATTCTTTCCTATTGACTTTTAGGCTTTTGTGCCTCTTTCCATAATCAACTCACAACTTCTTTTGGGAATTAACTGAGAATCGTCTTCCTCCTGCTACACTGGCAATGACAAATCAAGCAAAGCTAAGTGTTTTGATGAAAAAAAAGTAGAATGTGCCCCACAACCCTGACTCTCATTTAATTCCAACCTTTCCCATTATACTGCTCTTTTCTTCCAAAAGTAACTGGAAGCAGCACGGCTCTTCAATTCTCTCATTTATGTTAGAGTTATGGACCCAAAAGGCTGGGGCAGAACATTTGGAGCCTTTGATGTCATTAATTCAAGAGTACTATCGTTCTTCCAGGGTGTTTAAACAGAATTTTGACAGAAGGGATTTGGATGCCACAGCTTCTTCATGTCCCATACTTGTTGCCTAGGAAGATAGGTCCACATGGCAATGGTGATAGGCAGTGATAATAGAGCAAAGAATAACTGAGTGCCATTGAAGCTGGTTCAATACAGAAATGGCAATCACTGAAATAGAAAAAGTATGGTTCTTAATAAATTCCCTCTGCTCTAACCACCCAGAAACCTGGCAGAAGGCACAGTTTAAGGAAAAACAAACACTGAAACCACATGTGTATACAGACTAAGGAGGAAAGGGAGAGATCAGTTAGAAATAGGTTTTCATTATTGGTCAAATATTTAACTCTAGCCCAATAAAATAATAAGATTCTCTTGTCATTATTTGCCTTTATAAATGAGTCAGATATCTTTAATTCAATACAGCACTCTTGATGGCATCAAGAAATTCTACATGGAAGCCACTGATTTACATTCACTGTTTGTGTTTGAATGAGCAGAGCTGGTGAAAATGTCCATGCTGTGGACTGTTTAACCTTCCAAAAGCCTGTGCAGATTTAGAGCCTCTCCAGAGGGTATCAAACAGCAGATTTTGGAAGACATCTGTAGGCTTCAGGTCTGAAGGCAAGGAACTGTAGTCATGGTGCCAATGCAAGGCATTTCTGTGCCTGCTGTTGCAGTACACAGAGAAGGAGACCTGAAGAACATTGGCTAGAAGACACCTGGATCTATGGTGGTCCCCAGAGCCCTTCCTGGGGCTCCTCAAAGACCTCTTCAACAATGTTGGGTCCACCAATGGGTGCAACCAGTGCCTTAGATGCCCCTTCCTTCTTGGTGAGGCTTCCACATGAGCCTTGGCTGACCCCACCCCCGTGTTTCATGGGTGAAATCAAGGGGCTGGGAATGTTCGTGGGTCTCAAAGTGTTTGCCAGTGCTGGGCTGGGTGAGGGCTGATAAAGGAGCTCAGCCCAGCTGCTGGGAGGCTGAGCCAGGCAACCTGGCTCCTGCTCCTCTCCTAGCCACATCTGAAAGGGATTTGCAGAGACCTTGGGATGAGGCTTTGAGACTCCCTCCTTGCCAAAAATATTTGAAAGATGTTGTAAAAAATTAGAGATCCTGGTGTCAATAAGGCATGTGACAATTGCAGTGGATTTCTGGCTATGCTAATTTCTTTAATAGAACTGCACCAAGTGAGCAAGCTGGTAAGCATTTTTTCACTGCAATGTAAGTGCATAGCTGAGACAATTGCACCAAGGTGCCACATGTTAATCATTACAGTATTTTGTCTGCACAACATCAGTCTTGCACAGATCTGCTTATGAAATCATACCTTTCCCATTAAACACAGTTTGAGTTTTGAAAGGGAATTCAGATTGGCTTGGCTTGAACCTTTGTACAGGGCTAAGGAAACCTGTGAGAGAAGGTCCTGCTTTAGGTAAAGAAGAAAAATTAACCTGACTTCTCTTTTGTGGTGCATTGAAAAGTCTTTGCTTAAGGACTGTGGATTGATGGAGGGGCCTGAGGTGGGAAGGATATTAGAAAAGATGTCAACGTGCCAATAAATGTGTGCCAGAAATTATATGTTGGTCTATCAGAGCACACTAAAGAAAGGTGTTATCATGTATAGACACACAGTCTGGTTGCTCACAAAATTAAGGAAAAAATTATCAAAGCAGAAATGAGTTTGTTTCCAAACATCGTCTTATCTTCAGAGTTCATCCCCTCGACTAGTCTAGGGACTGGTATTTGAGGGATAAGATCCAGGTGGGCTCTCAACACTACATAGAGGCTTGGTACACATTTTTCTTTAACTGTCCTTTGCTCTCCCTAAATGGGCAACCTGAAGCTGTGGATTAGAAGTGGCCTTTGAGAATTTGTCCCAAAACTTTTCCACAGACCAACAAGAAGAACAGGAAAATCCTAAAGTAAAATGAAAAGAAAGTCGATCAAGGTCATAGATTTCATCCTCTGGCTTGAAAGCATGAACATCCAGACTAATGACAAGCAGATGGAAAGTTAGGCACTAGTCTAAGTTGGCTGCCTTTTGCAGTAGCAGTAAGGCTTGGTCTATAGCGCAGTGTGGGTTTGGTGGACATATACTGGCTGGAGAGCAAAAAAACATCACACCTTCTCACGGATATCTGAGCCAAGAAAACTTTTGTTTCAGATAGTGTTTTGTCAGCCTAGCAACGTTGTTAGCAGAGATGATATAGGTCTGCTGGCAAGAA
The DNA here is from genome assembly GCF_032191515.1 of Phaenicophaeus curvirostris. Lineage (NCBI taxonomy): Eukaryota > Metazoa > Chordata > Aves > Cuculiformes > Cuculidae > Phaenicophaeus > Phaenicophaeus curvirostris. The sequence goes on from NC_091398.1 coordinate 32,478,679, forward strand.
AAACCCTACATTGGTACATGCAGAGGTCTGATGTGATGTCTCCAGTGGCATGGCCTTACCAAGAGACAATACATCATGCCAACAAGTTCTTCCTTGGTGGTCTGCACATGGCCTCTGGCTGGGGATAAGCCTGAGTGGCTGGTGGAAAGAGGAGGGAAAACATGTGCTGTACCTGTCTCTCAGCTCTGTCTCCTGGTAGCAACATGGGCAGCGGGGCAAGAGATGGGGCCTTTTATTTGGTTTGGCATAGACAAAGCCCTCAGAGAGGAGAAGTCCTAATGCTTTTTGGCACATGAATGATGTATAAGTCCTCTGGCACACCAGTGACCCAGCACAGGGAGAGCCAACAGTCGGCAGCTCCTAGTGGGTGTTTTATTGTGTAGCCTTCACTCAGAGTTCAGGTTCTCAATGTACTCATGTGTGTCTTTGAGATTCATTTGTGGGTGTCTCTCTTTCTCTCTCTCTCTCTCACGCACAGAAGAAATTTGAGGAATACTTTTAAAAAGCATGTAGAAATATCTCCTGTCCTAGGAAATAAACACATCCCAGTCCTGTGGCAGTGTCCCAGGCTTGCAGACAGCTCACGTTACTTAATTATGATATGTTGCATACACCAAATATCAGGGGATAAAAAGCCTCCTCTTTATTCTCACGGTCTAGCATGGCTGTGTCTGCCTTGCAGCTGTTCAGAGCATATATATCAACACATCTCAGCATCCCAGTGCAAATGGAGGTGCTGGAGATGTAGCCCTGGAGAGAGAAGCTGAGATGGGGAAGTCCTAAATTCACCCCTAAACAATCCAGAACCATCTTCTTCCTTTCACAAGCTGATTTCCTTCCTTTAAGTGCAAGTTTGTTTATAGTTCTTTGCAAGGTTTTTCCTCTTACAGCACCAGCTGGCCTTTCACCTCAGCATTGATTCTTCCTTGTTACCATCTTGGACCAAGTGTAGGGAGGACCAGCTGCTCTACTACCACCAGGCAGGATTATGTGGAGAGTGAGGGGAAAAACGCCAGGAAAACTCAGCACCTGTGGGAAGTCTGACTTTGAGCATCACAGGCACACACTCTTGTTCTCCTGTCTTTATTTTCCCTGGTAAAGTGCTCAATTATACCTCTCTACTCTTCCCTGGGCTTTGGACAGAGCAGAAAATCTCCAAATGTGAAACTATTTTTAATAATACAATTTTCTTAAAAAATATAGTATACTGGGATAAAAAAACCCCTGTGTTTTACTCAGGCTGCTAAATTGCACAGTCCCATGGGGAAGAGCTCAAGAATGTGCCTCTAAGCCCATGGTGCCCAGAGCCATGGCATCTGTGCCAGGCAGAACCAAGGAAGATGCAGCCTGGAGCACCAGGATAAAAATCCAACTGGGGAGACCAGAAATGAGAGTTTGCCGGTGTCCCTCCTGGCTTTTATTAAAGAGCATTGTCATTTTGGTCAGCACCCACTCTCCTCCCCTCCCTTCCTCTGTCCTTTTGCCCTAAAAGTCTGTTCAACAGACTGTACCCAGCTCTTAAAGCTCAAATTTTAATTAAAGTCATTCAGTGGCTTTGAATGGCTAACGACCTCTTATCAGGTATTGTGCTACAAATAACAGGCGAATGACCTTCCCTCCCACTCTTCATTAATCCACTTTTTTTTTTTTATACTGCCTGCCCTGCTAAGACCCTTTTTGCTATAAAATAACATCAGAATGCAAAACTTCATTGAAATACATTTTAGTTAGATGCAAAGGGCATAAAGAAACTAACGGATCTTTACAGGCACACCTTGAAAAATCCGACTATGAAGTGGTATAACTTATAATCCAATTTTCAGCAAAGAAAAAGCAAGTCCTCTCGGATTTCTAATGCCAGGGTCTGTATGATGGGCATTTGTTTTCATCACTGGTGAGCAAGAGTGTGATACTGGCTGGGTGAGTGTGGCTCAGGTTTGGTTATCCCGCAGTTCTACAGGGATAATCAATAAGGCAATAGGAGAAAAGCATTTCAGCTGGAGTTACAGAAAGGGCAAGCGTTTAGGATGTGAAGAAATAAGTACAATTCCCATTTTTCCTGTATTCCTAACTCTGACCTTGTTTAGCTGCTGAGAACTTTGACAGAGGAGGGAACCCTCTGTGATTACTGTCCTGAGAAGCCCTGGGCCTTGTGTGAGGAAGAAAAAGCTGAAATGAGCAGAAGTAATTGGTGGGGTGCTTGCTGAATTCTTGTTTTTTTCTTGTCAGAAGAAAGAGATAGTGAGAAGTAAGAAGAAAAACAACCTCAGAAAACAGTTTCTTTTCCCAGTGTCAGTTCTTTTTTCAGAGTGTGGAGTGGGGGTGGTACCTGGCTGTGCTACCTCCGGATACGCAGCTCCTCTGAGCCACTCTGTAGCATTTTGCTCGTTTGCAGCAACTATCTTCCCTCCGTGCTCCTTCACATCCTTGCTGCTGAAGTGTAATGTTTTATGAATTTTTGGTAAGTGTTCGAGGTGTGCACTGGGAGCGCAGGAGGCTTCTGCCAGGCTCCCACCAGTGCAGTGTCTGCTCTGGCACGCTGTTTCTCCACGGAAGCCCATCACATCTTCACAAATCCACAGGTGCACAGTGAGTTTTTTTGCCAAAAATTTGCAGTGTTAAGATGGCAAGAATTGAAAATGAACTATTAGGATTATTGAAGAATTATTTTTTGGCTGCTTGAGGTTGTCTTATAACCAAAATAATTAAATCCAGCGTGACTTCATAGCATAAATCCTCCCCTATAAATGACACTCTAAACACTAGCAACATCTTTCAGCCATAGGTGACAACTTGGACCCACTTGCAAATGTTCACCTTGATGTAAAGTCTTCAAAGCCACCATTTTATATAGAATCATAGAATCACCAGGTTGGAAAGGACCCAATGGATCATCAAGTCCAATCATTCCTATCAAACACTAAACCGTGCCCCTCAGCACCTCGTCCACCTGTCCCTTAAACACCTTCAGGGAAGGTGACTCAACCACCTCCCTGGGAGGGCTGTTCCAGTGCCCAATGAGACTATAAGCACATGTTAAACCCAGTTTTCAAAGCACTGGCTACAGCACGGTCTCCAACTGCAATGTAGCTCTGTCCCAGTGGCATACTTGGCCTGAGCTGAAAGAGGACTGAACTTGCCGTTGTTTTTCAACAGCTGCTTATCTCCTTCTCAGTCAAATGCTCAGCCTGCCTGTGTATGAACAGCTGCCATGCTGTGATTTGCTCCGGGTTTATGGCTTGAAGCTGTGGCTTTCTCTTGACGCAGCCATGGTGGGACACCGCAAGACAGAGGCTGGAAACATCCCAGCAGCTTTCTGTGGGCTTGGATTTCCCCCATCTGAAGCCATGAAGCCATGGTGGACCTGGCCATGTTTGACATAGAAGTATGGTGGACATTCTAGTGAAAATTAGTCTCTGAGCTCCACTTCTGCTTTGGTGGGTAGTGGTTACAGTCACCCACCCACTCATGCTGCCCAGCTGAGGCTGGCCACTGTGAGGAAGCCCAGCAAACCCACCACATTGCTGCTGGTTTCTTGGCCAGCCCAGCTGTAAGGAAGTCATATTAAGTCATGTTCTGCTTTGTGTGAAAGGACAGTGCTGACATATTTCCATTATTGATTTTCTGTGCATTTGAACGTAAAACATAGAATCATCAACCTATCACTAGGTTGGAAAGGACCCACTGGATCATCGAGTCCAACAATTCCCATCAATCACTAAACCATGTCCCTGAGCACCTCATCCACCCGTAACATCCACATAGTGACTCTAAGCAAAGGAGCAATAACTGAACTTTTATGATAATAAGAGCCCTGCAACATTCACTGCACAGATTCATTTTGCTCTCAACATCCACATCACTCAGTTGGCCAGGTCAGACCAGAAGCAAAGTCCTACCTCTTCTGTCAGGTTTCTCCAGAGATTTCCTCACTACAGCATAGCCCCAGGCCTGGGGGAAACCAGGCTGTTTGGGGTCAAAGCAAACCCCGCATTTCTGGAGGGGCTGATCTATAGCCCCATGGCCCTTCGTGGCAATGTCTGGCCTTGGGTGCAACAGGACTTCTGAGGGATGGGGACGCTTTCTGACAGGTGTAGCTCAGATCTGCTGGTATTCCTCAACCTGAATGTGATTTTAGGTGCCCTTTCTTCATACAAGCTTACAGGAGCTACTCCACAGCAAAGTTCTCTGTTGAAAAAGAACCTTTAAATTTCTGACCTGTATAAATTGCCTGGGATCACTTTACAGCAGTATGGCAAAGAAATCCCAGCTCCTGCCAATGGCATTAATTCCAGCCATGACGTTAGTGTTTCATACCACACAAGTGAGAGAAAGATTAAAGACATAAAGAATGAACTGCAGTACATGATACTTCACCTGGGGATGGACAGATGCAGAGATAAAGCAGGCACAGATGGACACCTTAATCTCCTCAGCTGTGTATAAATTATATTGCAGGTAGAACTGATTTTCTTCTTGCTGTTTGAATCTAAATTTCCTATCATGTCCCAAAAATGAAAACCCAAACAGTGAACTTCTTATCAGTGTGAAAATATTTGTGACCTTTCTGCTACATTCCCAATGTTATTTCTTGTGACTTCAAGCTCTCCTCATCATCCTCATCTGATTCACTCATACTTGCTGTGTCCAGGCTGTAACTCTGCTTGCTTCCCCTTGGCAGACCACTGCCTTCCTCTTCTGAGCCACTACTGTTAAATATCAGAAGCCAGCTCTTTGGCTGGGTTAAAAATGGCCAGGGACAGCAATAAATTATTGCAGAGCTCATCCACTTTCTTTTCCTGCAGGCTTCAGCCTGGGGATCTATGGACCATGTCTTAGTGTCTCTGAAAGGCAACTAAGCAAGGATAGCGTTGTCAGAATGCTGAACTATTCACCTCCCACTCGGGCCTGTGGGACGAAAATCTGCTCATATAGATGAATAAATCCTGTAATTTGCTGTGCTTTATTCAGTCCCATTCAGCCCTGATCTTGACAGAAGGATATAAGTAGACACATCGGGTCAAATGGACTAAAGCCTTGTGTAGTCCGCCATCCCACCTAAGGTTTGCCAAAAGTGGGTGCCTAGGAAAGAGTAGAAAAGCGGGGTATAAGAACATATTTATGATGTTTCTCTGCCATTTTCTGAGCCTCCAGTCATTCTCAGCTCAGGGATTTCCTGATCTGGCTGGATGTTAACCCTAAGTATTTGCTGTTTCTTGACATGTTTCTTTTTTTTCAACAAACTTATGGTGTTGATGTTTGAATCATGCCAGCTTTTACCATCCTCCTCCTTTGGCCAAGCAATCCTTGCTCAACTGCCCCAGGGTGATGCTGTCCCCATGGCCCTGGTGGTGCCCAGCTTCTCCATGAATCTCCAGTTCAGGGAATATTTTCACTGTTTGTAACCCTGTTTTAATACTGGGCTGAAATCAGTTGGTTAGGCAGAGCTGTGGGATCATGTTCACCTACACACCTTTACCGCGGTGGCCAAGACCACTGCTGAACTGATACTTCGGAAAAACCATACCCCATCCTGTGCTCCTTTATAGCAAAAGCAAAGTCCCCGCTGGTCTCACTAAGACAAGACCAAGCCTTAGTGCTTTTCCCTGTGAACTCCTAGTCCAGTAAGAAGGAGGTCTGTACAGACAGACCTTGAGATAAAACCAAAGTCTGCTCATGCAGGTAAAGGGCAAGGACCTGGGATGTACAGAGCAGAGGGAGCTTCTGGGCTGCAAAATGGGCCAGGGCAGCATATGAGCTAACAGAATTGGATGGAGAGGCTGAGACATCTCCAGAGATATAAGAAAGTCTCCCAGGACTATGTCTAGTTGGGGAGCAACTAGGGAGAAGCCTTCCCAGACACAGAGATTCTCTCCAACCTTTGACCCTGGGGACACAAGATCTGAAGGCAGGACCTGGGGCAGGGCAACTTTAAAATCACAAAAGCAAAAGGTACTGGTCTGGGAGGTGTTAAGATGATTCCTGACATGTGTTTGCATGATCTACTCTTAAAACTCAAAGGGTCCCAGCCCTCTGCAGATAACCTGTCCTCTTAATTATCTTCGCAGTTAAAGAGGGTATATTTTTCCCCAAATGTCTAACACTAATCTCTTTTGCTAAACACTGAGCTTATTCTTTTTTGTCCTCCCCTTGGTAGCTATGGAGAGCTATTGACTGCTGCCCTCTTCGTAATAACCTCTTGCGTATCTGAAGATTATAATCAAGTTCCCACTTCTCTTTTCTAGGCTGTCAACTACTTTGCTAAATCCAAGAAGCATCACAGTTATTGTTTGTCCACATCATTGTGTCAGAACTCCTGCTCCTGGCAGAACCGTAGCAGGGTTTGGTGGGAAGTACCTTGATTCCTTAGCCTGAAATGTGTGAAGCTTCTGATGCCTTTTGGGTACAGGCAGAGCGGGATGCCCATTGCTGCCAGGAGAAACCCCAGGCACAGCCCCGAGCCTGCCACACATTTACTGGCACTCCCAGCAACGGGTGCTACGGAGCAGGCAGTGATGGTCAATGTACGTGAGGGAAATGCCTTCGAATCACATGCTGGCTGCATGTTGCCCTGCAAGGCTCAACAACTTGTCTTACAGTTCTTAAGGAGCAATCATCTGCTGCCTCTGCACAGGAATTGCTCTTGCCATGGCACCTGCCTCTTTGGAAAGCACGTAAAACTGAGCAGGAGCATGAAGCACTGAGATTTCCAGCCCAGCTGAGCCTCTGCAGGAAGAGGCTCCCTTAATTGCTTGAAATCCATCACCTCTCTGTGACGGTGGTGTCACCTTGCTCTTGTATGGAAAAAAAAAAAAAAGGCACATCTGATTTCCCTTCTCTCGCCTGAGCCTTGCTGTGTCTTGCCAGCTCACCCCAACCCCAGCAGCAGCCTCAATGCCGGCTCTCCAGCTGATGAAAAAGCTCTGGCACCCCCAGGACCGAATTGCACTTGCACCAATATTTTCTAAAGCCTTTGATGCTGTGATTATGCAGGATATATGGCGTGGGGTAAGTTCCCAGGGCATGGAACAAGGTGTACAGGGTTAAGTGACAAAGTGACAGCTTGGTTTTTGGGCACTTCATATCACACAGACATTAATGCAATTGGCTTCGTGCTGCCCTGACCGGAGCTGCCTGCCGTTCAGCATTATAGCATCCCCACCTTGTGGTGCGGTGCCGGACTGCCTGCGAGCTGCACAGACTCACCATACTCTTTGCCCTCCCTGGGGCTTTAGGGACAGTTGGTGATAAGGTTTCAGTGTGGACCCACCTCAAGCCCTGTCTAGACCTTCATTGTAAACAGATAAATAAGCATTCGCTCAATGTCTTCTTCTAGTCAGGCACTAAAAGGTACGGAAAAAGTACTGAATAAGTGCAGAAAGCTTTATTGTGGGGTTTTTTTGGTGGTTTTTATTTTTTGTGATGTTGCTTAAATTTTTCCTTTTGGAAAAAAATGAAATCTGTGATCTTGATACTTAAAGATAACACTATGAAAATTCAAAATGTCACTAAAGATCTCCCAGAGCTGTTACACATCTGGCCACTACCTTGTCCTTTGCTGCTTTTGCATGAGAGAGTCTCAGAGGTGATCTGTGAGTTTTTCTGAAAGTGCCGTTTATGATTCCTCAGTTAATGCTGTGAGTAGTCATTGGTCTTCACAAAAAAATAGGTATTTCTAAAACCTATTGGGTTCATCATCTGTAAGGAGGAGATAGTGAAAGATCTCCATTTAGGGTTAAAAGATCAGAGAAACCCAGACTTTTTTTCTCAGAGGCCTAGATGTTCTTCAGTCTCTGAGAGCATCTGCAGGAGGATAACTCATACCAGACCTCACTCCTCCCAGGTCTTACACTACGAGCTCCTCAGCATGTGCCCCGTGGCCATGGGCACAGAAAATGCTCAGCACCTCCTGGCAGCGGAAAACCTGTCAAGGTGGAAACGTGGGTGGAAACACAACATCTTCCCGCCCTGTGTTAAGATAAAACAGCTTCAGTTCTTGCTCTTTGAGGAAAGGTGGCCTAATATTGTATCTTGTAAACAAAAAGGATTTTTAACTTTGTATGGGAGGACACATCGGCTATAACAGATCCAGACAGGTGCCTGGTACCCCAGGGCTGCCCTTTCTCTTCAGCACTGTCTGAATAACAGAAACAATTTATAAAAAGATAAAGGCATCAGTAACTTTGACTAGCCCAGAGCATCTTCATTCTTGTGCTTCTTCCTTGTGTATCAAGGAGTGAAGATTATTCACATCAGCTAAATGGAGGACCTGATGGCTAGAAGGTGCAGGAGGCAACCTCCTCCCTCCTGCTTCCTTCTGTGGCAAAGAGACGATCTGCAGTGTCTCTCTTAAAAAGCTTCTTGCTGACTTTGCAACCTGCTGATGAGTTAATGTGAAACAGAGCCCTGGAAAATGCAGGGAGCAGCAAAGCAGCCCAGGGGTATGCAGTGGATAAATCACGGGCACACCGGCCGGGAGAGGAGCCGTGAGGCTGCAGAGTCGTAAAGGCTGAGCTGGCTCCGTGCGCCTTAGCTGCTCCCTGAGTTGCTCCGGAGCTGGTTGACAGGGCTCTGCCTTACAAACCTGGTCTTCAAAGCATTCCTGTCTTTACTGTCAAATGCACCAAATGTCTCCCACAGCTGTTTAGTTGGTTTGTGAGCCTTGTTAAGTGCTGGGTTTATCATAGCTTTCTCAAGGAATGTGTGCTTTCAACAAGTAGCTGAAAGATATTATCTGGTTCGGCCAGCTGAGAACTTCAGGCTCCTTAGATCAGCAGAGGCTTTTTGGAGACTAGCTGGGAGTGTACCACTAGCCTCTTAACCCAAGCAGCACTGGGCAGTTTGACGTTTCATTGCACTTGATTGTTCTTCGGGCTGCGTTCTGCTGGGAAGAAAGGTGCAGGGATAGATTCTCAGCATCATCATTCTCATAGTGATGGAAAAGCAGCAAGTAATGCTTAGAAAGCCATTCAGATAGTCATAGCTTCTCAAACATGAAGTTTAATCAGTATGTTCATACTTATATCACCCTAAAGAAATGTCTGTCACCTAAGGCTTGTCCACCTCCAGCTGGCTGTGCCCTCTGCTCAGATACACACTGCACACAGGCAGCTCTAATGTTGTTACCTGCACCTTGCATTCCTCTCCAGGGTATAAGCCAGAAAAATTTCCCTTCAGTGGTCATGGCTGCATCCATATCAGGATTTGGTTCCCTTCCAGCATAAGGTGAGAGATCTGCACCCTGGTCTGGTACCCAAACATAGTCTGCTTCTTTGTGGATTAAACCTCACCCAAGCTACTAGCTATTACAGTTTCTTCCGCAGCATTAAGCAACTCTAAGCTTTCTTTGAAGTTCACTTTAAACATCTCTCAAAGCCACAATGGGTAATGTGAAGGTCAGATATATAATGGCCACAATAACCTTATAAAGCACACAGAGAGACAGCCAAAGTACTTGAGTACTATGGAGTACTGAGCCACAGAGTAAATGGGTTTAAGAGCCTGCTTCTCTCATTTGCTTATTCAGCTGATTGATGTGACCATAAGCTCTCCATCTGCCAGCTCTCTAGGCTCTTCCTGAGCTGGGTTTGTCCATGACACACTGTTAATAATAGTAATTATTGCCTCTATCAATTCTGGGGAGAACCGTGCTCCCCAAGCGATAGCAGAGAACCCCTCCGGTCACTGGCTGCAGTCTATGCACAGTGGGCAGAAGCAAAGTAAAGCAGGGAGAAGAAATATTGGTGAGAAACACGCCAAGATGGGGTTTTTCTTCCTTTTGTAAGTGGTAGGAGGAGGCTTGCAGACAAGTTCCGTGGGCCCTTAGATGCAGCGCACAGGGCAGAAACTAAGTAGTGACTTAAAATCCTTCACTGGAGGATGATAAAATTACGGTATGAAATGATGGCACAGAAAAGTAAGAACTATAAGCTAGGAGATTCTATGAATCAGATTGTGGGACAATAAATCAACTCTGCTTCAAAAGTGATATGAAGTTAGATCACTGATGAAAATGATAATATGAAGCTGAAATTGTACAGGTATTTTCAGTGCTGCTTTAATGTTTCAAATATGAAATTCAGAATCAGAAATACAGTTTTGCCCAAGCTGAACCACATAGTTTTTAAAAGGTAGCCTGAAGAACTGAATGACAATCCAAACTGAGACCATACTGAACACATGAAGAAAGAAAGAATTCAACTGAAAAGGGAAACTGTGGGAGTGTACAGGGCTGGGGGACACACTTGATTTCCAGCAAAGTGAAAAGGAAAAAAAAAAGGTTAAGATAGATAGATAGATAGATAGATAGATAGATAGATAGATAGATAGATAGATAGATAGATGTTGCAAAATATATCCTCTGATCATGCCTTTTCTCCTTCAGCTGCCCTTGATGTGAGCATGGGTGGATAAGAAAGTGCCACCAGTTCAGGTGTCTTCTGCTTCCCTTGGGAAGATGCAGTTTTGGTGACAGTGTGAGGTTGGACATCCCACCCAGCCAGATCCTGTCCCAGCCCTGCCAGCCCAGATGGACACGTTGCTGAAAGAGTTGTTGAGAAGCTGGTGGCATTTGGGATCACATCACAGGCACCAAAAGTTTCCTATAAAGTTAAAATTAATTTTTCCTCCTTGGGGTTGGCTGGTTTTAAGTTCCATCTTCGACCATCTTTAATGAAAGATGATTGTTGTTGGGATTTTTTTAATGTATGCATCAAAATAAAAGGAATTTAAATGGAAGCATTAACTATTGAACTTTTCACTTGATCCTAAACTTAACTATAGTTACGTAAATACTTAACCATTCTTCCAGTGGTCCTAGCAAGCAATAGTCTTGCCGTAAAGGGAAACTGTGTTCAGAGTCAACTCTGCCAGTCATGTCCCACTCAGCTCCTGCCTCTGAAACCCCTGGAGCAAACTCTTACTTGGCATAAGAGTTACAAAAAGAATCAGTTTGATTTGATGAGTCAAAAGTTTACCCAGCATCAGCCTGGCTTGACAGTTTCATTTCAGCAAAAACAGATTATTTCAGATATCTATTAAACTGGACCGACTGGTATTCCCATTCCCATGTATATACACACATACCAGACAATAAGCTCCTTAACAACCCACAGATGAATTCCTTAGCTTATGAATCTGCCAGGAAACACATAATTTTCCCATCAAGGAATGTTGCTTGGCACATCTTTAATATATCATTTACACAGCCCTCAATCAACCTAAATGATTCATCTAGCAACATCTCTTAGGCAAGGCTTTATGTGATTGAATGGTTTATCGTCACTGAAAAAGCACACGCCATTCAGTCCCACGTACGAACTATAAAAGTTATTAATAACTAGGAATTATTTAGATAAGAGCCATGAGGCCAGCTTTAGCCTGTGTGACTGCAGCTGGCCTGATTTGAGCTCCATCAGTAAGAATCATCCAGAATTTGCCCTTGTGGGAACAGATCAGAGGCTCACAAGCTCAACACCAACCCATGCATCATATTTTATGTTGTGTTTTACAGTTTATCAGCCTTCAGATTAAGATTTATTAGTGTTACTTTGCCATTTAGTGGTTGTAACTCATGACGTGCTTGTTGCTTTGCGGTGCGGCTGTTGCACCAGTGCTTACGATGGAAGGTCTGGTTCTTGCTGTGGACATCATACCAAACTACAACCCCATGCAGGAAAACCACCTCAAGCAGAAATTCAGTCACACCCCATTATCCATGTCTCTGCCAGGCTGCTTGTTCTCTTGATGTGGCACTTCACATCCATAAGGCCAGGAGACAGATCTCTTCACCCACTGCTCTGATCAGGTCCTTGTACCGAGGCCATGTTATGAGATTGAAATCCTCTTGGATGGAGATGCTGATGATTAGCTTGAGGAGAGAGCGCAAGAAGCTGTTTGAGTCAGCACAACCAGCACATTGTCCAGGGCACCTGGGAAGTCATTTTTCATCTGAGATATCTTCTCTCCTTCAGGGCTGGATGAATTACGTAGGTTCCTTGGACCCCAGACAGGCAAAATGGGGTTATAGCGCCATGTGATCTCAGCCACAGATCCCAGGCCAGTGTCCTAATGTTGTGCTCAGACATGGTAACTTGGCTTCTTTCCTGCTTGAAAACATTTGTTTGGATGTTCTGAGACTTTCTCAAGGTTGTGGACTCCCGCCATAGGGTGTTACATGGCTTTAGATAAGAAATCTCCATAAAACTGTAAGAAATGTGTCTTCTGCAGTAAATCTTTTTCCTTAGTCAAGAGTGAAGCGGTCACATTATTTTTCCTTACATTGCAGCCCACCTGTTGCAAGGAAAGTGCCAAGAAAATTATACACCAGTGGGAAAGTGTCGATTGCATAGATGGCTTGGACCCAGCAAGAGTCTGTGTGGCTATGGGATACACACTAAAAATCACCCCTATTTGTGAAGCTTTCTTTGTGCAATCAGAAGGGAATCCCTGGCTGGCTGGAGACAAGCAATCTTCTGGCTCAGGCACCATAGCTGTTATCTCCCCATCGAAAGGATGGAGGATTAACTGGGTGTTGGACAGACAGATCCTGCATAACGTGGCACCGTGGTGATCCTTGGGGTGCCTGAGGCTTAAGGAACAGCCTTGTTTCCCTGTCTGAACCCAGTGCCATGCGGCCGTGAGTGAGGAGTTGGCTGGCAGCACTGCATGTGCTCGGGGGTGCAGAGCTGCCCATGCTTGCTGGTACATGCCACCCTGGTAGACAAAATGATGGGCTTGCTGTCTAGACAAGAGGTTTACAAGTCCAGGAAAAAAATCTGTTGACACTAGAGTGACTTACGTGCCCTTTATCTACTGAATAATTACCACTAATTAATTACTTCTGAAAAGATTTCTAAAAGCCCAGCAGTGGCTTTTTCTCTGCTGTCAGGAAGCACTTTGCTTTTGCACCACTCCCTGTTCAGCCATCATGGAGATGTATGGGACCTTTCCGGCCACCGAATCAAGCCCCCTGTTTGCTTCTTACCATCCTCTTTCCGAAAAGAATCATCTTTCTCATACAAGTGGAGTTCATCCCTCCCACTTCAGCCGAGAAATTGCTCCTGGAAGTCTCTGCTGCAAGGGCTGGAGATGGCCCTTCCATCCGTGATGTGCAGGATTGCGCAACCAGCCGGCAGCTCCTGCCCATCTACCAACACTGCTCTTTCCCTGCTTCTCACTGAAGTAATTTTGCTTTATATTTCTCTACCTTTGTAGAACTGTCATCAAAAGAGCTAATGGGGAAAAAAAAAATCTCTGTGCTGCATCAGCTGCTGATGCACCAGCGCTGGGTGCTGCGCAGGGAGCACTCATCTCCAGCAGTGACACCAGCCTGGGAGGGCTCTCAGAGACACTTCTGCAGAGGTCTTCTCTCCTGCAAGACTGATACTCACAGCCATACCCTACTCTGAGCTGTATGTGAAAGCAGTGTGCGTTGAGGGGTAAAAAGAAATAATCTCATTTAGGGTAAAGCCAGAAAACAGCTTGGGAAACAGCTTGGCTCTCCAACACTGCAGGCGGAGCATCGTGCTGGGATGTAGAGCAGTTGAGCTGTGATAGCTGGAGAGAGCCACAAGATGTCTCTGGAAACCAGCATTTGGACAAAAGGAGGCATTAACAACGCCAGGGAAGGGGCCGGGCTGTTTGCATCTGCAGTGAGCGCTGAGCCTCAGCAATGTGCACTCTGGTCAGCCTGTGCTTGGAGTACTGGAGCTGGGACAGCCCCGCTCACTGAAACCAACTCTCCATCACCATTTACTCCAGGTGAGAATTTGGCCTGTGAGTTCACACCCGTGGCATTTCCTCAGGGCATAGATAAGAACTGTGGATCAGTAAATCTCTGGCTGATTAAAAACTATATTGACTTCTGAAGTCGCAGGACAAACAGCGAAGAGTGCACATTGAAAATCAGATTAAAGAATAATCACAGTGCAGCAGGAGATAGTAAAAATAAGAGCAGTCCTCTCTGAGAACCCTTCTGCAATGTGTTCCATGCACACCAGAGCAGTGTCTGTACGGCTTGGGATCCCTCGGGGTCTGTGGACATCGCAGGGTGAAGCGCAGCAGTGTCTGCAGCTGGCCAGGATCTCAGTGCTGGCCATCCCAGCCCAAAGCAACGATGGATAATCCCTTTCTCCCTTCGGGCCATGCTGCTGCACAGGCCATTCCTGAGAAAGCTAAAGGAGATATTTTCAGATCAGCTGCTGAGATGTTCTCTGTAGGCAGCGTAGGCCTGGGTTTATAACCTCAAAATGTGCTAAATCCTGTGAGGTTTCACTGCCTGCACCATCAACCCCAGGGACTGATGAGTACAGAAAAATCCTGCTGTGGCACACCCACACATAGACGTTATGGGAATGAACTGTCTGTCCCTGACACAGGGAAAAAGTCCTGTTGAATGTGACTCAGAGCTCAGCAAAATGCCTGTAAGTCCTGATCCTGCATCCTTGTCAGTCACTTGGGGAACTCCTCTCCCTTTCACCAGCTCCTCTTGGCTTCCTGGCAAAGAACTAGAGAATTATAGAGCGGAGAAGGTCTCTAAGTGTAAAGTTGTTATTAAGAAACAGGCAAAGCACAGTAACTAGTGACTTACAATTAAATGCGAGAAAGTAAAGCTTTCCTTCAATAGATCACATAGAGAGACAGCAGCTATTGTAAACTGGAAAAAACCTTTAACATTTAGCTAAAAATATGTGGTAAATGAAATCCGTCACCCACCAGGCTCAGTCAGTCTAAGTATTGTTTGTTTTAGGATTTATTTTCCTTCTTATAAGACAGTAATTTAAATTGATATTAATCAAGTTATCAGGATAAAGGGATTTTTAATGAGCTGTTTCTGGTTGTGGGAGTTGCCTTTGCAGAAACTCATCTACTGCTTTGCAAATGCCAGTGTTTAGCACTAAAACGTGGTGAAAAGACCATTAGTCTAAATCTGCTTGGACAGAAGGACCAAACTTTGGTCTTGCAGTCTGTTTAGGAAAACTCCCCCAGGACTGAGCTATCATTACATCATTTCACTCGAGGCACATGTATTGGGCCAAAGCAACACAAGAAAAAAAGATGTAGTCAGTATCTATGGCATGACTAGAGGAAGGATGACTATCGCTGCACAACCAGCCCAGCAAAGCCTGCCTTGGGGTGGTTGAAGGTCCTTCTCAGCCTCTCAAGAATAAGTTTAAAGCCTTTTTTCCCGCAGAGGCTGGCAGATTTCTGCCTAGTGCAACTGTTTGCCGGCTGAGGCAAGAGGATGCTTGATGCCAGGGTGATATGTGGGTGACAGGGTCAGACCCTCTGCAACATCCAGGGAGCTCTAGCAGAGGAATCACAATGGAAAAGAAGGTTTTGTGGCAGACCTGACTGACCATGCTTCAGCCCTGTGCACAAAGGGCATCTTCAGCATCTGTGCCCCAAGCCTCCCTGCAGCCACAGGTCTGGTACTGGGGAAGGGAGACGCGACTCACAGATTTTTTTCCATGCATATTATGAACATGGGAACTTTTACCACCCTGTTTTCCAGTGAACCATATGAAAAAAAAGAATGTAGATGATGCTGGGGTAGTTTTTTCCCTTCATTACAGAGACAGCGAGTGTACAGTTGTTCTTACTAATACAATTGTGTAGCAATCAGACAATCTGGAGCTGTTATTGTGGAAGATGACCAAGATTTAGTGGGGCATTTCTTGATAACATTTAGCTTGACTTCTGCCTCTTGGTTTGTCTGAGATAACTGCTTTTGGTCAGAAAGTACCAATCTTCCTCCAAAATCTGCTGTAACACAGAAGCAGGAGACCTGTTCCTGAATTGCTACCCATCCAAAGAAACACCTGCCCCAAAGGTCCAAAATCCCACTGCATATTTAATTTTCTGCATGAAAAAAAAAAAGCTGTGGTCATTCATTTGGGGTCTGTGTCTCTCAGGATGCATGGGATGAGGCCTCAGGTGGCTGAGGGATGTTCCATATCCGGCTAGAAGAACCCACCTCAACTCATAACCACCCCTCCCACGGCTATGGCTTTGTGCAAAATGACAGAGAGGGTAAAACGGCGAATGCAAAATCTCCTGAGTGAAAAGGAATTAGTAAAACCCCATATTCATGAAATATTGAGAGCTAATTATATGTGCATCGGAAACCTCTGGGGGAAGGGAGATGGAGGCCTTTCATTAGACGGTAACTGGAACTTTTTCATCATTTGTCTAGCTCAGGAATGTAAGGCTGCTGTCTGGAGAGGGATATGGGATTTGGCTGCAGGGCTGGGTGTGCAGGTGAAGTGCCACGCTAGCGCCTATTTCTATTGTACTCTGGCATGCCTTGGAAAAGGCTCTCAGCAGTAGCAGGTCTTTGGGGCTGGGTGCTCTGGCATCTCAGAGCTCCTGCAAGACCTCTTCGGTTTTATGCACCAGGAGGAATTGTTTCTCCAAAAGAATTTTTCATCTTCCTCCTACACGGCCCCTAAGTGGGTCCAAAGTCCCATCCCCTGATTCAAACCCAGTCGTGGTTTCTCCTGGAGGGCACAAACCCCAGTCTCTCCCAGGCTGTTTCCAGAAAGCTCAGTTCCTTTGCTTTTGACCTGCTCTCTGCTTTCATAAACAAAATGAGTGGCTTGGTTTTGCCACTGCGCCATTGACCAAATTCAAGATCAAGATCAGAATCAGTGAAGAAAGGGGAAAGTTTTAGTTGAGGAGCCAGAGATAAGAGTAGGACGGAAACCCTGCCCCCTGCATGGCCAGCGGTGCCCGGCAGCCACAGGGCAAGGGATGCAGAGTCAAAACGGGGGGAAGAGGTTGCCTGCAGCAGGTGATGGAAGGCTTTCTCTCTCAAAGCTTTGCAGCAACTTTGGACACAAGGATGGTTTGGGAAATCCATCCTAGTTCTTTGCCTTCTGCTGGGAGGGCAAAGGCACCCGGGTTCCTCCTGCCCTCCTCGGTAGCCGAGGTTGTTTTTGCTGGGCTGGGGGTTCTGCTCTGCCCCACTGCCCAATCCACCCTTCACGGATCCCCCGCACCCACGGAGCTGATCGTGTTCCTCCCCAGCCCTCGGGACATAAATCAGCATTGAACCCACTCCCCCTCTCCGATCCCTGGTGCCACCATCTATTACTCCCCCAGTGTGTTTTCTATCACCTTTTGTTGGAATTACACAGCCGGAAACTTAATTTACCCGGAGCTTTAAAGACAAATAAATTCAAGCAGGCCGGTGTCCCCGCGATATGCCTGTTTACTCCTGCGATCCATAGATTATTATGAATTGTTATGATTTTCAGGCTGCTGCTGTTTTAAATACCTTCTCAGCTACTGTCCCTGGCTGGAAAAAAATCCCGCCCACCCTTCCCAAGCAAGGGGCAAAGAGCAAGAAACCATAGCACTTGCGCTGGGCTTTATTTACTTTTGCTATTATTGTTATTATTATTTTCGAAATTTGGAGCGAGCGAGGTTTTCAATCGCTGAAATAATTGCCTGGGAGAAAGGTTGCTTAATCTGTTCATACATTATTGACTCGGGCTCCAATATTTGGCTTGCTGCTTTTTTTTTATCGCAAGAAGATCACGTACGAGAGTCTTTTGCATAACAATTTTTAAAGAGGACACATCCTCATATCAAAAGTGGACGTGACATGAATTTTGCCGGCTTTTGTCCCTAAAATGACCCAATTCCGGTTGCTGCCACTGGGCAGCAGTAACATTGCATCATTTCTCCAGGCAATAGACGTATTTTGCTTTACTCTCTGCCCCTTTCCAGCCCCCCACCCCCGCCTCGACACGTACTTTTAAAGCTGATTATTTTGTCTTGCTGCTTTTTAGCCCTACACACGCTATTTTCTCTCCTCGGGAACGGATGAGCATAGAGGAGCAAGCTCTTCTCGTAGGATCAACGCGGCTAATTAACACCTAAAGTTCCCGAGCGAGGCAGAAATAGTGCCCGCAACGAAATTCTGCCGTGAGCCGCCGCGGAGAGACCCCAGCACCGGTGCCCGAGCCTCCAGCCGCCTCCCCGAGCATCATTTCCCCCGGTGAAGATCAAAAGAACCCCCCTCTCCCCTGCTTTTGCAAATCGAATTCGTGCTGCTTCCCAGCCCCACTGGTCAAGTTAATTCCGGAACAAAGGAGGACAAAAACACAAAGGGTTTCTCTTCCTCCCACTTTCTCCTCGTCTTAAAACTTCCCCGGTGCCTGCAGGCCGGGACCCCCCTGCACCCCCCGGCATCGCCTCCCGGGCCCGATCCGGAGCCACGACCCGGGGATGGAGGGGGGTGGGCTGGGAGGTGACCCGAGGGGGTCCCTGTGGTGAGGGGCGCGGGACTCAACTCGCCTCCAAAGCGCTGGGAAGGAGAAAGCCCTGAGCTGCCTGCAGACTCAGAGGGGAGAAATGGTTACACTGCTGCCTCCCGGCATCGGGGCTGCTGGTTGAACCTCGGGGTGAAAAAAAAAATAAATTATATATATATATATATATATATATATAGGCTGGATCATCTTTCCCCCAGCCCCTCGGGAATGTATCTGTACAAGTCGTTGCTGGAGAGCCCGGGCACCTTCATCGGGCTGTGACAGGACCCCGGGGAGCATCCTTCCATGCAAAGAGTTGAGCAAACTTCCCACGGTGCCGGTCCCTCTGCTCCCGGGCCGCCGGCAGGCTCGAGGGTTGCAGGAGGAGCCCCTCGAGGCGCGATTCGGGCTGGTGGGGAGCCCGGGGAGCCTGTGCGGGGCTCCGCGTGCCCCCTCCGAGCCAACAGCTACACGCGGGCGAGGGAATATTCCTCGCTCCCACGTTCAGCCGCAGAGAAACACACGCGAATTCCCGCACGCAAGCGTGGGTTGGGAAGCACGGCGGGTCCGCGAGGGGCTGGACACGCACCCCCTGCTCATAAACCCAAACCCACCCCCACGGGGGGACCGCGTGGGTGGCGTGTGCCCCTTTTGTCAGCCAGGAAAACAAAAAAAAAAACCAAACCCCCCAACAAGCAGGAAAGGTTTTGCTGCTACGAAGAACCCTGCACCCACTCGAGGTGGGGAAAGTCTCGGGGGCCTGTTCCCAGCCCCCCAGCCCCCTGCCCGGGGAGGGAGCATCCCCTCCACCCGCCGCAGCGGCCGCAGCCCCTGCCCCGCTGCCTCCCGGTGGGAGCATCCCCGGCTCTCCCCGGCTCTCCCCGGCTCCCCGAGCGGAGGCAGAAGCAGAGAGAGGCGTAGGTAGGGAGAGCCGAAGGAAAATTGAAAGCGTATTTCAAAATCTAAATGCAACGGGGGAAGCGGGGCGCACGCCGGGACCGGCCCGGTGGAGCGGGGACGGTGCGGGCTCTGACCTCGCCGCAAAAACTTTCAGCCCCCGTTCGTAACGTGTTTAGCGGGGGGACAGAGCATCTGCCTCCAAGCGGGGTGAAGCCACGCTCGGAAACATCCCCTGTAACTTAAACCAGATTGTCAGGGAGGCAGACGGGGCCGGAGAAGCCGTTTGCGCTGCTCGCCTGTCGAGAGGACGTCGCTGCCCTTCTCGGCTGTGTTCCTGCCCCGGGCGGCCGGCGAGGAGCATCTCCGGGAGCTGGGACGTGGGGAGGCGATCCAGGTGACTCGTGCTGCTCGCAGAGAGGTAGGGAGGGCGGCAGAGGGGGGTGGGAGGCGGGAGGGGGCTTGGGAGGCAGATAGCAAGGGGTTTGCAGCCAGGCCACTGGAAAGCAGCGAGCTCTTCTCTCTCCTTTCTCCTCTTCTTTCTTTCTTTATTTCCTTCTCTGTGTTTTTCTTTTCTTTCCCTCTCTGTATTTTTTCTTTTCTTTCTCTCTCTGTATTTTTCTTTTCTTTTCTTTTCTTTTCTTTTCTTTTCTTTTCTTTTCTTTTCTTTTCTTTTCTTTTCTTTTCTTTTCTTTTCTTTTCTTTTCTTTTCTTTTCTTTTCTTTTCTTTTCTTTTCTTTTCTTTTCTTTTCTTTTCTTTTCTTTTCTTTTCTTTTCTTTTCTTTTCTCTTCTTTTCTCTTCTCTTCTCTTCTCTTCTCTTCTCTTCTCTTCTCTTCTCTTCTCTTCTCTTCTCTTCTCTTCTCTTCTCTTCTCTTCTCTTCTCTTCTTTTCTCTTCTCTTCTTTTCTCTTCTTTCCTTTTCTTTCCTTTTCTTTCCTTTTCTCTTCTCTTCTTTTCTTTCCTTTTCTTTTCTCTTCTCTTCTTTCCTTTTCTTTCCTTTTCTTCTCTTCTCTCTTCTCCTCTTTTCTACTCTTTTCTCTTCCTTCTTTCTTTTATTTTTCTTCCTCATTTTTTTTGTTTTACTGATTTCTATGCTTCTTGTCCTTTTTTTCTGTCTTTTCTGGCTTTTTCTAATCTTTTTTCCTTTTCCCTTTTCTTATTTTAATTTCTTCTCTTTTTTTCCTCTTTCTTTTCCCTTTGTTTTCTCTTTCTCTTTCCTTTTTCTTTTCTTTTCTTTTCTTTTCTTTTCTTTTCTTTTCTTTTCTTTTCTTTTCTTTTCTTTTCTTTTCTTTTCTTTTCTTTTCTTTTCTTTTCTTTTCTTTTCTTTTCTTTTCTTTTCTTTCCCCTTTTCTTTCCCCTTTTCTTTTCTCTTTTCTTTTCCCTTTTCTTTTCCCTTTTCTTTTTCATTTTTACCCATTTTCTCTTTCTTTTTCTTTCTTCCCCCCCTTTTCTTTCTCTCTTACATTTTCTTTCTTTTTTTCTTTCGTTGTAGGAAAAGAAACAAAGAACTACTACTGCTAAGAATAAGAAGTACATTTTTTTTTCTCCTCTTCCCAGAAACTTCTACAGGGTGTATTCATCTCTGTCCCCCCCTTGGGAGGCGGACACACAGGCAGACGATAAAATAAATAAAATGAAATCTTTCCCTGAAGTTCTCTGTTGCATTGCTGAGGTGGGGGTGGTCCTAGGCGGTAATTGATTCATAACCGAGCACCCGGACACCGGCTCACAGGATCCAGCATCCCGGGCTCTTCCCGGGCCGGGCTGAGGCTGCTCTGCTCCCCGCTCCGGGCTCTCCGGCAGCCCGACCCTCCTCTTCTTCCATAAAAACCTCCCCTGCCGCCCTCCACGCTCCCCGCGCTTCTACCGGGAGAGATTTTGAATCCCAGACATAGAAACCTGTGCCCCGAAAAAAAAGTTTGGAGCGGGGCTGCTTCCACTACCTATTTACCAACGAATTACGCTGCTATTATCGCTTTCAATGAAGACCGAATCCCCAAGCGATAATTGAATTAGTCTATTGAAGAGACTGTCAGGTACAATGACGTGGTATATCCCGCGCATTTCCCAGGGTCTATAGGCTTTGGGGACCCGGAATGTATAGTCT